>NC_142470.1:64740164-65940164 GCF_049115385.1 Moschus berezovskii | reverse complement strand
CCTGTTAGTTATCCATTTTATACATTAGTATCAGTACAGTATAGCACAGGAAACTCTACTTCATGCACTGCGCCACTGTGCTTAGTCACTCAGTCGTGTCTGACTGTTTGCAACCCTGTGGACTGTAGCCCACCAGACTCCTCTGTCCATGGGGATTCTCCAGGCAAGAATACTGGAGTGGGTTGCCATGCCCTCCTCCAGAGGATCTTCCCCACCCAGGGATTAAACTCAGGTCTCCCCCATTGCAGCTTTGCAGGCGGATTCTTTTACCCTCTGAGCCACCATGAATGTGAAGGAAGTTCTAAAGAGAAGGGATATATGTGTGTGTGTGGCTGATTCATTTTTCCATACAGTGGAAACTTGCACAATATTGTAACACAATTATAGCCAATAGAATTAACTTAATAAAAAGAAAAAAAAAAGGTGGACCTCATCTATGGCCTCTGCACCCCTGAGAGGTGGCTGTACACTGAGCATGGAAGAAAGGGAGACACCTGCATGGGGAGACCCTCCGAGTGCAGGGGTGAGGAGAGCAGGAGGCAGGTGTAAGGTTTCCCTTGTTTGTCAGTTCGGGCACAGAACGCCAAGGAGCCCAAAGATTCTAAATTGACACTTGTACTTCCTGGTTTGTATTACAGTGTATTAATCAAGATTAATCAATAGACTCCATTTCAGCCAACAGTTTACTGGACTGACTTGTACTGTTAAAATATTTTGATATATTGTATGTGGACTTTGTCTTCCTCCTAACCCTTCAAATGTTAGTAGTAACTCTTGCTTTGTGACTTCATTTCAAATAGGCATGTCCTTCTTTCTCCTTCATGTACAGGCAAACAGAGAGGGACAAAATACTGATGAATCAGCCAAATCTTTTTATCCTAAGGTGGCTACTTTATGATGTGCTATCTAATTACTACTTCTGCAGCCTTTAGAGAAAATGTGATGAAGTGCTTTCCTCTTTGGCATCTTCAAAGGAGAGAGTCATCCGTATGGTGTTTAAGTCTTAGAATGCTTGGATCGCTAGTGAGTCTTAGTATCTCCTTTATCCTCTCCACAAACTGCTTGGAATTCTCCAGCTGGTGTGTGGGTACCAGGTTTTGATTTGCCCCTCAGAGAAGTCCGTGATCTGAGCAATTTCTGTCATTCTCCCACCCCATCTTCCTCTGTCAACTGCCTAGTGTTCTTGCACCCCACCACCTACATCTGGTGAGACAGGGAGGGTTCCTCTCCACAAATGTTGACTGGCTTCTTTTCTACCTTGTGTGAACTTACACCGTCTTCAAGTTGTAGTGCAAGAGTTCTGTCTTCTTACAGAATACTCCCTGATATTGTTGGAAAAAAGTAAGTTTGGACTCGCACAGAATTGGATTTCAGTTCAATGTTTTGTTACATACTGCCTACTGTAAGTCACCTCGCATGGATCACTCAATCTTTCAGCGCCTCAGTCTGCTTATACCTAAAGTAAACAGGTATAAGACAACATTTCTGCATGTCTGTTGGGACGATTCAGTGATGTAATTGCTGTGGAGCCCCTGGTGTACTTTTAGGTCATCTCTTATGTTGACTCAGTCAATGCAGACCCTTCTTGTATGTGTCAATAATTTTTTTAAAAAATATTTATTTATTAGGCTGCACTGGATCTTAGTTGCAGCATGCAGGATCTCTCTCTCTCTCTTTTATTCTTTTTAGTTGTGGCATGTGGGCTCTAGTTCCCCAACTGGGGACCCAACCCAGGCCCCCTGTGTTGGGAGTGCAGAATCTGAGCCACTGGACCACCACCTGTTCATAATTTTTAAAACAAAAGTCAGATAAGTTGGGACAACATAAAGACATGAGGCCATAAGAAAATCTAATACATCTGAGAAGGGGTTACCAGGTTTTTGTTTAGTTGCTAAGTCATGTCCAACTCTTTTGCGACCCCAAGGATTGTAAACTGCCAGGCTTCTCTGTCCATGGGATTTCCCAGGCAAGAATACTGGAGTGGGTTGCCATTTTCTTCTTCAAGGGATCTTCCTGACCCAGGGATTGAACCCATGTCTCCTACATTGAAGGCAGATTCTTTACCATTGAGCCACCTACCAGTTTTTAGTGTCTGGATTTTAGAGATTATATGCCACAGAGGTAGACTGAAACCAAATTGGGAGTTGACATTTTAGATTATATGAAGAAATCTGACCTACTGTGATTTCTTAGAATTCCTGAAGTGGGTCATGACTGAATCTTTATATCTTCTTTAGATAGAACATAATTAAACCTCTTAGAACACCTCAGATAATATATACATGTTGATAACATGTTATCAGGGGATAACATTGAAATTTTCTTACAACCATGCAACAGTTTAGTTACCAAAGTATGCTTGCCATCACAGCAGTGATAGGTTCTGAATAAATCAGCTATGTTCAACTTGGCATTATACTTTGAATCCAAGGTGACTATTATATTATTAATTCTCATTTCCCCTCAAAATGAACAAACTCCTTCATAAATTTTTCCTTGGTCCTTGTGTTTCAAAATGGAAACCCCTACCAACTTGGGATACTAATACTCTAGCCACATAAAAAATTGGAATTTATCCAGGGTGCATGTGCTCCTTGTGAAAAAGAAGAAGGGAAGCTGCCAATCAAAAAACTAGTTGTAGGTTTGCAGGCAGAGACCAGATTGGTGATAATTGCTGGCATGGTTAGTGCTCAGCACAGTGCCCTGTATATAGATATACTCTAAAAATGCTGTTGGATCCAGTCAAGTCTTCCATATTCCAGCTAAGAGCCCTCCTTTGAAGACATTTGCTTCAACCTAGAATTGGGAGAAAGGCAGCAGTATGGACAGTCTCCAATTAGCCAGAAGATTTTAATCTGCTTTGCAGAACTAATCGAATGGTTGTGCTTCCCCAGCGTTCATGTGAATTGCACCCTAGCTGGAGGTTAACGGACTAAACAATAGCAGCAGCAATTAAGTGGATGTAAATGAATGTGATAGGCTAATTCTCACAAGGAGAACATCAATGTGTCAGTGTCAATGCACTGGTGCCTGCAATGAAAAAGGAATTGACTGGGATGAAGGTGATATGTAGCAATTTTGTCAGAATGTGTAGGCTTCACTACTTGGGAAGTTCTTTGGATATAGGCAGGAAGAATAAAAATAAGTGATGACACCAGTCCTCTTCTATATATGCTCTTGTGGGAGGGTAAAAAGGAAAATGCCACACGATCGCATCAATACATTTAAGGTATTATACCTCATGGTGTACCTTAACTATGAAATAGATTGTTGGATATGGAATTGAGTAAAACATAAATCTGCTTACAATAAGGAGAAGGACATTTTCATGACCTGGGAAGCTGAGACTTCAAAAGAGGACAGACTGCTCTGGTTTATTTCATATTTGGAAATGGGGACTGATCGACTGTAGAGGTGTAGAGCTGCGGGGTTTCAGCAGAGCCGGAAATACAAAAGTTGTGGAGCAGTAGGGAAATTTGATTATTGCTTAGGTTCTGTTCTTCATCACTATGATGATTTTAGGAAATTTCTATGTCTGTAGAAGACAGTGTGGGGTCTAGGAGGAAAGATAAAATCTGTAAAAGTTTCTGTCCATTCTTTTTGATTAAAGTATCTACAAACATTCTGTGAGATGTTTGAGTGAAAAATATGATATGAATGCAATGAATATAACCTGAATCCCTGTCTCCTGCTCCTGGGTCATCCCAAAGCACCCCTGGAATCTGCTGAGTGAGGCAAAGTTCTATGTCCACTCTTCCAGCAGGAGGTGAGCTACCATCAACCTTTCCCCATAAATCTGCAGAGGGTATCCCTGGGTATACTAGCCCCCGGGGCCTTGATGGACCCTCTTACTGTCATAATGCATAGGGCTTCCCTGGTGGCTCAGTGGTAAAAGATCTGCCTACCAATGCAGGAGATGTGGGTTCGATCCCTGGGTCAGGAAGATTCCCTGGAAAAGGAAGTGGCAACCCACTCCAACATTCTTGCCTGGGAAATCCCATGGGCAGAGGAGCCTGGAGGGATACAGTCCAGGGGATTGCAAAGAGTTGGACATGACCTAGTGACTGAACAACAGCAGCAACAACTGTTATATTATATAGCCTATCAGAAATTAAAGGATGGAGGAGAAGAGTAGACCAGATATGTAAATGAAGAAAAATAATCACAATATAATACATGAGATAAAAAATCTCCTGTTGAAGACTCATTTCTCAGAAACAACTGAGTCATTATAATAAACCAAGGGAAATGGATCAACACTTTTAGATTGATAGAATGATTGAGAGAATGAAAAACAAAGCAAAACATTTATTATCCGGAAAAGGTGAATATATATATATATACATATTTATATAGTCTTTTATTGAAGAGTATGTTCAGAAGATTTTTCCAAAGCATGGTCAGAGAAATCAAAGTTTTGAGATTTGATGAACCCCAGCGAAGACCCAAATTACTTATACAATTTTGTTGTATAAACAATGAGTGAAGTGACTTGTAGTTTTGGACCTTTACTTTTATTACTTTTTAAATTTGTTGACTGGAAAACTGTAAGGTCTTATTTTTGCCAGGATCAAACCTATAACTTTTATCTATTTATAGAAATAAATGTTATTGGGAAAAGTTTGAACTGGAACAATTGAATCATAAGGAGTAAATACAAGTTCAAGTGCAGGTAAATTAGTAGCGTAGCTGATTTAGATCAGTCTCCCAGTCCCGTGGTTTTGTAGACAAAGTCTCAAAGACAGATGAAAACAATATGAATGACATTGTATTTAGCAGATTTAGGTAAATACATTACAGATATTACAAACTAGCGATTTCTTTCCAGAAGAGCAAGAGATGATATGATTAGTAGCTAAGTTAGACTCTCATCGCTTAATGATTTAAATGGAGTCAGTCATTCTGGGGACGTGAGATCTTTGAGGTTGTAATGCATCTGGACTGTAGGTTTACCAGGACCATTCTTATAATCAGTAAGAGGGAAAACAGCAAAGCATTGTTAATAAGACCCTGTAAAACAAACAGCATGCTTTAAAAAGAAGGAAAAAAAAATAGAGACATAAATTTGACTCCACTGAGACAGATGACTAACTTCATCTTCAGGTGGAAGGTAATGTCTTAGACATACCTGGTGTTATGCAAAAAATGTGAATTCAAGGAAATATTAATCTATTTTTCTATTATTTGGGAAGATCCCCTGGAGAAGGGAAAGGCTACCTACCCCAGTATTCTGACCTGGAGAATTCCATTGACTGTATAGTCCACAGGGTCACAAAGGGTAGGACAGGACTGAGCAACTTTCAGTTTCACACAGACATATTGTCACAGAAAGAATACATTCTGTATCTGTATAAATTAGGTAAAAATTTATCTGTGTTAGGCAAAAGGTAAGCTAGGAGGTTAGTTAGAACTAAAAAGTTTTATGCCTTTCTTATTTTTAAGTCAAAGAAATAACAGTTTAAGTGATCAACTTGTAACCATGCTGCTGCTGAAATTATGAAAAAAGAAAGAATGGGATAGAAGATATTTAAATGAATTTTGTTCTCTGACACTTGATAAGCAATAAAGAATATATTATTACATGTACAACATAACTATAATTAAAATAAAGTAATGAATACGGTAAATATGCTAAGAGAGTATACTTTAGGTGCACTCATCATACACACACACAAAAAGGTGGTCACTGTGAGGAGATCTGTTTATTAGCATGATCAAAGGCAATGGCAAGCCGCTCCAGTACCATTGCCTAGAAAATCCCATGGATGGAGGAGCCTGGTAGGCTGCAGTCTGTGGGGTCGCTAGGGGTCAGACATGACTGAGCGACTTCACTTTCACTTTTCACTTTCACACATTGGAGAAGGAAATGGCAACCCACTCCGGTGTTCTTGCCTGGAGAATCCCAGGGACGGGGGAGCCTGGTGGGCTTCCGTCTATGGGGTCAGACAGAGTCAGACACGACTGAAGTGACTTAGCAGCAACAGCAGCAGCAGTCCTCATTTCACTGTGTATATGCATATCAAACCATTGTGTTGTATAATTACATCTGTACAATTTTACTTAACAAACTCAAATAATAGAAAGGAATGTGGTATCTCTTTACTCTAATATGCTTCTCTTAATTTCTTAACTTTAGAAACATCCCCGGGAAGTCAGTAGGGACTGAAAAGGCAGTTATTTATTCTAATGTTATTGAAGGAGAAGGTGGTTCACTTACCTGAATTTATACAGTCATTGTGGATGGAAATCCACAGATGGAAACAAGGTTTCATAGCATCGAATTCAATTCTTAAAAAATATGTGGGCACTCATATCTTTTGGCAAAAATGAAATAAAATGTTTCTCTTGCATGGCACTCAAACTCGTGTGAACCGTTTCCATTGTGCCTAGAACTAGTCTCCATACTTGATGTACATCATCCTGTTTCAGTTGTAATAAGTCAATATGTTAAATATTATTATTCCCATTCTATAAATGAGTGACTTGTTCCTTGGAGAGGATAAGAGGCTTGCTAATGCTCTCCTAGCCCATGAGCAACTGGGGCCAGGATTCAAACAGGTGAACCAAAAAAAGTGTTATGAAATATACAGTAGTAATTTACATACATTTTGAGACAGAAAACATTGCACTGAGTAATAGTGTTACCAGGAAATTTCTGCTAATTTTAAGATCATCAATTTATAAATGACTTCTTCACAGCGTTCTGGTCATTTGAAGTATTTTAGGCATTAAAGTGAAAAATTTGCTTGTGTCTGAAAATTGATCAGATACTTGAATCTTTCCCTGTTCTTGGTTCCACATACCAATTCCTTTGGTAATATGAGAAGAAGAAAGGAAAGAAGGAGAGAGGGAGGGAGGAAGGGAGGAGAAAATAAGAGAAAAACAGAGAAAAAAGAAAGAAAAAGAAAGATGCTTAGGGTAAAATCTGTAACTATTGTAAATGTTTGAAGGCTATTTCTAAATGTGGAAGCATATTGGTATACACACCAAGTATACACCATTCCTAGGCTACTGTAGTTTGACAGGTGATACCTTAGTCTCTTCTAGAACATACAACATTCTTTCTCAGATTCTCAGGATTCTGTGTCAACTGCTACTGTGTACCAATCACTGACTTCTCTCTGTGTGATGTGAGATTAATGGTAAAAGACAGGTTGCTTTTTTGCCTCTTTGTATGGGGACTTCCCTGGTTGCTCAGGTGGTAAAGAATCTGCCTGCAATGAGGGAGACCCATGTTCAACCCCTGGGTCAGGAAGATTCCCTGGAGAAGGGAATGGCTACCCACTCCAGTATTCTTGCCTGGAGAATTCCATGGACAGAGGAGCCTGGTAGGCTGCAGACCATGGAATTGCTAAGGGTCAGACCCAACTGAGTAACTAACACTTTCACCTTTACTTATAGAAGCCACCAAATGGCCATTACCTTGACATTCACTCTGATACATGGGAAATATTTCAACATACAAGTAGACATGCACAGGTTTGATATGAAGTTTGTATATCCCATGTACGTGACAATGTCCAGGATGCATACTCATTCAGGGTGGAATCTACAGAACTGTGTTTCTGTAACATTTTAAGTTGATAAACTCCATTGAAGTGAACTCAATCAAAAGTAGAAGCTCTTTGTAAAGGAGCAACAAAATATTTCTAAGGCAACCCAAGTAACTTTTCAGTAATCCTGTATGGAAAGAAAAAAAATGCAGTCACAGTGTTTAATATCTTACTATACTAAAAGACAGTGAATACAATCATCCTGTCTTCTGCCCTGACCTCCTACCCCCATGATCTTTATTAGCTTTGTCCCAGCAATCTGACCTTCCCAAGCTCTACCCAGTTCTGACAGACACATAAAACTCACAAACAGTGAGTGTAGCCTTTTCAGATTTAGGATCATGTTCAAGCTTATGAATCAGATTTTTCTATGTGTGGACATGACAACTATGGAAAAACTGTAATTTAGGACATATTCTCTTTATCCTTTTATGTTGAATTTCACTTTAATGTGATGCAAATGACAGTAAGAAATACATTCAGTGAATGTTAAAGCCTTCCCATTAAAAATTCTGTATGCATTTTACATTCTAATTCATGTACAGTCAAAAACCCTGATAAAATCACAGTGCTGATTTGACTGCTGCACTTACCGTATTAATGAGGATACTTTATGCCTTTTGAAAATTGGGATATGGTCCATTATGTGATTGTAAATGATGTGATTGTATCACATAAATTTGTTATTCAATCCCACCCCTCCCTCCAGTCAGCTCTGTATATAAGAAGATTCATTGGTGAGCCAGAATAGAGGCTGGAAAACTGAACTGCAAATTAGACTTTTCTTTTGTCTTTATTTCCATTTATAGAAAAGACTATAATAGATACACATGTGTGTATATATTAGTGTCTATAAGTATATATGTAAGAATTTTTTCTTCTTACTATTTTTCAAATATCCCTAAAAACCACAGGGAAAAATGTACAAAGGAAGTCAAAGTGAAAAAAGAAAGTAGCCAGATCTGCAGCTCCCTGAGATACTTACAGCTTCCCCCAACAGCCATGGCAATTCCCTCCACTTCTTAGCCGATTCTGGATTTCTATTGCTGGTAAATCTTCCCTTGTCTCATCTTAAAATAACTGAAAGATTTGAGAGCAGTTCTTGGCCAAGGTTCCCTGATTTTGAGTTGCATTTGCATTCCTTTAAATGTGTACTTCTCTTGCTATTGATTTATTTTTCTGTCTTGCCTGCCTAATTAGTCATCCTTACCCCCAGGAACACCCAGTGGGGGTGATCTGAGAACACAGGAGTCCTTTGGCTTCTCTCTGCCCCTGGACCTTCTGTTTTGGAATATGAAGCACAGATGTCTACCTTGGGAAAGGTCAAACAACTATTTTTTTTTCCTTCTGGCCATAAATAAAGACACAGACACCTAACCTGACATCAACATCTCTAAAGTCCCCACAGAACAAATTAGAGCCATGACTACAGAAGTGGCTTCAGAACTCTGATTAAAACAAAGGAAAGGCACCCCCAACCTGTGGTAGAGTAACTCTTATACTTAATTGCCCCTTACTGGTGGTCCCTTGTCTTATCTTGTGATTACCCGAGAGAAGCCCACAGACTGAGATGCCTTCTTCTTGACCAAGCCATGGCAGTTGTCAGTTGTTGCCTGTACTTCTCTGCTTCTTAAACATTACCTTTGCCTTGGGATTATTGAGGGCTTGTAGGCTGGATCTTGCTTTGTCTTTATCCTTCAAAAAAAAATGTCTTCTGTTGCCTGGAACCTGGAGGCAGTGGTGATGCCCTTCAGAATAGTGTGGAGTCCTTAGAGTTTGGAAATGCAAATGTCCAAGTTCCTTACACCCACTTGGCAATCTTCCATTTCTAACTTTTGTTATTATCTTGGAACCTGACATTTAGGCTTTATCAAACTCTGCATTTTCTCAGAGCTCAGCTATTATGGATGAAATTGACTTTTTAAAAAAAGATATATCTGTTATGCTATAACATCAAAAATATAGTACCATGTGTTCCCTCCCCTAACCCCATGGGAAAGGAGAGATGCCATAGAAAATAATTTGCATAGAAGAATATAAATATTATTATAAATTTTATTTTTCAAATGACTTATGGGAACAGGTAAGGTGTTTGATTAAGATATACCAATTTCATAAGGGGTCTTTCATGATGGGAGGTAGGTTTTTTACCTTATTTCAGATTCATGACCAATAAGAACTTTATACAGTCTTCTGGACAAAGCTTGCTACATCCTAATCTCTGCAAATCCACTTTGTTCTATTCACTGCTCTCCTTATTAATCAGTTCTACAGAGCTGTACCCTTCTCAGTCCTGTTACACACACTGCATTTTTATGCTTCTGTTACCAAGTGGCCTTTTCTATATTTTTGCTTTATCTTGCATTCAGTTACTCATAGCTTTGTCTATAGAGTAGAATACCATCACTGCCTACATTTAAGCAACAGCACGTTGTCATCTTGCTCCATATATTTTACTTCTATCTCTTTTAGGAGGAAGCTTATTTTGAGGAATCTTGACTCTGCCTTTGGGGAGGAATCATTTACCTTCTTTTATTCGGGTTGAAATTTGTCTTTTCACTCCCTTTGTTAACAAAAATAAAAATCTTATTTACGTCTCCTCAGATCCTATTAGTTAGCTCAGTTGCCTAATTGTTGTAGTTTTAATAAAGACCAAGTCATTATCCTGCTTTCAATCACTGCTGGTCTATTTTCTGGGTTCCATAATGCCACATTCATAACTCTGTTTCCTTTCTTTGGGAAGCTTTTTCTGTTTCACACTGATGTGCAGCCTCACATACATGGTCCATTTCCCTTTCAGGCATAGGAAATATGGCTAAACACCCCACCACCCTGCCCCCGTGAAAGAGCTGAGAGGAAGATATTAGGCCTCCCACTGTTGCTCTACACCTTGGACTCTATGTCTAAGGCTCAGGGCAGCTTAGCATACTCAGTTCTATATGAATTCACACTGATGTTTCTTGCTTCATCTTTTTTAGTGTCTTAAGAATTCCTTAGAATAAATTTTCCTATGTAAAGATAGATCTCCCCTTTTCTCTTCTGACAATGCTGAGTAAATCAGGGTGTGGAATATTACCCATGCAAGCCCCTCTTGGAGAGGTATTGCTGGTAGAAGCCAGGCTGTTCATATGCTATTCTATACCCAACTGTGGATAATAACAGAATTGATTTTACCCGAGGAAAGACAGAGGAACCTCAGGGCTGCTTCCTGCCTTATTTTGTTCTCAGGTTATTCTGCTCTGAATGGAAAGATCTCTCACTAGAATAGTGGGTCACATTTAGCTTTCTTTAGGGCAGATCCCCTGTTGGGGAACTTCCGGCATTGGACTGTGTGTGAGGTATTACTATTCTCTCTCTCTGTGTGTGTGTGTGTGTGTGTGTGAGATCAGGTGATAACATGAGTAAGCTTATGTTTATAAGTCCCTATAAATAATTATTTAAATTATTCTATTAAGAAAATAAATTTTAAGCTGGAGACTAAAACTTGGCATTTAGATCCCCTGAAAGCTGGGTTTGAAGAAGACTATTCCACAATAAATTGTTATATGACCACAAGTAAGTCAACCTTCATAAATTATAAGGACACTGATAAGAGCCACTATAAATTGAGTGCTTAGTACTGCTTATGCATTTCCAATTGCTCCATGCATATTAATTCACTAGATTCTTACAACAACCCCTTTAGGTATGTATTATTATTATACCTATTATGCAGTTGTAGAAACTGAGGCATAGAAAGAGGTTATTTTCTTTGTTCAAGCCATAGGTGCTAAGTGTCAGAGCCAACATTCAAATCAGGTGGCACTGACTCCTAAGTCTTGACTCTTAAATACTGCCCTTTCCACCTCCTTGAGGGAACGATCTACAACCTCTTATGTAGCAAGCATCCAGTCTAGCAAGCAAGATGCTTTATGGATAACTTAAAATTCTGATGAAATAATATCTATAATTGTAATGATTTCTTTATAATTCTTTCGACTCTATTCTCTCTTAATGTTAAAATGGCAAGCAAGTGGTCTTGAATCGTAGAGAATTCAGAGAAGTTAACATTAATGGTTGTTGCCTTTAAAAAATCCAAATCTGGTTTGTTTGTTAAGATTCCTCACTTGATCACTTTCAGTCTACATCTCCGCCTCACTTTTTACTTTCTGTGGATGATCGCTGATGCTTTTATGAGGATAAGAAGACATAGATCCTTGAGTGGATCTCTGGAAAGTGCAGAGAGAGAATCGACAAGAAGTCTCAGTTTCTGCCTGTGCTTAAAATGTGCACCATCACACGTGTGTCCCAGATCTGATCTTCACAATTAGGCATTTTTGGAGGAAGATAGTGAAAGTGTAAGGGTCTGCCCTCACACCAACTTTCTGGGCTTTGTTAACATCAGATCAGATTCTGCCCCAGAGTTGCCATGAACGTGCTGGAGAATCCTGCATACACAAAGAATGAATTGGATGTCCTCGAATTTTGAAAGTTCAAGGAATATTTGATTTTATATATTATCTATTACTTTCTGAAGATAGCTTGCTTCTAGGTCATATGGAATTAAGAATAGGGAATGAAATGCTCCATTGATCTCACACAAGTATTGCTAATTGAATTGTATGAATAAACATCAAATTGGTGGTCAGGAATTACAAATCAGTGCAAGTTAGCATCAATATCATAAACTTTTTTGGCCCCCCCCCAAAGAATTCTTTATCTCTGACTCCGGTTCCAATCAGGTCTTCACTATTCAAGCCATACATCAGATCAAGAATAAGTGGAGCCCCAAAGTCAAATCAGTCTATCAAAATAATTATCTTTAATTAATATAATTATTGATCATGTAGTAGAAGTCACTGTCTAAAGGATATAAGGCTTTTAGGATTTCATGGGAATGCTTTACAACTTAATTATGTTTCCCTGGGAGATTAGAACATAATTCAATTTATTTTTCCCATGTGTTTCATCAATCATTGTGTGAATAGAAGGAATAACATAATCTCATTTCTATGTCAGTTCCTGCAGAATTTACACAAGTCTTTTCAGTAGGATAGAGCTGATTATAGATCCTCCCACCTGGGATGATCCCCTACCTCAATGAAGCATTAGAGCCACATTCTGTTGGTTGTGTAGTATGTGGTGAGGTCAGCTGCAAAAGGCATGGGATTACTGTGTTCCAACATTCACAGCAAACCCAGTTGAGGCCTATGTAACTCATCCTTGTTATATGTGTCAGGAGCTGTGTTCTTCTCTGGGTCTTGATTTCCTTATCCAAAGAGGCAAAGGTTGTCTAGGCTTCCTTCCACTTGCAATGATCTAGTCTTGCTTGCAGTTTAGCTTTCTCTGTTTACAGTTGTGTAAGTTTAAAAGTTTAACAGTCTCAAAGTTTAACATACTTAGGAATCACTGGGGATCTTGTTAAAATGCAGATTCTGATTCAGTAGGTCTAGGTGAGACCTGGGCTCCTGCCTTTCTAACAAGCTTGCAAGTGATGCTGGAGCTGCTTGTCTGTGAACCACACTTCTAGTAGCAAGGATCTCAGTGATGCAGAGAGCAAGGGTGGGGAAAGGCAAGCTCTTGTCTTCCTTTGGGAGCACATCCACATGCTCCCTCCAGGACTGTGATTCTCAGCTCTCTGCTGCAGAGCACTCCAGCTTGCCTCCTCTTTTGAGTTCCACCAAGAAGAAATGGGGTTTCAAGAAGACCAGGTGCATCCATACGGAGCACAAAAATTCCTTCTCCAGGAAGGAAACCACAGAGCTTATCAGGAAAGACGTGTGCCTCTAATGCCAGCCATCCCCAGCCTGCTGAACTGTGAAATAAATGAGGTGGAGTTTAATTTTAGGGTCTACAAATTTGTAATGTGTTCATCATTCCTGTTGCCATTTTGCATGGCAGGCTGACGTTGACAGACATATTTTGTGAGGAGAGCTGGATCTGGTTTAACGAAACTCTTGCATCCTATCCTCTCCTGTCCCTCCTCTAATCTCCATTCACGGCTATGAGAGAGAGATGCCATTCACAGTAGAGGTTTTCACAGCTGAAAACCTGTATCCCTTTCGCTTTCCCAGGGGCAGGTTCTTTGGCGGATTTTTTCCAAGCGTGACTGCAGACTGGTCTCCCAGCAGAGGGCGCGCTGCCCCAGTGTCGTGGCCCCAGAGCCGTTCCCTCTACCTCTGGGGTGGACTGCTATCCCACTAGGCTGGCCAGCGCTGCAGGAGGATCAGAAATGGGCTCTCTCCAAAGAAAGGAGATGAAGAACATTTTAGGGGAGAAAATCAAATCAAATCATTTCCGATCTGAATCAGTGACTTTTAAAATCAAAGGTCTACCTGGATGCTGTTAGTGGGCAGCTTGTCATAATTCTTAGCCCTTAGAAGACTAACTTTTCTTTCTCAGAACTTCCCTGAACCTTGCATTGTCCAGCATTTGTACCTTTCACTTTAATGAGTGCTAAATAAGAATGATATAAAGGATTTGAATAATTCTCACTGGACAGTTAATTAAGCAGTGAGAAGTCTTTAGAACTGCTACTCTTTCTACCTTTTACAGACAAGTGCTTCCACAGATTCCAAGGAAAGAGATCACATTTATACATATATATATAATGATGTGTGGGTTAGTAATTTTTCTCAGTAACAAGTGACCTCCCTAACGAGCTGAAATAGTGAAATAAAAATCCACCTTTTTGTGGCCCACTTTTTCCTGAACTCTACTCTCCACTTTCCTCAAAATTCTTTGCACAGGAAATGAATTCCCTCTGCCTGTGGGGGGCAGGGGGTGGGGGCTTGAATGTGTTGATCTGAAGTTTTCCAAGTTTTCTGCTCTTCTGTAAATCACACGGGCATGACCCAGTCCAGTCATTCATTACAAAATTCTTTTCTTTCTTTCTTTCCTTTTTAAAAACAGCTTCTGTTTTTCCTCATTTTTGATGGATCCTACCACAAACTTCAGCAAGAGTGAGTGCAGACGACCATAACATTACTCTTACATACAGGGTATTTTATTAAGTCCAGCAGTTAAAAATGTACAAAGTTCCTTGTAATAATCCATTCATTCTGTTCTCGCCTGATTCTTGGAGTAAGCCTGCACAATTATTCAAATCCCAGCTTTTAGCTACAGCATACACCTCGCCATGGGGCTATGCCTCTGTAATCTTGCTTTGGTCTTGCATGTCAAATGGAATTAACTCCCATAAGAAATGTGTGCGAAGACAACCCAAAGTGTCTAATCCTGCTGCTGTCTTAAATTTCTGAAACTCTGAGCTGTCATCTTTTTCTATTGCTTTGTTGAAGTTCTCACTTATGCTTCAGTCCGTCCAAAGCTGAAGTTTAGGAACATTTGCATTTTTATATATTTTTTTCAGTTATGCGCTCTCTTGGCCTTTTCACATGTTCTCTTTGTAGCTGCAGGATTTTTTTTCTTCCTTCAAATTCCAAGACCATTTTATACACAGTAGAATTCAATGGGAAGTGAATTCACTGTTTTTCCTGAAAGTATACTCAAGTTGAAACATAGACAACTCTAGATTGTAAAGATTCACAAGCCAAATCCAAAGAGATATGAGTGAAGGTGTGTGTGTGTGTATTGTCTTAGTATTATAGGAGAGAGAGGAGAGAAAAAATAATGATATCATTATTACTATACCTTAGCCACTCAACCTAGCTAATCACAAAAACTAATTCTGTCTCGATTGAATCTCAAATGGTATCATCTCCCTCATGAATAAAATGCTTGGTGAAATGAGCTTGGTTACCCTACTTGCATAATCTGTTGTTTTACAAGTAATGACATTCATTGAGTAAACTTTGGAACATATCAAAAAGCATAAAGAAGGAAAATAAAACATTAAGAGAGATAACCTTTTGCAATGTTATATTGTATCTAGCTCCTTTTACTATTTTTCTCTTTTTTAAAATAAACATTCCTAGCATTTTACTCATTTATTTAAGCCACTGTATGCCACACAGGATTTTAGTTTCCAGACCAGGGATCACACCTGTGCCCCCTGCACTGGGAAGCATGGAGTCTTGACCACTGGACCTCCATTTGTACTTTACAATGTACTTAAAAAAATTTAATGTGTGAAATGCATTTATGTGTTTTACAAATACATTAAAAAGATTTAAGTTCACTTTCTTACCTGTGCAGAAAAAAAAAAAAAAAAAGAGTAGATTAGCTTGATGAGCAGTTTCAGGCTCTTTCTTCCTTCTCTAGGGGGCCTACTGTTTAAAAATACTGCCCTCTTCCTTCCTCACTATACTCTGAACTCTATTTGCAGTGTCCTGTGATTCTTAGACATGAAGAAGCTGGAAGAATACTCAGTATCTGGAAGACAAAGCAACACTTAGGTATTTATTGAATTCCTTAGAATGAGTCGCAACAGTTTATTCTATTCTCTCTGAGTGACTTATCCTGTTGCCTCAATTTACAAATTAAATCACTGGATCTGGATATGATCGCTGCCTAGGGTTTTTGTAAACTTGTCTCCCAGCCTGTGTGTTCAGTCTGATAATTACACATGGTTCATGTTTTTAAATGACCAGTTATTCAGCACTGTGGGTTTTTCGAGGTATCTTGACTAAGTGAGGTGTGGAAGGGTAAGATTGTAACTTGGTATGGTGGATATTTAATAAGTGGTAAACTGCAACATTCTCCATTTGAAAGTTAATTAAGGCCACTAGATGACCGGGCTTGTGCAGAAAACATGTTCATGGTTTAGCCATGGAAACAGTCACAACAACACTGGGCTAAAAATAATGGCCTTAAGAGACATTTTTACTGATCACTCCAGAATGCTTCTTGTTTTGTTTTAAAGTCACATTTTGGAAGAAATACTCATAGAACCAGCTCCTTTTAATACTTGAAAGTTGTACTTAGGCCAGGCCTGTAGAATTTAAGGTGAAGAGTGACATCGGGGATAGCTGGGTGACCAAACTGTGTTTGTAATGCTATGTGCAAGAATGTCTCTTATAAGATAATCAACTTTTGTATTCTCTTGACTCTCTTTGCCTAGTTAATAATGGCCTTTAATATGTGATGCAACTAGCTTGGGCACAAGATAACTCTCTAATATCAAATAGCTTATTTTATCCAAACTGGGCTTGAGTGTGTAGACGAGCTCTCCTATACTGGTAGGCTAAATAATATGAATTGGGGCTTCCTGGGTGGCTCAGTAGGAAAGAATTCACCTGTCAATGCAGGAGACTCAGGAGACGTGAGTTCAATCCCTGTGTCAGGAAGATCCTCTGGAGGAGGATCCAGTATTCTGTTCTGAAAAACTCCATGGACAGAGGAGCCTGGAGGATTACAGTCTATGGGGTTGGAAAGAGCTGGACATGACTGGGCAACCAAGCAAACTCAAATAATATGAATTATGTTTCTGTGGACTCATTGTTTCTTCATGACAAGAATACTGTAGTAAGACAATATATTTTACTGCACAATGTGTAACTTTGGCTAACAGGATTGGAAAAGCACACTAAATGTAAATGTCCTTTCTGCATCTGGATAGTGAAGTTACATTGTCTTATCACATATCTTCACGCTATTGCAGGATCCAGTGATATTTCGTGCAAGGGGAACAGGTAATAGCAGCATAACGGGCAAATGTGATGAAGATGCAACCATGGTAAAGTAGTATCAAGGAGGCCACGGCATGAGGCTGGGGCTCTGTTGTACTGGCTGATTTCAAGTTGTTTTTAATAGAACATTAATAATTCTGTTTGACATCTCTCTGTGATAGACATACTATAAACTTGGTCCATGAGTTCTTCCACTTAATTTTAAATTACCTTACTGCCACTGGAGCATTTTGAAACTGGGTATTATAAGAATCTATGTCTTGACTTCCCACCCATCCACACTCCAGTGGGTCTCTAGGTACATCATGAGCAAAATTTTGAGCTCAAATGACACTTCATCCTCGGCAGCACTTGGAGGAGAAAACTGGCACATGGGGTAAATATTCTGGTCCCTTTCCAAAATCTCTGCCTCCTATCTTGCATATGCCATCGTTTCACCAAATATAGCTCATATCACAGTCCAAGAGCCACAAAAAATCAAAACTGAAACCTACTAGTCACTTAGTTTTGTCCGACTCTTTGCAACTCCATGGACTGTAGCCCACCAAGCTCCTCTGTCCGTGTAATTCTCCAGGCAGTAATACTGGAGTGGATTACCATTTCCTTCTCCAGGGAATCTTCCCAACCCAGGGATCAAACCCAGGACTCCTGCTTTGCAGGCAGATTTTTACCGTCTAAGCCACCAGTAATAGTGTTAGTCACTCAGTCATGCCTGGCTCTTTGCGACCCCATGTACTGTAGCCCTCCAGACTCCTCTGTCCATAGAATTCTCCAGGCAAGCATACTGGAGTGGATTGCCATTCCCTTCTCCAGATGATCTTCCCAACCCAGGGACTGAACCCGCGTCTCCTGCATTGCAAGCGGATTCTTTACCGTCTGAGCTACAGGGAAGATCTGAGTCACCAAGAAGGTATAACTATTCAGGCCTGGACTTAAACACCTTGTTGTTTATCTGGCCATCTCTGCATCAGAATAACCTAGGCAGAATGGACCTGGCATTGTCATCCCTGCCATTTCTCACTTATGGCCCTTTTTAGCCTGAGACAAGTGGGCAAACATCATTTGAGTTTTTCAGGTGCCATTTTTCTTATCGGTTACTTAAAATGAATGCCGTTTTCGTTGGTTTGTTCTTCCTCCTTCTTGTTCTCATTTCATTTTTGTTATTTGTTCTAATTTAATTTGAAATGCCTAGCATCTGACTGTAATTGGGTGAGGAGGCTCGGGAGACTTCCAACAAGAGCGGGTCTCCTCAAAAGGGTCTTTTGGACACAACAGAATGAGCCTTTATTTAGTATCCCAGAAATAACAAAACTGGGAGCGGGCAAGACTGCAGTGCCTGTGCTTTCAAGCAGCAGAAACTTAGTGAAACACGCCTGTCCCTCGGGTGTGAGCAGCCCGCCCCTTGGCTCAGTCATCCTGCCATGTCCCTGGCTGCCGGCCCTCTGGGCCAACAGAAACAGCATAACAAAACCTACAGAGAAAGTGTCAACAGAAGCCTCCTCTAGGAGCCCAGCTTTTGGAAATGGACTGGATTTGCAGTCCATACAAAGGCTCTGGGCAAGGGTTCATTGGCTGTCGACTCGTACCCACCATTGTGACTTCTGTCCATGAGGTGGGACAGGTGGCTTACAAGGCATACATGATCTATTTCTTCCATGTTTCCTGTCTATCAAATGAAGATTTGGGGAGAGGAATAACCTCTGGATTTTGCAGAGAATCACTTGGATTTAAAGTCCAGCTTTATAGCATGAGAAAATTATTCTAACCCTCAGTTTCTCCCTTGATTAAACTGGGGATAGCAATGTTTCTCTCTCTGACTGTGGTGATCAAATGAAATACAGACATGTGTTAACATTGAGAAGAATATCACAGTGTTTATACCAGCATAGCTTGGTGTGTGGAGCCAATGAAACCAGAGGTTTAATATACTTGAAAAATAGGGAAGCCCTGTAGAAATATAAGATATTACTATCATCTGTATTATTGTTAGCATCACATATTAATTAGGTCATTGTTTTCTACAACAGAAAAGGGTGATGATCATCATCTCCAAGTTCAAGCCTTGATCTACCACCCCCAGACCTTCTTTGCTCTTGCAAAAAAGGAGACAGCTCATGTCTGCTCCCTTGCTTTGCAAAAATAGTGCAGAATAGCTCAGTAAGAGGTGATGGATGGCAGCATCCCCAGGCTCCTTCCTGCTGCAAATATTACATATAAGCAATTATCTTGGGTATTTAATGCTCATGTTTTGTAAGCTTCCAGAGAGGGTTAAGAGAAAGTCCAAAGTTCCTGATGCCCTGTGGTTCTGTTCTTGCAAGAGAGAAGCATGATGAAGTGAGAAATGGACAGCTCTAACCTATCAGACCATAACCAGTGTCCAGCTTTTCAGGGTGTGGAGATATTCGCTTTTCTGTAGTCATTACTCAGATAGATTTTTGGTGAATGCTGTTGCTTCATTCTGCCACAGAATTCTGCCTAAGTCTTATGTATATAAAGGGAGATAATGAGACTCCTTAGGAAATCGAGGGAGAGCAGAGGAGGAAGGAAGAGAAGTGATAAAAATCTATGGCCCAGGCATGTTTGTTCACTTTATCCCTAGCTTTTAACCCAGAGGCTGGCAGGGACTGGCTTTGTTAAGCATTGCATGATTGAAAGTAATTATTAAAGACTGTGATCATGCCATTCTTTTTTTTTTTTTTAAGGTAACTCCCTTGAAAGTGAATTCACTCAGTCATTTCTGACTGTTTGCGACCCCATGGTATGTACCACAGTGTCAAACAGAGTGAGCACCCAGTGCTTTTTTATGTTTCCAAAAAACTTGTCAGAATATTTGACCCTCACCCTTAAAGTAGAGGTCACCATGGAGCACTGAGTAGAGTTTCTTGAGCTACTACACTCCAATAAAAATAATTTAAAAGATAAATAAACCTTAAAGAAATAAAGTAGAGGGCCCTGGAGACATTGCAATATCTAGATCATGGGCAGAATACAGTGGTGCAAGTTACTGGCAGCCTGTGGTGTAACCAAACCATTGAGACCTTTTCCATCTTTATGGGAGGAGGGTAGTGTTCTGAGGCCCAGACAGCAGCCTGAATTGCCTGGCATCCAGGAAGTTTCCCAGCTGCCTTTGCAACACACTTTGTGTGGGGAGTGGAGAAGCAGAAAGTAGAAGTTACTGAAGCTCTGTGAGCCTCTGCATCCTCATCTATAAGATGGGCTAGAACTTTCTGAGGTCCAGAATTGTGCAAAATGAAAGAGAAAATGCAGATTAAGCATGGTGACTGCAGCCATGAAATTAAAAGACACTTGCTCCTTGGAAGAAAAGCTATGACCAACCTAGATAGCATATTAAAAAGCAGAGATATTACTTTGCCAACAAAGGTCTGTCTAGTCAAAGCTATAGTTTTTCCAGTAGTCATGTATGATGTGAGAGTTGGACCATAAAGAAACCTGAGCACTGAAGAGTTGATGCTTTCGAACTGTCATTTCGGAGAAGACTCTTGAGAAGTCCCTTGGCCCACAAGGAGATTAAACCAGTCAATCGTAAAGAAAACCAGTCCAGGATATTCATTGGAAGGACTGATGCTGAAGCTGAAACTCCAATACTTTGGCCATCTGATGCAAAGAGCTGACTCATTGGAAAAGACCTTGATGCTGGGAAAGAATGAGGGTGGGAGGAGAAGGGGACGACAGAGGATAAGATGGTTGGATGGCATCACTGACTCAATGGACATGAGTTTGAAAAAGCTCCAGGAGTTCCTGATGGTCAGGGAAGCCTGGCATGCTGCAGTTCATGGGGTTGCAGAGTCGGACATGACTGACTGACTGAACTGAGCTGAAGCATCATCCTAGTACCTGGCTCCGAGGAAGCCCTCAACAAAAGGGAGCAGTTTTTCTTAGGAGGAAGCGCAGAACTCTTGTCTTTAGAGGACCTCTTCTCCCTCCCTGTCTCCTCCTTCTAGCCTTTGGGGGCATTTCTGTAGTAATTGGCTGCTGGGGCTTGGCATCTATCTGTAGAGAAATGCATTTTGTTGTGAAAGGGCTCTGAGGTGGTGGCAAGAGGCATTTATTAGTGATCTAAAGCAACATAAGTTGCCTCTGGTGTTTATTGACTGTTTCTAGCTGGAGGCACAGAAAAGCACCAGCACTAGAGGGTGAGTTACTGTTGGTTGCTACTCACTGGACCAGCAGGGACTTGGCGAGCTCTTGGAGGACAGTGTGTCTTGCATCAATCAACAGTGACCCCTCTGGCTGAATATGTACAGGCATAACGAGGTTCTTAAATTAGCCTCTGTTCTCCTTAGCTGGATGGATGGAAGATAAAATGCAGTCACTGGAGTGGGAGAAAATATGTGTGGTACAGGACTGAGCTGTACCCTGGAAATTCAGGCTGATCTGTGCCTCCCAAAACAAATCTGAAATACTTTTTCTCTATGGGCCTATTAATATACATATATATATATATATATATACACACACACACACACTTAATAAGCTGACATTATGGGAGATGAGGCAGAGAATGGAAGATGTGGGGATAAAGGAGTATGGAAGGAGAGGGAAGAATACCCAGAGCAATGTGTTTGATGAATGAATTAAAATAGAGCAGGAGTGGCTTAGGACTAACTCCAACATTTTTCTGAAATGTGTATTGATGAGATGAACCCTGTTCTGGGCAGAGATGTGAGGAATAGTATTAGGTCAGTTGATGAATATTTGATACCATCTAGAAAAAATTCATATGTATATTTTTTAAAACCTTTTTTATTTTATACCAGAGTATAGCCGATTAACAATGTGATAGTTTCAGGTGCACAGCAGAGTGACTCAGCCAGACATGTAATTTCATGTGTTTATTGACAATTTTATTGTGTATTAATTTTCCTAAGCCTAATAAAGATCTGGCTGAACTCTATAAAAGCCAGGAATCCCCTAAAAGTTGCCCTTCCAGGATATGTTGCTGCTGCTGCTAAGTTACTTCAGTCATGTCCGACTGTGTGCAACCCCATAGACGGCAGCCCACCAGGCTCCCCCGTCCCTGGGATTCTCCAGGCAAGAACACTGGAGTGGGTTGCCATTGCCTTCTCCTAGGATATATTGGAGGCATCTTAAAAGTAATGTTTTTGTTTTTAAGAAATGTTTGCATCTACTCAGGGATTCTTCTGCTCCCTTCTTACTCGTAATTTTTCATTTGGTCAAAAAGGGAAGAAAAGAGGACTCTCCAGGACTGAAGTGACTTAGCAGCAGCAGCAGCAGCCAGGTAAACACATACCTTTGTGCCTCACACTTCTAGGTTGTCTGTGTGGTCTAACGGCCTTCATCTCAACGCCTGCTGGAGAACCATTAGCACTCAAAAAGGCTGGTGAGAGAATGGTAAATCCAGGTAATAAATAATGGTCCATCCAACAATATTGCACTTGTTTCCTAGAAGGCGTCAGACCATGACGTTGAATCCTGTTCCAGATGGGTGTGTCACAGAAGCCTGGGCCATGCCGGAGACTTCTGATGTAGAATGTGTGGATAATGCAATGCACCCCCTAACCTACTTCCGCCAAAGTGAATCCAGAAGGCCTGATAGGCATCACACATACTTCAGCTTTGCAGAGCTAAGAGAAGTGTTTCTTTCTCTTGAGTTTTCAGACTACCTCAGGATTATCTTCCTTGGAAGGACAGGTGTGGACTCCAGAGGCTTGTGGTGGTCTGGATACACTTGAGGATTACTTCTTAATTAATAATAACAGTGAGCATTAATGGGGCCCTTGGTGAGGACCAGTTGCTGTTGCACACACTTCACATATATTGATGCATTAAAATCTCTTAAGAACACTATGAAGTAAGTTGTATTATAATCCCCACTTATAATGAGGAATTTAAGGCAAAGAGAAGTGATGAAATGTCTTTGCGGTCATATAACTAACACGTGAAAGTGTTAGTCGCTCAGTTGTGTCTAACTCTTTGCAACCCCATGGACTGTAGCTGGCCAAGCTCCTCTGTCCATAAGATTCTCCAGGCAAGAATACTGGAGTGGGGAGCCATTCCCATCTCCAGCAGATCTTCCCAACCCATAGATAAAATCCAGGACTCCTGCACTGCAGGCAGATTCTTAACCATCTGAGCCACCAGGGAAGCCATAACTAATAAGTGGTAGGCCTGAAATCTGAATCCAGGCCCTCTGACTCCACATTCTATGCTCCTAACTGTTAAAGCCTACTTATTCTGCCATAAATGGGAAGCCTGGAAAGGGAAAATTAACCTTTTGCCAGCAAATTATATATATACATATATTTAAAAAGGAACCATATAACCTAATAAAGAAACCCTCCTTTAGCATTTATCTTTATTTATTTATTTGGCTGTGCCAGATCTTAGTTGCAGCACATGGAATCTTCAATCGTCATTGTGGCATGAGAACTGAGTTGCAGCAAGTGGGATCTAGTTCCCTGAACATGGATTGAACCTGGGCCCCCTACAGAATATTAGCCACTGAACCACCAGGGAAGTGCCAAATTATGTATATTTTCATCTTTTAAGTCAATTCAAATTGAGAGTGCATTCTTAGAATTTCTCATTCTTCTGGGATCTCTGGGTCCTCCTTATCAAACAAATAAACAAACAAAAAGTAGAAACACTAGAGTTTCTAGATTTAAAGGAGCTTTCCAACTAGGACTTACTGCTAGGATAGCCATTTACAATATAGATAGAGGAGGCAGCCTGAGGGTTCCCACCAAGCAGACCCATGGGTCCCAGGTACTTGTGACTCTATTGAAAGCAGTTCCTTGCTCTTAGGAGCAGCCAAGGATGCAGAAAAATGTCAACCTGAAGGGGTGTCTACATTACCACAGGCCTGGGATAATGTTCTAAAATTGTGAGCATTCAAGGATGCCAGGCAGTGACTCCATTTGCTTCTATTTGCAAATTCATACAGGAGGGACCTTTGAAATTTATGTTATGTGAAGATACAACCTAGTTCCTCCTCTTATGTCTCTTCCTGCTCCCCACCTCCTCCCCTGCCTCCCACCACCAATACCACCATGCCTTTTTAAAGTCCTTTAAAGTTTTCAAAGTGCTTTCATATACATACTCCATGCTTTATGTCAGGTCAGGGCAAAATTTTATTGCATTTGGCCAAAGGCCATTTTGAAACTTTAAGAGAAAAAAGGAGATACAACGTGATCTTTGAAATAAAGGGATTAAAATAGAGCAAAGTTAAAGTTAGAAACGATTTATGAGTTTAAAAAATTATGTATATAAAAATAAAAATTATATATGTAGAATACGCTACCTATACATTATATTTAAATAGAATGGAGTGAACAAATACTGTACATGTTTTAAAAACAGCTAGGATTTATTTAGACAAAAAACAACTGGAAGATATTAAAAAAATGATTTTAAAATTGCATCTATGCATCTTTGGTTTTAAATAGCTAAAATAGGATCCTTGCTGAGAAATTGAAGGATGTGAAAAGTGAAGAATCAAAAATATAAATATCTATAAGATAATTTTGCAGGAAAAAAACATGATTAGGTTTTGAATACAATCTTCTAGTCTTATGTTACCCATACACACACACACACACACACATACATACATACACTGGAGCTGGAAACCTTTTCGTGCTACACTCAAATATGCAGAAAACAAATGCTGCCCTTTAATTTCTAGAAACTCTGATCTGGCCCATGTAACTCCACTTCACTGAATGGTAAAAACAACTTACTATCCATTAGCAATACTTCAGTCACTTCTGGTTTCTAAGTTTCCTTTCATTTTAACATTCAGAGTAGTCCAATTTACCATGGTTTATAGAGTCTTCTTTAAAAGACTTAATCCCTTTAGAAAAATGCTCACTTTAGAAAAATTGCCCCCATAGCCTCACTTTTCACTTCCTCAAGATGATGGCTTGGTGTCTGAGAGACAGGGCTATAACTAGCACACACTTAGAGTAAACCATCTAGAAGTCACTCTTCTGAGATGACCAATGTCAAAAAGCTCCCTTCCTCCAGATCAAGGTGGCCTGCACCAGGGCACATGGTTCTTCAGGTGAGGGTGACTTCTTAGAACTCACATCTGTGCACAACATTCCCAACCCTTAGGCACATCCTTGCCAAGGGGCCTGCTCTGTCTCCATGGAAGCAGAGGGATGGCGTTCCTGGGTCCCTATCCTGTGTCTGGCCCTGCAGGCCTCTGTAGCAAGATCTCTCCTCTGACGAGATGAACTTTGCCCTGCAGGTATATCATCATCAGGTTTGGCTTTTAACCTGCCCTCTTATTGTTTGGCCAGTACTCTCAGAAACCCCTGGATGCCTCTGACTTGTCACAGTTTTTGTTGATGCTTTTTGTGTCTTTGCCACATCATATAACCAGCCCCTGTCCTAGAAAGTCCTCCCAGAGTGTCAGGTGAGGAGGCACCCTATCACAGTTCTCCATGCTGAACCTACTCTGATCAACTAAGCTCCCCCTGAGTACTTTCTTGGGGAACATAAAGACATTTCTGGGTCTTGCCTTTGTCACATGGGAACTGAGCATAATTTATGGAGCATAAATTTCTTCCTTTTTCTACCTAGGTGGCTCCACTGGGTTTATTTTATGTGGTCATCCCCCATCATACATCTAATTGAGATCATTTCAACTTCTACTTGAATTAGAACTGTTAAGTTCCTAGAAGGTCAAAGACATAATGAAAGTGATTTCAAGAAACTTTCATAAAATTTACAAATTTATGGCATGTGTTCTTGTCTCAAGCTCAAACTTTTTCTTCATAAAGCCCTTAAGCCTCTGTGCAAAGGAGGCTTCCTGAGTGCCATACTTCCTGAGTCCAAAAGAGCTTTCAAGGGAATCATTTGATTCAGGGATTTGGACTTCTACTAAGTTTATATTTGTTATCTAGAACAATGTTTGGTGGAAACCAACAGCAAGATATACTGAACAAATTGAAGCTGGTGATTTATATAGTTGGTTGAAAGTTTGCACTTATGCTCAAATTTTCACATATTTATTTATTTTTTTAAAATAAGCAGCACTCTTTGCAATTGTTACAGAATTTGAACATTAGCCTTCTGTAACTTGAGCAAAATGAAACAGCAGTTATCTTCAATGTTGAGAAGATAAGAGGTTTTCCTCCAGTTAATTAAAGGAGCAAGAATTATGGAACTTTATAGCCATTTAATTATGTCATTATGTAAGAGTTGGCCAGCAAGCTGGGGAGAAACTACAGTGAGCTACTCTGTAGATTGAGTCTGACCTTTCAGGGCTCTGCCAATGCTCTGACTATGACTCACTGTATTTCTGAAAGACTGTAACTAGATTGGTACATTTGTTAAAAAGATATTTAGTAATTAAGTTTAAAATTACATCAGTACATAGTTTTCTAATGGATTTTTTTCCCCTTCTGGTTATAAGTGCTAAATATGGAGAGTTGCCTCTGAATATTAAAACCTCAAAGAGAAAAATTTCCCCTCAATCTGGGCATCAGCTTGGTCCTCTGCCTTCCTTGTATGGACACATGTCTATTAATACTGCCTCTGTCTCCTCTCTCATGTGTCAAGTGCAGAAAAGAAGTAACACTTTGGCAACACTGATTCTACCTGGTATTCAGATCAGATCAGATCAGGTCAGATCAGTCGCTCAGTCGTGTCCGACTCTCCGCGACCCCATGAATCACAGCACGCCAGGCCTCCCTGTCCATCACCAACTCCCGGAGTACACTCAAACTCATGTCCACAGAGTCAGTGATGCCATCCAGCCATCTCATTCTCCGTCGTCCCCTTCTCCTCCCGCCCCCAACCTTTCCCAGCATCAGAGTCTTTTCCAGTGAGTCAACTCGTCGCATGAGGTGGCCAAAGTATTGGAGTTTCAGCTTTAGCATCAGTCCCTCCAATGAACATCCAGGACTGATCTCCTTTAGAATGGACTGGTTGGATCTCCTTGCAGTATAAGGGACTCTCAAGAGTCTTCTCCAACACCACAGTTCAAAAGCATCGATTCTTCGGCGATCAGCCTTCTTCACAGTCCAACTCTCACATCCATACATGACCACGGGAAAAACCATTGCCTTGACTAGACGGACCTTGGTTGGTAAAGTAATGTCTCTGCTTTTTAATATATTATCAAGGTTGGTCATAACTTTCCTTCCAAGAAGCAAGCATCTTTTAATTTCATGGCTGCAATCAGCATCTGCAGTGATTTTGGAGCCCCAAAAAATAAAGTCTGACACTGTTTCCACTGTTTTTCCATCTATTTCCCATGAAGTGGTGGGACCAGATGCCATGATCTTTGTACCTGGTATTACAGACTTGTTTATTTAGTTGTAAGTAACAAGGCCTTTATTTCCACTTATTTAATTCCCACAATAAGTCTATGAGGTAGGTTTATTCTACCTGTTTTATAAACGATGGAAACTGAGCCTGACAGGTGTTAACTGACTTGTTCTAGGTCCTATAGCTAATGAGTTAGATTCTACGCACGCATCCATGACTAAAAGGCTTTCCAGGTGGCACTAGTGATAAAGAAACCACCTGCCAATGATAAGGCAGGATACATAAGAGATGTTGGTTCAATGCCTGGGTTGGGAAGATCCCCTGGAGAAGGAAATGGCAACCCGAGTATTCTTGCCTGGGAAATCCCATGGACTGGGCTACAGAACATAGGGTTGTAAAGAGTCAGACATGGCTGAAGCAACTTAGCACATCCATGGCTAAAAGATCAGCCGCTTCTCTGCTCTGACCATCAACCTCCTTTCCCTACCCTAACGTACCCTACCCTATCCAATTTATTATGAAGATCAAAAATATAAGCTATTGTCAACTAGGCACATACTTTTCAAGAGTCTTTTCCTCTACATGTATCTTCAGTTATATTTTATTTCTTTGCTCAATTGATAAAATACATGAAGGAAGATAATGGAAAATAACAATTTCAAAATGGGCTGGTGATTATTAAAAAATTAAAAGAAGTGGATGTAATCATGGCATCTTTCTATTTCTACCATTCTTTGATTTGCCCTCAGTTTAGTTCAGTTCCATTCAGTCGCTCAGTCATGTCCTACTCTTTGCAACCCCATGGACCACAGCATGCCAGACCTCCCTGTCCATCACCAACTCCCGGAGTTTACCCAAACTCATATGCATTGAGTCGGTGATGCCATCCAATCATCTCATCATCTGCCATCCTTTTCTCCTCCTGCCTTCAATCTTTCCCAGGATCAGGGTCTTTTCAAATGAGTCAGCTCTTCACATCATGTGGCCAAAGTACTGGAGTTTCAGCTTCAACATCAGTCCTTCCAATG
The DNA here is from genome assembly GCF_049115385.1 of Moschus berezovskii. Lineage (NCBI taxonomy): Eukaryota > Metazoa > Chordata > Mammalia > Artiodactyla > Moschidae > Moschus > Moschus berezovskii. The sequence continues at coordinate 65,911,757 of NC_142470.1, read as the reverse complement.
AATATTCAGGACTGATCTCTTTTGGATGGACTGGTTGGATCTCCTTGCAGTCCAAGGGACTCTCAAGAGTATTCTCCAACACCACAATTCAGAAGCATCAATTATTTGGTGTTCAGCTTTCTTTATAGTCCAACTCTCACATCCGTACATCTCTACTGGAAAAAAACGTAGCCTTGACTAGACAGACCTTTGTTGACAAAGTAATGTCTCTGCTTTTTAATATGCTGTCTAGGTTGGTCATAACTTTCCTTCCAAGGAGTAAGTGTCTTTTAATTTCATGGCTGCAGTCACCATCTGCAGTGATTTTGGAGCCTCCCCCCCAAAAGTCAGCCACTGTTTCCAGAGTTTCCCAAAATATTTGCCATTAAGTGATGGGACCGGATGCCATGATCTTAGTTTTCTGACTTAATTCTTCTTCACATTCTGCCATAAGTGTGGTGCTATCTGCATAAATGAGGTTATTGATATTTCTCTCAGCAATCTTGATTCCAGCTTGTGCTTCATCCAGCCCAGCATTTCTCATGACGTACTCTGCATATAAGTTAAATAAACAGGGTGACAATATATAGCCTTGACGTACTGCTTTTCCTATTTGGAGCCAGTCTGTTGTTCCAAGTGCAGTTCTAACTGTTACTTCCTGACCTACATATAGTTTTCTCAAGAGGCAGCTCAGGTGGTCTGGTATTCCTCTCTCTTTCAGAATTTTCCACAATTTACAGTGATCCACACAGTCAAAGGCTTTGGCATAGTCAATAAAGCAGAAATAGATGTTTTTCTGGAACTCTTTTGCTTTCTCCATGATCCAGTGGATGTTGGCAATTTGCTCTCTGGTTCCTCTGCCTTTTCTAAAACCAACTTGAACATCTGGAAGTTCACGGCTCACATATTGCTGAAGCCTGGCTTGGAGAATTTTGAGCATGACTTTACTAGCGTGTGAGATGAGACCAATTGTATGGTAGTTTGAGCATTCTTTGGCATTGCCTTTCTTTGGGATTCAAATGAAAACTGACCTTTCCAGTCCTGTGGCCACTGCTGAGTTGTCCAGATTAGCTGGCATATTGAGTGCAACACTTTCATAGCATCATCTTTTAGGATTTGAAATAGCTCAACTGGAATTCCATCACCTTCACTAGCTTTGTTCGTAGTGATACTTCCTAAGGCCCACTTGACTTCACATTCCAGGATGTCTGGCTCTAGGTGAGTGATCACACCATCATGATTATCTGGGTCAGGAAGATCTTTTTTGTACAGTTCTTCTGTGTAGTCTTGCCACCTCTTCTTAATATCGTCTGCTTCTGTTAGGTCCACACCATTTCTGTCCTTTATTGAGCCCATCTTTGCATGAAAGTTTCCCTTGGTATCTCTAATTTTCTTGAAGAGATCTCTAGTCTTTCCTATTCTGTTGTTTTCCTCTATTTCGTGGCATTGATCACTGAGGAAGGGTTTCTTATCTCTCCATGCTATTCTTTGGAACTCTGCATTCAGAATGGTATATCTTTCCTTTTCTCCTTTGCTTTTTGCTTCTCTTCTTTTCACAGCTATTTGTAAGGCCTCCTCAGACAACCATTTTGCTTCTTTGCATTTCTCTTTCTTGGGGATAGTCTTGATCCTTGTCTCCTGTACAATGTCATGAACCTCTGTCCATAGTTCATCAGGCACTCTGTCTATCAGATCTAGTCCCTTGAATCTATTTGTCACATCTACTCTATAATCATAAGGGATTTTATTTAGGTCATACCTGAATAGTCTAGTGGTTTTCCCTACTTTCTTCGGTTTAAGTCTGAATTTGGTAATAAGGATTCATGATCTGAGCCACAGTCAGCTCCCAGTCTTGTTTTTGCTTACTGTATAGAGCTTCTCCATCTTTGGCTGCAAAGAATGTAATTAATCTGATTTCAGTGTTGACCATCTGGTGATGTCCATGTGTAGAGTCTTCTCTTGTGTTGTTGGAAGAGGGTGTTTGCTATGACCAGTGCGTTCTCTTGGCAAAACTCTATTAGCCTTTGCCCTGCTTCATTCCGTACTCCAATGCTAAATTTGCATGTTACTCCAGGTAGTTCTTGACTTCCTACTTTTACACTCCAGTCCCCTATAATGAAAAGGAGATCTTTTCTGGGTATTAGTTCTAGAAGTTCTTGTAGGTCTTCATAGAATCATTTAACTTCAGCCTCTTCAGCATTACTGCTTGGGGCATAGACTTGGATTACAGTGATATTGAATGGTTTGTCTTAGAAACGAGCAGAGATCATTCTGTCGTTTTTGAGATTGCATTCAAGTACTGCATTTCAGACCCTTTTGTTGACTACGATGGCTACTCCATTTTTTCTAAGGGATTCTTGCCCACAGTAGTAGATATAATGGTCATCTGAGTTAAATTTGCCCATTCCAGTCCATTTTAGTTCACTGATCCCTAAAATGTTGATGTTCACTCTTGCCATCTCCTGTTTGACCACCTCCAATTTTCCTTGATTCATGGACCTAACATTTCAGGTTCCTATGTAATACTGTTTTTTCTCACTGTATGGTATTTTATCAAGAGGCACCTTATCTTGTCTCATCAATCAAGGCACAAGATTTTATTTTATTATTTTAGTTGCTATAAAGATCTAGACTCTGAATGTCCTTTGTGTCTTCACACCCTTTCTGTGTAGGGTCAAATTTCATCCTGTTTTTTCCTTTATTATATAATTTGGTCTTGTTTTTAAATCCAGACTTTCTTCATTGGCTTTTTAATTTCTCTTTACTGACTCCAATTGCCTTTTTATAAAAAGCACTTTTAACAAGTGGACAAACTTGTAGATCTAGAATCAGTAGATTCTACCTTTTTCTTTCTCAGAATAGTTTCTTTTCTGTGCTTCCTTGTCATTTCATCGCTCTTCTTCAGATTGTGGTAAAGAATAAATACCATATTCTGAGAAAGAATCTTTGAAGGCTACAAACTCCTTTTTCCCTTTTCTAGATTACATATCTTCTCATCCATGTCATATTCTTTGAGAGATATTTTAATATTTATTTTCCTAGAGTGGACATAAGCATAAACAAAAGCATGTTTGCAGAAATTTCTCTCATATCATTATCCCCATTCTTTATCTCTTACTTCCTCTTCAACTTCCATGCTTCCTTGGTCCCTCAGTATCACAGAGATGTCCCACCATTGTGTTCTCAAGATATGTTGTTCAACTGTAGCACTTGAAAGCAACATAATCAGATTATTTGCCTTTCTTTTCAAATAGACACCTTCGTAGCAAGAACTGTCTTACTCAAATATTTTACCCCTAGGATTTAGCACCTGAATCCTGTAGTAAATACTAAGGGCTGGAATGGAAAATAAACTGTTCAGTAGAAGTACTGCCTTAAATAAAGGTTGGGATGTTGGGATTAAAGGAAAACGTTGCTAAGGCAGAATGAGAAAGTAAAATGAGTTGCTTTGAAGAATAGGAAAGGCTAAAAGACAAGTTCTGTTAAGAATATCTGCACAGTTCCTGGTTTTGTTGCTGTTTTTGTTTGTTTTGTTTTCTGTTTCTTTTTTGTTTTTAACCTGTGCATAAAGAAGAGTACCATATTCTCCAATGCTGACCCCAAAGGCACAACCAAGCTTTTCCAAAGTAAGATTTCAACAGAGTGAAGAAGTAACCAGAGGCCTGCATTATTTTCTGTCATTTAATTATCTTCCTAACTAAAGGAAAAGTAGGTTATAATTCATCCAAGAGCTCTGAAAGTCAATATATTTGAGCTTACACATTCTGAGAACTCATTTTGTGCTGGAGCTACTCTTTTCTCAACCAAATTAACTATTCTAATCATGACAGCTGTCTCTATTAGCCATCCACAATACCACTTGAGGAGATCTCTAATCCTTTCTTGTGAAGAACTCCAAAGGACTTCTTTTCCTATAAGTATTCTATTCTTCTTTGCCCACTATGAATTTAAGCTTAACTTTTTTTTTTCTTGCAAATGATATACCCAAATAGGGCTCCAAGAGCTAATACTGAATTGGTAATTTCTTGATACATGCTTTTCATTTTTTCATTTCAGTTCAGTTCAGTCACTCAGTCATGTCTGACTCTTTGTGACCCCATGAACCTCAGCACACCAGGCCTCCCTGTCCATCACCAACTCCCAGAGTTTACCCAAAATCATGTCCATTGAGTTGGTGATGCCATCCAATCATCTCATCCTCTGTCACCCCTTCTCCCCCCGCCCTCAATCTTTCCCAGCATCAGGGTCTTTTCAGATGAGTCAGTTCTTTGCATCAGATGGCCAAAGTATTGGAGTTTCAGCTTCAGCATCAGTCCTTCCAATGAACACCCAGGATTGATCTCCTTTAGGATGGACTAGTTGGATCTCCTTGCAGTCCAAGGGACTCTCAAGAGTCTTCTCCAACACCACAGTTCAAAAGCATCAATTCTTCAGCACTCAGCTTTCTTTATAGTCCAACTCTCACATCCATACATGATTACTGGAAAAAATGTAGCCTTGACTAGACAGACCTTTGTTGACAAAATAATGTCTCTGCTTTTTAATATGCTGTCTAGGTTGGTCATAACTTTCCTTCCAAGGAGTAAGTGTCTTTTCATTTCATGGCTGCAGTCACAATCTGCAGTGATTCTGGAGCCTCCTGCAAAAAAGTCAGCCACTGTTTCCACTGTTGCCCCAACTATTTGCCATGGGACCAGATGACATGATCTTAGTTTTCTGAATGTTGAGCTTTATTTACTCTCCTCTTTCACTTTCATCAAGAGGCTTTTTAGTTCTTCTTCCCTTTCTGCCATAAGTGTGGTGTCATCTGCATATCTGAGGTTATTGATATTTCTCCCAGCAATCTTGATTCCAGCTTGTGCTTCATCTAGCCCAGCGTTTCTCATGATGTACTCTGCATATAAGTTAAATAAGCACGGTGACAATATATAGCTTTGATGTACTGCTTTTTCTATTTGGAACAAGTTTGTTGTTCTAAGTCCAGTTCTAAATGTTGCTTCCTGACCTGCGTACAGATTTCTCAAGAGGCAGGTCAGGTGGTCTGGTATTCCCATCTCTTTCAGAATTTTCCACAGTTTATGTGATCCATAAAAATATATATTCTGCAATAAATATGTATTAAGATTATTTCTGTCCACTGGAAAACATACATGCTGCTGCTGCTGCTAAGTCACTTCAGTCGTGTCTGAGTCTATGTGACCCCATAGATGGCAGCCCACCAGGCTCCCCCGTCCCTGGGATTCTCCAGGCAAGAACACTGGAGTGGGTTGCCATTTCCTTCTCCAATGTGTGAAAGATGAAAAAAGTTTCTATGTTCATAGAGCTTATATTTCCATAGGTGAAGACAATAAGCAAACATGGAATCAGTTAGCATTTGTCCTAAAATAATTTTGTGAACCCTAAATGGCAACCCACTCCAGTGTTCTTGCCTGGAGAATCCCAGGGACGGGGGAGCCTGGTGGGCTTCTGTCTACGGGGTCACACAGAGTCGGACACGACTGAAGTGACTTAGCAGTAGCAGCATCATCTATCAACTGAAGCACCAAACATTTTTTTTTTCATTAGCAGTTCTTGGTTCTGCTGGAAGTTGCCTGATCTTAGCATGGTTCAGCTTACACTCAGTTGCTCAGTTATGTCCAACTCTTTGCAACCCCATAGACTATAGCTTTTCATGCTTTTGAATTGTGGTGTTATATAAGATTCTTGAGTGTCCCTTAGACTTCAAGGAGACCCAACCAGTCAATCTCAAAGGAAATCAGTCCTGAATATTCATTGGAAGGACTGATGCTGAAGCTGAAACTCCAATACTTTGGCCAGCTGAGGTGAAGAACTAACTCATTGGAAAAGACCCTGATGCTGGGAAAGATTGAAGGCAGGAGGAGAAGGGGATAACAGAGAATGAGATGGTCAGATGGCATCACCAACTCTATGGAGATAAGTTTGAGCAGGCTCCAGGAGTTGGTGATGGACAGGGAATCCTGGCATGCTGCAGTCCATGAGGTCGAAAAGAGTCGGACATGACCGAGTGACTGATCTAAATTGAACTGAACTGTAGTCTGCCAGGCTCCTCTGGCCTTGGCATTTTCCAGGCAAGAATATTGGAATGGGTTTCCATTCCCTTCTCCAGGGGATGTTCCCAACCAAGAGATCAAACCCATGTCTCTTGCATCTCCTGCATTGGCAGGTGGATTCTTTACCTCTAGCGCCACCTGGGAAGGCCACGGTTCAGTTTATCTTGACTCAAAACTGTCAGCTGGGATCAGATCTTTCCCCCTTGTCTGTTTTGTTTCTTCCTGGACCAGCAGCTACCTGGAGCATATTCTTCTTGTTGTGAATGGCAGGAGTGCAAGAGAAGAAGCCAGAGCATGGCAGCAAGTATAAAACTCTGCTTTAGTCACATTTAGTAAGATTTCATTGTTTTTCAGTTGCTAAGTTGTGTCCAACTCTTTGTGACCACATGGACTGCAGCATGTCAGGCTTCCCTGCCCTTCTCTATCTCCAGGAGTTTGCTCAAACTCATAACCATTGAGTTGGTGATGCCATCCAGCTATCTCATTCTCTGCTGCCCCCTTCTCCTCCTGCCCTCAATTTTTCCCAGCATAAGGGTCTTTTTAAATGAATTGGCTCTTCACACCAGGTAGCCAAAGTATTGGAGATTCAGCTTCAACATCATTCCTTCCAATGAATATTCAGGGTTGATTTCCTTTAAAATTGATTGGTTTAATCTCCTTGCTGTCCAAGAGACTCTCAGGCATTAACCAACACAATTCACATGTCAAGCCCAACATGAATGGATCAGGGAAGTATTTTTCATTCATAGTGGAAAGAACTGCAAGCTTTATGGGAAGATGTGTAAATGTATAATTTTATATATTTTAAATGATTTATAATTAATCTTATTGATAATAACAATTTACTCTATTTACCCTCTTGGTCAGGATCCTTCTGCATACTTTTTGCCATCCCAAGAAAATAAAAAAATCTCTCTCAGTTTTGGCATCAGGTTCAAAGTCCAAGAACTCATGATTTATATCAGGTATAGGTGGGATGCTCTGGATCTGAATATCTCTGAACTGAATCACATGTTATCTGCCTCCCACACATTTACCATCCAATGTTGGAATAAGAACAGGATAAACAAATTTAAAAAGTTGCATTCAACAAGGAAAAAACTGAAAGAAACATAGAAATCACTGGTCTATAGCAAGAACCTGAAATTCTGCCAGGTTTCCCTACAAAGAGACTAGCATATACTTTGGCTAGTCCCTGGTTCCTCACCTGGGAGTTTATCATTGATATACTGTAATCCATGGGTCTTCACTCTGCTCTATGGATGCCTTCTTTGGCTTTTCTGATAAGTACTGGGAATATGTCCTTCTTGGTAGCTGAGTTGATTTTTCAACCTGCTTCCCACCTGTAATACCCAAACTACAGGTGCTGCTGCTGCTGCTACTAAGTCACTTCAGTCGTATCCGACTCTGTGCGACCCCATAGAGGGCAGCCCACCAGGCTCCCCCGTTCCTGGGATTCTCCAGGCAAGAACACTGGAGTGGGTTGCCATTTCCTTCTCCAATGTGTGAAAGTGAAAAGTGAAAGTGAAGTCGCTCAGTTGCGTCCGACTCTTCGCGGCCCTACGGACTGCAGCCTATCAGGCTCCTCCATCCATGGGATTTTCTAGGCAAGAGTACTGGAGTGGCTTGCCATTGCCTTCTCCGATACAGTAACTACAGGTGCACTCAGTACTTATTTTTTGTTTGTTTTGCCTCCTAGGTTATTGCAATAAATTAAATATTTTGTTACTACATAATATGGGTAGTTGTTTCTCCAGCCTCTTATTACAGTTTTTTTTTATAGTTTTCTTTCTCTTACCACATAATCCCAAACCAAATGATACATATTTTACACATTTTTGAGAGCAGACGAGCATTTCTGGTAAAATTTTTCTGTTAACTAGCAATTGGCACATTAGTGATGAATGACAAATCTCATAACATGAAACAAATCTCAGAGGCTCAAATAACAAGTATTTATTTTCTTAATAATGATTGAAGCAGTGCTATTGAAGATCATCAGGGGACTTGATTCTAGGCCTCTGATTAGGTTCAGTTTTGTTCTAGGAGTTTTTCATTCTTCTTCAAAAAGTGATTATTTATGACATATGTTTCTTCTAGGGAATGGCAGGAGCACCGGGATGCAAGCAAGATACACAGGGTATGTAAAGGCGCTGTTCTCAACATTGGTTAACTAAATGCCTGCCAACATTTAGTCAACCAGAGCAAGTCACATGGCTAAGCATGTGGCTAAGCATTAACAGCATGGGGTGAGGGTTACTGTCTACCCACAGTTACATGTCACCTGAGATGTATGTTAGAGCAGGGAGGGAATCAAGAGTTGAGAACTGTTCAGCTAGCACACATGCTAAAAACATCAACTCGTACTTGTTGTTCAGTCATGTCTGACTCTTTGCCACCCCATGGACTGTAGCATGCCCAGCTTCCCCATCCTTCACTATCTCTTGGAGTTTGCTCAAACACATATCCATTGAATTGGTGATGCCATCCAACCATCTCATCCTCTGTCATCCCATTCTCCTCTTGCCCTCAGTCTTTCCCAGCATCAGGGTCTTTTCCAGTGAGCTGGCTCTTCACATCAGGTAGCCAAGGTTGGAGCCTCAGCTTCAGCATCAGTCCTTCCAAAGAATATTCAGGGTTGATTTCCTTTAAGATGGACTGCTTTGATCTCCTTGTGGTCCAAGGGACTCTTACGAACAACTCGTGTAAATGCTGTGAAGAAACTAAAGCAGAGTTTTACTTAGAGGATGCCTGAAAAGCTATTAAGAGTAGTTACTTGGAGATGACATTTATACCAAGGCTGATTGCCTTTCAGGCAAAGGGAGCAGACAGTGCAAAGACCCAGAAACAGAGATAAGCTCAGGGTGATGGAGAAACTAAAATAAAACCATAGGTGGGTGGTAGAAGATGAAATTGATGACATAGGCAGAGATTATTTAGACCTCTCTTATTATCACTGTTGGGCTTCCCAGATGGCACCAGTGGTAAAGAATCCATCTGCCAATACAGAAGATTCAAGAGACATGGGTTCGATCCCTGGATGGGTGGGGAAGATCCCCTGGAGTAGAAAATAGGATCCCACTCCAGTATCTGGCCTGGAAAATTCCATGGACAGAGGAACCTAGTGGGGCTACAGTTCATGGGGCCACAGAGTCGGACATGACTGAGTGACAGAACACATTATCACTGTTAGAGGCATTATCATATAACTGGAGATTTTCAGAGGGTTGTCTACCAAATGTTGAAAAAATGTGTGTGTGTGTGTGTGTTCTACTCGTTGTCATGGTAACCCATGAGTAGGGTAGCTGAAGTCAACCAGTCTGGAAAGTTTTATTCAGATTGAGTTGCATAATCCATTTTAAATAATTTACCTATTCATTCATTCTTACTGGAGTATTGACCTACTAAGTTGTTTCAAATGGAACACCTGAAAATGTAAAAACTCTTGACTAAAGACATACCAGCAAAATTACTCAAGAGGTAAAATGGTGGCCTCTGGAAATAGTCGGCTTCTTAACAATTCCAGGTATTTCTTTTGCCCTGGGCTTCTGAGAACTAACTGCGTATATAAAGGAGCTGGTGCCTTCTTTTTCCCCCTAGTCTCACTCTTGGGAAAAACCTTTTATTCTTTGGCTCCCTAGAGGGTTTTCTAGACCTGAAAGAGCAGCATCCCGGATTGTTGACTATCTTTTCCTGGGAAGTCCTTGTGCTAGTCCTTTGGACAAGGATGTAAACCTCAAAGGTGTAATCCACGCCCTCAGGAAGTTCATGATTCATCAGCGTGTCAACAAGTTCAAGTGGGGCATACTCATGACCACAAACAGTGCACTCACATATAAAGTCACTCATAAGTATCTCAAAATGAATCAGAAACACAGAGATGCTGATCACTGAAATGCCTTAAATCAATGGTCCCCAACATTTTTGGCAAAAGGGACTGGTTTTGTGGAAGACAATTTTTCCATGGACCAGGGAAGGGGGATGGTTTCAGGATGATTCAAGCCCATTGTATTTATTATGTACTTTATTTCTATTGTTTTTACAGCAGCTCCACCTCAGATCATCAGACATTAGATTCCAGATGTTAGGGGCCCCTGCCCTAAATCATGAGATCTTGAACACTTTCTAGAAATGACCATTGAACTTGGTCCATTGTGAAAAACTTGATTAAATGTTGGCTTTTAATAAGCCATATTTTCTTTTGCCCTCATCTTTGTATAGACTTAAGGAAAAGAAAGAGGGACTTCCCTGGGGGCTCAAATGGTAAAGAATCCACCTGCAATGTGGGAGACCTGGGTGCGATCCCTGTGTTGGGAAGATCCTCTGAAGGAGGGTGTGCAACCCCCTCCAGTATTCTTGCTTGGAGAATCCTTATGGACAGAGGAACCTGGCAGGCTACAGTCCATGGGGCCACAAAGAGTCAGACACAACTGGGCGACTAAGCACAGCACAGCACAGCATAAAAAGAGAGAGCTATTCTCTTTTCAAACATGTGAAACAAGGAAATCAAAACCAGCCTCCCAGAGCAGCGGGTCCTCTCCCTGGGTCACAATAACACCTCTACAGGTATGCCCTTGACTTCTATTAAGAATGACCAGTGAAACAGGTGAAATCCACAGCTGTAAATTTACACTGCAGCATCTTTTAGCAAGAAAGGGACTGTGTCTAGTTGAATCAGAGTATGCTGGCTGGTGGAGCTCAGATGCAATCATGTGGTTTTTTTCCGGGGAAATAAACGCGACAGTGTTTATCTCACACACATGTGTTTGTCAGAAGACCTCAAAGCAGAGGGCAGAGATCAGTGAAGCATGGCCACTTGTCCCAATGGCTGCACCTCTTCTTTTCAGGTGGGGCCCAGAGGAGGTCATCAGTGCTGAAGCAGTTGAGGCTCTGTTCAGCTCCTGTGCCACAAGGAAGGACAGGAATCCTGCCAGGAGGAGGACTTGGGTCCTGACTCCTAACCACCTCCGCTGGACTCCAGCCACCAGCACCACCCAGAGAAGAGAGCAAGCTGAAGAAAGCGTCCAGCCAGGGTGGAGTAGCCGGTTAAAAACCTATAGGATGGTTCATTCAAAGGCATTGCCTCACTCTGTCCTGCGCCGCTATTGTACCTTGGACACATGCTGCTAGGAGACAAAGAGGACACGCGTTTATTTTCAAGCATACGACTTTGGAACCACTTGGGAAGAATATTCTTGATTGAGAACCAAAACATTCCATGATGCTTAACAAACCTGCAAATTGAAAAATCAGCATCGGCCTGTGCAGCCGGGAGAAAGGAGAAGGACCTATACCCTGAAAAAAAAATTTTTTTTTCCCCAAAATACCCCTTAAATGATATTTGTATGCATTTGCAAAATTACCGCTTTCTGAATCGAAGTCTCAAGCTGTTTGCGTCTGAGAACATATGTTGTGCCGGTAGACAGCCTCCCAGCCTGGCGACGCCCCTGACATCCCCCGCCGCAGCGCATAATGGCCAGTCCCGCGAAGAAGGCGCCGCCGCTCAGTCAATGCCCCTGTAATAATATTTTAAAATAAATGATATGCATCATTAAATCACCGAGGATGACTAACTCAATTTTAGAAAACCCACAACTCCAGCAATCATAGTTACAGCTCTGATTTGAATATTTCCACTTTCACCTGAGCAGCCAGTGGGAGCCAGTCAAGCAGATTCGCATCCGGGCTGTAGTCTCTGAGGAGCAGAAAGGAACCCGTGATTATGTAGTTACAGTAACGTAGGCTTGATGCCTCCCGGTCCGCCTGGGCTTTTTTAGACTTCTCCTTCCTCCCTTCTTGCCTTCTTATTTACATATCACAGGCATCCTCTTTGTAAAGTTATTTTAAATAATTTATTAGATTGATCTTTTTAAAATTCTACCCTGGCTAAATGTCATAAGAAGAAGGGGTGGGGGGAGAAAAAAAGTCTTCTAAACTTATTTGAAGGTTTCTTCTGGAGTAGGCCAGTTACCTGCTTCACTGCTGATATTCTAAAAATACCTCCATGTCCGTACTATTATCCATTCTTCACGTCCAATTGCTCTGTTATGGTAATAGTCAGAAGCACACCATGCAGTAATTACTTACAGCTGACTGAAGAAAAGAATATTCAACTCCCCCACTGTTCCAGGAGAAGGTCTTTATGCTCTATTAACTCATTCCTGTTTATTAATACTCTACTGGTAATTCAGACTGCTGCCTCTTAGGTTTGTAATAGGAGGACTATTAAACAGCAATTACTGACCATATGGGTTGGCGAATATTTGTTGTTTTTTTTGGTGGTGGGCTCTTCTTCCCCCACCTCCTTCCAACTTGTTTTTTTTTTTTTTTAAGAAGCCATATTACAACACAGTAAAAGTAACATCACATCTGCATGAGATTAACAAGTCTGGCAGTATTTCTGCCTTAGAAAATGTGAATTTATTCCCGTAGTATCATGGCTGATTTAGGAAAAAGAAACCATGGGAGACATGGGGAAATGTGGGAGTTTGTTCACATGTGGGAAGACCCCTTCTCTGGAAGAGATCCTGGCACTTGTCTTCCCTAAGTCACCTGGTAGGCTGCTTCTTACTGCCTTTGAGAGGGTACTCACCCACCCTCAGACATCCTCCACTTTGGAAAAAAAAAGCATATTTTCTGAGGAATCCAAAGCTAATACCTTTTTTCCTTGTATGTTTCCCCAAGCATTTGGAAGTGGTCACTTTGAAATTTAACATTTCGTCCATTCATCTCCCCAAAGCAGATATGTGAACCCTGAGAGTTGGCGAAAGGCTCCTCCTGGGAGAGGGATGGCATGAGTAATGGGTTCAAGTGAGGCAGGCGGGTGGTAAACGATGATTATGGTGATTATAACATGTGCCTCTCTCCCAGGTAGTGAGCACTAAACACATGGCAAGCATGAAACACATTGAAATGGAGATGTGTCTTCGAGATAAATAGGAGATCAGGAGGCAGTTTCCACTGGAAGATGCTGGGTTGTGATCCAGAGCGTGTAAGTCATTTGATCAGGAGCCTCCACCAAGGCAGAGGCTGTGTGTCTGGGCACCCTGACATAGCGCCTCTCCCTCCAGAACAGCTGGTCCTCTCTCTGCTATTGGGACTTGTCTTCTACCTTGTACGTTTTCCCATAAAGGGTGTTCCTCTGGGTCTACATCCTTTTAACCCTTCAACAAACAGGACAAACCTCTGAGAACTCCAGCTGGCCCCAGTCTCACCCTTTCCAAACTATTAATACTAAGTAGATCAGGCATTTACCTGTGGTAGGGGTTTGCAGCTAACCTAACACTGTTCCTTTGTTACCTGCTGGTGTTGTGTGTGGAAGTCTCTTCTCTCAGACACACTAAATCCTTGAAGACAAGGACTGCATCTTTGAAACTTTTTTCTCCCTGGACCTAGTTTGGAAATGGACACTCAATTGATGTTAACTAGAGACTGGAAGAATTTAATGGAAATATGTAAGGAAAAAAGGACATCAGACCCTGAGTTTTCTTTCTCTAGGGAGATGTATAAGCTACAACTTCTGGGGTAAGTTCAGAAAGAAAAAACAGTAACAAAAATAAACAACAAAATGTCAAATCTCTGCCTCAAAGAGTAACAGTACTAAGTTAACGGAGAGAATATAATTGAATTGAATTGAATTATACCTGTTAAGACCCAAGATGTTTTTCACAGTATGTCTAAGCAATAGAGGAAAGGGATTTGTTTCCTTTACAACCTTTGCATGAATTAGAATCCTCAGTAATGTATAGCCTAGAAGGACTCTCTAGGGGTAGAGGGCTTCTCTCACTTCCTGTGGTGGGCAACTTCAATAATACAGACTGTCCCCCGGCAGGTTCAGACCTACCTGGTGTGACTGGAAAGGCTCTGTAAGGCCTAGCCTACCTCCAGATGCCTCATAGATTGGAGGAAATACAATGCAATTTTGTTTTAATTACTACTGTTTTTAAAGTAGGATTGTTTTTTGATTAAGCGTATGCAGGATACTAAGGTAGATGAAAATAGAACAACTCTGATTGAAGTCAGGTTGGGGAGATGTGCGACTGAACTGCACTGAACTGAACTGGGGAGATGTGGATGCATAATCTGATAATTCAGCTGATAGAGCCATGGAGGTCCCTCTGAGAGATCCCAGTGTTCCTGGGAACACTATCTGAAAAGCATTTTTCTATTCCAACCCACTTTTGATACAAATGTATAGACTGAATACATAGTCTCAAATCCACATGGTTAGCTGACAGCAGACTAAGCTATGGAATCCAATCTTTTGGTTCCTTAGCCAAGATTGTTTTGCTTTCTCAGTATCGTCTACCTGTGTTATTGGGTTAAGTCCTTGCCACAGCAGGCCATTGATAATAGGTACCTACGTGACTTTGGAAGACTTGGCCATCCCACCTCCTTTTAACACAAAACTGAGACAAGTTTAAAGTCCGATCAAGGACTTGACGAAGGAGGGATGGCCACTTGAGGATGTTAAATGACCACGTGAATGTGAGGTGCAGGTAGTTGATTTCAACTTGTCTATTCCTGCACCTCCATGGTTGAAGTCTTGGCAGTGGCTTCAGCTCAGCTTCGCTGTCCCATGTGCGCCTGCTTTTGGATCATGTGTTTATGTTAATTTCATTCCTGCCCATGTTGAGAGGAGCTGCCACAGGGACTTGCTCAGGGTGCTGGGAATTATGCTGCTCCTACTCACAACATGGTGTAGATTATGATATGGTCTTTTATAGCATTTAAAAAATTGGAGGGTATCTATTTTGCAGATGTCCTTTCATTCTTTCACTAACAGAGGCAGCAGGATGTAGAAGAGAATATGGTATGGGCACTCAAGGGATCCATATTCTCGACCAGATCTTTTCAACAATTAGCTGTGTGTTTGGGGGACATATTGTTTAGCCTCTATGCACCCCCATGCCCTCATCCATGAAATAATGCCCTCTGGCTCATATTTCTTTCTGAAATGCATTTTTCTTTACTGGGCCATTAAAAATTAATCTAATGCTCTCTATCTGATAACTCTGAGTTAAATTATATTAAAAACAAAACAAATGATTATAAGCAGTCAGTTTTATGAATAAAATGCTTCTGTATGCCAAGAGTTTTAAATTAGGCTCCATGACAAAAACATTTATGTCTGATATCAGTGAAAACTTGAGATAAGTCAGTAAGGATGGTATTAAGCCTTGTAAATATCATCCAACTGTGACTTGGAACTGTGGAACTGTCCCCATGAGTGAGAACATCTGGGCAGTCTGCTGGCTTAATTTCAGGCGTTCAGTACATACTTGCTTTGTTCCTTCCATATCTCATTATTCAATTAATAAACATATATTCAGCTAATACCATTGATTCATTCAATAAAGGGCATTCAGTGCATCTTGAAGGTGGAACCTGCTACATATTTAACAAAGTTTTCATTGTTAGTAATAATAGTATCAATAGAAAGATACATTCCTGACTTTGAAGATCTACTACTCTTATTCAGGAGCAAGAATGTATATGGTAAAGAGATGGGTGACTTCATATGACAGTATATGGATAGGGTCCAAGAGAAGGATACAGGCTATAAGGGACGGAAGTGAGGGGGTGTGGCTAGTTGTGCTAGAGTGAACAGAAAGTGTTGAGGAACGTCTTCCATTGTTCCTTGACACATGATAATATTAGCACAGGTGAAGAGGAGGAGAAGCCACTTTATGTAGAACAGTCTGTGCGAAAGCTTCAAATTAGATAAGATTAAGAGGTATGAATTTCTTAAATATCCAGATCCATCTAGACAGCAGGGTTTCTATGAGAGTGGGGCCAGGGATAGTATAGCATCTTCCGTTCTGGAAAAGTACTGACAGTCAGGAGATGAGGTTTTCCTGATGATCGAGTGACTAAGACTCCACCCTCCAAATGTAGGGGCCTCAGACGTTATCCTTGGTCAGGGAACTAGTCCTACAGGCTTCAGCTAAGAGTTTATATGCTGCAGCTAAAGTTCTCACACGCTGCAGCAAAAATGGAGGATCCCATGTGCCACAGCTAAGACTCCGCACAGCCAAATAACTAAATAAATATTAAAAAAAAAAAAAAAGAGTCAGGGGAAGAATCTTAGCCTTTATCTCACAGGCACAGAGGTCCTTTTATCCTTTTTCTTTATAAGCTGTTTTGCTCTGTGGAAATGTTTTTATTAGTAAAATCGCAGCGGAGTCGAAGAGAAAAGGAATTTTAAAAAAGACTGCACAAAAGCCACTTGGGGAGCAGGTGAGAATGAGAGGCAATAAAACATCAGGAAACGTGAGGGAGACATGGAGGCAATGGAGTCTGGAAGGCAGAGAGAAGACTGAGCCTCCATCTCAGGGTTCAGTTTCTCTTGCTCTGGATACTGTGGGCTGGAAGGCAGTGTGGGATGCCCAGAAGATGCCTGGAGGGGGATGCTGGAGAAAGAGAGCGGAATGAAAGGAAGAGACCAGGAGAAGATAAAATGAAGACAGGAAATCAGACGAGTGAAGGATGAGATGAACAAAGAGCACGTGGTCAATGAAGTAGAAGACAGAGGAAATTAATCAAAATTATGATGTGGCAGGTTTGGCGTTCAACTCACAAATTCAGGTGTGTAAGAATATCTGTTTTATGCAAATTATTCTCCTTTCATTTCATGCTAGCAATCTACAGGAGGCAGAAATGTAATCTCTGTCACTGCAGCTTCCTCCCGTCGAATCCCTAAGGTTGTCCCTCATTTCTGGGGCCTTCAATAGTACCAAGGTGACGGAGGTGGTCGGGGTGGGGGGACAGGGCATCTGCCCTTGGTTGGGCATCCATCCACTGGGCCTGTGTTAATCCTGCCATAGTCACCAATCCACACAGATCCACTGAGGCACAGGCATTCAGGGTCTCCCAGGACCTCTTCTGGGTCCCTCTCCTTCCATGGAAAATCATGGTGTTTGTGTGATACTGGGGGTGAGGAAGTTCAATAAATTTGCTGCCTCCCTGGACAGGTCTTCTCTGATCTGAGAAAGTTATATCAGGATTTTTGTCCCCCTGCCCTTCCTGTACCCCAGAGACCCAATCCCAGAGTAGGACCAACTTGTTACTTGGTTTTCTTCTCTTCTGCCCCAACTTTCCTCCTTCCCCTAAATGCAAGGAATTGCAGATTGCCCTCTTATCACATCTTCCCCTCTTACCTTCCCATCTCTGACAAGGCTGAATCATTTTATAGATAGAAAAATTGATACAGAGAGGTTATGACAGTCACTCAAGGTCACACGGCTTGCCAATGACACAATGGGTAAAAATAAAAATATAATAGTTTGGGGAGTTCCCTGACAGGTCAGTTGTTAAGACTTGGGCTTTCACTGTCATGAATCTAAGTTCGATCCCTGGTCAGGGAACTAAGATCCCACAAGCTGCACAGTGACTATCTATCGTCCCTTCCTTCTTTTCTTCCTTCCTCCCTCCTCCCCTCTCCTCCCTCCCTTCCTTCTTTCTTTTCCTCTCTCTTTCTTCTTTCCTCCCTCTCTCCAAAAGGACTTCTTATGTGCCAATCAGTATACAAGTACTGGGTGTACCATACTGAACAAATTATACTTCAATGAACACATTAAAGAAATGAAGCCTATTGCTTTCGTGAATTGCCAGTTTAGTTGGGGAGGTGGACATCAAACATCATATATAGAGACTCATAGTTAAATTGTGGTCAGTAAAATGGGTTCTCTGAGAAAGTAGTAAGAAGGACCTAATTTACACTAGGCAATCCAGGAAGATCTTTCTGAGGAAGAGACATCTGAGCTGAGAACTCACACAGGGCTGAGAGTGTTTCAGGTGTAGGGAATGGCTTATGCAAAGACTTGGCATGTTCAGTGAGTTCAAAAACACACCTGTGAGTGAACTATCTGAAAGGGGTAAAATGAAACATAATGTGGCTGGAGAATGAGAGAGGCCCAAAGTCTACAGGGCTTTATTGCAAAGTTAGAAATTTGGATTTTATTATAAGTTTAATTGAAAACAAAATTTAATCAGTGAGTAACATAATCTGATTAACATTTGAGAAATATTATTCTGGCTGCTTGTGAAAAATGGATTGAAGTGAGAAAGTATGGAAAAGAAGAGACCAGTTGGGAGCTGGGGACTCTTTAAGTACTCTTGGGGAGAGTGTGATGTGGGTTTGGAACAGGAACCTAAAAGTGGGGTGGAGAGAAATGGAAGAATCAAGTCATACTTTGAAAGAGTTGGCAGATTACTGGATTTGAGATATTAGCAGGGACATTGTTCCCAAATTTCAGACAAGAATCATTCATTACTCTCTCTACTCTAGAAACCCTATTTAATCCCATTAAGATACTTCAGTTGTTATAATAGAAAACTATGTGAAATGCCATTTTCTAGAATAGTAGATGTCAGTGCTTCAAGAATATATGGCTTTAAGATGACTATATATTTTTAAGGCATATAAATTAGATAAGTGGATAAATCAGGAATCTGGTATAAGAAATATGTTTACAACCCCTAAGCCTATTCTTGCATACCAATTAATAATACGTTTTTACCGACAATTCCCAAAATTGTTATTAATATTGATCATCAGACACTTGTAAATCTTCAACACGTTTGTCTCTTGCCTGTATTTGATCCCAGTGATAAATAAGGTGGATTTCTTCCCACACAATAGAAATAAATAGGGCCCTAGTAACTGATGACATCCGCTATAGGTCAAATGACAATTCAGAGCTAGAGAAATGACTGGATCCTTCATCTTTATAACAATCACTGAGATCTAGGCAGAGAGAAAACCTGTCTAACAATCCTTTTCATGTGTTGATTCATTCCAGTCTGGGTTGTTTTCACTGAGAATTTAGAAAGGCAATCTGTAAACTGGGCCATGGGCCTTGGTGAGAATTTCTTAAAGGCAATAAGGCCCACGATGGGAGCCTGTGGAGCAAGGATGAAAGTAGCTATCAGTCTTTTACAGTAAGTGCTGTCAGTCCAACATCCACACTCTTATTAGGTGTTCCAACTTTGGGCAGTTTGATGTCCTAACAGAAATTAGTTTAATCACCTTGGTAAATGACTTCATATAGGTTGTGGTTAGGCCTTCCCAGGTGGTGCTAGTGGTAAAAACCCTGCCTGCCAATGCAGGAGATGCAGCAGATGTGGGTTCCATCCCAGGATCAGGAAGATCCCCTGGAGGAGGGCATGGCAACCCACTCTAGTATTCTTGCCTGGAACATTCCATGGACAGAGGACTCTGGCTGTCTACAGCC
This sequence comes from Moschus berezovskii, assembly GCF_049115385.1. NCBI lineage: Eukaryota > Metazoa > Chordata > Mammalia > Artiodactyla > Moschidae > Moschus > Moschus berezovskii. The sequence goes on along the minus strand of NC_142470.1, from coordinate 65,892,472 downwards.
CATAGGGTCACAAAGTGTTAGACATGACTGAAGTGACTTAGCGTGCACAGGTTATTGTTATGGTAATCTACCAAACAAAACAAAGCTGAACTGAAACAATGTTGGAGCAGGTGTTCTTGCTCTGGAGAAAATCTCTTAGAGTGACATCACTCCACCACTTTGTTTCTCTAATAATAGTGTATTATTATACTTATTACAGGCATTGCTTTCCTTCTGTGTCACCTTTTATAACTTTCACATCTAATATTTTCCCCCTTTGAGAAATGCCACAGCAGAAGCAATTTATGTTTGCAGAGAATGAGCCAGAGAATATTAATCCTATTTTGAATAAAGCTCTTTCCTGTGTTTATTCCTGGTGGCTCAGAGGTTAAAGCGTCTGCCTCCAATGTGGGAGACCCGGGTTCGATCCCTGGGTCGGGAAGATCCCCTGGAGAAGGAAATGGTAACCCACTCCAGTATTCTTGCCTGGAGAATCCCATGGACGGAGAAGCCTGGTAGGCTACAGTCCACGGGGTTGCAAAGAGTCGGACACGACTGAGCGACGGAACAGAACGGTGTTTATTCAGAAATCAACATAACACTTAGCAAGACATTCTTGATATAGGTTGCTTATTTGATTTTCTCAAGTCCAAAATGTTGTGTTTTAGCGCTTATAGAAGATTAAAATGAAAACAAAAAAGCCTAATTGACAAATTTAAAAAAATAATTAAAACATTAAAATTTTTCAGTTGAAAATTCTGAAAAGAAGAATATCTGCATTAAATGATGCTATGAACTTTAATAACAGATCAGATACAGAAGTTCATGGATCATGTTTTTTTCCCCTGTGGAAAGAGCATTGATTCAAGGGAACAGTTTCCCCTCATCATACCAATGGGAGGAAAAAGGGTTCTATTTTCTAGGTATCTCATTTAGTAAAATTGAGCAAAGCTGGAAGACAACAGAACATGTTAAGTAACCAACTAGTATTCTGCTGAAAACCTGACAACTCTCCACTGGTCTCACAGAGCCTATTGGACTGTGGGTCTCATCCAACGTGCTTTTGATTTGGGTAATGCCAAGCCTACCCCATTTTCTTGCCATTTCAAGCAGCGGTATCACAGTTCGGGCAACCAACAGACACCTGGAGGAAGTGACTGTTGGGATCTGCTGTTGGGAACACACAGGACACAGGATGTTAAAACTGAGCGGTCACCTCAGAATTAGGGCATATGGTGCTCCTGCACACGGGGCCCCACCCCCCAACCTCCCGCTTCTGAGAAGACGCTTCCCAGAGCCTTCTTTTCATTCCCTAATGGCTGGATCAAGTCAGCTTGGATGTGACATAAGAAAATACTATAGATGCAGCCAGAGAAATAGTGTTCTTTTCCTACGATGATTATTGCAGACACCTCATGTCAAAAATAAGTGAACTCATCTTCGGAGTTAATAAGCACTGATGGTAGAAGGGGAAGGAAGGTGGGACTCGGAAATGCTGTACTTCACATGTCTTCATCTTCTGAAGCCTGGTTTGGGTGGGGTGGGCTGGCTCCATTTGAAAGGAAGCAGGACAAAATGAGAGGTAGATAATAAAAAGAAAATTTACCAGGAAGATTCCTCTATTGCTGGTAGTTAATTTCATTGTTAGTGTCTACTGTTGCCTCCGGAAAAGGCAATGGCAACCCATTCCAGTACTCTTGCCTGGAAAATCCCATGGGCGGAGGAGCCTGGTAGGCTGCAGTCCATGGGGTTGTTAAGAGTTGGACACAACTAAGTGACTTCACTTTCACTTTTCACTCTCGTGCATTGCAGAAGGAAATGGCAACCCACTCCAGTGTTCTTGCCTGGAGAATCCCAGGGACGGCAGAGCCTGGTGGGCTGCCATCTATGGGGTCACACAGAGTCGGACACGACTGAAGCAACTTAGCAGCAGCAGCAGCAGTGTTGCCTCTAGAAACATCCACTATGCAAATTGTCATGGACTCAGTCCCTTCAGAATTAGCCACTTTAAAGGAAATTTGAAATCTAGTGAGGATTTTGGGGGTTGGGAGAATACATACGCTTAAATGGATAATTTGTCATTATCTGAAGCCTCTATTGGCATTGATAATGTTCCACAGGGGTTTAGCATTTAGAGAATAGGCTATATAAAAATGGAGAAGGAAAACACAGCAGTGAGTGTATCACATCCAAAGCCAATGTGATCCCTGCTGCTTCTACTCAAATACAAACATTACTGTCTTTTGCATGTGTCAGGCAATGCTCTCAGTCCCGTCTCTGTATAAGTTATTTAAATCTTATAACAACGGGAGCTATTCCTATTTTATAGGAAGTGAAACTAAAGCACAGAAAGGTTGAGTAACTTGCTCATAGGAACTTAGTACTCACAGGAGATCCAAAGCACATTATTGTGACTCTTCGCCGTGATGACTACTCTGAATCTGGAGTGGGAGGACAAAAGGGAACCGACATGAAAAACCCACATAGCAAATAGGCCATACATGGCTAATTAGCTTACCTGTAGGGCACTGTTCAAAGGGTTGACAAACTGATGGTTTCAGAATTATTCCATTATAGCAATAGTTTGTGAATAAATTGTTGAACAAATAGTGATATAATGCCATGCTCATTGTAATATACATTATGTTTTAGTTCTGTAGGACTTTATTGCCAAATGAAATGTACTTTTTATTCCTTTTTTTTCAAGAAAACTAGTTGTATTCATGAACTACTGGGCATACAAGGCACTTTAGTCAGTGTATGTTGATTTGAATAAAATTACGTTGAAGGACTGGGATCCTAGGTTTAAAACTGACTTGGATTTTTTTTTTAAAGGGGACCAGAAGTAATTCCTGTAATCTGTTTTATTCCTGAATCTCTGTGTCTTATGCTGACAAATTTTGGTTAGGAATTATACAAAATTCTTTCTAAAAATATAGATGTTCTGTTTTGCCAAAGGTATTACCTTATAACTATGTCTAAATGTCATTTGTCTTCTAGGAAACACAATAAAGAGAAGAGCCTTAGGATCTGAGAGGTTTGGAGCATGGAGCTGGAGGAATATCTCTCTTAGGAGAAGTGAAGATGCTTCCTCCTGCCTGGCCCACCTGAATGTCCAGCGTCCAGTGAAAGTGATGAAGGGATGGTGTTTGTCAAGTGTACACATGCAGTGGCATCCTTGCTTTCTGAACATCTGCAGATGCTGTTGCAGACATTTTTTCAGCTTTCTCGTCACCATAGACACAGCTTGGTATACTTTGGCAGACCTTTTACCTATTACTTCACCCTCAAAGATGCTAAGGCCAAGGTCAGCAATGGTATAAATGAAATGAGTGAAAGCAAATGAGTGCAATGAGAAGCACTTACTTAACCTCAGGAAGATAGACAAAGAGATCTTTCCTAAATTGGTGGATAAGTATAGAGCTGTTCATTGGATCCTTATGTGATTGTTCCTTCCTAGTTTTAGTAAAATATTCTAGTTTGGGAGAAAGTCCTTCCCTTGTCAATAAAATATAAAAAGAGGAAAATGTTAAAATATTTGCAACCCTGTCTTTAGAATTTCATGCTAATTTTGCCTCTCTCTCTTCTCTTGATTTTTTTTTATGCAAAGCATTCTTGTATGTTTCTTTCATTGTATTTTTCATGAAGAAAGTATAGTGATTATCTAAGATAACCAGACAAGATCAAGGGGCACCTTTCTTTGTGAAGTGCTTTCAGACTTGTTTAGATGCAATGCTCTTGAAGGCAATAGGTATGGCTATTTTGTCTTTATTGGTATCTGTGTACATATTAGGCATACAGTAATTTATCTGACTATATCAATTAATGAACAAACAAGAATGGATGACAAAAGCAGATGTTTTTGTAAGGCTCTCAAAAATGATTTAGAGAACATTTTGGAATTCAAGTTAAAAAAATTCACTCAAATGAGATTTGGGGGGATTTCATGTGATTAACTCTTTACATTATCTCATAGTAATTATACAGAAATCTCTATTTATGTAAACACAGTGAATGCATCATAACACTAGAATAAGTATACAAATACTGCATGTCAAATTAGGTTATAATCACTTTCAAGGGACGTGATTTCCTAGTTAAACAGATTCGTTTACATCTTGTGAAATAAAAAATAAGTGAAAATAACTATATAAAATCAGGCTTACAGCTGGACAGATCTTCTTGGCAATGGTCCAGACACTGAGTGGGAAGGCCCCTCCAGCTGAGGAATGCTTGGGATGCCCAGGGTGGCTTTATAGGCTCGGCCTGGAGAGGGGTCTTGGGCTGCTGCCCTGCCTATATCCTGTCCCTAGGTACCTGTGGAGAAGATGAGCTGCCTTAACATTTAAGATAAGACTCTTGCTGTGAGGGGTTTGGGATGGAATGGAAAGTTGCTCAGTAGAGGAGAAAACAAAGGCAGTTCAATAATACATTCTTAGGTAAACAGCATAATAGAATAAGTTGGGGATCCTCTAAACAAAAAACAAATAGGTGAAGCTAGCACTGGAATCATAGGAGATAGAGTCAAGGTTTGTGTATCACAGATCTTATGGTTCAGTCTTTGTAATACAGATGGGACGGATAACTGGCCAAACACAAGGCAAGGAACAGTACCAAGACTGAGGCCCAGAATGTTTCCTCCCAAATCAGGTGTCTATTTATGATATAATTTAAGTTCATCTTTTCAAGGGAGATCATTTTTTAAAAACTAATCATTTTGATACACATCTTTAAAAATACCTTTTGCATTGCCCTAACATAGCCAATATTTCATGCAATGTTTCTTTATGTTGATGGCAGAGGGCATACTTGTAAAACTCAGTTATTACATGGCATCATCCAAATTGGGAAAAGGGTAGGCCAAGGCTATATATTGTCACCCTGCTTATTTAACTTATATGCAGAGTACATCATGCAAAATGCTGGGCTGGATGAAGCACAAGCTAGAATCAAGATTGCCTGGAGAAATATCAAGAACCTCAGATATGCAAATGACACCACCCTTAGGGCAGAAAGTGAAAAACTAATGAAGCTCTTGATGAAAGTGAAAGAGGAGAGTGAAAAAGGTGGCTTAAAGCTCAACATTAAGAAAACTAAGATCATGGCATCTGGTCCCATCACTTCATGGCAAATAGATGGGGAAACAGTGGAAACAGTGGCTGAACTTTTTTGGGGGGGCTCCAAAATCACTGTAGATGGTGATTGCAGGCATGAAATTAAAAGATGCTTGCTCCTTGGAAGAAAAGCTATGACCAACCTAGACAGCATATTAAAAAGCAGACACATTACTTTGCCAACAAAGGTCCATCTAGTCAAAGCTATGGTTTTTCCAGTAGTCATGTATGGCTGTGAGGGTTGGACCATAAAGAAAGCTGCGTGCCAAAGAATTGATGCTTTCTAACTGTGGTGTGGGAGAAGACTCTTGAGAGTCCCTTGGACTACAAGGAGATCCAACCAGTCAATCCTAAAGGAAATCAGTCCTGAATATTCATTGGAAGGACTGATGCTGAAGCTGAAACTCCAATACTTTGGCCACCTGAGGCGAAGAACTGACTCATTAGAAAAGACCCTGATGCTGGGAAAGATTGAAGGCAGGAGGAGAAGGGGACGAGAGAGGATGAGATGGTGTGGTGGTACCACCGACTTGATGTCCATGATTTTGAGCAGGCTCTGGGAGTTGGTGGTGGACAGGGAAGCCTGGCGTGCTTCAGTCCATGGGGTTGCAGAGAGTCATACATGACTGAGTGACTGAACTGAACTGATCATAATATGGTGTCATTCTCTATGGCTAATTATGCAGAGAACTTTGCCTTTTGCTAAGTTTTAGTAGGGCTTCCCTCATGGCTCAGATGGTAAGCGTGCTGTTGTTTGTTTATCTTGCCCTTCTGTCTTCTACTACTTATTCTTGTTGATTATAAGAATTCACTAAAACTGTAAGGATTCCGCTCGGATGTAGCTCCATGCTTCTGCTATTAAGTTTTATATATATATCCTCATGCGTCGAGTTGACTCACTGGAAAAGAGTCTGATGCTAGGAAGGATTGGGGGTGGGAGGAGATGGGGACGACAGAGAATGAGATGGCTCGATGGCATCACCGACTCGATGGACATGAGTTTGAGTGAACTCCGGGAGTTGGTGATGGACAGGGAGGCCTGGCGTGCTGTGATTCATGGGGTCGCAAAGAGTCAGACACGACTGAGCGACTGAATTGAACTGAACTGAAATGACTGATATATATTTTATACTCATTTTTTGTTCGAAGTACATTTTGAGCACTTACTCTGTGCCATGACATGCATACATTGGTTTCTGCCCACGTTCCATGGTTGAATGAATTATCCTGAGTAGGGCTTGGCAAACTATGGCCTAAGAGCCAGATCTAGCCTACTACCTGTTTTTGTCAATAAAGTTGTATTGGAGCACAGTCATGCTCATTTGTTTACATATTGTCAATGGTTGTTTCTCTACCACAACAGCAGAGCTGAGTAGTTGTAATAAAGAAGATATGGCTCATAAAAACTAAAATATTTGCCATTTGTCTCTTAACACAAATGTTTCCAACCCATGATCTTGAGTGAACCCTTGATTTTCTAGCTGGCTTGATAAGAGAGTCAAATAAAATAGATGACACTACATTATAACTGGACTTTGCTGATGGTCCAGTGGCTAAGACTATGGGCTCCCAATACAGAGGACCCAGGTTCAATCCCTGGTCAGGGAACTATATCCTGCAACTGAAGGTACCATGTGCCACAAGACATGCCACAACTAAAGATAATGACCTAAAAAAAGCAGGAGAAATTAGGAAGAGGTGTCAAGAATACACAGAAGAGCTGTATGAGAAAAGTCATAATGACTTGGATAACCACGATGGTGTAGTTACTCACCTAGAGCTAGACGTTCTTGAGTGTGAAGTCAAGTGGGTCTTAGGAATCATTACTATGAACAAAGCTAATGGAGATGATGAAATTCCAACTAAGCCGTTTAAAAATCCTAAAAGATGATGTTGTTAAAGTATTGCACTCAATATGTCAGCACATTTGGAAAACTTAGCAGTGGCCATAGGATTGGAAAAGGTTGGTTTTCATTCCAGTCCCAAAGAAGGGTAATGCCAAAGAATGTTCCAACTGTCATACAATTGCACTCATTTTACATGCTTGCAAGGTTATGCTCAAAGTCCTTCAAGCCATGCTTCAGTAGTACTTGAACCAAGAACTTCCAGATGTACAAGCTGGATTTAGAGAAGGCAGAGGAACCAGAGATCAAATTGCCAACATTTGTTGGATCACGGAGAAAGCAAGGGAATTCCAGAACAACATCTACTTCTGCTTCATTGTCCATGCTAAAGCATTTGACTGTGTGTGTGTGCGTGTGTGTGATCGTTGCTCAGTCACGTCTGACTCTTTGCGACCCCATAGGATACAGTCTACCAGGTGCTTCCATCTGTGGGATTCTGCAGGCAAGAATGCTGGAGTGGGTTTCCATTTCCTTCTCCAGCTTTGACTGTGTGGATCACAACAAAACATGGAAAATTCGTAAAGAGATGGGAGTATCAAACCACCTTATCTGTCTCCTGAGAAACCTGTATGTGGGTTAAGAAGCAACAGTTAGAACTAGACATGAAACAACTGACAGGTTAAAACTGGGAAAGGAGTATGACAAGGCTGTATATTGTCACCCTGATTATTTAACTTATATGCAGAGTACATCATGTGAAATACTTGGCTGGATGAGTTATAAGCTCAAATCAAGATTTTCCTGAGAAATGTCAGCCTCAGATATGCAGATGATACCACTCTAATGGTAGAAAGTGAAGAGGAACTAAAGAACATTTGATGAGGATGAAAGAAGAGAATGAAAAGGCTGGCTTGAAACTCAACTTTGAAAACAACAACAACAGCAACTAAGATCATGGCATGTGGTCCCATCACTTCATGGCAAATAGAAGGGGCAAAAATTGGAATCAGTGACAGCTTTTCTTTTCTTGGACTCCAAAATCACTGTGGACTGTGAGCGCAGCCATGAAATTCAAAGACATTTGCTCCTTGGAAGGAAAACTGTGACCAAACTAGGCAGTGTATTAAAAAGCAGAGACATCACTTTGCCAAGAAAAGTCTGTGTAGTCAAAGCTATGGTTTTTCAAATAGTCAGGTAGGGATGTGAGAGTTGGACCATAAAGAAGGTTGAGTGCTGAAGAACTGATGCTTTCAAATCATGGTGCTAAAGAAGACTTGAGAGTCTCTTGGACTTCAAGATCAAACCAAACAATCCTAAAGGAACTCAACACTGAATATCCATTAGAAGAACTGATGCTGAAGCTGAAGCTCCAATCCTTTGGTCACCCAATTGAAGACTGAAGGCAAAATGAGAAGGGGGTAGCAGAGGATGAGATGATGAGATAGCATCACCGACTCAATGGACATGAATTTGAACAAAATCCAGGAGATAGTGAAGGACAGAGGAGCGAGGCGTGGTGCAGTCCATGGGGGTCACAAAAACTTGGACAGGACTTAGCAACATTGAAGCTGCCCTGAGCACTGCTTAAATCCCAAGTGTTTGTGGCCACATGTTGCAACTATGGCACCAAACAATATCGAGAGAACCAGCAAAATCCTAGTTCTGAGAAAGACAAGGCTTCTCCAGATTTCTTTATATTATTTTCAAACCCTGTTCCTAGAACCATCCCCAGTCTGTACTGATACTATACACTTGCCGTAGCTTTTCCATTATGGATTTACTGTTATTTCTTTTACCTCTTTTTTTTTTCCCCTCAGGAAAAAGGTAATTAGGCTATAAACAGAGGTCTGACAACTAATTTCAGTCAAGGCAAAATTAATACAAAGCAGGCAGGTAATTTCTATCACGTGAAATTAAAATAGATACATTTTAATGGCATTCTGAAAAATCCAAGTCTAATGTTTTTCCTTTGCTTCTCCCCACCTTCCGTCGTGCTCATGTGATCCCATTCTGTGTAGGAAATGACAGGTGCTAATTCAGGCAGATGACCAGCTCACTGCTTTGCCTCCCTCAACAGCTCTTTCCTCCCATCCCCACTATTGATCTTTTTGGGTAGAAAGCTGCTTTTTTCCTTTCCTTCTTGGGGTCCTCCTATAGTGAAAAGATAGGACCTTCGAGGGGAAGGTAGTCACTGCCCACTGCTTGAATTTTCCCATTTTTATTGGCATTAATGAGAGCCTGTGTTCTGGGACTCCCTGGCTATCTAGTGGTTAAAACTTTGCTTTCCAATGCAGTGTGTGTGGGTTCCATCCCTGGTCAGGGAGCTAAGATTCCACATGCCTTGAGACAAAAACCCATATAAAGGTAGCAGCATTGTAGCAACTTCAATGAATATTTCTAAAAAGTAGTTCACATAAAGACAAATCATTAAGAAAAAGAGAACTGATTTGTTTAATCTATATCAAAGCTTCAAGAATTCGATGGTTAGAGGAATCCTGGGTGTGGGTGTGCCCTTGTGCATGGATTTCTGGGGAGAGTTTTCAATGTTGCTGTATTCTGTCACTCTAGGAACACATTAAATATGCATCTCAATGTCAGCTGCACCTTGAGATGCTATCTCCAAAATTATCACTTGCCTTCTGAAAACCATAACCCTAAAAATATTGATTGGTTAAAAGGCAGGATCTGAAGGAATGAGTCAGTGTCTCCGTGGATTATCCTAATCAAATAAGGAGTGTATTAACCTGGATACTCACTGATCTGCCAGTATTTGGTTTGAAATGTAGGCATCTCAAGTAAAGTTATGTGTTTCATTCTTTTGAATATTTCTCCCAGACATTTAAATACATTACCACTAAGCCAGAACCAAGAAAAGCATAAAAAGCATTTTAAGGAATAAATTCAGCAAGTTTCCATTTGTACCAGATAGTAAAATTGTTGACATGCATTATGAGGCATGTGTATTTTTCAGCCTGTCAGGTTTCAGTCACGTGCTCAGGGTGGAATATTTTTTCTTCCAGGGGTTGTGTAGAAAAGGTCTCAGACCATTTAGGTACTGAACTGAACTGAACTGAACTGAACTTCCTATAAAATAGAGGTAACATGTTGTCAAGTCACCTGGCTCTGCTATTTAGGCAAGTCAGAAGAAAAGCTGATTTCTTTAATTATGCTATTAATGTAACTTTGATGGAGGGTAGCAGCTAAATACAAGATGAAAGGATTGGTAGGGATTCTCTCCATCGAAGTGTTGAGCTTTACGCAATTTTATTTAGAGGTACTTCCATTATTAAGGAGGCTTTGAGTTGATCGTCTGTATCTAGAATTAACTACAGTGGTGAAAACACAAATTGCAAACCAGCATGAAGTCACAAAGGGAAAGGAGGAAAGGGAAGAAGTAAAAGTCAGGGACTCAGATGTACTCTTCATTTTCCTCTAGGAAAAATAAGTATTGGACTGGCTGCCTGGAGTCCAACATTAGTGGGAGCAAGCCTAATTATGGTTAGGCAGAGGGCCTAATTAGAAGTGTTACACACACAGCCTTCCTTTCTGTTTCCAGTGGCTTCTGTTTGTAGAGGAGTCTGAATTTTTGTTGGAGGCAAATGATTGTGTTCCCTCTGCTTGATGTGCTAGAATAAAATATGGTTGTTGAGGAAAAGGAGGACCAGACTGGAAAGTCTCTTGGCTGCAGATTGTTTGTGTGAGCCATCGAGGAAGGTTCCAATATACTATGGTTAGTAACACAGGGGAGGAGGTGGCGAGGGCTTGGAACTTGCTAAGCCAGCATCTTTGAAGTCTTTTGTGGACTCTCAGCCCTCCTCCTTCCCCGGGAATCTTTAATCAGAACATTCTCAGGTTCTCTTTGCCCTTTTCCATGGAGAAGGCTACCACACATCCAAATTAAGCTTTCACCCTCACAAGAAAGTGGTAACGCTTTTCCCCTTTTCCTGATGTCTTGACTGATTTTTCTCAAGATTCAGTGTTCAGAAAAATATTTAAATTTCCCACACATGGCCAAGATGGAGTTTCCTGATGAAAACACTAATCACTAACTATTGAAGAATAATTCTATGTATTCTGTTATGTACATCTTTGTGTTCTCCTGGTGACATCAGGACATATTTGCTGAGTAAACCAATCATTGTGAAATAAACCATGAAGATATTTAGCTTTCATTCCCTTATCCCTTTCAATTTGTCAAGTGATTCCATGGCTATTAGCTCTTTTGATGTTAGAAGATAAGCCCACAGTGGAGTAAACTTTACTATTCATATTTTAGACATGAATAAACATACTTCATTGCAAAGATTTGGCACAAGGTGGGTGGCTGGTAATCACCAGATTCTTGGCTAGAACTCATGACTCAGTTTGAAAGCATGCTGCTAAGTTTCCTGTCTACAACATCTTTAAAATCTTTTTCCAATGTGAAAAACTTGCTTTCTATTGGCTTTTTACTTCTAGAGACTCCAGTCAGAATGAAACCAACTGAAATCCCAGATGTATGTCTGAATTGCTGAAAGTGGCTTCCTGGTGGCTCAGCTGGTAAAGAATTCACTTGCAATAAAGGAGACTTGGGTTCAATCTCTGGATTGGGAAGACCTGCTGGAGGAGGAAATGACAACCCACTCCAGTATTCTTGCCCAGAGAATTCTATGGACAGAGGAACCTGTGGTCTACAGTCCATGGAGTCATAAAGAGTCGGATATGGATGTGCTAGAACTGGTTTTGCTCATGAGAACCAGTAAAGCCATCTCTTCCTACCTTCATGTTCACTGGTACTATGTTGGTAACTTGAAATGGGCCATAAAAGGAGTGTTTATACCACAGAAATTGGCAAGCACTACAGATCAGGTGGCTCAGTGGTAAAGAATCTGCCTCCAAATGCAGGAGCCTCAGGAGATGCAGGTTTGATCCCTGGGTCCTGAAGATCTCCTGGAGGAGGAAATGGCTACCCACTCCAGTATTCTTGCCTGGAAAATCCCATGGACAGAGTAGCCTGGCAGGCTACAGTATATGGAGTCCCAAGAGTTGGACATGACTGAGCACACACACAGATCAGAGTCAGTTTCCAGCTCTCGAGAGAGTTGGGGTCAAACACTTGATCAGCGCACTCCTGATTAGAAATCTGAGCACCTAGGCAAAAATCCTGCCACCAGGTCTCTTGATGATTAGCATATGTTCCAATGTGCTTGATTTGGAAGACACCGAGTTTCTCTGCCACACCTTTTGAGAATACGTCTTGTAGTCCTTTGAAACTATATGTTGAAGAACATCAGAATTATCTTCTCTAAAAGGGAAAGTGATGTCTAAGACTAAAACAAGCTACTTGTTTAAGTCTATGGGTGTTTGTGAACATGTGAGTGTGCTTTAAATTACACATAATTTTAAACAACTGTGTAAAAAGAGTTTTAAAAGTTTAATGGTGCTGAACCAAGAATAGGAATTAAAAATTGAAAAGAAGATAGGAAACTATACCTTGTTTTTCTGCTTTAAAAAATAAGTTTCCCTCTCATCTGCAATTAAGATGCTGAGAATTTGCATAAAATGTGTAAAATTAGAGATAATTGAACTACAGTAGCTATAAAAGGGGCTCTTCCATTTAAAAAATAAATCAGATGTCCACTAAAAGGGTGTAAGAGCCATTCCCCCACTTTCTCCTCCTTCTCTCATTTGGGTCTCTGGTATTTTTCACACTTTTATAGCTGATTTTTATTGCCAAACAATCCGTGGAGTTTGTGGCAGCTCTGAGACGACAGCTGGCCCAGGCAGGCCTGTTAACTCTGGCATGTTAAGGACCCTTCAGAAGATTTCAAATCCAGCCTCAGCACCCAGGTCAGGAGATCAAACCCAGGGAGACCTTAGCAAGGCTGCAGAGGGGGCTGAAAGAAAAGGGAACATGGGGGTAAGGAAGACAAGAGGAGTACAGAAGTGCCTGTAACCAAACATCAATAGCTGTTTTTGTTTCCCTGAACCAGGGTTTCCCCTGGGAACCTCAAGGGTAAAAGGTTCAGTCTGGAAAGGAGAACACTGACGAGCACAGTGGCTACAAATGATGGTCCCAGGCTGACGTTTGTACTATGATTGCAGGAGTCTTTCTTCCCAGGAGGAGGTGTAGCTTCCGCTCTGAAGGACCAGTCCTGAGCATCTTCCTGGCACATGTCTTAGGCCTATTTCTAAGGATTGCCCATCACTGACCTGGGCTTAGCCCGTTTCACTCTAGGGCCTGGGTATGTGATGATGGCCTGACCAATGGCCTGTTGCTTGTTTGCTGCTCTTCTGAGATGTTTAGAGGAGGGAGTCTCAGCAGGTACTCTCATCCTTTTGTCTCATCTGTCCTCTCCCATGAAGACAGAAGCACTTCAAGGGTGGAGACTGTGCTTATAAGCAGAGCATGAGGGGTGGGAGGAGGTTTTGCAGAGCTAAAATGTGATGAGGAAAGTGCCCAAGTGGGGAAAATGTTCAATCCCCAGAAATGTGACAGTGCTCCCAAAAGTACACCAAGGAAAAAATGCCAGCTGTAGTTCCATGTCTTCTGATACACAGTAAAAATCAGTTTTTCACAAAATTTTAGTAATAAGTAAAAACAAAGATAAGTGGTCTCTTAGACTGAGATCTCCCATACTAAGGCACTTTATCTGTGACCCTCAACATCTGCTCGCACCGTGCCTGTATGTCATGTGATAGATCCCAGGGCATCTAGGAAGTGTGTAAGGGATGTATGTTGATTTGCTTTGACATCCTGTATTCTCAGGAACCCATAACCTTCAAGGTCAGCTCAGTGTGGTGAGGCCTTTCCCTGCTTAATTTTTCCCTGCTCTCTTCCTACTCAATCTACATCCCATCTCTTTAAAATAATAAAAGAAAGGACTTCCCTGGTGGCCTACTGGTTAAGAATCAGCCAGCCAAACCAGGGGACATGGGTTCAATCCCTGATCTGGAAGGATCCCATGTGCTACGGAGCAACAAAGCCCATGCTCCATAACTACTGCGCCTATGAGCCCTAGAGCCTGTGCTCCATAGTGAGAGAAGCCACCACAATGCGAAGCCCAGGTACCACAACTAGAGAGTAGCACCCACTCACTGCAGCTAGAGAAGGCCCTCATGCAATAACAAAGACCCAGCAGAGCCAAAAATACACACACACATACATATATGCATGCGTGATTAGTCGCTTAGTCATGTCTAACGTTTTGTGACCCTGTGAACTGTAGCCCACCAAGCTCCTTTGTCCATGGGATTCTCCAGGTAAGAATACTGGAGTGGGTTGCCATTCCATTCTCCAGGGGATCTTTCAGACCCAGGGATTGAACCCAAGTCTGCTGCACTGCAGACGGATACTTTACTGCTTGAGCCACCAGGGAAGTCCTACACACATGTATACAAACATACAAATGTAAACATTTAAAAAATAATACTGATGAAAGAAAAAGGTCCTGCAGTTTCCTTAGACTCCTATCGTCTCTTTGGAAGCAAGTACCTGATCTGATAATAGGGGATAAGGTTGACTGATTTAAAGTGCAACCCCAGTCTAGTAGCCTGCTTCCCTTAAATTTGGTACATCCTGGATATGATGTCGTAGTAGCCATTCTGCTGACATTTGAGACACAACTGAAAGTCAGTGGTAAATAACAGCACCAGGATGCAAAAATTCTAAATCCCTGCTCCCCAGAGCATAATCTCTTCCTTTTTTTCACCAGGCCAACCTGGATGTGCTCCTTATTAGCTGTAGGTCTTTCTCTTTTATACTTACTTACATCAAAGAGAATCAACATAAATAGAACATTATTTCTATATACTTTATATTTGACAAGAAGGTGTGCAACTAAAAATTGTTCATATTTAATAATGTATATAACAATCATAATAAATAATGTATTTGGTAGGTAATGATTCTTTATATATCCTAACACAATGTTCCTAGCACACCAAACTGAAGAAGATCTGAAAGTGTTCTGTGGAGTTGCCTCTTGAAGAATGAGGGATGTAGAAGGGCATCTTAGATGGTGGGATGTGGATGAGATGCTGTGAATGACATGTGGAAGTACTAAATTGACACCTGTGGTGAGCGAGCTGAAATTCACATCACTGTTCTCCTCTTCATGCATGTGGAGACAACGTGCATGAAGTCTCAGAGTCTCTCAACACAGTGTTTCAAGACGCAGTTAGTTGAGGTTAGCCAGAGCAACATGATCTCTTTCACACTTTTTATATTTATCATAGAAAAGAATGGTAAATAATTCTGGTAACAGATAGTCCAAGTTTCTGAATTTTTTTCTAGTTGGTGAGTAGAGTCTCTTGCAAATTTTGGTAAAGACGTGCACCTTTATAGAGGCATCAGTTAGTAGCTTTCTTCCTTCTACTCGACCACCAGCTCTTCAGCCTGTTACATGGTTATGTGAAGATACAAAAGGAGCATTCATTAAAAGCTAGAAAAAGTGTAAAAGAAAGGAAGAGGAGTAAAATACATACCATCTGATTTTCAAAGTTTCTGCTAGTGAACTTCAGACTTGGGTTTTAATTTTCAAGCTCACAACTGTCAAAGAACATCCTTTACAAGCCCATACAACTAACGTGGGTAACAAGGACAGGACTCCAAGATGCTTGAGGGCTTTGAGGGGAAACGCTGGCCCATTTTGAGGCCACCTTGCCTTCATCTTTCCACTCAGATTTCCCTTGTGTGATTGTCGAATGTCCCTTCTCACAGGAAATGATACCCTTTAGTGTCTCCCCTCTAAGTAACAAACTTTCATCTTAACCTGCTTTCTACTCAGTGTAAATTCTGTAATTTTTCAAGAGCCTTTTGTATAATATGGAAACTTCAAGCAGAGTACCCAAGGCATTTTCTTTCATCAACCTGCTTCTAATTTCATCAAAGCACTAAGAAGAAATCCATTTGGCTTTTTATTTGTCCAGTACTCTTCTCACTCTCAAACGCATTCAAAAGCCACCTCTCGGATTTGAAGACGCCTCCGCGGAATTATGTAATTGGACCCACAATTGCTAGTTCCCCACACTCTTGATCCCTCACATTACTGCAGAGCAGACTCCTGTTTTGTAGACCTTCCTTATTGTGTAAATGGCTGCATTATCACTGTGTACACATTAGGACAAGCAAATGGGCCCCCGAAGGCAAATAAGGGT
Organism: Moschus berezovskii; assembly: GCF_049115385.1. NCBI lineage: Eukaryota > Metazoa > Chordata > Mammalia > Artiodactyla > Moschidae > Moschus > Moschus berezovskii. Next base: position 65,876,397 of record NC_142470.1, on the reverse strand, counting down.
TCAAATAACCCAGACAAGGTAGCCCAACTGAATTGAGGATTCACCCTTGTTACAACCTTATTGCTTTATGGCACATGAGCCAGTGGAAGGGACAGACTGCTTCAAGTGTGTTTCTACTGATCCTTCTGGCAAATCACAGCTTTATTACAGTAATGAGCCTGACCATATTTCTGTGCTTATGCATATTAGGCACCAAATGTATTTTCTGGCCTGCCAGCCTGTGGTAGTAACTAACATGAGCAATTTGTTCTGGGTTACAGTGTGTGTGCATGCATTAGGTATGAGCATGTTAGTTGCTCTGGGTTATAAAATACTACATGTTTCATCATGTGTATTTTTATATGCACAACTTAACTGTATGCAAAATAGCTTGGCAATTAACCAACACAACTTATTAGTTTACTACAAGATTATTGCATAAATAATGTGAATTGGGGGCAGCCACCATTTCAATTTAGCAATATTAAAAATGTCATAAGATTATTAAATATCTAAAGAAAATGCTTTACTTTTTTCCTTTATAGTATTAACGTTAAGGTCCTTATAAAAATATCCTGATGTTCCTCTCAGTATCATTTCTATAAATAACCCTGAATGACACTCTTTTTAGGAGGTTTAGAAATTTAGACTATGAATTCCCCAGGACTTATTGTGAACTGACATTTGATCTTGGACCTCATTGTTTTCCAGGTAAATGGCCACTATTATAATTTCTTCCTCAGGATCATATTTTATGTATGCCATTCATTGGATCAATGATTATTAAAAAGTAACATTGGCATAATTCAGCTCACACACTAAAAAACAATATGGTATGTTTTATCTCTCTTTATATTGACCATTGGAACCATAAGGCTTAGTGCCATTCACTTGATTGTATGACTGTATAAGAAGCATATTCATTCAGGGCCTTGCTCCAGAAGAGTAGACCTATGGAAATAAGTCCTTCTGAAATCTTAATTAAAATGAACTCTTTGTTCTACTGACCTAGGAAATGAATAGACAAACTAACAAAAATAAATTCATGGGTAAACAATTAGAATAGAAGGGAAACCTCTGCCGAAGCAACTGCTATTCTTTCCACTTTCACACACATGGCTTATTTTAAGTTGTCAGAGAATTACTTTTTTCCTCCATTCAGGTTGGATTTATGTAAATGACCACACAGGACAGGTGCCTTTATTTAGTCACTACCAAAGCCGGAATCATGTCGTACAAGAGCTGATAACATGAAATAACATGAAATAAGTGGGCTTATCCCTTTGGAAGCTTGTTTTACAGTACGGGTATTTCTCTTTAGCAAATCCTGCTGCGTTTTTAAGTAATACGATAAAACAACATAAATGTCTTTGTGGCGAAAACTGATTGTTTCAGAAGGAACATGGCTGTTTTATTCTCGTCTTTTATCTCTTCTACAGTGAATTTTTGAAAACGTGAACAGCTCCCTGGCCTGTGTATATATATAATAGGTTATTTGCTTGTGAACCCCGAAAATTCTTCACAAGCTGAATAAAGGCAGACTGGGAGGAAACCCCATGTTGACAGCAGCAACACCCTGAATAAATACAAAACCAAGATGGAAATGTGCCTTTTGCAGCCCTGTCACAGATTAATATGGCTCATGATAGATACTTAGTTCTCTGACAGTTTCCCCTGCACCTTTGCTGGAAAGTTGATAGAAATTACTCCAGCTGAATGCTTAAAGCAGATGTTATCCCATTAATTAGCCCTGGACCCGGGTACACTCGAGACTTTCCCATTTTCAGGCCGAAAGGAATTGGTCCCAGTGAGCGTGCTCTATATCCACATTTAGTATCATCTCATAAACAGCAGTGAAAACACAGCAGGCCCTTGATGAAGATACATGAGCTTATTTCTAATTTAAAGTTATGTTGCTTAACCTTAATGTAATTGGTCACCGGTGGCCAACTGTTTGTATAGTGTGTTGATGACCAAAGAGATGTAATAAATTATAAAACTCTCTGCTTAAATGGAGGGAACAACTGTTTTGTTAAAAGCCTTGCATGTAATAATGGTAAAATAATTATACCTCAGGCCAAATAACTGTGAAGCTGTTAATACCATAAGAGAGTTGTCTTCAGGATAACTCGGTTCATCCCCATTTAAAACAAGTACATAAACCTGGCTCTTGTATTTAGCCAAAGAGTAACTTGGAATGTTTAATTTCACAGCGATTCAAATAAGCGGGTAAGTCATCCCATCTGGAAATGGGTAGTGGGGTGGTGGGGTGAATGAAAATAACCAATCGCTACAGTTAACTAGGAAACAAAAAGCTCAAGTAATTCTATTCTGTTCATCAGCTCATACTGGCTGCTAGAAATATCTTTAGAAGGACTTGATTAGGGGGTAGAATAAGTGGGATAATAATAAAATAGGAAAGTAATTGACACAACTTTAATGTTTAATAATGAATACTATGCCAGGGGCAAAATAAAGAGAAACTGTCTTCTTTTCTGAGAGTGGGTTCTGACTTAAAATTTCTTAAGCCAAATATATATAGCAATGATCTGAGGCTTGTGAACTACATTTCCAGGATTATAGTTAAAGTTAAAAATCTAGTTAAAATGAAAGCACATGATTAACGATATTCAATCTATCATGAGTAATGATACCCATTCCATAGGTTTTCTATATGTTTCTGTTGAAAATAATTCCCCCTTTCTCTGAAAGCCTCGTGATTTTAAAATGTGAGCATGAAATAAACATATCTGTGCTTCTCTCTGGATGTTCTTTTTTTCGGTCCTGGTTGAATTGTGTTAACTAACTTCTCTGAAACAAGTAGGAAAAGTAAAGTTTTTGCTTTTCTCAAAAAATAGTCTTTTTCTCTAAATATTTGCATTCTGGATTTAGATCATCTCCAGAAGGGTACTCACTTCAAATTAGAGAAAAAATATTTCTTTCCCTTCTCACTTTACTTTTCTTAGAAAGACCTTCCAATATTTTAAACTATTTACAGTACCTTTAGGTCATTATTCCCCCTGACTCTGCTGAAATACCCTGGGACACTATTTACAGCTAACTTCTGAGCTACCTCACAGCATCACTTTACAAAACGGAGACTTCACCATGCGAAAGTCATTATTTTGTTTAACAACTTGAAATGGTAAGATTTTTTTTTTTTAATTTGCCACTTTCATACACACACAGCCATGACTGGTAGTGTTAGTTATGAAAACCCCAGAGGCTCAGATGTGAAGATATGTGTCTCTCCAGAGTCAGTGTGTCAGTATTCAGTTCAGTTCAGTATTAGTTGAGGCTAAATTATAAAATCAAAGATGCTGATGAGAAAGTAACAGGCTTATGAATAAACAGGCAAAAAAACATCCGATGGCATTCACTATTCTGCTTTATGGATAGCAACCTAGAGCTTTCTAAGCCATCAGAGGACAGTGGGCCAACCCAGGAAGACCATGCTTATTGAAGCTATAAAAAAGAAGTTCCCAAGTTTGTATGGAGAATAGTTGTACTCTGAGAATAACTTCAAAGCTACCCTTCTTAATAGTAAAAATGACTTGGTTGCTGTTCCAACTAAAAATCAATGTGGCTCACAATTTTAATAAGGAACATGAATCTAAAAATGTGTTTAGCATCAGGTTATATAAACACACCCTAATGAGATACCATAAAATCCATCACATTAAAGGCTGGTTTCCTGCAAGGTATATTAGCTAAAAATGCTCCATATATTAGGTCAGTATACAGCAGTACACATAATAAAGCAGCTCTGTCAAGATAAGATGCATGCTTTGCCCCTTAAAACTGTTATGTTTTGCACATTTTATAAGGTTCCTTGAATACATGAATAAGATAAGTTATTCCCATCTCTTTCTTAAGCAGTCTCAGAAACGGCTATGACCTGAAACTGGAATTCTTGTAAACACCCATCAGAAGAAAATGTGTGCAGCTCTGTCTTAAAGAGATGGTACATGTTTAATTATACCAACTTCTTCCAGCAGAATACTATTAACATGCACATTAGCATCATCTCATTGGTTCATCCTGCTGCTCCACCTTAGGGGCAGCAGTAGGAGCTAATCTTATTGCTCCCATGCGCATAATAATGAAATTTGGTCTTGTCTCAAGGCAGTGTTCTCTGGTCTAAAGTACAGCTATTACTATTCTGGAAATTTTCTGACCGATTCATTGTGAAAGATAAAGAAATAAAATAAAATATAGTCCCAAACAACGATTATAAAGTACATTGTTTTACCTTGAGTATCGAATAGTGACTGAAGATACGAATGACTCCAATAAAGACATGAGTAGAAACTAAATTCTTCGATAGCTAGCTGTATCTTATACATTCAAGAAGCACACCCCACATAAAAACCCTGACAATCAGTGTGTACCTAAAGTTCTGCTTCTGAACGTTATCTTCAGCTGTGTACCGGTGGGATAAAAAACAAACCCAAACCATAGAAAGACTCCTTTCTTCATTTCTTTTTCATCCATTTCCCAAGAAACAATGACAAGATCTCATAGAATATATAATACCCTTGCCTTTTTGCATGCAATGTTGGAAAGCTCTAATAAAAAAAAAATATATGCATACATTGCAGAGCACACACAAAAATACATGTGAATTCAAGGCTACTGAATTAAGGGAGGTTGTTCCAACATTTCCCCCACTGTACATTATTTGTATTCAAGGTTTTTGAAATGACATTGTAATCTGATGATGCACCAGCCTATTATATTGTCTAGCAGGACAAATATCCTTGCGTTTTCTCTGTAGAACTAACACAATTTTTCCATGTCAGAGGTGCATAATATCCTGGCGGTCATAAGGAATGATGCTATTAATCCTCTTGGGCAATCTCCAGGTCTGATTATTAGGGAAATAAATTTGCATGCTGCATATGAGCTAGGTGAATCACCAAGAGCACAAATTATATTTCCTGACAGCAAGTTAGAGAATGGAGCCGTGTCGCTTTTTTATCTTCCCCCCCTCTGAAAGCTATAGAATTTCAATTCATTACATGAGATTGGTTAGAATTCAAGTCTCTTTTTAAGTTGATATTAAGTTGAGTCTGTTATCTCTGCGAAGGCTGGTAGGTTTCCCCAGAGTATCCACCTAATCACTACTTAAAAAAATCGAAACGTATAGTTAGTGTCATGATTTAGGTACCACGGCTACTTTATTTATCAGCACAGAGTGAGATAATTTCAATTTGAGCCTCCATAGCCCTCATGAATTTAACTGACTTGAAAGCTTTTCACTCCAACTCCATTCTTCCCTCCCCTTTTGTTGCATATTCTAATAATAGTTATTCTGGGCACCTTCCTTGCTGCCATGCCAAACATTGCACCAGGCTCCTTCCTCTCTCATAGAGACCTGATTCCAGTGAAGCTTGTGCAAACAGCCTCCAGTTTCTCTCTCCACATTTGACTGCCTTCTCTTTGCCAGCAGTACTGCCAGGCATGTCTGCATTCAATATCCATGATGAATGTATTTTTATTATTTCCAGGGGTTGGCATCTGAGAAACCTTTTTGCATTATTAAATTTGAACAGGGAAAATGATAGCAAATAAGAGCATAATAAATTGCTTTATGTCCTAATGTATTAATTAAGCAGACATTTATTATAATGGTTGTTTTATAGACCTATTGTAAAAATGTATGATTGCATAGCGATACTCCTAGCTGGAGCCACATATGGCAACTTGGGTAGATGGCTTGTGACGTTTGTCAGGTTGGAAAAGGTTCATCGGGTCTAGTCTGCAAATTCACAAGGAGGCAGAGAACCCAGCTCAGATGTAAGCTTGGGGAGGATAGTTTTGCTATAGCTATGGTATATCTGGGCAACAATCTTTTGTAGTGTGTAAAATATTGTAGTTGTGTAAAAATAAAAATATACGTACCCAGTGCAATAAATACCTTGTATAGTACAGTTTCATGGTTTATAAGGTATATTTACAGATGAGTGCACCACAAAAGAGATAGTGAATTATAGAGAGTCCTTCAACTCAAAAATGTATATTTTTACTATTGTTCGGAACAGAAATAAGTGTATATTTCAGAATAGTAAGGATAATGCCAAATCCAAAAAGCAGACAATTTTGGAATATGTAAGAACTAAATATTTTAAATGATATATATTTATTCAGAGCAAACACAAAGCTGCACAGCTCAGGGGTTTGCATCTTGGCCTTTTGATTACTTGAGCCATGGGTAATTGTTAGAAAAACAATTCTTGCTTTATCTTTCTTCTTCACAGTAGGATAAGTGATTCATCTAATATTTTGCCAGCTATGTAAATGAATAAATAAAAGATTCAAGAAAGTTCTTCTATCACTTTCTTTCCCATGCAGTCAATATGGTTTCAGTGCAGTCATTCTCAGAACAGAAATACCTTTGAATCACAGGTGTGTTCAGGCACATGGCTTGGGATTTTGCATATTCAGAAGATACTCTCTACATTTAAGAAAAGGAAGTAGCAGTTGGAGAGAATTCAGAGAAAGTCTCTAAGGAAGGTTACTAGAGTTATCTCAGGGACTGTTACTTGTCCCTTATATGGAGGCTACTTTTGTCTTTAAATAGTAGCTCTTTTCAGCATTATGGACTTTAATTCCTGCCTAACACCAGACACTGAGGCTGACTATAGAGGTGGTTTGTAACTAGCCCAGAAAAGGACATGAGTTTAGATGCTGAAGATGCCTAAAATCAGTTACTGCAATGAAGCAAACCAAATCGACCCTCAGTGCCATCCTCAGCACCTATCTGCAAAGCAGGTATCAGAGTTATTAGGGAGAAGGAGAGATAGGGAAGGGATGAAGCTGAAATGTATTGATCTCTGAGCACATACACGAGGCTTTCCAACCATGGGAAAGAAATAGAGAGGCCATGCAGGGTGCATCCATGAACCAATAACCAGGTGGCATGAAACCTAGAAAAATGCTGCCTCCCTTTCTGTGATCTGAAAACTGTAATTCAATTCCTTGAGAATATATTAGTTTGTCAAGTACCTTTATATTTGGAGGTGATAAAATCCACTCTAGTACCAGTTGTTCAAATATTGCATATATATTAGAGAAAAAACGATGCCATGCCATTCCAAATGGCAAGCATCCAGCTGGGCACCTTGCTCGTGCCATTTACTGTGATCTGCACCTTGGCACCCTAACCTTACATAGAGCCAAGGGGTGTGGCTTTATTTCACATTCAAGGACATTTCACATCAAGCGCATTGAGGTCTAAGCAGTTAAGTGAATGCCCACGCTCACAGCTAGGAGGTGAAGAGTTAGTATTCAGATACAGTTTTGATGCCTAAAATTTATTATTATTCTTGGGCCAATCTTTCTGCTAGAGAGAGGGAGACAGATAAAGGAAGAGGTAGAGATACAAAGAAGGACACAAAGAGAGAAGCAAACAAAGGGGAGAGGTGTGAGGAAAAGAGATTGAGAGAAAGAGAGAGCCGAAGGAGAAAGAACTCGAGTCATAATGAAACTAGTGAGAAGGTAGATGTGATATAAAATATTCCTCTACGTTTTCACAAAGAAAGAAAGAAATGAAATGCTCAGTCATGTCCGACTCTTTGTGACCCCATGAACTGTAGCCTACCACGCTCCTCCGTCCATGGGATTTTCCAGGCAAGACTACTGGAGTGGGTTGCCATTTCCTTCTCCACGGGATCTTCCTGATCCAGGGATCGAATCTGGGTCTCCCGCGTTGTAGGCAGATGCTTTACCATCTGAGCCATGTTACTCCAAATGTGAGACTGGGTGCAGCAACTTCACACCCCCAGGAATCACATGTAAACCATTTATTTGTTCTTGAGAATGAAAGGAAGGATCTTAAAGTTATGTGACTTCTGGTCATTACCTTTCTCAGAAGATTTCTCAGGGTAAAGAGTCTGTAAATTCTCCTTCTTCTGGATTATGCTGTCTGGACCAAGACAGAGTTAGATGCAAATTAAATCTTGATCCTTTCCTCGCTGTTATGGCCTAGAGAAAGCCATTTAATCTCTGTGAGTGTTCAATTATTATTATTGTTATTGTTTTTATTAATATTATTATCCTTAATAGACTCCATTGTAAAAGTTCATGAAGCACGGTAAATACTCCCAGGTCTTTGGTCAAAATGCAAATGTGTATAGTCCAGACCATAAACCAGGCAGAATCCAATCCTCCCATGTCATTATCTACCCGGCATAAAAAGAGTGCACTGATTGGCTGGGCCCCAGACACTGAGCATAAAACCAAAAGCCACGAGTGGCTGTGATTGCCTCCTGCACCATGACTGTGATCAACTTGACAAGGCATTCCATTATAATTGCGATAATTTCCTCACCTTACATTCGTCCTGGCTTGCACAGTGAACAAAAATTTTCACTTCAGTGCCTTCCTATGAGTCCCATAGTTACTCCCAAGAGATAAATGATACTTTTATTGACATTTTCCAGACATGGAAACTGAGTTTCAGAAATTTGGAATGATCTGCCGATGCCATCAATAACTAATAGATTTGGACTAAGAACTCGAGTTTTCAGCTTCTCTTGGTACTTTTTCAGGGACTGAGATTTTGGATCTTGACTCTTAAGCTGAGATGTTTCAAAAAGAGAATGGAATTTTTTCTACCGAATTATTCGGCCAGAGAGCTTCTCCATTGGCTCAGCGGTAAAGCATCTGCCTGCAATGCAGGAGACACAGGAGACTTGGGTTCGATCTCTGGGTCAGGAAGATCCCTTGGAGGAGGAAATGACAACCCACTCCAGTATTCTTGCCTGGAGAATCCCATGGACAGAGGAGCCTGGAAGACTGTAGTCTAAATGTTAGCAAAGAGCTGGGCATGACGGAGAAACTGAACACATATACACATTTGGTCAGAGTAAGTAGCTGGAGAACACTATGCTTTACATAGTCTCTGAATCCACATGGTAAGTTGACTGATTTTTTAATATTCTTAATTTTTAAAATGTTTAATCTTAAGTTTAAAATTAAGTAATTTAAATTTAAAAATCTTTTTAAAATTTGCATGATTAAAACAACACTAATACCACTTACATCTATTACATAGGGTTTGAATTCCAACCATCGCATACTTGTCCTGAAAGCAAAGATTGGCTTCTCAGGATTTTGCCCAGGGCCCTGGCATCCACAGGGAGATGGCAGTCTACTGTTAGCTTCTGCGCAGTGACCTATCCTGACAAAAGAGGAATTTCACACAGCCCAAGCAACTGACAAAACAGCTCACCTTTCAGGGAATACGTAATATTTTCTGATAAGCAGCTTATGCTAGTTTTCTTAGCAAATAGCCCGGAAGCATTTCTGTCTGTGGCATTTCGAGATGTGATAAGTTGAAGGGAAACCCTCTGACTATGCCAGAGTCAGGCAGGCCCTTTTTGTGCAGGGGACAGGTCTTTGGAAAGATGTAAACATGTGGCAATTTGAAAATGATATAAAGTAATTGATCACAAAGACAGCCCAGAGCATGCATTGTTAACAGAAACACATGTCCCTGTTTATGGAGTTGTAAACAGAGGAGTGCTTGTTTATCGTATTTATTGTTGGAAGTGAAGGCCAAAGCCTGGGGCAAGATTAGGTCGAACCCTTGTCACTTTTGCACATGGCCATGCATAAAAGCAATATTTTGTACACATATTGTGCACGTATAAAAATATATGTGCAAATATTTTTGTAGCAGTATTTTCAATTGGGTGTTCAAAGAACAATGAGCAAAGTGCTAGAGGGTCCCATTCTGGGTTTCAGAGGCTCATCACTGAAACAATAAGGGACGATACTTGTGCTTTTTTGTGAGGAGGAACTGAGGATCAGAAGAGCCTAGGAGCTTAGCTTTCCTTACATCTGGAAGCTAATTAGCAGTAAGGCTTATAATGTGAACTGAATCCTGACTCCAAAGCAGGGTGTCCACCATGCCACTTTCCTTCCAGAACTGAAAACACTGAGGTCCATTTAGCAGAGCTGCTTGCCTACGAGTGCTTGCTATTGTGAAAACCTAGGGTGACGCTATGAGACCACTCAAAGACAAGGAGTCGTGGTCTCTAGTCTGTAATTATGCACCAAAGATAACTTAGGGAGATGCTTTATCTCCCCACGTGTCTGAGCACCAAGGGCTTGGTCAGATTCCGGTAGAAGACGAAGATAGTCTTTGGGGAGATTTCCAAGTGGCTTAGAGCCTTTGCATTGCAAAGAACACTAATGTGCCTACAGAGTTTGCTTTCATAAATTTGGTTGCAGGCTACTGTGAGGGAAAATGCACCCCACCTTCCCTTTCCCTTGCAGGTATTCGGTAGCTATTAGACCACATTTTAAAATGAATTATGTGCACTGAGGTTAAAGAAGGTTAGACTCTCTGAGCTGCCACCAGTGACACAGGACTACAGTGACAGTCAGTCAGTGGCATTCAAAATGAATTAACCAGAAAACACAGCCGACTTCAGTATGACGTTTAGAGGGAGGAGGAGCAGCTACTTATTTACCAAAGAGATGTCACTGAACCATCTTTCTATCTGGAGATAGCCTATGGCTACACAATCCTTTCAAACCAGCGTGGAACGATACACTACTTTCGTAGCCAGGTCTTTTAGGCCGGTTCCCTCTTGTTCTCTTCTCTCATTCCTCAAGCTGGCGTTGGTTATTTTATTTTGGGGAAGGTCACGAGATGAAGTGGGGGTTTTGGATACCTTCCACAGGGATTGCAGTGGCACAGAGAGCCTTTGGAGATGGAAGCATTTCCTCTGATTGTTCTTAGAAGTGAACGTACGTAATATCTAGCACGCTTGAAGGAAGAAATATAGTAATAATGGTGACAGTGGTACCTTAATTTTACGAATATGTAATGCTAATTATGTAAACAGTTGAGAACTCTGAAAACTCTTCATTGTTCATGTCAGACAATGGAAATATTATGCAGTCTAACTCAACATTATACAGTAATAATGTTATTTCACATAGGTTAGTTGACAGGCATGGGCCAATACTGTCTATCAAACGAAACTCTTGTGCCAGATTGTATTTGGTGATAAGTAGAAGAAGAGCCACCCAGAGTCTGTTTATATATTAATCAAGGCATCAGACTCAGGCCGTTCCTGTAGTTATGTTCTTTACTAAAAATTGTGAAAATCTTCTGGATACCAGGTGTCTTAGTCAGTTCGAGATGCCATAACAAAATACCCTAGACTGGGTAGCGTAAAAAACAGAAACTTATTTCTTCTAATTCTGGAAGCTGGAAGTCTCAGAACAGGCCGCCAGGAGGATCATGCTCTGGTGAGAACTCACTTCCTGGTTTGCAGATGGTCACATTCTTGTTAGATCCTTACTTGACAGAGAGAGGGTATGAGAGAGAGCAAGCAATCTGATGTCTCTTCTTATAAAGACACTGATCCCTTCATGAGGACTCTACTCCTGACATCATCTCAATCTACACTTATTTATTTTAGCTGGATATTTGCTGCTCACACTGCCCCCAACTTCACCCCTCCTCTGTTCATGAAATCTTTAAACTTCAAGTTAATTGTATTATAATGAGTTATTGGAGTTGGTTCTGTTTTTTTTTTTTTTTAAAGAGTTTAGGAAATCATCTTACTATGACTCCTCAAATTGTATATTCACTTCACACTTAGACAAGTGAGGTGGATACTACGCAAGTGTGTCATAAAGACAAGCCAGCTACTTTGCACCCAGGTACTGCTTCAAAGTATTGGAGTTTCAGCTGTTGTTCCATGTCCAGTTCTAACTGTTGTTTCCTCACCTGCATACAGGTTTCTCAAGAGGCAGGTCAGGTGGATTGGTATTCCCATTTCTTTCAGAATTTTCCACAGTTTATTGTGATCCACAGAGTCAAAGGCTTTGGCATAGTCAACGAAGCAGAAATAAATGTTTTCTGGAACTCTCTTGCTTTTTCCATGATCCAGCAGATGTTGGCAATTTGATCTCTGGTGCCTCTGCCTTTTCTAAAACCAGCTTGAACATCTGGAAGTAGGCACCTCATGCAAAGAGTTGACTCACTGGAAAAGACTCTGATGCTGGGAGGGATTGGGGGCAGGAGGAGAAGGGGACGACAGAGAATGAGATGGCTGGATGACATCACTGACTCGATGGACATGAGTTTGAGTGAACTCTGGGAGTTGGTGTTAGACAGGGAGGCCTCGCGTGCTGTGATTCATGGGGTCACGAAGAGTCGGACATGACTGAGTGACCTAACTGAACTGAACTGCTTCAAAGGTGGCTCAGTGGTAAAGAATCTCCATGCCAAAGCAGAAGATGCAAAAGATGTGGGTTTGATACCTGGAGAAGGAAATGGCAACCCACTCAAGTATTCTTTCCTGGAAAATCCCATGGACAGAGGAGCCTGGTGGGCTAGAGTCCTTGGCGTTACAAAGAGTCGGACATGACTGAGTGACTGAGCATGTGCAGTTAGACTTGATGAAGACTTGTGAAATGATTCTAACACTTGTCCCAAAGACGAGGACTTTGCTTCTAGATCATATCCAAAATAGTATGCACATTTTCATGAAAATTCACGGGAAATTCCTCCTTTCTACCTACTACTTAACAGACTCATTTTTTTTTAGCATTCCACAATAGTCATAGTTGTTAAAAAGTATTCAAGTCTCAGTGTCAGAAAGGTCTAGGGTTCCAATTTGAAACTAAACATATAGCAGCAACATCTTTTGGATAACTGAGAGCAGCATCAGTGATTTTCTTCATGGGACTGGGAATATTTCAGATGAGTTGTTGAACTAGAAATGCCTGCAGTCCTTAGGTGATACATGTCTAGATGGAAATCAAAGGTGAAACTCTTTTTTCTTTTAAGAAGCAGTGAAAAACCTGAGGGGTTTATACCACTGAAGAAAGAGATTATTGAGTAATTACCAGCAAAAACTGACTTGTTAAGAGCTTGGTGAAACTTAGAGGCTGAGTCTACATAGTAAAAAGTGAAGAGGGTATTCGGTAATTATTATTTAATTTGCGCCATCTTTGCCGAGAGGTCCTTTTACAATTAATTAGTCCTCATTTAAACATAATTTCATAAGTGGACCCCCAAGTATCACCTCAGGAGAAAAGCACAGTACCAATAATGTTACTATATCACGAAACATCATAATGGGATCTCTGACATAGCACAAATAATTATCCATAACCAAACAAAGCAGTCCTTAACGTGCAGAATATCAGTCTTATATTTCTCTCTCCTTCACCCACTGCAGCCCCTCTCTCAAAAGAAAGAAAAATTTCCAAGTCCTATATAGAAAAAGTAACTGAATAAAATGTTTCAATTAATATAGATTCATTTTGCTGTATGACTTGAGCTTAGAAAATGCTGTTAAGGACTGCAAGGAGATCCAACCAGTTCATTCTAAAGGAGATCAATCCTGGATGTTCATTGGAGGGACTGATGCTAAAGCTGAAACTCCAATACTTTGGCCACCTCATGAGAAGAGCTGACTCACTGGAAAAGACTCTGATGCTGGGAAAGGTTGGGGGCGGGAGGAAAAGGGGACGACAGAGAATGAGATGGCTGAATGCCATCACCGACTCGATGGAGATGAGTTTGAGTGAACTCCGGGAGTTGGTGATGGACAGGGAGGCCTGGCGTGCTGTGATTCATGGGGTCGCAGAGAGTTGGACATGACTGAGCAACGAACTGAACTGAACTGAACTGACTGAAACTTCTCAAAGCTTTGTCAAGGAATTTCTTTTGCGGGTTTGTGGTACAAAGAACACCTGGTTTGGAGATGATACCAGATGGGAGCATAATGTATACTCACTTCATCAGTTCTCTCTTCATATTTTAATTCTGTTTAGTTCCACTTCAACTACCTGTAAGGTATACATGTAGGCAACACCTATGCTGATGCAGGCACTGTGCTTTCTAGGTAATGAGCTTCTACTTCACAAGTAGGAATCAAATCTTAAGAGATTTTATATTCCTTGTGCCGAGCAATAATGTTCAAATGTAAATGCGTGTAGTTTGGGGAACACAGTTGACTATGATTGGATATTAGTATTAGTGTAATAGGACAGGATACATGATCATGGAGGGTCTTGAATACAGTCAAGAGTCTCAGACAATAATGATACAGAAACCAGAGAGTGATCCTTTGTAAAGACTTTAATCCATATAATATCCATGCCATTATGCCATGCAAATTGTACGGTTGGCAGTTTTGTTTCTGAAGGGAGTAAGAGAGTAAATATTTTCTGCTTTGTAGTCTCTGCAGCCCTTATAACTAGAAAAGCAGCCACAGACAATATATAAGCAAAAGTACTAGGCTGGATGTAGCCAATGGGCCCTAGTTTGGTGACTTCTGATCTGGTTCAATGCCTGCTATTTTTCAGATCTAACAAAATAATATTTGGATGAAGTCTTTGGAATGGCAAGAGCAGTCCTTAATGAATAGTGGCATTAGTGTTTTTGATCACCCATACTATATATGGATCAACAAAAATAAATGACACTATAACTCTGAATTCACTGCCTGTATTTGTAATGCTCAAGTTGAATTATAGGGATATGGATTCAGAGGTGAGTGAATCCTGCAACAATCCTACTGAAAACAATGTTCAAGCCAAAAAACTGAATTTCAGTGATCTAGTAATTCAAAGTCAAAATATCAAGAAATCACTCAGTTCTCCCAAGAGTTCTGTATGTACTTCAGGATGAAAACTCAGCATCAAGACAAAGACAAAGTGAGCTGTAGGTCCATGCCAAGTTTCCTCAAACATTAAGACTTGGGTAGCATGAGGTGCCTGCTCAGAGTCCAAGCTGAGCCTGCTGTCAACCTTGTTTGGCTATAAAGGAATCTAAGCCCTGGACTGTATCCAGCGTCGGAAACAATCCAATCACTGACAAGAATTTTTCAGAGTGCGGTTGTGGTCCTTAGAGTCAGTTGTAAACAAACATCTGGAATTTCCACCTCCTTCCAAATACCATTACAGGCTTTGTCACATTTGAAAAGACAATGATGATGATAATAAAAACCCAGCAGCTAATTGGCTGTGGCCCTTCAGGTGACAGTTCTTTTGCTTCCTCTCCTCCACGGGCACCCTGAGTATCCCTGCTGCCCAGGCGTGATCTTCCTCCCTACAGGGGTTTCTGAGTGTTTGAATGGTAGATCACACACCTTTAAGGCTGTTATTTTCAAGTTTTAATAATGTTCTGCAACTCACTTCCTGTTTCTCAGCTGCCAACCTTGCCAAAAGCATTCCCTGTCAGGTACTAATTTGGGTGACGTGACGACCACTTGATCTAAATTTTTGGTGGGTAATTACTGAGTCAGAAGTGAGTAATTTTTTGATATCCAGTGGCAGTCAGAAAGGTGGGTATTTTACTACCCACTCATTAGAGATTCTCCAGTAGTGAAATGCCCTGAATTTTGATCTGTTTGCAGACACAAGGAAAATCTGACTGCTCAAATGAAAAGTAACTTTCTGCTTATTTTGGCAGCAGTTATAGGGTGTATTGAAGTTTTTTATTATCAACTCAATCCAGTGTTTCATTGTACCTGCAATATTAATTTTGTATTGATCAGGATTTCATAAAATGACTTTCTTCTTTTTATAAATTATAGAGATATTACATTTAACTTGGAAAATTGTTGAAAATATTTCAATTATTATGGATTTAAGAAATACCAGAAGTCCTCTGGGGCAAATTCTAGTACTTGAGAATAAAGAGCATTGCTGGAAGTGCCAGTCTTTTTTATGTAATGCTTTGGATGCATACATTTCAGGTTTGTGCAATTGTTTATCTTATTTTTCTATCAGAAGTAATAAACAATAGAGATATTTTTGGTGAGAAATGAAACTGATCACTTAACCTTGAAACAAGTTGAAGTACCCATTTGATGAGCGCAGTAAGCTAAAATTTTGTTTTGTTTGAAATTTTTGTTTCTACTTTTAGTGGAAGATATCAACACATTCCTTAACTACAAAGAGAAAGTTGAACTAACATTTCAGATCTTTTTTCCTTTCATAATATCCTATGATGAAATTGTAATTTTTTTGCTATAGTTAGTTGAATGCATAATATAGGATCACTTCTTTATAATATAGTTTCATTATATATATATAGTTTATAATATATATATCACATATATAGTTTGTAATATAGTTTCATTATTCAGGATTCTGTCCCTAAAGAGCAAGTTTAAAAGAGAAAACATTATTATTTAATTAATTTAATTAAATTATTTTAAAAATACTGAATTCAGTAATTCTGTATTATTTTCTTGTGGCTGCTGAAACAAATTCACACAATCTGAGTGTGTTAAAGTAGTGTAAACTTGTTATAGTTCCCAAGGTCAAAAGCCCAAAATCTATATTCAGTTCAGTTCAGTCGCTCAGTCGTGTCCAACTTTTTGTGACCCCATGAATCACAGCACGCCAGGCCTCCTTGTCCATCACCAACTCCTGGAGTTCACTCAAACTCATGTCCATCGAGTCGGTGATGCCATCCAGCCTTCTCATCCTATATCGTCCCCTTCTCCTCCTGCCTCCAATCAGAGTCTTTTCCAGTGAGTCAACTCTTTGCATGAGGTGGCCAAAGTATTGGAGTTTCAGCTTTAGCATCAGTCCTTCCAATGAACACCCAGGATTGATCTCCTTTAGAATGGACTGGTTGGATCTCCTTGTAGTCCAAGGGACTCTCAAGAGTCTTCTCCAGCACCACAGTTCAAAGGCATCCCGGCAATCAGCTTTTTTCATAGTCCAACTCTCACATCCATACATGACCACTAGAAAAACCATAACCTTGAAGACAGACTTGTTGGTAAAGTAATATCTCTGCCTTTTAATATGCTGTCTAGGTTGGTCATAACTTTCCTTCCAAGAAGTAAGCGTCTTTTAATTTCATGGCTGTAATCAGCATCTGCAGTGATTTTGGAGCCCAAAAAATAAAGTCTGACACTGTTTCCACTGTTTCCCCATCTATTTCCCATGAAGTGATGGGACCAGATGCCATGATCTTTGTTTTCTGAATGCTGAGCTTCAAGCCAACATTCTCACTCTCCTCTTTCACTTTCATCAAGAGGCTCTTTAGTTCTTCTTCACTTTCTACCATAAGGGTGGTGTCAGCTGCCTATCTGAGGTTATTGATATTTCTCCCGGCAATCTTGATTCCAGCTTGTGCTTCTTCCAGCCCAGCGTTCCTCATGATGTACTCTTCATAGAAGTTAAATAATCAGGCTGACAATATACAGCCTTGACGTACTCCTTTTCCTATTTGGAACCAGTCTGTTTTTCCATGTCCAGTTCTCATGGTTGCTTCCTGACCTGCATACAGGTTTTTCAAGAGGCAGGGCAGGTGGTCTGGTATTCCCATCTCTTCCAGAATTTTCCACAGTTTATTGTGATCCACACAGTCAAAGGCTTTGGCATAGTCAATAAAGCAGAAATTGATGTTTTTCTGGAACTCTCTTGCTTTCTCCATGATCCAGCGGATGTTGGCAATTTGATCTCTGATTCCTATGCTTTTTCTAAAACCAGTTTGAACATCTGGAAGTTCACGGTTCAGGTATTGCAGACGCCTGCCTTGGAGAATTTTGAGCATTACTTTACTAGCATGTGAGATAAGTGAAATTGTATGGTAGTTTGAGTATTGTTTGGCATTGCCTTTTTTTTGGGATTGGAATGAAAACTGACCTTTTCCAGTCCTGTGGCTACTGCTGAGTTTTCCAAATTTGCTGGCATATTGAGTGCAGCACTTTTCATAGCATCATCTTTCATGGTTTGAAATAGCTCAACTGGAATTCCATCAGCTCCACTAGCTTAGTGCATCATAGTGATGCTTTCTAAGGCCCACTTGACTTCACATTCTAAGATGTCTTTCTCTAGGTGAGTGATCACACCATCGTGATTATCTGGATCATGAAGATCTTTTTTGTACCGTTCTGTATATTCTTGCCACCTCTTCTTAATATCTTCTGCTTCTGTTAGGTCCATACCATTTCTGTCCTTTATCGAGACTATTTTTTCATGAAATGTTCCCTTGGTATCTCTAATTTTCTTGAAGATATCTCTAGTCTTTCCAATTCTATTGTTTTCCTCCATTTCTTTGCATTGATTGCTGAGGAAGGCTTTCTTATCTCTCTTTGCTATTCTTTGGAACTCTGAGTTCAAATGCTTATATATTTCCTTTTCTCCTTTACTTTTCACTTCTCTTCCTTTCACAACTATTTGTAAGGCCTCCTCAGACAGCCATTTTGCTTTTTTGCATTTCTTTTCCATGAGAATGGTCTTGATCCCTGTTTCCTGCACAATGTCACGAACCTCTGTCCATAGTTCATCGGGTATTCTATCTATCAGATCTAGTCCCTTAAATCTATTTCTCACTTCTACGGTATAATCATAAGGGATTTGATTTAGGTCATACCTGAATGGTCTAGTGGTTTTCCCTACTTTCTTCAATTTCAGTCTGAATTTGGCAATAAGGTGTTCATGATCTGAGCCACAGTCAGCTCCCAGTCTTGTTTTTGCTAACTATATAGAGCTTCTCCATCTTTGGCTGCAAAGAATGTAATCAATCTGATTTCGGTGTTGACCATCTGGTGATGTCCATGTGTAGAGTCTTCTCTTGTGTTGTTGGAAGTGGGTGTTTGCTATGACCAGTGTGTTTTCTTGGCAAAACTCTATTTGCCTTTGCCCTGCTTCATTCCGTACTGCAAGGACAAATTTGCCTGTTACTCCAAGTGTTTCTTGACTTCCTACTTTTGCATTCCAGTTCCCTATAATGAAAAGAACACCATTTACAGGTGTTAGTTCTAAAAGGACTTGTAGGTCTTCATAGAACTGTTCAATTTCGGCTTCTTCTACATTACTGGTTGGGACATAGGCTTGGATTACTGTAATATTGAATGGTTTGCCTTGGAAATGAACAGAGATCATTCTGTCGTTTTTGAGACTGCATCCAAGAACTGCATTTCAGACTCTTGTTGACCATGATGGCTATTCCATTTCTTCTAAGGGATTCCTGCCCACAGTAGTAAATGTATGTTCAGTTCAGTTCAGTCGCTCAGTCGTGTCCGACTCTTTGCGACCCCATGAATCACAGCACGCCAGGCCTCCCTGTCCATCACCAACTCCCGGAGTTCACTCAAGCTCATGTCCATCGAGTCGGTGATGCCATCCAGCCATCTCATTCTTTGTCATCCCCTTCTCCTCCTGCCCCCAATCCTTCCAAGCATCAGAGTCTTTTCCAGTGAGTCAACTCGTCACATGAGGTGGCCAAAGTATTGGAGTTTCAGCTTTAGCATCAGTCCTTCCAATGAACACCCAGGATTGATCTTTAGAATGGACTGGTTGGATCTCCTTGCAGTCCAAGGGACTCCCAAGAGTCTTCTCCAGCACCACAGTTCAAAAGCATCAATTCTTTGACAATCAGCTTTCTTCACAGTCCAACTCTCACATCCATACATGACCACTGGAAAAACCATAGCCATGACTAGACGGACCTTTGTTTGAAAAGTAACATCTCTGCTTTTTAATATGCTATCTAGGTTGGTCATAACTTTCCTTCGAAGGAGTAAGCGTCTTTTAATTTCATGGCTGCGATCAGCATCCGCAGTGATTTTGGAGCCCCCCAAAATAAATTCTGACACTGTTTCCACTGTTTCCCCATCTATTTCCCATGAAGTGATGGGACCAGATGCCATGATCTTAGTTTTCTGAATGTTGAGCTTCAAGCCAACCTTTTCAACCCCCTCTTTCACTTTCATCAAGAGGCTTTTTAGTTCCTCTTCACTTTCTGCCATAAGGGTGGTGTCATCTGCATATCTAAATCACTATGTCAGTATGGCTATGCTCCCTCTAGAGGCTCTAGGGGAAATTATCTTCCCTTACCTTGGAGAAGGAAATGGCAACCCACTCCAGTGTTCTTGCCTGGAGAATCCCAGGGACGGCGGAGCCTGGAGGGCTGCCGTCTATGGGGTCGCACAGAGTCGGACACGACTGAAGTGACTTAGCAGCAGCAGCAGCAGCAACCTTGATAGTATATTAAAAAGCAGAGACATAACTTTCCCAACAAAGGTCCGTCTAATCAAGGCTATGGTTTTTCCAGTGGTCATGTATGGATGTGAGAGTTGGACTGTGAAGAAAGCTGATCGCCGAAGAATCGATGCTTTTGAACTGTGGTGTTGGAGAAGACTCTTGAGAGTCCCTTGGACTGCAAGGAGATCCAACCAGTCCATTCTAAAGGTGATCAATCCTGGTTGTTCTTTGGAAGGACTGATGCTAAAGCTGAAACTGCAATACTTTGGCCACCTCATGTGACAAGTTGACTCACTGGAAAAGACTCTGATGCTGGGAAAGGTTGGGGGCGGGAGGAGAAGGGGACAACAGAGAATGAAATGACTGGATGGCATCACCGACTCTGTGGACATGAGTTTGAGTGAACTCCGGAATTTGGTGATGGTCAGGGAGGCCTGGCATGCTGTGATTCATGGGGTTGCAGAGAGTTGGACACGAGTGAGCGACTGAACTGAACTGAACTCCTTTTAACTTCTTGTGGTTGCCTGCATTCCTTGGCTTGTGGCTGCATTACTCCAATTTCTGCCTACACTGTCATACTGACTTTTGTGTGTGTGTGTGTGTTTAATCCCTTCTTACAAGTTTACATGTGACTACCTCTAGGGTTCACCTGGATAATCCAGAATAATCTCCCCATCATAAAGATCCTTAACTTAAACCTATCTGTAAAGCCTACCCCTCCTTATTTGAAGGGTCTACGGCTAAAAATACCAGAGTGGAGTTTCATCATTACAGTTTTGTCATACAGTTCTACAGGGCTTGGACTGCAAGTAGTAAAGAAAATGACTCATTTGAGAAATTTTAGTTCCTCTCAGTAGCTCATCTAAGATTTGTACCTCTACCTATTTCTGAAGGGATTCAAGGTAATTGATAAATAAGCATAAGGAAATATTAGATTTTAGAAGTGAAAATAGCAACTTATATTTTACAACAAATATTTTTCTAAGTACTTTAAACATTGCAATAAAACCAAACCTCTATGGGTTAGATGCTTGTATATCCATTATGAACATGAAAAAATCTGATGTACAGAGAGATCAAATAACACAGATGGAAGACAGCAAAGTGCAGATTCAAATTCGGGAAACTGGTTTAGAACTCAAGGTTCTTTTTTTTTTTTTTTTGGTAATTAATTTATTTTTTATTGGAGGCAAATTATTTTACAATATTATATTGGTTGGTTTTGCCATACATTGACATGAATTCGCCCCGGGTTTACATAAGTTCCCCCTCCTGAACCCCCCTCCCACCTCCCTCCTCCCTTTATCCTCCCTCTGGGTCATCCCCGCATGCCAGCCCCGAGCATCCTATAATATGCATCGACCCGGAACTAGTGATTCGTTTCACATATGACAACATACGTGTTTCAATGCCATTCTCCCAAATCATCCCACCCTCGCCCTCTCCCACAGAGTCCCAAAGACTGTTCTATACATCTGTGTCTCTTTTGCTGTCTCGTATACAGGGTTATCGTTTCCATCTTTCTAAATTCCATATATATGCGTTAGTATACTGTATTGGTGTTTTTCTTTCTGGCTTACTTCACTCTGTATAATAGACTCCAGTTTCATCCACCTCATTAGAACTGATTCAAATGTATTCTTTTTAATGGCTGAATAATACTCCATTGTGTATATGTACCAAAGCTTTCTTAGCCATTCGTCTGCAGATGGACATCTAGGTTGCTTCCATGTCCTGGCTATTATAAACAGTGCTGCAATAAACATTGGAGTACATGTGTCTCTTTCAATTCTGGTTTCCTTGGTGTGTATGCCCAGGATTGTGATTGCTGGATCATATGGCAGTTCTATTTCCAGTTTTTTGAGGAATCTCCTCACTGTTCTCCATAGTGGCTGTACTAGTTTGCATTCCCACCACCAGAGATAAATCCACGCACCTATGGACACCTTATCTTTGACAAAGGAGGCAAGAATATCAAATGGACAAAAGACAGTCTCTTTAACAAGTGGTGCTGGGAAAACTGGTCAGCCACTTGTAAAAGAATGAAACTAGAACACTTCCTAACACCATACACCAAAATAAACTCAAAATGGATTAGAGAGCTAAATGTAAGACCAGAAACTATAAAACTCCTAGAGGAGAACGTAGGCAAAACACTCTCCGACATAAATCACAGCAGGATCCTCCAAGACCCACCTCCCAGAATATTGGAAATAAAAGCAAAAATAAACAAATGGGACCTAATTAAAATTAAAAGCTTCTGCACAGCAAAGGAAACTATAAGTAAGGTGAAAAGACAGCCTTCAGAATGGGAGAAAATAATAGCAAATGAAGCAACTGATAAAGGACTAATCTCCAAAATATACAAGCAGCTCCTGCAGCTCAATTCCAGAAAAATATATGACCCAATCAAAAAATGGGCCAAAGAACTAAACAGACATTACTCCAAAGAAGACATAAACATGGTTAACAAACACATGAAAAAATGCTCAACATTCCTCCTAATCAGAGAGATGTAAATCAAAACCACAATGAGATACCATTTCACACCAGTCAGAATGGCTGCTATCCAAAAGTCTACATGCAATAAATGTTGGAGAGGATGTGGAGAGAAAGGAACCCTCTTACACTGTTGGTGGGAATGCAAACTAGTACAGAACTCAAGGTTCTAACCCAATGCTACAGTCTACCTGCCAACTGTACTCCCTTCTATAGCTTCTATCCAAATTTTCCATTAGTCGAGATTTTCTCTCTTCCCTGCTCCTACTTTTAAATCCATACTTATTTTTGAAGCATGATTTACATTTCTCTTTCTTTAACAAGCTCTATTATTCTCAGTTGGAAATGAGTTTTATTTTTGCCTAATCCTTGCAAAGATTGTGCTTCAATTAGGATATAGATGATATTCTTTTACAGAATTACTATACAATAAGCATTTGTGGTTGGTTAAAAACTGTACCCCTGCCTAGACATCCAAATCTTATTCCCTGGATCATCTGAGTTATCTTGTATGACAAAAAATAAAATAAAATAAATAGGCTTGACATTCAGTTCAGTTCAGTCGGTCAGTCGTGTCTGACTCTTTGCGACCCCATGAATCACAGCACGCCAGGCCTCCCTGTCCATCACCAACTCCTGGGTTCTTTACTTACTTAGAGTCTCACTGAGCTCAGATCAAGGTTCAGGTCTCATCTGGAGTTATAGGTCCTCTTTCAAGCTTTCTGACTGTTGGGAGAATTAGTTTCATTGAGTTTGTTAGCCTGGGATCCACATTTTCATTTTCCTTGCTGTTCACTCTTAGTTCCTAGAGGCACTCTTTGTAGTCATGTAAAGAAATGTCTTTGAATAAGATAGTGAAAAATGATTTCACCCTGCTGAGGCATATGTATGTTTTAAATCATGACCAGTGCTGCCAAATTGATCTTCATAAATTTTATTGTTCTACAACAATTTTAATTCCCACCTGCAATGTAGAGGAATCCCCATTTCCAAATACCCTCTCCAAGACTTGATACTGATCAAAGTCTTTATCTTTTTATTTTGTGTGTGAAAATGATATCTTGCTATGGCTTAGGAATTACTCTTTGTTAATACTAATGTTTGAGGAGTTCTACAAATATTTGGATTTGTAGTAACTAACAAGGTATTGGACTGTGCATTCTCTGTAGTGTGAAAACATGTGGACTTCATATAAAGTGATTTGATTCCATGAATACTAACCTCTTCACTCTTTATTTAGAATCTAAAAAGGACCCATTTCTCTTGATATTCTTTTTTTATGTCTTTGGGTCTTCTTTGAAGTCATCAACATCTTGGAAGTTCTTAACCAGAAAATAGGAAGAAAGAGCAGTGGAAAATGATAAATTAGAAAAATTAATAATAAAATACATCATACTGACCTCTGCCCCCAGATGAATCTGATACTATTAACTATCAGTTGTGCTCATGTGCATATATAAGGGGCTTTGTAAGCATAGGAGCAAGCCCAGAGCCATGGGTTAAAACTCATAGAATGAGAATCACTCTCTCTTTTTAACATGCATCAGAGTCAACATTGTCTGGTCCAATATGAACATACCTTTTGCTATCTTCTACTAGTAAAACTCTTTCAGTGAATATGAAATTAATGGGGAAAATATTGATTTTGGTTGTTAATTTGCTTTCAAAAATTGAGCTCCTGCAATCTTGGTAGACTAAGTCTAAGACATATCTGTTTATCCATTTATTCCTATTAAAATGGCACTTCTAGAATATATTATCTGGTATTAATCTAGTGAATAGTGTTATAAATGTCAGAGTTTATGTTTATTATACTTATTAAACTGGTCCTGATATCTCATAAAAATAAAATAAATGGCAGGGTTAGAAATTGAATACTTTGTATAATTCTTCAAATCTTTAATATTCTGTTTATTAAGTTTTTATTGAAATACAATACAAGGAGGACAGAGTGAGTGAGTGGAGTTGCAGAACTATATAGCAACTGAGTTCCTGCAGTCCTAGGAGAAAAATTATCATGCTTCTGTTTCTTTTATGAAAATCTCTTGGACTTCCAGAGTCTCTTCATTCCTGGAAACTGGCTTTTCAGAGCTAGTAAAGAGAAGTCACCTTTGCCTTTAGAAAGTGCTTTCGTTCAAGGAAAGGGCAGACTTAGAGAGTTTCCACTCAATCAGGCCTGATTGCATTTTACCATTGTCATCTTTACACAGGGAACTATCCAATCTCAGTAGTGGGAGCAGAAGGAGCAAGGAAACCAACCATGATGGAGACTTAGAGACACACACAGTCAGAGACACCCCCTTGGGGAATTCTTGGGGGAAATAGAGATACTGAATTTGTACTGTTATTTCTTCACCTGATAATAATACTGCTAAGCATAGACTAAGCCTCTTGCCGTGCATCATCTGGGAGACAATGAGTAGCTACACTGAAATTAGGATTAGGGCCTGAAGGAGAAAACTCATGGAAGTTCAGTGGAATGGAAGTCTAGACTGTGCATGGGAAATAACAAAGTAGAACCCTGCTGTTCAAACTTGGGAGTAACTTTCACTGTCAGAGAATCAAGATCTTCTGTGAATCCCTTAACTTCTTTGCATCTCCTTTCACAACTGGACAGTGAGACTATCAGTGATTTAAAAAAAAAAAATTTCCCTGGCCAGACTTCTGTGGTGATACAGTGGGTAAGAATCCACCCACCAATGCAGGGGAAACTGGTTCCATCCCTGGTCTGAGAAGATTCCACCTGCCATGGAGCAACTAAGCCCATGAGCCACAAATACTGGTCCTGCATGCTGCAACTACTGAAGCCCCTGTACCTAGAGCCTGTGCTGCACAACAGGAAAAGCCACTGCAATGAGAAGCCCACGCATGGCAAGGAAGAGTAGCCCCTGCTCACCACAACTAGAGAAAACCTGCACATGGCAACGACGACTCGGCCCAGCCAAAAATAAATAAATAAATTTAGAAAATTCCCCTTAAAACAAAGAAACTAATTATGATGAATTACTTTGAGACTTTCCAAAATAAACCAAGATATTATTAGAGCAATACCAAAGTATTTTATATGCACCTCAAATCTGAACAGTCACATTTCATGTTCTGTCTCTAACCTATGTGTCAATTCTGACCTTGACACAGGAATAAAAAGAAGAGTAGGTATAGGAGATAATTGCCTCTATAGGACAGATTGAGAAATTGTAGAAATACCTCTCGTGCCTATAACTGGGTATAGAGATCACAGAATTATGTCTACATAAGCAGTAATTGAAACCATATAATTTTTTTTTTCTAAGAGAAAGAACACGGAAATGGAGCAGTTAAAAATGGATTGAGACTCTGAGCAGTCAGCAAACTTTTGTGTGTAAAGGGTTGGATGGTGAATATTTTAGGCTTGCCAACCATACAGTTTCGGTAGCAAACACCCTATTCTGCCTTTGCAGCAAAAAAGCAACCATAGACAATGCAGAAACAAGGGAGTGTGGTTGTGTTCTAATAAATTTTATTTGGCGTAACAGGTGACAAGCAGGACTTGGCTCGTGGGCACTGCTTTGATGACTGTTGCTCTAGAGCACAAGCCTTTTGAGGACAAGGGCTCTGTTCTTTTCATTGTGTGTCCCCAGTAATCCAGGTGACTGATACAAAGTAGAGGCATGATTAAGTTTCATGGAATGAATAGTGTATTATTACTTTGTTCACTCATGCATATTCAATTTTGTGTACAGATTCTGCTTTGATATTTTTCATGTGGGTCCCTAAAATGTACCAGGCACTGGGATACCTTACCTGACAGCTGGAGCTGTTTTCCTTCTTGGCCTGTCCTTTTCTAACTTTAACTTACATATCCTTTCCTAGTTGCTCCTGTGGAGTTGCTTATTTTGGCAATCAGAAATTGGTCAGAAGGGATTGAAAGCGGAATAAGCATAAGTGAGAAGATAAACCAAGGGTATTTTATGGATTTGCATGTTTGATGTATTTATTTTACTGAAATCACCCTGTAAGTGAGACGTGATTCCCTACAGTGCATTCTGTATAATATCAAATCTTCAACATGCTCCTTGAAAAAAACGTTCTTTTGTCAAAACAGCTTGGGAAACGTATATTCATTCTGTCCATTGGAGAGTTGATCACCAAAAGCACTGGGTTCTGTGATAATGAATCAGAGGAATCAGGGAATGTTTGTCTGAGCTGCTCATGCAACAGCAAGTGTGATTTGGGGCCTGTTCCCTTAGAGCCCTATGAAGATGTGAGAACACTGTGCCAGGGCTGGACATAGCTGGGTGTACTGAGGGACTGTGTTCCTCCACAGGCTTCTGCTGCTCCGTTGCTCTCCCTTTATATGGGGCAAGCCTGAGAACAGTCTTCAGTGACAAGAACTGAGCTCAGACATATAGCAGTCTGAACTTGGACACCAGATATTTGGAGGATTGCTGGAAATTCTAGTTGCCTGGTATCCGGAGACTTAAGGATTGATTTTGGAAACCTGTGTCTTGCTGCAACCCCTGCTGCTGGGAGGAGAAGGAGCTTCTGAACTTATACGGGGAGTGGTGGCTGCCCCTGTAAGAGAGTTGGAGCCACTGTCTCTGCGTGCTGATTTCTAGGCATTGCAGGTAAAGGCTGTTTTCCAGTTGTATTTGCCCATGGAGATCCACCCTGCCCCCTTTTGGTATATGTGCGTGTTATCTTGTTTTGCAAACCACCAATTAATAACATATGGGACTAGTGCTTCATGGAACATGCTTTGAAAACATTGTATTAACTGTTGTGATAGACTGACTTTTAAATGGTCACAAATGTTCACACCTCCCTGTATCCACACCCTTGGTAATGTGAGTCTGTGGTTTCTTCCAGTGAAATGCAAGGTCTCTTTCCTCTACCCTTGAACTGGGTCTCATGCTGTGAGTTGCTTTTGCTGATGGAATTCAGGGCAGGTGACAATGTGCTGGAGCTGAGGCTAAACCTCAAGAGGACTTGGACTTCCACTCATTCTCTCAGGCCCCAGTGAATGAGCTTGGGCTAGCCTGGGTGCTGATGGGGCACCAGACACCTCTGTTGTCCTTGTCAAAAGCAGCCAACACAAATGGTGAGGTTGTCCTAGACAGCCTTCAGCTGACCCCTAAATATATGATACCAGCCCTGACCAGCAGAACTGACCTCAACCCTTGGCTGGTAAGAGGATGCCCAGCTGAGACCAGAACTGCCCAGCTGACCTGTAGATTTGTGGGCAATAATAAGTGCTCCATGTTTCAGGATGCTGAGTTTGGTGTCCTGGCAGCTTTGGTCTCTTTCTCTGACACCGTAATTGCCACTGACAGAGCTACTATTTTGTGGCTTTTTTATATTCCATTTCTCATTCATGAAATCAAGGCCAAGCAGTGACTTTATTGAAAGAGAAAATTGGATTGTACACGTAAAAAAAGATAATCAATGAAGGATATCCCACCAAGAATATATGTGTTAACAAAGGATGATTGTAGATGTATTGTTTTCACTCAACATGGACAACCTTGTACAGTCATAGCCCAAAGATATAAAATTAGTCTGTGTGTGTGTGTGTGTGTGTGTGTAGGGGGAATCTCAGTGTTATAGAAGAGCGTATACAGGGAACTATTTTTCTTCCATACAGCCTCCCCTACTGACTGAATCCACCAGGTATCAGATGAAATACACTTGGAATCATAGGATGTTTCTGAAGGTTTCTTCCCATCCTGAATTGTTTTGATAAACTGTTTTTTGTCTGGAAATAAATAATGAGTAATAGTGTGATTTTTTTTTTTTTTGCTCTTGACTTAAGCTTAGAAGGCAGAGGAAGAATCTTCTCAAATAGCTAGAAAGGTAAAAACAGTAAAATGACACAGAAATACTCCCCTCCCCCTACTCCAAGTTTCTGTCCAAGGGGAAAATATCAAAGCACAGAGGTCTCTCTCCTCTCAGAAAAGCATTCATGGGTAAACAAATCGGTGCCACCTTCCCCCTGCCCTGAGAAGCTGTGAGCACAGCGTGGGGAGAAAGGATCCATCTTCCTGGGCAACAGAACAACTGCAAAGCTGCTCACAGAAATCAAGGGCTCATTGGACCAGTGGAATTCCCACACCACACACTTGAGGCATTTGACTAGTGCTGTTTGTTGGGATGCAGCCAGCTAATTGAATTGAAATTAATGATGTACATTTCTTTTAGTTTAAGTTGCTAAACTGTATTTTCATGTTTGATAGTCATTTGCTAAATCTTGGGAAAACATTGCATGTATAATAACATGCTTGAATCCCCCGTAGCATTAAAAAAAAACTAACCAGTTATATATGATTTACTCATTTGAAACACATCTGTATTTTAAAGAAACATTAGTATCATCAGGAGAGGGATTGGGCTAATGATTTAAATTCTGATTCAGATATTATTTAAGAAGACTATGCCAGAAACAAAAGGTAAACTTCTGTCTTTCTCAAAATGGGGAGACTTTGGCTCACTTTTAAAGAGAAAAATAAGAGATGTCGAGAAATAATTTTTTCATGAAGTAATAACTATTTTTTTAAATTTAATAAGACAGAATTATTTTTGCTTTTCTTTAACCCTCTGAACCCTAAACAGCAAAGGTAAAAAAATAATTTAATCCTAGCTAACTAATTTGAAAAACTAAATATGTAATCTTTTCAAGGCATAAATGACTTGATTCTTTGAACTCTGCTAATTTGGAAAAAATGCATAAGGTTGCAAAAAAATTAATGAAGAGCATTTAAAGCAGACTTCTTGAATTTTTTCTCATTATCTGTATCTATAGTAAATTTATCACAAAATAAACATAGACACGATGCTTTAGTTGTGTTTATCTTGTCTATGAATTTGCTGTTTCTTTACGTATAATATTGCAGTGGAAATAATGCTGAGACAAGTGTCAGAAGACAGATTTTGATTCCATCTCAAGAACTCAGGAGTCAGGAAAACTCTAGTTAGTTCTTTAACATCTCTGTTCAGTGGTTGCCTCGTGTATTAAATGGTTATACTAATATTCAGATGAAATACATAATACTGACAGTATTTGACTGCTTTTGACCAGTGAAAATGATGATTTTGTATGGTTCAAGCTATTACTATTCTGTCTTATATGGTTACAATATGAAATAATGTTTTCTAATATTTTGGAATGTGCTGGTCTCTCAGTTTTGTTCAACTCTTTGCGACCCCATGGACTGTAGCCCTCCAGGCTCCTCTGTCCATGGGATTCTCCAGGCAAGAATACTGGAGTGGGTTGCCATACCCTTCTCATTTCTCCTCTACATGAAATGATTTCTTTTAACAGTTTGGAATACTATTAAAATATATGTAAATGTAAGATTTCTATTGTCCTAACATAGGTGTGCATCTGTGCAAACAGAGGATAACCATTTGGTACATAATAACTGATGCAGAGTGACAAACATTGATTTGCCCAGGATGCAAAAAGAACTGAGGGAACTGGGTGGTATAAACCAACTTTTATGATTTCTCACTTCTTCTCTATTGAAATGTGTAAAATTTGGCCATTACATTAAAAAAAAATAAAGTATGAGCTAGAGACTGAATGAAAAGCACAGGAATAATTGCCTATTCTATCTGCAAATCTTTCTTTACCCATCAGGGACACACTGATGATCTGACTTCTCTGTAGCCATCATCTGATGCATAGCATTCAAAACATGGTCCAAATGTGTCTTTCCTTCAGAGTATTTAAACACTAGATTCTGGCTCTAAAGCGAGCCTGCTATCTTGGGTATTTGCAAGGAACCAAGTTGGAGCCTTATATCATTCAATCCCCCTTGGGCCAGGCACAAACACTTTGCCGCCTCTGCTCTTTATTGCACTGCATCTGCTTACACCCACACCCCACACCCTCCATCCACAGCCTGTCCTGTTGAACCCAGCAGCTTCTCTTTGCTGCTTAGTTGTGCTAGTCTCAGTCCAACCACAACTAGGTCTTTGAGTTAAGTTCCGGCAGAAGTAGTCAGCCCATCTGCAGAGAAAGATCCACGAAGAGGCACCATGAAATACATTTATGGGGTCCAGTGGTCTCAGGAAAAGTGAATGAATTATCTTCCTTTCTTACAATCGTGTTCTAACTTTACTGCCTAACCTAAAGTACTGTGAATTAGTGCACGATCTTCTCATTTTTACTTTAATTGGTCTGTTTGGGTTTCTGCCACCTACAAACACGAACTCATGTTTAGGGTTCATGCCTGTTTCAGGGACACCACTCTTGAACAGACTTTTGGCTTGTTTATGAGTCACTAGACACAACCATTTGGATTTATATCTTTCTATTTTATGTATGTTACATGAACATATACAGGTTTTTAATGGAGAAGACTCTTGAGAGTCCCTTGGACTGCAAGGAGATCCAACCAGTCCATTCTAAAGGAGATCAGTCCTGGGTGTTCATTGGAAGGACTGATGCTAAAGCTGAAACTGCAATACTTTGGCCACCTCATGCGAAGAGTTGACTCACTGGAAAAGACTCTGATGCTGGGAAGGATTGGGTGCAGGAGGAGAAGGGGATGACAGAGAATGAGATGGCTGGATGGCATCACCAACTCGATGGACATGAGTTTGAGTGAACTCCGGGAGTTGATGATGGACAGGGAGACCTGGCGTGCTGTGATTCATGGGGTTGCAAAGAGTCAGAAACGACTGAGCGACTGAACTGACTGAACTGAATGCAACTTATTTATCAGATTTATAGTCAGTGACTTTTTTTTATCTATAATCAAAATCAAATTCATGCCAACTTTTAAAAGAAAAAGAAAGGATTTACAATCATCAACATTATTCAAAGGGCTGTGCTATTGTACTGGATAGTCTATTCCCAAAGGGGACTTCCAAGGGCCCTTAGTAACTGTAACATTGTTAGAATATTTGCATGGCATCCTATGCTGCCTATTTCTGAAGGAGAAGCTCTCAATGGACACAATAAAGAAAACACCACATTTCTGAGGTGTATCTTGATACAACATGCTTTGTGATCACCACGCTATCATATAATTGTAGGTGGTATTAACACTTTTTCCACTGTGAACCCTGTATCAGAGCTTTTTAATGATGGAGACTGAGAATTGTGACCCTCGGTAGCTTAAAATAAATCAGCATAAACATAAAGCAAAAAAAAAATAAAGAAAAGATTTGTCTTCAGCCTAGCTGCTTCCTGATGGTATAAACAGACCAAGAGGCAGCAGTGGATGCTCTTGAATCTGTTTGGACAGAGCCTCTTACAGACCTATTTTCTGTTAACTGTGGCATGGATGCCCTTTTGTATTTCATAAGCAAGAGAAGTCCTTATGTTGTAGTCTCATCGAAGGACAAAAGTGACACTGCACTCTAGGAGATATTTCTTGTTTAAACAAGTAACAAGAAGATTATTTGAAAGGTAACAGCCAGGTTATGTACCCCATAAAAGTACGAATGATTTACAAATATTTAACAAGGAAAAAACTAATTATGCTGCTCCTGTCACAGAGAGGCCAGACTCAGAAATGGTATAATCAGTATGGGAATGTTAGCTGTAATACAGTCTGTCAGCTTTTTAACCAACCAAAAAAAAAAAAAAATCAGAAAGTCTATAAACAAAGTTGAGCCCTCTCCTCCAGCCCAGTGAATTTTATGTATCTGGTTGCATGCCTTTCACATGTAAGATATCTGAACATCCAGAAGCTATTTCCAGGGCCATTTAGTAGGGCCCATTTGGCCTGAGGTAAACTGGAATTCTCAGAAAACTGGGTGGCTTCACAATGGGTCACTGTGTAGAAAATGTAACATTTTTTCTCTGGGCCCAAGTTAGTATTTCTTAGCACATCTGTCCTTTTCCACCAAATTAACAGAAATTTGACTTTACTATGGACTCAGGAGGTTGTTTTCCTAAGAGATGAGTATGTATGAAGATGTTCCCATTGTATATTTTGCATGGTATCATATAGCTATATAAATTTATTGATAAAGATATGTTAACAGTATTTCAGGGCCCAGGGAAATTGACTGGTAGAGAAACATCACTCTAAAATATTATACAAAAAGTGGTTCTCAGAATAGTGTGAATAGGGAGGAATCATATAAAAGTCCCGAGTGTGTTTAGAAAGTCAACTTCCTGAGTTCAGTTCCCGGCTCTGGCTGGCCCTTCGTAGTTATGACCTTGGCTAAGACTGATGCACTACAAATCTTTCACCTGAGAAATGCAGCCAACAATGGAAGTCATTTTATATGGTTATGGCAAAAAAGAAATAATACATGAAAAGTGTGTAAAACAGTCTCTGAAAAATTGAAAGCTGTGTCTGATGTTTTGTGACCCCACAGATTATAACCCACCAGGCTCCTTTCTCCATGGAATTCTCCAGGTGAGAATACTGGAGTGGGTCGCCATTTTCTCCTCCAGGGGATCTTCCTGACCCAGGTATCGAACCCAAGTCTCCTGCATTGCAGGCAGATTCTTTATCATCTGAGCCACCAGGAAAGCCCCTTGCACATAGTCAATACTCAGTAAATATTAGCGTACTAGTATCACACCAATGTCTTTACCATTTGCAACTCATGCCATCTTAGCTTTGCTAACTTCTGGTACAAACAGGCTTACAATCACAGTAATGGCTCCATTTTCTTTTGAAATTTGCTGAACCTTTGGGAATAAAGGACTCTGCAAGAGGCACACACAAGTCCCTCTCTCCCAGCCTTCCATCAATACTTCCTGGCTTTCCTGGGCTGCTTCACACAGGCTCATGAATTGTCTCGTGGTTTTCTTGTTGATATTGGCTTGACTTAAAGTCCCTAACGATAGTTCTTTGCTATTGCATCTGCAACCAAGATTGATAAGAATATTGAGGCCAGTGCCAGGGGCCCTGCCTCCCTCCTGCTACATCCAAAGTTATCAACCTACTCCTCACTATTCGGGAGCCCCCTGGTGAAAACGTGTCTCTCCTCTATTCCATGGCACATTTTATCACCAGCTCAGTGAAACAGTCATTGTGGTAGCCCCTTTGCTTGCAGTTCCTTCAAAAAAACAAAATTTCAACTTTTATTTATAGCACTATCCACAAGGTACGGGCATGCATGGACAAAGTCAAAATAAGGACTAATGTCTAATATACATATGATCCTTTCCTCTCCATCTCAGGCTTTCTCCAAGGCAATGGTACAAAAGAATTCTTTCCCAGCCAATTTTCCCAGAAAATTGGTTCCTAGAGACCTTGAACCATATCCCAATTCTGAAGAACTTGTCCAGGCACATCTGAATACCAGCTTAGGCTCAACAAAGCCTCCCTTCTATGTGATGCAAATGACATGAAATTTTTCTATTTCCCAAGAGAGTTTGACCCTGTAGCTTGAGGAACATGGTTTGACCCACAGCAAATATGACCCATGTGATGGCTACGACAGCAAGGCTCTCTGTGCTACGTGTTCAGAGATGGCACTCCACATAAAGTTCTCAGAGTTGGGCCGTCCCTGATTTGTAGCTTTATTTCGGTAGTTTGGGTTGGTTACCACATTTTACATCGTAGTAACTTTACTTTATTGCTACTGTCATAACAAAGCAAAGCAGCTATTATCTCATAACAAACTAAAGCTACATTTCTAAACCATTGCATCTAATCAAGCTACAGCACTGTAACACCTAATTTACAGTTTATTCCAATTGCCTGGACATGAGGAGCATAAAATAAAAATAAAAAATATACATATATATCCGATTTCATTGGCTCATCTGGGCCAAGTGCTTTGAAGTCTGGGAGGATGGCTATAAAACAGCTGAGGTTCCGTGTGGCCCACAAGACCTCTATTTAGATCTGGGCAGCTGAGTACACATTGGAGCTGACTTGAAACTGTCCACATGGTAGGTTGACATCACACTTGGGTTCTCACACCTCAGTCCAGCCAAGCTGGAAGCCTGTGCCTCGAGGTTTATGCAGAGCTGTGTTTGCTGATTTACAGGCACTCCTGTGTAAGGGATTCTTAAAGTACCCTGGAAGGTGAAAGATTCTCAAAGATAATCCAATTGGTCAACCTGTCAAGGATTTGGAGGGATGATAGAAGAAAGCATAAGTGTAAAGGCAGAAAGACAAGGTAGGATCCTTACAACCTTATAGAAGCATACTGTTTTATTTCCATTGAAGAGTGTGGCTCTGGTTAATGTTATGGACGAACTACCCTAAAAAGGAGATCAAACCAGTCAATCTGAAGGGAAATCAACCCGAATACTCATTGGAAGGACTGAAGCTGAAGCTCCAGTATTTTGGTCACTTGATGCAAACTGCCAACTCATTGGAAAATCTCTGATGCTGGGAAAGACTGAGGGCAAAAAGAGAAGGTGTTGTCATAGGATGAGATGGTTGGATGGCATCACTTAATGCAATGGACATGAACTTGGCCAAACTTTGGGAGAGAGGTACAGGGAGGCCTGGTGTGCTGCAGCCCATGGGGTCACAAAGAATAGGTTATGACTGGGTGACTGAACAACAACACCTTAAAAATAAGCAAAAGAAAGCCTGATATCTTTTCTCCTCTCATAGATTCTTGCACAAGGGCATACAGATTTCAAAATGGCCTAACCACTCTTCTCTTATCTGACATGAATCTTCCCTTCAAGAGCCAATCTATTCCAAAAGAAAATGTGTAAGAAGTTCCTGACAAGGGGCTGAATGTGGCTGTTGGTCCCTCCTCTGGCCTTCAGTACATTAGCCTACACATTGTCCATAGTGCATATATCACAGGGTGGTCTTGCACTCAGCAATCTGTGAGAAAAGAATTTGGGAAATGGAATGGGTGAGGCATAATATAGTGGCAAGGGAATGGGAGAAGCTTAGAGTAAATCCAGGTTTCTGGTGGTCATGGGTGTGATTTATTAAAGACCAAGAAACTGGTAGAGATTTGTAAGCTCTGAGAGCTCAGTTACTTTGTTTTGTATAACCATTTAACTCTTCTTACCATTTGTCACTTTAACTTTATCTCCATTCAGTGCTACCCATATGTCACATGCATCTTAGCCTGATAGTTTCCACAGGTTAACTGCTAGTAAGCACAATTACGACCACAGGGGCAGTGCTTCAAGACAGGCCTCAGAGTTCAGGCTTTTGAAGGCTTCTCTCTGGTCATCCCCTGACTGCTGTCCTCTGCACAAGGTGAAGGGCATTTCTGGTTACAGGGTGAGCCCAAGCAGAGACTCTGCCCTCACTTCCTGACCGTGTTGTACATAGCTCAAGCCTGCTTCCGGGGCCAGAGCAAAATCCCCAGGATTCCATCTTCCTGTGGATGGACTGCACTGCTGAAATGGCAGATGTTGTCTTCAGAAGTGGTCAGTGGAAGCCAAGGGTGGCTGTTCACAGGGAAAATATGTGAAAAAATTGGCTTTGGGTATGCAGGTGATGATATCCATATAAATGTGGTATGGTACAGTATGAAGCCCATGTGGGAAATGAGGCTGTTGTCTGTGAGAAGGTCAAGCTGTGGGGATTGAAAATCAACTTTCTCTGAACCTTCAAGTTCAATTAGAATACTCCGAGGACTCCAAAAGCTATAATTTTAGAAACTGAATTTCCAGATTATTAAAAATATATATTTGCCAAGGTAGGGAAACAGAATATTTCTTTGTAATGGTTGTTAGCTTGATATAATTTATTACTTAGATCTATGATATATTTGTTCTTGACCTCAGGTCTGATGGGGGCAGATCTGAGAAGCACTTTATGATCTGAGTGTCCTAAGCTCACCTCCTAGTTGTGGCCATGATGGCTTCCAATTTGAACACTGTAGCGCTCTATCACAGACAACTGGCATCTCAGTGGGTCTGAGACATGGAAAGAGAAATGCCACAGAGTCAGGAAGTTAGACAGCAGCTTTGGAGGAAACTGGTTCTTTTCTCCTAAGTTACTCTGGTCTCTCAATAACTCAGGCTTAGCCCCACTGTCTTCGAGGTTAATCTATTCTCTCTGATCGTATCACGCTAATTTTTCTTCTCTCCGTTGAAAGAATAACATGCCACTATTTGATTTTGTTTGTCTCACCCCACCCTACCTCCTGGGTGTTGTACTGAATTTCTTTGTATTTTCGTAAACTGTAATACTCCTCCACATTCTGTCCATCATTTTAAGGGTTAGAATGTTTTATTTTCTGCAGCTTTTAGTAATGTCTGTATTTCTCAAACTTAAATGATTGCTTTGACTGTTTACTTTCATTATCTCACCTGCTTTCCCCCACCACTCTTTTCCTGTCTTCCTGCTCTATTTCCTCATACATGTATGGCAGAGAGCGGTGCACATGGACATGTCAGAACCACTTGGTGTCATCAAAGTACACTGGGGGGAAAATGCCAAAGCCAGAGCATGGAGAAGTAGCTACAAGCTTTAAAGGAGCTAGTGAGAAACCTACAGAAGCAGGTGAGCTGAGAGCATGAATGTCCACATCCCTGGGTTTAGGAGGCTACAAGGCTACTCATGGAGGAAAAGGCTATGTTGTTTGCTGGGAAAGGGAATGAATAAGAGATGATGTGGAGGTGATAACAAAAGAAAAGGTTAGGGAGTCTGTGAGGGAGGATAAAGATTGTTCTAAGTCACTTCAACTGTCTCCGACTCTGTGACCCTATGGACTATAGGCTGCCAGGCTCTTCAGTCCGACCTCATAGCTGGGCTTCTGTGGAGATTCACCGAGTTGCAGAATCACTCTTCCTTTTCTGCATGTCTCTTCAGATGCTACAATGAAATGGAACTGAATGATCATTGCAGGCACAACCCTTTCATTCCATACTTATTGAAAGGCATCTCCCTACCCACCTGGTATGTCGACGAATAAATAGAAGACAATCCCATCTCTTGAGATACTTATCATGTTCCTGGGGCACCAACATTTGTACCAACATTTGCAACACGAGGGCGACATAAGCTGGAGCTAGCTGTCCTCTCAGAACAGGCAAAGGATAAATCCCAACTCCATGTCTCACACAGTGCTTGCTGTCATCTGTCCCACAGGGACGTGGAAGGATGTCTCTTCTGCTCAGCCAGGCCAACACACATAAATGTAAGAGCAGTCTTCACTCTGCCGTGACACCCTAGCCCAGCCCGTGCACTTCCATTTCCCCACCTCTCAGTCCTCTCTGCCTGGGCACTGAATTGGGATCTCCGGTTCTCTCCGTCAAGCCCAAACTCTTGGTGCTGCTTATGCAAGAGAGTGACAATGTTGCTCTTTCTTTATTTTGTATAAAGCATTCCACCAATACAACATACCTTTTTCTCCTATTCAACTTGGAAATCCTGATTTTTTTTTTTTTTTTTTACCTAGCCATGAGCCATAGTATTCTTACCTGGAGAATCCCACGGACAAAGGAGCCCAGAGGGCTACAGTCCATGGGGTCGCAAAGAGTCAGACACAACTGAGCGACTAACACACACACACACAGATGAGCCATAAGCTGTATGTGGTTTGGGCATGTTAAGTGTATTTTCTTGTGCTTTAGGAAAACCAAGTTGTAACAAAGTTAAGAACTCTCAAGTTAAGAGAGACCTTGCAGAATTTGTTTCCATCGCTGTATCAAATCATTTTTTTGATGGAATAAATGGTGCTATAGACACTGCTCTGTATTTGGATCATATAATTTAGCCCCCATATTACAATGCAGGGTGGGTCAAGGTTTTTGTCTTTGAAAGGCTGCCTTGTAGGGAAAGCCTAGACTTTCTGAAAATAGTGTAAGTTCAAAACCAGGTCTACTATTTCCAACTGTATGACCTTAAGTTTCTTTTTTAACACTTTTCTAGTTTTATTGAGATACAAGGGACAAAGAGCATTGTGTAAATTTAAGGTGTAGAAAGTGTTAATTTGATACATTTATAAGCTGCAAAATCATAGCATTGGCTACAACCTCCATCCTGTCACATAGTTACTATTTCTTGTTTGTGGTGAGAACATTTAAAATCTACTCTCTTAGCAACATTCAAGTGTATGATACA
The DNA here is from genome assembly GCF_049115385.1 of Moschus berezovskii. Classification (NCBI taxonomy): domain Eukaryota; kingdom Metazoa; phylum Chordata; class Mammalia; order Artiodactyla; family Moschidae; genus Moschus; species Moschus berezovskii. The sequence continues at coordinate 65,837,983 of NC_142470.1, read as the reverse complement.
TTATTATTAGCTACACTCACCATGCTGCACATTATATCCCAAATTTGTTCATCTTATTATAACTGGAAGCTTGCATCCTTTGACCAACATGTTCCCATTTCCTCAACCCCCATCCCTAACTTTGGTAACCAGCCTGTATGCTTTGTTGCTCTGAGTTTGTCTTTTTAGATTTTACATATAAGTGAAACCATACAATATTACATTTTTTTTTTTTTTACAATTTAGTGATTTTTTTCCCGCTTAGATTTGTAAAACATTTATTTCCTGTTATACCCATACATGTAACTTTTCTTTTTCAAATTCTTTTCCCATTTATGTTGTTACACAAGATCACACAGCATCTTTTGCTGCCGAACATTTCACTTAGCCTAATGCCCTCAAACGGAGAAGGCAATGGCAAACCACTCCAGTACTCTTGCCTAGAAAATCCTATGGACGGAGGAGCCTGGTAGGCTGCAGTCCGTGGGGTTGCTAAGGGTCGGACACGACTGAGCGACTTGACTTTCACTTTCACACATTGGAGAAGGAAATGGCAACCCATTCCAGTGTTCTTGCCTGGAGAATCCCAGGGACGGGGGAGCCTGGTGGGCTGCCGTCTATGGGGTCACACAGAGTCGGACATGACTGAAGTGACTTAGCAGCAGCAGCAGCAATGCCCTCAAAAAGTATCTAAGTTGTCACAATGGTAGGATTTTCTTCTTTCTCATAGCTTAATAATATTCTGGTGTGTGTGTGTGTGTGTGGTGTGTGCATACCACATTGTCTTTTTCCATTCACTCATTGACAGACAATTAGGTTGTTCCCTGCCTTGGCTATTGGGAGTAATTACAGAATTTCAGCTTGCAAGGACTCTGATGTAGGGTGGCATCAGGAAGCTGCTATTAGGACTGGAGGCTGGCCTGGGTTGTGCCTCCCAACTTGAAAAAATCCTCTACTAAGCTAAGAGCACCAGTGAGATGGGTTTGTCACTTTCCTTACTCCCTACTTGGAGATAGCTGGGCTGATTTACAGTGCGAAAATCCTACAAGTAGTGTCAGGTTGGCATTTTTTCTGATTTACAGCATCCTTTGTAGATTGATCTGCCCCCATGACTACCTGGTCCTCCCCTTCATCTGGCCCTGCCTCCAAGGTAAACCCCAGCACCCGCCACAGGCTGAGGTGGTCTCTCCCATCCCCGTGTCTTGGTCACTGGCTGTGTTCAGTCTGAGACTGTCTCTTCTTGCTGTGGGCAGCCACGAGTTCCTCAAGTGTTAGCGCCTGCCACTGTAACTTGATTGTCAGCGACATGCCTTTCCCTATTTCTATTTCTCATGGTGCCTAGCTAACTATATATTTGTCAGTTTCATTTTTTTTAACATAATTTATTTTGGGTACTTTTTGTACAAGCACCAGGACTTAAGTTTATGCCTGTGGAGTATTTTGCAATGTGCAAATACATTTTTACCGCATGACTAAAGAGAAACTAAGAATGCCCATATCAGCATAGAGCTGAAATTTAGCCTCAAGGCATGAATGGGTATAATGAAGGATGTTTGCAGCAGCTCTCTCTTTTCTGTTTTTGTTATTTTTTGAGGGAAATAAAATCCCCATATTTGTTAAAATGAAATTAAGCTGCCTCAATTGCTCTTGTCCCCTGACCAGTTTGCCAGTTCCTGCTTGGCCACTGGCCCTGGGCTCGCCATCTCTGGACTCGGTCACTCTACTATCCATCCTTTCTTTTGGCCAGCTCTTCTCACTGGCACGCAGAGGGCAGCAAATTCCCAAAGTTTGGCCCACAGTGAGTGGCTATAGCTGTCAGAAATTGGATGACAGTGTTGATTTCCTATAATATTTCATCTTCATTATGCAAACAGATGCAGTTCTAACTGCAGGGTCGCAGCCCATAGGAATCTAGACTAACCTATCAATGTGACTTTCCTAAAAATTAAAATCACATGGAGATAGAGAGTAGGGATATGCAGAAACACTTCTTGCCCTTCCTGGTTACGGATGATGTCTGTGGCCAGGGTAACCAATGACCCATCCTCTCCTGGCTTTGCCAGCATCTGGCAGCACTCTCTGATGACCTGCCTTTCCTTGGATCTGACACACCTTCCATCCATCCCATGCCCGGATGGCTCATCTCCAGCCTCTGCTAAAGTAGTGCTTCCTAGTCTATTGGCATGGGATATGCTGTCACAATCCTACTGGATCCCAAGTCGAAGGCCTTCTAAATTCCTTCTGAAGATGACAAGTCAACTCCTGGGTCTCTTCCATGCCACAGAACATATAAGCCTGGCCCATGAAAGAGGAGTTGAAGGATATCTCTCTGCATAACCAGGATGGGAAGACAAACTTAACTATCATACAGATGAATTAGGGATTGGTAAGGTAGGGTTAGGATAGAAGGATGTGGGTGGAAGAGAACTACCAAGGGAAGGTCTGTTCTAGAGTCTTAGAATCTGGACAGAATTCCCTTTTCCTTACAATAATTCCTACACTTTTCTAACACATCTGCCCTCTCCAAACTGCAGCCCCAAAGAAGCCATCAAGACTCATGACAAGTAATGACTTTCCTTTCCTCCACATGTTATCTTTCTCTTTCTGCCGTTCTCCAGTGGTAGAAGAGGTGGACTCCCTGACCCCATTTTTGACCCTTTCTTTTCTCTCTGGATTCCTTAATTTAAATCATTAGGTCTGATTCTGTAAAGACAACTTTCAATCTCATGTCTTGCTAAAAATGTCAAGAAGTCTCAATTTCATGCCTTGGGGCACTGCACCACAGGGCAGTCTAAAAGAAAAAGTAATGTAAAGGAAATGCACTTTAAGGGGAGAATTAAAATGCATAAAGGTATCTACAAAAATACTGTTACAGACTGATTCTAGATCACATTGCTTGTGGCGCGAGACTGATAGTACCCTGTTTTGGTCCAGACTGGCTCCAGAATGAGTTAGGATGGAGCCCGTCCATGGAATGCATCCCTGCTCTGGTTGAATCAGACCCCAGAGAAGACCACAGGTGGCAAAGGCTTGGTATGGTAAAGTGTTTACCATCATCGTTTGAAAAAGGCTCAGGATTAGCATTTTGCATCATTACACCATTTCATTTTATTACCCCGTGAAGAAGGTTCAGTTATTAACTCACATTTTCAAATACTTTTATTCATTTCTTTTTGGCTTTGCTGGTTCTTTCTTGGTGCATGAGCTTTTCCCTAGTTGAGTAGTTCACAGGCTTCTCACAGCACTGGCTTCTCTTGTTGCGGATCACAGTCTCTAGGGCATGCAGGCTTCAGTAGGTGTGGCTTATGGGCTCAATCATTGTGGCTCTCAGGCTCTAGAGCACAGGCTCAACTGTGGTGCACAGGCTTAGTTGCTCTGTGGCATGTGGGATAGTCCCAGATCAGAGATCGAATCCATGTCTCCTGCATTGGCAGGCAGATTCTTTACCACTGATCCATCAAGGAAGTCCCTTAATTCACATTTCAAAGATAAGATTAAGTATCTTGTCCAGTCAGGGAAGTTAAGTGATAGAGCATAAACTCCAATGCCTGGTCACTTAACTATTCCATTTTATTTCATCTGGAGAATATAGGAAGATCTCACAGAAAGAGTGGAGAAAGGAAAGAAAACTCATGAAAACTGAGTATCTATGGGCCAAGTCCTACTTAAAAAATCATTTTATAAGGCCCTCAGAATCCTAGGAGAAAGGTTTATCTATTAGCCCTCTTTGTTATTGTTATTGTTTAGTGGCTAAGTCATGTCTGACTCTTTGCGACCCCATGGACTGTAGCCTGCCAGGCTTCCCTGTCCATGGAATTTCCCAGGCAAGAATACTGGAGTAGGTGCCCTTTCCTTCAGGGGATCTTCCCGACCCAGGGATTGAACCTGCATTTCCTACTTGGCAGGCAGATTCTTTATCACTGAGCCATCTGGGAAATCCTATTAAACTGCTTTACAGATGAGGAAACTAAAGACCAGTGAAATTAAGAAACTTGTTCAATATCATATGATTCAGCAATTCTGCTTCTATGTTGGTATCTAAGGGAATTGAAGTTAGGATCTCATTGAGTTACCTGCAACCCCATGTTCATTGCAGTGTTACTCACAATAAGGATATCTGGGTACACCTTACCTGGAACAAGACTTTACCAAGTAGGAGTAAATAGTGCTATCCAATCACAAATAATGAAGGAAACTTGGACATAAAAAGCAATTCCAATGAAATTGAACTATTATGTCACATGCAGTTTATGTAATGAAGGTATGGGGAAAAGTGTATATATTTTATTATTTGAAATTTGTTTTCTTTTTATCCATGGTGACTACTTGCTAAGTCTACCCCTGAATAGAAGTTGAATTGAGCTGGGTTGTTAAACAAAAGGCAATGTCTGAAAGTGCAAATACTTAAGAAAACTCTAAGACAAGAGAAGTGAATCTCTGACAGGGAGGACTCATCCTGCGTGGACTTCCATCCCTAGTATGTGAAATTTGGGGATTTCTCACAGTCTAGTGTTTGTTAGGCTCATTTACCAACCAGAGAATCCAACCAGAGAATCCCTAATTAATGCTCTGTCTTCTTCAGTAAGCGTGTACCCACCCACCTCCAAATCCGGTAACTTGGTTTTCCTGTGCATTTTGGCCAGACTCTGGGCTGGAAATGTGGGGATGAAGAATAGAAACTGTGAAGTCAGACAAGCTTGAGCTTGAATTCTGGCTTCATCCTTTACTGGATGTGAGCCTTAAGCAAATTTACTCCTCCTTCCTAGAAAATCTTCAGTCTCCTCATTTTAAAAATAGGAATCATATCAATCACCATGCAGAAATGCTGTATTGATTGAGATAAAACAGTGTAGAATCTACCCCTCAGAAGAACTCAATGAAAGGTGGCTTTGGTCAGTACTGTTCCAGCTTTGTCTTTCTCATTACAAAACGGGCAAAGAGCAGCTATATCCATTCCTTCTGCCACTCTAGTTTTGAGGATAGCAGGTCTGCTTCTGATACCTTTTCGGATGGTCGTTTTCTTGGCACATCTTGACATTGTCTGGTCTGATAGTTTGCTGACCTCTTTATCCCAGAAAACTCTCCAAAATATGACTATAGATGGGTATTCATGACCTGTGGATAGTTGCCAAGGTAGGAAGTATACTTTGCATGTTTTCTACACCTAAGAGATCCACAGTGTGTTTCAACTTTGCCTGCCCATTATGCTTGTCCATCTCACTTCTTTGAATAAACTCTCTTCTTTTTAGCTATGAAATTGGTTTGACACAAGCCTCACCATTCAAAGACTCCATCTCTTTGGCAGCTGTACTTGGTTCAAGACACAGTCGAAAGACCCAAGCTGGACTAGTTGATAACCTGGCAGAAATGTGCTATTGATTTCTCTGAAGTTATTAAGCTACTTATTTTTATTTTATTTTTTTTTAATTTATTTATTTTAACTGGAGGCTAATTACTTTACGTTATTATATTGGTTTTGCCATACACTGACATGAATCTGCCCTGGGTGTATATGTGTTCCCCATCTTGGAACCCCCTCCCAACTCCCTCCCCATCCCATCACTCTGGTTCATCCCAAATACAACAGCCCCGAGCATCCTGTATCATGCATCAAGTATGGACTGGTGATTCATTTCACAAATGATAATATATATGTTTCAATGCCATTCCCCAAATCATCCCACCCTTGCCCTCTCTCACAGAATCCAAAAGACTGTTCTATACATCTGTGTCTCTTTTGCTGTCTCGTATACAATGTTAGGTCCATGAATCAAGGAAAATTGGAAGTAGTCAAACAGGAGATGGCAAGAGTGAACATAGACATTCTAGGAATCAGTGAACTAAATAGGACTGGAATGGGTGAATTTAACTCAGATGACCATTATATCTACTACTGTGGGCAGGAATCCCTTAGAAGAAATGGAGTAGCCATCATGGTCAACAAAAGAGTCCGAAATGGAGTACTTGGATGAAATCTTAAAAACGACAGAATGATTTCTGTTCGTTTCCAAGGCAAACCATTCAATATTACAGTAATCCAGGCCTATGCCCCAACCAGTAACACTGAAGAAGCCGAAGTTGAATGGTTCTATGAAGACCTACAAGACCTTTTAGAACTAACACCCCAAAAAGATGTCCTTTTCATTATAGGGGACAGGAATGCAAAAGTAGGAAGTCAAGAAATGCCTGGAGTAACAGCAAATTTGGCCTTGGAGCACGAAATGAAGCAGGGCAAAAGCTAATAGAGTTTTGTCAAGAGAACGCACTGGTCATAGCAAACACCTTCTTCCAACAACACAAGAGAAGACTCTACACATGGACATCACCAGATGTTCAACACCAAAATCAGATTGATTACATTCTTTGCAGCTAAAGATGGAGAAGTTGTATACAGTTAGCAAAAACAAGACCAGGAGCTGACTGTGGCTCAGATCATGAACTGCTTATTGCCAAATTCAGACTTATGTTGAAGAAAGTAGGGAAAACCACCAGACCATTCAGATATGACCTAAATCAAATCCCTTATGATTATACAGTGGAAGTGAGAAATAGATTAAAGAGACTATATCTGATAGATAGAGTGCCTGAAGAACTCTGGACGGAGGTTCGTGACATGGTACAGGAGAGAGGGACCAAGACCATCCCCATGGAAAAGAAATGCAAAAAAGCAAAATGGCTGTCTGAGGAGGCCTTACAAATAGCTGTGAAAAGAAGAGATGTGAAAAGCAAAGGAGAAAAAGGAAAGAGATAAGCATCTGAATGCAGAGTTCCAAAGAATAGCAAGGAGAGATAAGAAAGCCTTCCTCAGTGATCAGTGCAAAGAAATAGAGGAAAACAACAGAATAGGAAAAACAAGAGATCTCTTCAAGAAAATTAGAGATTCCAAGGGAACATTTCATGCAAAGATGGGCTCGATAAAGGACAGAAATGGTATGGACCTAACAGAAGAAGATGATATTGAGAAGAGGTGGCAAGAATACACAGAAGAACTGTACAAAAAAGATCTTAATGACCGAGATAGTCATGATAACATGATCACTGACATAGAGCCAGACATCTTGGAATGTGAAGTCAAGTAGGCGATAGAAAGCATCACTACGAACAAAGCTAGTGGAGGAGATGGAATTCCAGTTGAGCTACTTCAAATCTTGAAAGATGATGCTGTGAAAGTGCTGCACTCAATATGCCAGCAGATTTGGAAAACTCAGCAGTGGCCACAGGACTGGAAAAGGTCAGTCTTCATTCCAATCCCAAAGAAAGGCAATGCCAAAGAATGCTCAAACTCCCACACAATTGCACTCATCTCACACGCTAGTAAAGTCATGCTTAAAATTCTCCAAGCCAGGCTTCAGCAATATGTGAACCGTGAACTCCCAGATGTTCAAGCAGGTTTTAGAAAAGGCAGAGTCACCATAGATCAAATTGCCAACATCCACTGGATCATGGAGAAAGCAAGAGAGTTCCAGAAAAACATCTATTTCTGCTTCATTGACTATGCCAAAGCCTTTGACTGTGGATCACAATAAATTGTGGAAAATTCTGAAAGAGATGGGAATACCAGACCACCTGACCTGCCTCTTGAGAAACCTGTATGCAGGTCAGGAGGCAACAGTCAGAACTGGACATGGAACAACAGACTGGTTCCAAATAGGAAAAAGTGTACGTCAAGGCTGTATATTGTCACCCTGCTTGTTTAACTTATATGCAGAGTACATCATGAGGAACACTGGGCTGGAAGAAGCACGAGCTGGAATCAAGATTGCTGGGAGAAATATCAATAACCTCAGATATGCAGATGACACTACCCTTATGGCAGAAAGTGAAGAGGAACTCAAAAGCCTCTTGATGAAAGTGAAAGAGGAGAGTGAAAAGATTGGCTTGAAGCTCAACATTCAGAAAACAAAGATCATGGCATCTGGTCCCATCACTTCATGGGAAATAGATGGGGAAACAGTGGAAACAGTGTCAGACTTTGTTTTTTTGGGCTCCAAAATCACTGCAGATGCTGATTGCAGCCATGAAATTAAAAGACGCTTACTCCTTGGAAGGAAAGTTATGACCAGCCTAGATAGCATATTAAAAAGCAGAGACATTACTTTGCCAACCAAGGTCTGTCTAGTCATGGCTATGGTTTTTCCCATGGTCATGTATGGATGTGAGAGTTGGACTGTGAAGAAAGCTGAGAGCCATAGAATTGATGCTTTTGAACTGTGGTGCTGGAGAGGACTCTTGAGACTCCCTTGGACTGCAAGGAGATCCAACCAGTCCATTCTAAAGGTGATCAATCCTGGGTGTTCATTGGAAGGACTGATGCTAAAGCTGAAACTGCAATACTTTGGCCACCTCATGTGATGAGTTGACTCACTGGAAAAGACTCTGATGCTGGGAAAGGTTGGGGGTGGGAGGAGGAGGGGACGACCGAGAATGAGATGGCTGGATGGCATCACCAACTCTGTGGACATGAGTTTGAGTGAACTCCTGGAGTTGGTGATGGACAGGGAGGCCTGGTGTGCTGTGATTCAAGGGGTCGCGGAGAGTTGGACATGACTGAGCGACTGAACTGAACTGATACAGGGTTATTGTTATCATCTTTCTAAATTCCATATATACACGTTAGTATACTCTATTGGTTTTTTTCTTTCTGGCTTACCTCACTTTAGCTACTTCTTTTCAATGTGGTCCTACCAGAAGTCATTTCTTTACAAAACGAAGGGAATGTTGCTGTTAGTATTAAGGGTTAGCAACACCTGAAGGCTGACTAGGTGCAAGCATTTTAAGAATGTTTTAAGAATTCAATTTGCATGATCTCAATCTTCAGAATGATGGTGACTGTAGCCTTGCAATTGGAAGCCGCTTGCTCCTTGGAAGAAAAGCTATGACAAACTTAGTGTATTAAAAATCAGAGACATTACTGTCAACTAAGGTTCATGCAGTCAAAGCTATGGTTTTTCCAATAGTCATGTAAGGATGTGAGAGTTGAACCGTAAAGAAGGCTGAGTGCCAAAGAATTGATGCTTTTGAACTGTGGCAATGGAGAAGACTCTTGAGAGTCTCTTGGACTGCAAGGAAATCAAATCAATCTATCCTAAAGGAAATCAGCCCTGAATATTCATTGGAAGCACTGACACTGAAGCTGATGCTCCAATACTTAGACCACCTGATGCAAAGAGGCAACTCATTAGAAAAGATCCTGATGCTGGGAGAGATTGAAGACAGGAGGAAAAGGGAATGACCTAGGATGAGATGGTTGGATGGCATCCCTGACACAATGGACATGGATTTGGGTGGACTCCGGGAGTTGGTGACGGACAGGGAGGCCTGCTGTGCTGTGGTTCACGGGATCACAAAAAGACACGACTGAGCGACTGAACTGAACTGAACAACAGCAACTAATCCTCAGAATATCCTTATTTTGTAGATAATGCTATCATCATCATTAGATCGATAAGTAAATTCAAGTACAGAGACTGAAATAACTTGCTTAAGTTCACACAGCCAGAAAGTGAGAGAATTTGAACCTATGCAGTATATGCTATTAATCTCTAAGCCAGTGGTTCTCAAGGGTGACTGTGCTTTCCTCCATGAGACCTTTACCAATGTCTGGAGACATTCGTGGGTGTCGAACTCAAGCAGAAGGCAATGCTGGCACCGATGTCACGGAGGCTGAAGAAGCTGCTAAACCTCTTACAATACACAGAACAGGCCCCTCAAGGAAAGAATGAGCTGGCCCAAAACGTGAATAGTACCAAGTTTGAGGATCCCAATGTTAGATCATTCAGATTGCCAAGTCCTGGTGGATGGAAGGGAGAAATGCAGAAATTGTGCTAGTGCTGGTCCTCAGTTCACAATACGGAAAGTTCGCCTCAGCACCCTGGTAGCTCACATGGTAAAGAATCCACCTGCAATGCTGGAGACGTGGGTTTGACCCCTGGGTAGGGAAGATCCCCTGGAAAAGGGAAAGGCTACCCACTCCAGTATTCCTCCCTAGAGATTTCCTGGACAGATAAGCCTGGCAGGTTACAGTCCACGGGGTTGCAAGGAGTCGGACATGACTGAGCGACTTTCACTTGTTCACGTCAGCCCCTTCCAGCCACCTCCCCAAAGGGGTCTTTTATGCTGAGTAAAGTTTGAGTGAGCTCTTCTTACAGCTTGCAGTCAGGAGACCCCTGACACATACACATACAGACCTCATTTTTAATTCTACTCCAGTCATATAAGTTTGAAAACACATGTGATCTCCGTGTGTGCGGTTGACTGTCCACCTCAGACCGTCAGGGCTACAGTGACTGTTTTCTCTCAACATATCCAGATGCTTAATTAGTATTTTGGGGAAAATATGATAATAATGAACCATACTATCCTGGGTGCTGGAAGATCCCCTGGAGAAGGAAATGGCAACCCACTCCAGTGTTCTTGCCTGGAAAATCCCATGGACAGAGAAGCCTGACAGACTGCAGTCCATGGGGTCACAAAGGGTCGGACACGACTGAGCGACTACCACACACACACAATGAACCATAAGCCATCACATGTATCACACGAGTCAGGGTGGAAAGGATCCTCAACAGTTTTTTTCTACCTTTAATTTAGAAATTATGATTCACTGAGAGATAGTTTCTTAAACATTTAGGCTTAGAGGCAAATGTGCGCTCAATGCATCTGCTCCAAAAACCATCTTTACGTACTAATTTTACTTTGTTCTGTTTGCATTCACGTTGGAATTCTTTCTCATCCTATGTGCATAAGCATTTTAAGAGGACATCAATAATTTTGTCTTTTTGCCTGAAGATCAACAAACTACTTTCTTATTTTAGTGAGAGTCAAATGACTACCAACACCTGGAAACAACTAGAGAGCTGGGGAAAAAAAGTCTACCTGTAACATGTAACACATCTACAAATACAGGAAATGTGGAATAGACCCGAGAAGTAGCCAAGAGGCTCCCATTTCTGTGTATTTCACAGCAACCATAACATATGGGAGGTTAGTATTTATTTAAAACTCTCAAACTCATGGAATTCTGCTTTGTGATGGGCATGTCACTTGCTTATACAATGTGGTGTACATTTTAACACTTCACAATAATAAATCTCATAGGTAAATTCTTTTGTGAAATGTTTGTTTCTCAGCTTTTTACCAAGTCTGTTCCTTCATATCGAGATGCCTTAAATTATTAAATAAATCCTTGAGTAAACCAAATTTTCAATAACTAATTCAATTACATTGAAATTTTTAGATGATCTTAACTGTTTTCTGTGAAAGCTGTTGCTTTAAAAAATTTTCAGTTGTCCACTAAAGCTAAAATGTATCTTTTTTAAATTATTAAGGCTTTTAATCTGATTAAAATAAATCAGGATCTTTTAGGATCTTTGCTTTATAATGGAGACACTAAATAATGCTCAAACAGACTTCTTTCAGAGGGTTGCAGAGAAGATGAAAAAATAAAAATGACTTGACTTTACCTAATGAGACTGATACAGTTGACATCAAGACATTAAAATCAGAAAGTACTCACCAATGTCAACCATTGGATATTCTCTCAGTATTATATTTTCTCTCTTTGTTTTATTTATACTTCAATTACATGCAATAATTTTCTTCTGTTAAAACAACTTTGAAAAACATGTTGTCTCCCATCTTCTTTAAACTTTGCCAGTACAGACTGTATAATTCAATCTTATACTGTTTCATGTGAATATATCATTTTGTTCCAATTACATAAATTTGAGGGATTATCTTAAATTTAGCAAAATTCTTTCTATGCATTCCCTAAACATCTGCTGGATAAGTTGAGAGGCAACATGATAGAGTGGAGAAAGTATAGGTATAGGGTTTAGTCATGTTTATTAGTAGTGTACAATGGAAAAAATAAATATCTGAGTTTCAGTTTCTCCCATCTTTAGTAAAACATTAATGTTTCTGGCCATGGCAGATTAACTGGTTCCAGACTTACTAGGACTCCAGACAACTGGTAAACTGGGCAAAATATATGAAATAGCTGTTTTCAGATGTTGGATGACAGGCGGTGCCATGGAATTTCCATGGACTTTCCATGGAAATCTGGTCTCTTGGAGTTTTCCAGGCCAGAATACTGGAGTGGGAGGCCTTTCCCTTCTTCAGGAGATCATCCCAACCCAGGGATTGAACCCAGATCTCTCCCATTGCAGGTGGATTCTTTGCCAGCAGAGCCACAAGGGAAGCCTAATAATACTGAAGTGGGTAGCCTATCCCTTCTCCAGTGGATTTTCTGACCCAGGAATCGAACCGAGGTCTCCTGCATTGCAGGTAGATTTTTTTTACCAACTGAGCTATCAGGGAAGCCCTGAAAAAGGAAACCAAAGAGGTAAGCCATTCAGTCACCTTGGTTTTCAGTCTGGAGGCATGTAATGGACCAAAGATGGAAACGGTCCTATCACTGATATGAGGAGACAGACCTTGGAATGCTGGGAGGCTGAGGTGACTAGACTCTGTGATGCAGAGCAATATAGAGTAACAATGCAAGAAAGAGCTATCAGGATCTATTAGGGGTCTTTATGAATCTCTGGTTGAAAAAAGCAGAGGGAAACTTCATAAGGCTCAGCAAAGAAGAAACATTGGGATGCTGCAAGCTGAACAGCCCCCTGAGTTCACAGAGGTCTGGAAGACATTCATGGTCACACATACCTGATTGGAGAGAAAGGAAGCCAACAGAAGCAAAGAAAGTGATGATACCACTGAACATTGTAAATTCATTAAATATATTAATATTGAGGCAATATTATAAAAAGCACTAAGCCAACAAAGCTGACAACTTAGATGAAATAAAAAAAGTTGTTTGAAAGACAAAAATTACCAAAACTAACACTAGAATAAATAGAAAATATAAATAGCTATATGTGTTAAACAAATTGAATTGATAATTTAAAATTACTCTCAAAAATTCCCAGACCACATAGTTTCTACTGGTGAATTCTATCAATCATTTAAGAAAAAGGCGACACCAATTTTACACAAACTCTTTGAGACATTAGAGAAGGAGCTAACATTTTCCAATACAATTTATGAAGCTATTATTTCCATGACACCAAAACAAGACAAAGACATTGTGGGGAAAAATGTATAGCTCAATATCCCTCAAGAGTATAGATGCAAAACTGAACAAAGTGCTAGCAAATAAAAGCCAGCACTTATATATGAAATGTGTTTACATACATGATGACCAGGAGGGTTTTATTCCCAAAGTTGAACTTGAACATTCACTAATCAAGACAAAATCACCATACTACCAGAATAAATGAGGGAATCTGTGTGTGTGTTTGTGATAATCATAATATGTATAAAAAAAGTAACCAAATTCAACATCCATTTATGATACAGTCAGCAAACTAGAAATCAGTTCAGTTCAGCCACTCAGTCATGTCCGACTCTTTGTGACCCCATGAATTATGGCACGCCAGGCCTCCCTGTCCATCACCAACAGCCAGAGTTTACTCAAACTCATGTCCATCGAGTTGGTGGTGCCATCCATCCATCTCAACTTCTGTCGTCCCCTTCTCCTCCTGCCCCCAATCCCTCCCAGCATCAGGGTCTTTTCCAATGAGTCAAACTTCACATGAGGTGGTCAAAATATTGGAGTTTCAGCTTTAGCATCAGTCCTTCCAATAAACACCCAAGACTGATCTTCTTTAGAATGGACTGGTTGGATCTCCTTGTAGTCCAAGGGACTCTCAAGAGTCTTCTCCAACACCACAGTTCAAAAGCATCAATGTTTTGGTGCTCAGCTTTCTTCACAGTCCAACTCTCACATCCATACATGACCACGGGAAAAACCATAGCCTTGACTAGACAGACGGACCTTGGTTGGCAAAGTAATGTCTCTGCTTTTTAATATGCTATCTAGGTTGGTCATAACTATCCTTCCAAGAAGTTCAGTTCAGTTCAGTCGCTCAGTCGTGTCCGACTCTTTGCGACCCCATGAATCACAGCACGTCAGGCCTCCCTGTCCATCACTAACTCCTGGAGTTCACTCAAACTCATGTCCATAGAGTCGGTGATGCCATCCAGCCATCTCATTCTCTGTCGTCCCCTTCTCCTCCCGCCCCCAATCCTTCCCAGCATCAGAGTCTTTTCCAGTGAGTCAACTTGTCGCATGAGGTGGCCAAAGTATTGGAGTTTCAGCTTTAACATCAGCCCTTCCAATGAGCATCCAGGATCAATCTCCCTTAGAATGGACTGGTTGGATCTCCTTGCAGTCCAAGGGACTCTCAAGAGTCCTCTCCAACACCACAGTTCAAAAGCATCAATTCTTCGGCGATCAGCTTTCTTCACAGTCCAACTCTCACATCCATACATGACCACGGGAAAAACCATAGCTTTGACTAGATGGACCTTTGTGGGCAAAGTAATGTCTCTGCTTTTTAATATGCTATCTAGTTTGGTCATAACTTTCCTTCCAAGGAGTAGGCGTCTTTTAAATTCATGGCTGCAATCACCATCTGCAGTGATTTTGGAGCCCCAAAAATAAAGTCTGACACTGTTTCTACTGTTTCCCCTTCTATTTTCCATGAAGTGATGGGACCAGATGCCATGATCTTAGTTTTCTGAATGTTGAGCTTTAAGCCAACTTTTTCACTCTCCTCTTTCACTATCATCAAGAGGCTTTTGAGTTCCTCTACACTTTCTGCCATAACGGTGGTGTCATCTGCATATCTGAGGTTATTGATATTTCTCCCAGCAAACTTGATTCCAGCTTGTGCTTCTTCCAGCCCAGCGTTCCTCATGATGTACTCTGCATATAAGTTAAATAAGCAGGGTGACAATATACAGCCTTGACGTACTCCTTTTCCTATTTGGAACCAGTCTGTTGTTCCATGTCCAGTTCTATCGGCTGCTTCCTGACCTGCATACAGGTTTCTCAAGAGGCAGGTCAGATGGTCTGGTATTCCGATCTCTTTCAGAATGTTCCCCAGTTTATTGTGATCCACACAGTCAAAGGCTTTGGCATAGCCAATAAAGCAGAAATAGATGTTTTTCTGGAACGCTCTTGTTTTTTTGATGATCCAGGGGATGTTGGCAATTTGATTTCTGGTTCCTCTGACTTCTCTAAAACCAGCTTGAACATCTGGAAGTTCATGGTTCAGGTATTGCAGCAGCCTGCCTTGGAGAATTTTGAGCATGACTTTACTAGCATGGGAGATGAGTGCAATTGTGTGATAGTTTGAGCATTCTTTGGCATTGCCTTTTTTGGGATTGGAATGAAAACTGACCTTTTCCAGTCCTGTGGCCACTGCTGAGTTTTCCAAATTTGCTGACATATTGAGTGCAGCACTTTCACAGCATCATCTTTCATGATTTGAAATAGCTCAACTGGAATTCTATCACCATCACTAGCCCTGTTTGTAGTGTTGCTTTCTAAAGCCCAATTGACTTCACATTCCAGGATGTCTGGCTCTAGGTGAATGATCACACTATCATGATTATCTGGGTTGTGAAGATCATTTTTATACAGTTCTTACAGCTGTGAAGAGATACTCCACGACCAAGGTAAGTGAAACCAAATAAGACGGTAGGTTTTGGGGGGTGCATTAGAGGGCAGACACACTGAAATCTTAATCACAAAAAACTAGTTGATCTGATCATATGGACCACCGCCCTGTCTAACTCAATGAAACTAAGCCATGCTGTGTGGGGCCACCCAAGACGGACGGGTCATGGTGGAGAGGTCTGACAGAATGTGGTCCACTGGAGAAGGGAATGGCAAACCACTTCAGTATACTTGCCTTGAGAACCCCATGAACAGTATCAAAAGGCAAAATGATAGGATACTTAATGAGGAATTCCCTAGGTCGGTAGTTGCCCAGTATGCTACTGGAGATCAGTGGAGAAATAACTCCAGAAAGAATGAAGGGATGGAGCCAAAGTGAAACAAATACCCAGTTGTGGATGAGAATGATGCTAGAAGCAAGGTCCGATGCTGTAAGAGCAATATTGCATAGGAACCTGGAATGTTAGGTCCATGAATCAAGGCCAATTGGAAGTGGTCAAACAGGAGATGGCAAGAGTGAACTTCGACATTCTAGGAATCAGTGGACTAAAATGGACTGGAATGGGTGAATTTAACTCAGATGACCATTATATCTACTACTGTGGGCAGGAATCCCTTAGAAGAAATGGAGAAGCCATCATGGTCAACAAAAGAGTCCGAAATGCAGTACTTGGATGCAATCTTAAAAACGACAGAATGATTTGTTGTTTCCAAGGCAAACCATTCAATATTACAGTAATCCAAGTCTATGTCCCAACCAGTAATGCTGAAGAAGCCAAAGTTGAAGAGTTCCATGAAGACCTACAAGACCTTTTAGAACTAACACGCAATAAAGATGTCCTTTTCATTTTAGGGGACTAGAATGCAAAAGTAGGAAGTCAAGAAGCACCTGGAGTAACAGGCAAATTTGGCCTTGGAGCACGAAATGAAGCAGGGCAAAGGCTAATAGAGTTTTGCCAAGAGAACGCACTGGTCATAGCAAAAACCCTGTTCCAACAACACAAGAGAAGACTCTACACATGGACATCACCAGATGGTCAACACCAATTCAGATTGATTACATTCTTTGCAGCCAAAGATGGAGAAGCTGTATACAGTGAGCAAAAACAAGACCAGGAACTGACTGTGGCTCAGATCATGAACTCCTTATTGCCAAATTCAGACTTAAATTGAAGAAAGTAGGGAAAACCACTAGACCATTCAGATATGACCTAAATAAAATCCCTTATAATTATACAGTGGAAATAAGAAATAGATTTAAGGGTCTAGATCTGATTGATAGAGTGCCTGATGAACTCTGGACGGAGGTTCATGACATTGTACAGGAGACAGGGACCAAGACCATCCCCATGGAAAAGAAATGCAAAAAAGCAAAATGGCTGTCTGAGGAGGCCTTACAAATAGCTGTGAAAAGAAGAGAAGCAAAAAGCAAAGGAGGAAAGGAAAGATATAAGCATCTGAATGCAGAGTTCCAAAGAATAGCAAGGAGAGATAAGAAATCAATGCAAAGAAATAGAGGAAAACAACAGAATAGGAAAAACAAGAGATCTTTTCAAGAAAATTAGAGATATCAAGGGAACATTTCATGCAAAGATGGGCTCGATAAAGGACAGGAATGGTATGGATCTAACAGAAGCAGAAGATATTAAGAAGAGGTGGCAGGAATACACAGAAGACCTGTACAAAAAAGATCTTCACGACAAAGATAATCACGATGGCGTGATCACTCACATGGAACCAGACATCTGGGAATGTGAAGTCAAGTGGGCCTTAGAGAGCGTCACGACGAACAAAGCTAGTGGAGGTGATGGAATTCCAATTGAGCTATTTCAAATCCTGAAAGATGATGCTGTGAAAGTGCTGCACTCAATCTGCCAGCAAATTTGGAAAACTCAGCAATGGCCACAGGACTGGAAAAGGTCAGTCTTCATTCCAATCCCAAAGAAATGGAATGCAAAAGAATGCTCAAACTACCGCACAATTGCACTCATCTCACATGCTAGTAAAGTCATGCTCAAATTTCTCCAAGCTAGGCTTCAGCAATATGTGAATCGTGAACTTCCAGATGTTTAAGCGGGTTTTAGAAAAGGCAGAGCCACCAGAGATCAAATTGCCAACATCCGCTGGATCATGGAGAAAGCAAGAGAGTTCCAGAAAAACATCTATTTCTGCTTCATTGACTATGCCAAAGCCTTTGACTGTGTGGATCACAATAAACTGTGGAAAATTCTGAAAGAGATGAGAATACCAGACCACCTGACCTGCCTCTTGAGAAACCTGTATGCAGGTCAGGAAGCAACAGTTAGAACTGAACATGGAACAGACTGTTTTCAAATAGGAAAAGGAGTACGTCAAGGTTGTATATTGTCACCCTGCTTATTTAACTTATATGCAGAGTACATCATGAGGAACGCTTGGATGGAAGAAGCACAAGCTGGAATCAAGATTGCCAGGAGAAATATCAATAACCTCAGATATGGAGATGACACCACCCTTATGGCAGATAGTGAAGAGGAACTCAAAGGCTTCTTGATGAAAGTGAAAGAGGAGAGTGAAAAGGTTGGCTTGAAGCTCAACATTCAGAAAACAAAGATCGTGGCATCTGGTCCCATCACTTCATGGGCAATAGATGGGAAAACAGTGGAAACAGTGTCAGACATAATTTTTTTGGGCTCCAAAATCACTGCAGATGCTGATTGCAGCCATGAAATTAAAAGACACTTAATCCTTGGAAGGAAAGTTATGACAAGCCTAGATAGCATATTAAAAAGCAGAGACATTACTTTGCCAACCAAGGTCCGTCTAGTCAAGGTGATGGTTTTTCCCGTGGTCATGTATGGATGTGAGAGTTGGACTGTGAAGAAAGCTGATCGCCGAAGAATTGATGCTTTTGAACTATGGTGCTGGAGAAGACTCTTGGGAGTCCCTTGTACTGCAAGGAGATCCAACCAGTCCATTCTAAAGGAGATCAATCCTGGGTGTTCATTGGAAGGACTGATGCTAAGGCTGAAACTCCAATATTTTGGCCACCTCATGCGACAAGTTGACTCACTGGAAAAGAGTCTGATGCTGGGAGGGATTGGGGGCGGGAGGAGATGGGGACGACAGAGAATGAGATGGCTGGATGGCATCACCGACTCTGTGGACATGAGTTTGAGTGAACTTTGGGAGTTGGTGATGGACAGGGGAGCCTGTCGTGCTGAGGTTCATGGGGTCGCAAAGAGTTGGACACAACTGAGTGACTGAACTGAACTGAACTCTGTGTATTCTTGCCACCTCTTCTTAATAGCTTCTGCTTTTGTTAGGTCCATACCATTTCTGTCCTTTATTGAGCCCATCTTTGCATGAAATATTCCCTTGGTATCTCTAATTTTCTTGAAGAGATCTCTAGTCTTTCCCAGTCTGTTGTTTCCTCTATTTCTTTGCATTGATCGCTGAGGAAGGCTTTCTTATCTCTCCTTTCTATTGTTTGGAACTCTACATTCACATGCTTATATCTTTCCTTTTCTCCTTTGTTTTTCACTTCTCTTTTTTAACAGCTATTTGTAAGGCCTCCTCAGACAGCTATATTGCTTTTTTGCATTTCTTTTCCATGGGGATGGTGTTGATCCCTGTCTTCTATATAATGTCATGAACCTCCACCTATAACTCATCAGGCACTCTGTGTATCAGATCTAGTCCCGTAAATCTACTTCTCACTCCCACTGTATAATCATAAGGTATTTGATTTAGGTCATACCTGAATGGTCTAGTGGTTTTCCCTACTTTCTTCAGTGTAAGTCTGAATGTGGTAATAAGAAGTTCATGATCTGAGCTACAGTCAGCTCCTGGTCTTGTTTTTGCTCACTGTATAGAGCTTCTCCATCTTTGGCTGCAAAGAATATCAATCTGATTTTGGTGTTGACCATCTGGTGATGCCCCTGTGTAGAGTCTTCTCTTGTGTTGTTGGAAGAGGGTATTTGTTATGACCAGTGCGTTCTCTTGGCAAAACTCTATTAGAATTTGCCCTGCTTCATTCCGTGCTCCAAGGCCAAATTTGCCTGTTATCCAGATGTTTCTTGACTTCCTACCTTTGCATTCTTGTCCCCTATAATGAAAAGGACATCTTTATTGGGTGTTAATTCTAAAAGGTCTTTTAGGTCTTCATGAAACTGTTCAACTTCACCTTCTTCAGCGTTGCTGATTGAGGCATAGGCTTGGATTACTGTGATATTGAATGGTTTGCCTTGGAAACAGAGATCATTCTGTCATTTTTGAGATTGCATCCAAGTACTGAATTTCAGACTCTTTTGTTGATCATGATGACTACTCCATTTCTTCTAAGGGATTCCTGCCCACTGTAGTAGATACTGTGGTCACATGAGTTAAATTCACCCATTCAAGTCCATCTTAGTTCACTGATTCCTAGAATGTCGACATTTACTTTTGCCATCTCTTGTTTCATCACTTCCAGTTTGCCTTGATTCATGGACCTGACATTCCAGGTTCCTATGCAATATTGCTCTTTACAGCATCGGACCTTCCTTCTATCACCAGTCACATCCACAACTGGGTATTGTTTTTGCTTTGGCTCCATCCCTTCATTCTTTCTGGAGTTATTTCTCTACTGATCTCCAGTAGCATATTGGGCACCTATCAACCTGGAGAGTTCATCTTCAGTGTCCTATCTTTTTGCTTTTTCATACTGTTCATGGGGTTTTCAAGCAAGAATACTGAAGTGGTTTGCCATTCCCTTCTCAAGTGGACCACATTCTGTCAGACTTCTCCACCATGACCCGTTCATCTTGGGTGGCCCCACATGGTGCGGTGGCTGTGATGGATTGCACAGAAGTGTGGCTTTGGGGAGCTACCCCTCGACCCAGGTGGCGGCCAAGAGGAGCTACCCCACATCCAAGGAGTGGTGGCTGCCCCAGCACAGGAGGGCAGAGAGGAGCTACTCCACGTTCAAGATCAGCAGGGGCGTCTGTTAGGAGATACCCCTCATACACGGTAAGGAGCAGAGGCTGTGCTCTGCTGGAGCAGCTGTGAAGAGATACCCCATGTCCAAGGTAAGAGAAACCCAAGTAAGATGGTAGGTGTTGTGAGAGGGCATCAGAGGGCAGACAGACTGAAACCATAATCAAAGAAAACTAGCGAATCTGCTCTCTTGGACCACAGCCTTGTCTAACTCAATGAAACTAGCAATACAAGGGAATTTTCTCAAACTGAGAAAGGGCACATTTCAGAAAACCTGCATGACTAAGGCTCATTTTCATGCACTCAGACTTTGATGGACTCACTGACTTACCTCTCAAGATCACCTCTTATTGCTGGATATGTGCACTTACCCAACATGGGTCCCATTTTTGTGTAAGCAATGACTTTTTGGTCTGTTCAGACATGCTGTCAGTGAAACTTTGTAGAGGATATCTATGACATGGATTATTTTTAAAGTTTCCTGGATTCATAGTCATTACTCTCACGTTGATTTTTCATATTTTCCAATAATCCATAATTTCTTTGAATACATGTCACACAACTCCTCTACCTTTATCCCCAAACATTTTATTTATAGAGACTATACATTTAATAAATACTTTGTTGCTGATTATGATGGTGCTGATTATGATGCTATTGTTGTAGCCAATAGTATCACGTAAGTTAGCATTTTGGATAATTGTGGGCAAAGATTACAATAATGTTACATCAACCCTTCCATGGGTTTAAAGTGCATATATTCCTATCATGGATGTTTTAAAAAGGACAGCAGTTGCAGTATTTATGGTAAAAACTCATCACTTTGATAGTGTGAATTTCAATAATAGAAATGTCAACCCGTGATGTGTATCAAGGAACAGATATTTCCACTCAGAGATGTTTTCGAGAAAGAAATATGGGTAATTAAGTAATATACAAATTATTAATAATGTGAGCTTGATTCACATTAGTGTCTTCTCAGTGATTTCTAAATGTTGCTAATTTTCAACAGTCTCCCAAAATATCTGAAAGCAATCAGTTAAACATGTCCTCTCTAGAAGACAAATACAGGAACAAGTTTCTATTTGGTTTTCATTTTCTTTAGTGTATTGTTGAAAAGTGATATCCATATCCATTAGACAAAAGTAGCTGGAATTGTAGCAGTTATATATAACACATCAACACCTGCTTGCTTCTTCTCATTAAAAATGTGATATGTACTGAGATCTGGTTGCATTTGAAAGGGTGAAAATGCATATCAAAAGCAAATCAAAGATTTTGTAAAAGAGCAGTGGTGCAAACCTCTGAGAGTATCACTTCTTGAGGACGATGTATTGAAATCTGTCCTTTCTATGAATTTTCATGTGCTGTCTCTTTAACTGGTGAAGTCTCCCTCTCCTAATCTGATGGGTTTTTAATGGATGTGACGGTGATAAGGTGTAGGGCTTTCATATATGTGACTTTCCAGTACCAGGTGAATAATGAGAGTATTCAACAAACACCTTTCTGACTGCCACATCTTATTCCGCATCACTGTGGGATTTACTTAAAAGACACTTGGACTGTGTTGGCATCTCAAATTTCTAAAAGATTCAATGTTTCCAAGAACTCAAAACTTATCTGAGGTTTTCAGGATAGTATTCAGTTCAGTTCAGTTCATTTCAGTCGCTTAGTCGTGTCCGACTCTTTGCGACCCCATGAACCACAGCACTTCAGGCCCCCCTGTCCATCACCAACTACCGGAGTTCACTCAAACTCATGTCCATAGAGTCGGTGATGCCACAGCCATCTCATTCTCTGTCATCCGCATCTCCTCCTACCCCCAATCCTTCCTAGCATCAGACTCTTTTCCAGTGAGTCAACTAGTCGCATGAGGTGGCCAAAGTATTGGACTTTCAGCTTTAGCATCAGTCCTTCCAATGAACACCCAGGATTGATCTCCCCTAGAATGGACTGGTTGGATCTCCTTGCAGTCCAAGGGACTCCCAAGAGTCTTCTCCAGCACCACAGTCAAAAGCATCAATTCTTCGGCGATCAGCTTTCTTCACAGTCCAACTCTCACATCCATACATGACCACTGGAAAAACCATAGCCTTGACTAGACAGACCTTGGTTGGCAAAGTAATGTCTCTGCTTTTTAATATGCTATCTAGGTTGGTCATAACTTTCCTTCCAAGGAGTAAACATCTTTTAATTTCATGGCTGCAATCAGCATCCACAGTGATTTTGGAGCCCCCCAAAATAAAGTCTGACACTGTTTCCACTGTTTTCCCATCTATTTTCCATGAAGTGATGGGACCAGATGCCATGATCTTTGTTTTCTGAATGTTGAGCTTCAAGCCAACCTTTTCACTCTCCTCTTTCACTTTCATCAAGAGGCTTTTGAGTTCCTCTTCACTTTCTGCCATAAGGGTGGTGTCATCTGCATATCTGAGTTTATTGATATTTCTCCTGGCAATCTTGATTCCAGCTTGTGCTTCCTCCAGCCCAACATTTCTCATGATGTACTCTGCATATAAGTTAAATAAGCAGGGTGACAATATACAGCCTTGATGTACTCCTTTTCTTATTTGGAACCAGTCTGTTGTTCCATGTCCAGTTCTAACTGCTGCTTCCTGACCTGCATACAGGTTTCTCAAGAGGCAGGTCAGGATAGTATAGTTAGAATAAATAAACCCGTTCCAAGAAGCATGAACTTGTTTTCATGGTGACAAGAGTTTCCAAAGAGAGTTTAAAAGTCTTGGCTGTCTTTCACTTGACACAAGGAGATCTGGATTAATGATCAATGATATAGGCACATTTTCATGCCTGATCTATGTTTCATCATATCAGAAAAAATTTCATCAATATGAATTGCTTATACATTGGTTTCTTTGACAATTCTTTTCCAAACATGATGAAGGCATCTATAACTTGGTTATATTTAATATCATTCTTAGAAGGGTGTACTTAACTTAGGTTCTTATCTTTTCTTATATTTCTCAATAATGAATATGTTTATTTTTGCTAGTTTACTTCCTCTCATTTATTAGGCACATGAAGATAAGCCAGCTACAATTTGCTTAAGAAACAGAAATGTAAAAAGGACTCAAGAAAGATTTTGTATTTGAATAAATTACAGGCTAACTACTGTAACAAACAACCTCAAATCTGAGTGACTTAACATAATAAAGTTGGATTTTTGAAATTTAAAGGTGAAAAGAAGTCCGCTTATTCATTCAGGAGCAATGTTCCTTCCACATTGTGGTTTTACCACCTTCTCGATCCTAGGACATTTCTCTATTCACCTGGTACATAAGGAAAGAGGAAGGATAAGAATCAGCAGGGGAGTTTTCACAGGCTTGGAATTTGCCAGAGATCAGTTGTAATGCTTTTGAACTGTGGTGCTGGAGAAGACTCTTGAGAGTCCCTTGGACAGCAAGGAGATCAAACCAGTCCATCCTAAAGGAAACCAACCATGAATATTCATGGGAAGGACTGATGCTGAAGCTGAACCTCCAATACTCCGGCCACCAGATGTGAAGAGCTGGCTCACTGGAAAAGACCCCGATGCTGGGAAAGATTGAGGGCAGGAGAAGAAGGAGTCAACAGGATGAGATGTTTGGATGGCATCATCGACTCAACGGACATGAGTTTGAGCAAACTCCAGAAGATAGTGAAGGACAGGGAAGCCTGGCCTGTTGCAGTCCATGGGGTCACAAACAGTCGGACAGGACTTAGCGACTGAACAAGTTCAGTTGGTTCCAGTTGATGGTTCCAGTTTAACTGAAAGAGAAGCTGAGAAATGCAGTCTAACTGTGTGACCAGAAGGGAGGGAGAAACCATTTGCTGGACAATTGACAGTCAGTGTTACATGAACTGGCATGTTAGTTTCAGAAATTCAACACGAAACTTAAGGACTCAGATAAAAACCCAAAGCTATCATTGGTGCCTTTAAAATTTTTTTAGCTGTGCTGGGTCTTTGTTGCTACATGTGGGCATACTCTAGTCTCAGCAAGCAGGGACTACTCTCTTTAGTCGTGGTGCACGGGCTTCTCGTGGCAGAAGCTTATCTTGTGGAGCACACAGGGTCGGTAGTTGTGGTGAACGGGCTTAGTTGCCCCACGGCATGTGGAATCTTTCACTGGACCACCGGGGAAGTCTTTTTATGAAAAATTGTTTAGGATGTTTATGCATTAAACCACTTGGCCAGAGAGATGCCATGCGGTTTTCTTCGATGAAAGAATCACAAGGTACAGAGGCATATCTTCACTCTCATCATCCATTGTCTCTTCGATTGGCCACTGATTGGCAGCCACCTTTGCTGAGTTCCTGAGCTCCCAGGCTTAAGGCAATATTAGTCTTGAGTGTGAAGTTATATATCTCTTAAGCCAAGATTCCCAGAGGCTTGTCGTGTAATTAAAACATTTCCAAAATAACCATCATGTTATATTCATAGTAATAAGTAAGGCTGTACCAGAGGCTACAGAGATATGGGGAAAAAATAGAGGTCATTCTCCTTTAAATAAAATGTGGCAGATTTTCTACTAAAAGTGAAATTTTTTTGAAATAATAGGTAAGCTCTCCTTGTTATTCATAAACATCTTATTTATGCATCTTCACTGTTGTGATAAATTAGCTGGGTTTGTTTTATATTTCCCTACAGTTTACTTTAAATAATCCTTCACAGTCGTTCACCACAAGACCACATAAGGTTCTTTTTTTAATACCCAGAATGCTGAAATAGCATTTTGAGCACAGACTGTAATGCATAACAAGTGTATTATTTCTTCTTAGGAATGCCATGCAAATCTTGTTCTTCTCATATTGTCTGTTTTCAGTTTTATTCTTTAAAGTCACTCTGTATTTTAAAAGGTAACAGTCTTTGGCCTTACAACCACAAATTGCCCCAACTTCCCTTTCCCTAACTCCCAATCAGCCACAGTCTAGCATAACCAGACCCTGAATTTCACAGACATACAGTACTGACGCTTTGAACGAGAATGAAAATGTAGAACATGGTTCACACTTTCTTTTGTTTAACCATCTCCTTAGTTCTCTCACCACCTGAACTGAACCTATTCCACCTTCCTACTCATTCCACCCACCTGCCTCATCCAGGCCTTGAGTGTGGATGTCAGTGACAAAGCGTGACTTTTAAAATTTCAAAGTCAGAACACTGGTTTCCAAATTTAACATACCCATCAACCATCCCAAATGCACCCAACCCACCACCAATATCGCTACATGTTTGCCCAGCTACAGACCATTAGCATACATGATTCACCTGTTAATGAAGACATAGTTGACCTATTTGAAACTCACTTTAGGTGTATCTTGTGTGACAGACCTGGTTGATACTAAGGAGCATGACAAATATAAAAGTGCTTACTCATCTTTTCAATGATATATTGTGGAGTTGGAGAGAATTTTATGAAATTATTCATTCAAAAGCATTTTGAGTACCAATTCAGTGGAGACAACAAGATGACGAGAACGAAGACCTGGCTTGGAGAAGTTCATGGCCAAGTGGCAAGAGATGATCATATTAGGACTAGAAATGGGGTGTGGTAAATCTAGGAGCATAAGTCCAGAACACCACACACTTGCACCTTTCTCTGCTATCCCCTCTGGCACAAATGGCATTCCGCCTTAAATTTTGAAAACTCTACTCAACCTGTATTGCATATTTGAACATATTTATTCATTCCTCACCCTTCCAGAATGAAACAGTACCTCCTTTGTACTAACAATAACCTTTCTGTGTTTTCTACATAATGAGTATTATCATGTTATATCGTAATCATTTGTTTACATATTTTTCTTTCCTATGTGAGTCCTTAAGCCTGGGATCTTTTTTTTTTTTTTCTACTCAATTTTATCTCACTGGTATCTAGTACAGTACCTAGAAAATAGCATATTTAAATATAAAGATTTTTGAAATGAATAAATTCTTTTAGGAAACACTAGGACATATTTATAGATAAAACTGTCTTCAGGAAGCAAAGAGGGAGAACTATACTCAAGGCATAAGAACAGTGTGTTCAGAGGCACGAAGATGTGGGAAACAGGATCGGGGCAGGGTTCGGGATAAGAACTCAGTTTCAGTACTTCTGAAACATGGGGTAGGGGGTGGGAAGGAGCTATGGGAGTATAGAAAATGAGATTGCTGAGGAAAATCAAGAAGACAATAAAGATTTTCATAAAGCAACATTCTGAGAAAAATATAATTCAAAGTACTGGTCCCTAAATTTTTTTAAGAGACAGTGAAAATAAACACATAGGTTATACTTCCCTGGTGGCTCAGTGGTAAAGAATCTGCCTCTCAGTGCAGGAGATGTGGGTTTGATCCTTGGGTGGGGAAGATCTCCTGGGGGAGGAAATGGCAACCCACTCCAGCATTCTTGTTCAGAGAATCCCATGGACAGGGAAGCCTGGTGGTTACAGTCCATGGGTTCGCAAAGAGTTAGACATGACTTAGCGACTGAGCAATGCACATACACAAACGCTACTACATTTTGGGGTCATTGAAACACCTAATATTCATCCAAGTAATAAAAAAAAAAAAGCAACCTTTTTTGTTTTACTCTTGCCTCGTTGATCACTCAGTCATGAAAAGTCATGATGTCACCTTTAGTTTCAGGGTAAATCTAGTGAACTAATTTAATATACTCCATTAAAGAAGAAGAGGTCAGACAGAAATCAAGACACCAGTTGCATCCAGGCAGTCACGCAGGATAGACTCCTTCAGCCAATAATTTTTAGAGCCTCAATCATCTTTGGCTTTAGATCTATTATATCGCTATGTTCCTATGATTCTTTCGGTTTCCCTTAGAGGAAGCTCCTTGGCTCAGGTGCCATGCATTTCCTTAGGTATGTTTTCACATTGTCTGCCAGTCATCAGTTAATAAATATTTACTGGGTGCTAAGTTGTCATCATTTAATAAATATTTCCTGAAGATACGAGTAAAGTGAATCTGAAATAAAAGTGAATCTGAAATAAAAGATAGGAGACAGATCACACATATTTAATCATTTTTTCAGAAGGTGTGGCTGGGTATGAAAGCAGAATGACACTAAAATCAAAAACTTAAGAGTGCTTTCCATTTAAGCCTCACTTCCCTTCACCTCCTGCTGTGTATCTTTTTTTTTTCATAATTCTATGTAAACTTTTCCTGAGACCAGTAATTGTTTATCTCTGTACTATATCTTAGACTGAGATCTTTTATAAGCTAGAAATTTTCTCTCAGGCAAGAACAGTTTTGCAAAAATTAAACAGAATATCATTCCATTCAGGGGTTCCTGGGTATAGAAAACATGGAATGTTCTTTGCTGAAACTTTTATGTTTTCTTCCACAAGTTCCTTTCATTATAGAACTCATTATTTTAGAGGTTTTCAAGCAAATTCATTGGGGGTCATGAGACTGAGGGAAGAATGCAAGCCAGGTTTCTCATTATGATGTCTAAATTTTTGTAGAGAGAATTAGTCTCTATACATTACAGAACCACACAGTAAATGCATGAATTCAATGAAAAATAATTCAAAACAATGAGTGTATTCATTCAGCAAATCTTTGAACGCCAACTTAATGTTGTAAATAATATACACATGGTTTGTATTAAATAAATATTTAGTGATTGTGGTTGAGAAATAGGGAAAGTGGCAGAGAAATTTAGTGGATTTTCCTATAAGAACAGAAAATAATAGATGGGAAAAGGAGAAAGGAAAATGGTTTTGTTTGTGCTGGACTTTGAGTGGTTCTGAATTATAGGACTTTATATGGAACCCTGAGAAAACCTTGAGAGAAAAGACTGACATAGTTAAGTAAAGGGAGAAATGATCTTTATTCACCCAATTTAGGCTGAAATGAGTGGGAAGAGGCTTTAAATTATGAATTTCGCAGCAACAAACCTGACTGAGGCAGTTTCTTAAAGCCCCAGAGAAATTATTATGGTTTTCATCTTCAGGTCGACATTGGCTTTGAATACCAGCCTTAGAGTTTGAAGTTTCCTCTCTGTACTCCTGTTCCCCCCTCTAGCCATCCAGTGTTGGAAACCTTTTCATTTCAGAGACCGATTGAGTATGTCTGCCAAGGAGAAAGTTTTTGACTAGATTCACCTCTCTATTTTCTTTCTGACGCAGAAAGTTGAAGCCAGACCTCTGGCCAATAGGAGGGCATTGACAAATCCCTACCCTGGCCAGCACATGAAATATTTATACTCAGAGAGAGCTAGACTAAGTAGTCAATAGAGTATTTTGTAGCACAGAAGCCAAACACTTTGCTAAAAGAGCAGAGCATGTTCAGAAAAGTTCCTCTTTATAGACCAAAAACTGAACAAACATTTCCATAGCAAAAGATTGTTTACCATTCCCTTGGCTGGCACAGGCCATAGGCCTTCTTAAGTTAGCTTGCTTGATTAGAGTGAAGGACACTTTTTTTTAAAGTTATTTCTTTGCTTACTTATTTTTGCCATTATCAAAGACATCCATTTCTGGATGGAAGGGAGAGGTTTCAAATAGGCGAGAATTTCCTTCCTAGAGAATGAAGTCAGAAAGCCCTTGACCTAGAAGGTGGCCTTTGGTGGGAGTTTGGAGCACAGCCTCTCGTTTCACCGCCTCGGCTTTATTTGGAATCTTGGAAAGAGGAGACAAGCTTTGATGCTGAAGATGCTCAAAGAAAAGCAAAGGACAAGAGGAAAAGCACAGCGAGTGTAGCACTGCTGACCCCGGACAAGGCTCTGCTGGTCTTCGTGGCCCGGTCTCGTCCATGGCCGCTCCATCAGCAGCAAGGGGGCAGAGAGGCCTGTCCTTTCACTTGAAAGCAGAGGGTGAGCCGAGCAGACGGTTCAGAGGGTCATTAGAAAGCATCAAAGGAGGCAGCCTCATGATGGTAATAAGACGGCTGTGAGGAAATAAAGTGGGCATTGATCTGCACTATCGAGTGTGACATTTTAACCGAAGCTAAAAGCCAAGAGCAAATCTAGCCCTCTTATTCATCTGCCTGCCTGTTTTAGTAAATTGTCTTCCCCCTCCCCCTAAACCACTGGCCTCAGAGGTCACTTCATATTAGCTGGCTTGTTAATACCGAGGCAATCAATACTTAATCAACAAGTAATGGGATTTTGCAGTCATCCTGTATGATCTTTCAATAAAGCCCTGAATCCATCTCAGCCCATTCCAAGCCTGACGAAAGGTGTGCGGTTGCCGCAGACCCTGGATTTGATGGTCTGATGCTCTTCGGCTGATCTGCATCTTATTAAGCCACCAGGCAGCCACCGTCCTTCACCCCTTTGTTTCCTGATCCCCACAGAGCACAGCATGGCACAGAATCCAGGCATCTGAGATTTTACATGCATCAGTAAGAAAATTCAGATTTCTTTACTGCATAGGGTTCAGGACTCTTTGGTAGCATTATGCAGTAAAAAACTGAATACATGAAGGAGTGGATAGAGGAGGGAAGCAATAAACAGGGGAATTTTTAAAAAAGAAAAATGGCTGATTTAATATGTGAAATCAGGCCAGGGAGCTGGAATCCCCACATGTCCCAATTATTGACCTCTGGGCTGCCCGAGTTCTTCTCAGAATGGACTCAATGAGTGATGAGGGGAAGGAACACATGGCATGGCATTGGCTCTGGATAACCAAGGGGGTTCCAAAAGAGTCACCTGCATCCCAATGTACAGAGAGAAATTGGTTTTTTGATGTGGGACTTAGTCTTAAATACTTCCTTTGTATCCTGATGAGTAGTGCTCTACCTGTAATACTGCAATAACCTTTTGCAGATGTTTAAAATGGTCTCACAATAAGAGAGAAGGAGCCTCCCAAAAAAGGCCTTGCTGCAGTCCTCACAGAAACCCTCAAAGCAGGTTTCCTTTGGTAAATTATCCATTTGCCATTGTCTCACCTTTAGACTTTTAGAAAGTGGATCTTGACAGTATATGACTCAGAGTCAATTCATGCTAATAAAGGTCAGTGAATGTTGAATAAAACTAGAATGCTGATTTATTAATATAACTTTCAAGCAAACAACCTATCAGGCAAATGGGGCAGACGCACGGTCTCGCCAGTATAGCCTCTCCTATCAGAAAAGAAGCTGCATTATTAGACAATTGATTGGCAATCACAGAATTAGATAAAAAGGAATTAGGAGATGATATAATGGCACCCACTCCAGTATGCTTGCTTAGAGAATTCCCATGGACAGAGGAGCTTGGCAGGCTACAGTCCATAGGGTTGCAAATAGTTAGACATCACTAAGCGACTACCACTTTCACATTCACTTTTCATAAACACTTAATACAACACTACACTGTGTTTTCATAAACACTAATACAACATATAGCATTGTGACATCTGCAACTGCACCATCAGCTATGCCTGCTCTTCAGCATTTATGATCAAACTCACTGTGTCTGTGAATGCCCCACCTGTTAACACACTTTATTTCATGACAACCTAATAAATAGATATTATCAATATCTGCACTGTAGAGATGAATAGAATGAGACTTAGAAAGCATTCAGATTGTTTGCCTAAGGTCATACAGTTCACCCATAGGAGAGCAGAGACCTGAACCCACACAAGCTACCCCTGGAAGTGGTAAAACCCACTAAGCTGTATTGCCTCCACTCTGCTCTTTACCAGCTATAGGACTTTGAACATGACTCAAAATCTTTACGCCTTCAGTTCTCTAACCATTAAAGTCGGAATAATCACCAGGCCTATATTCTTGGATTGACAATTAAATGAATTATGCAATTTAAGCCCTTAGCCTAGAGTTTGGTTTACAGTAAACATTCACTAATATTGGTTATATTATGATGTCAACGTAGCATTATCATACTATTGGTTTGCTCTGTTGTTTTCCCTCTTCCACTCTGCTTGTGTGGACTCTGCCAACATTTTCCATTGGAATTCTTTGTTTTAGGCAAAGGTTGATCATCCACTCCCCGACATGGCGCAGATTTCCTTCAGCTTTGCTTGTGGCCTAAGTCATGAAATAGCACATTCTGGACACATAGGAGTTATTGCATCCTTTTTGGTTAATATCTTATTTCTTGGAGGTAAAACCAATTTTCAGGTACTCTAATGGAAGCTGTGAGTAGCAGGGTGCTTAGCTAAGAAATTTTATGGTTTTCCCTTTGTCTTGCCTGGAGCTGCTATGAGGGAGCACAACATCAAAAATCTATTTTCAGGAAAGTCACCAAATTTGCATTAAAAATAATTTTGAGAATCCTAGCAGCTAGGGTAAAAAGAGAAATTAAAATATACTGTTTCCTTTATCTGATTCAATTTAACAGGTTTCAAGACAGAGGAAATATATTGCTTAATACTATACTTTTCTTTGAATAGTTCATTCCATTTAAAAAATATCTTTCCTAATGAAAGAAACAATACAGGTTCACCTTTTAAAATTCAAAATTTACAGAAAGCTCCAAACTAAAATGACAAAGTTTGAAGCAATATATCTCCTCAGTTAATCTTGACTGTAACCATTTATACTTTCCATCATCCACTTGGTTAGACTGAACTTCCTTAAGTATTGTGTTTATCAGGTCACACAACCACTAAGTGACTTTCAATAGCTATCCAATCATTACTCCATGAAGCTCAAACCCTTTCTTTTTGTAGCCCACTGCTTCCCCACCCCTACTTTTCCAGCATGCTTTCTACAGCTCCCCTGAGCAAACTTTTGTGTAAGTAAAAGTTGTGCTTACCTACTTTGGTACCTGTCTTCCAGATGATATTAAGAAATGTCACTCTGCCCCTTACTAAACCATACCTAACTTTAATGTCCTTCCTTCATGAAATGAGTCTTGAAACTTCAGTCATTTTGCTTGTACTCTTCTCTGAACCTCTTTAGCACTTACACTCTAGACTGCATAATTGGCCTAATTATATTGTCTCATATTTTCTGCTGTTTCCTACATATGCATCTTGTCTCCCTTAAGAGATCACAATTTCCTTTTGGAAGGACCTAATCTTAGACTGATTGCAGCCAGGAAATTAAAAGACGCTTACTCCTTGGAAGGAAAGTTATGACCAACCTAGATAGCATATTAAAAAGCAGAGACATTACTTTGCCAACCAAGGTCCATCTAGTCAAGGCTATGGTTTTTCCCATGGTCATGTATGGATGTGAGAGTTGGACTGTGAAGAAAGCTGATCGCTGAAGAATTGATGCTTTTGAACTGTGGTGCTGGAGAAGACTCTTGAGAGTCCGTTGGACTGCGAGGAGATCCAACTAGTCCATTCTAAAGGAGATCAATCCTGGGTGTTCATTGGAAGGACTGATGCTAAAGCTGAAACTCCAATACTTTGGCCACCTCATGCGAAGAGTTGACTCACTGGAAAAGACTCTGATGCTGGGAGGGATTGGGGGCGGGAGGAGAAGGGGACGACAGAGAATGAGATGGGTGGATGGCATCACCGACTCGATGGACATGAGTTTGAGTGAACTCTGGGAGTTGGGGATGGACAGGGAGGCCTGGCATGCTGTGATTCATGGGGTCGCAAAGAGTCGGACACGACTGAGTGACTGAACTGAACTGAACTGAATCTTAGACTATCAAGTTTGTATGAAAGCATTAAGTGCAGGGTAGGATTTTACTATATACTTGTTGATTTAAAAGATTGTGCTTAGACAATTTGTTATTATGGTAATAATATGAAAGCATTATTATTGTTATTATCATTATTAAGCACCATAATAATGGAACTTTTATAACTAAGATATGCACACATGCAAACACGCTAAGTTGCTTCAGTCATGTCTGACTTTTTGCAACCCTATGGACTGTAGCCCGCCAAGCTCCACTGTCTATGGGATTCTCCGGGCAAGAATACTGGAGTGAGTTTCCATGCCCTCTTCCAGGGGATCTTCCCAACCCAGGGATAAAACCCACATCTCTTATGTCTCCTACATTGGTAGGTGGGTTCTTTACCTTTAGTGCCACCAAGGAAGCCCATAATACATATGCATATATATATATATATATAAATAATCATAATAAGTGATAAATTACCAATCCACCTAACTACATACATTTTTTATTCATTCTTCAAAAAGTGATCTAGGCTAGGCATTTTTACCTTCACTGTAGTGCTCAGAAATCTGAGTTTCTAAAAGCTTAAGCAATTTGGCCAAGTTTGAAGAACTGGGAAATGGTGGACTTGGGATTTGAGAGCATATTTACCTGATTCTTATTTACATAAATAACATCATATGAACCATTCTTGAAAATGTTTCCTTTTAAAAATGTTTTTGATCTGTAAATTGCCTCCTGATCTCCAGCTTTGAAACTGACCAAAAAACTTTTTTTGAATGACAGAAATTCTAACTTTACTGTCATTATACACAATGTTATTGCCCCAGTAGACTTGGACTCTCTTCCCTCCAGCCAATAGTATATTTCTTCACCTGAATGACTCCTTCTAAAACTCAAAAGAATATTTTTCTCTTTCTACTTTCCAGTCTTTCTTTCATTTTATAGAACTGAATATTCAGGTCAAATCCTTAGAAAACTCTTCAGAAGGAACACTTCTTGTACTATCACTCACTCTTGCACCATGACTCACTCTTTTTTTGGGAAGTAGAAGGATCCATAGGATAACAGATAAGCAACTTGAACCAG
This sequence comes from Moschus berezovskii, assembly GCF_049115385.1. NCBI lineage: Eukaryota > Metazoa > Chordata > Mammalia > Artiodactyla > Moschidae > Moschus > Moschus berezovskii. The sequence continues at coordinate 65,803,911 of NC_142470.1, read as the reverse complement.
ATCCCTGAAATTCCTAGAGGGACCTCTCAAAAAGGCGGCAGTTGTTTGTTTTGACTTTACTATTCTTGTTCAGAACTGCCGAATGTATGTGTGTGTGTATCTTTTGGGAAAGAGATTCTGGTGAAGAGTTGTCTGGGTTCTATTGAAATATCTCTTTTAAAAATTAATAAACCTTATTCTTAGAGCAGTTTTATGTTCATAGCAAAACTGAGAGGAAGGTACAGAGAGTTCCCATCTATACCCTACCAGCACATATACACAGCCTCTCCTATTATTGGGACTTCCGGGGTGGAGCTAGTGGTAAAGAACCTGCCTGACAGTGCTGGAGATGCAGGAGATGTGGGTTCGATCCCTGGGTCAGAAAGATCTCCTGGAGGAGGGTGTGGCAATCCACTCCAGTATTCCTGCCTGGAGAATCCCATGGACAGGGGAGCCTGGTGGGCAACAGTCCATAGGGTCGCAAAGAATCGGACATCACTAAAGTGATTTAGCACACCCCCATCATCAGGGTTTCACACCAAAAGAAAGCAGCATCTCTGGGCTATATATTCCTCATTCCAAACCCCCATCCCCCCTCCAAGCCTACCTTGATCCACTGTCCACCTCTCTCCACTCTGCTCTGGGCAGGAAAATGAGATATATGAGCTGCTTCCCCATACCCTTAGCCTCTGGCTTACAGTTGCTTCTGGCTAGTGGAGAGCACCAGCAGATCTAAAGGCAAAATGAGAGTGGAGTGGGTATTTTTTACTTCAGCCCCCATTCTGCTGGGTCCCAATACTGAAAACACAGCTCCTGTTAGACAGCCTTCTCCCCAGCTGTGGCTGGCCTCTCTGGGTTCTATCACCATTTCTTCTCTTGTCCATTCAGGCTTAGGAGTGGTAATTAATCCCAACCATTGCCAGCCCCAAAGTACTACACAAACCTTTAGATTTTCCCTATCCTTGCTTTTTAAATTTTCCATTTATTAAACTATCCTTAATTACCCCCATTTTAGTGAGCTTTCACTTACTTTATCTAATACTGTGTATAATACCAAAATAATGAGAAGGAACAAATGCCTAAAGACTCTTAAAATCTAAATAAAACCTGAAAATTTGGACAGCTTCCTGAATGAGAAAAAAAGTTGTACTCTATTTTTGATTTACCTTCTAACTTGAGAGAACTCTTTTAAGTGAGCTCTAAGTAGGCTGTATGTTTATATTTCGGAAGGGGATGGTGGTAAACTTAGAAATTAGGATGAACATCATATGTGAAAATAAATGATGCTGTGAATGGCATACTTCTCAAGTGATTATGATAAAGTCCCAACTCTTAATTTGGATAAATTGCTAACAACCCAGCTTAGCACACCCATTTGCAGTAATCATTATTTTGCTGACTTGGCTCTATGTCTGGCTTGCATTTCAATAGTGAATGCAAAGCCTATAAGCATTTTAGGGCTTTCTTGCGAAACATCTCCCTTTTCCCAAGGAACCCAACCCAGAATCAGAATATCCCAATGCCTGCGTTGTGTTTCTAGTTGAACATTTAGGACTTTCAAAGTATGGTTTAACTCTTAAATGCTATCAAGGGTCTCTTTAATCAGTTGCTGAAGCTGGCTATAAAACTCAAAAGACTTCATTTTGAAAGTAAAACCATTAGCCAACTGCCTTCTTGACATAATGAATCATATTCAGATGGAGCACTTAACCCCCGCCTGCACTCACTCCTTGCTTTGTCACCACATGCTCAAGGCAAGAATGTGAAAAAGTGTGTGCATCAAATGAATCCAGCCAATCATTACCTGAATGTTGAATGTTTTCCTAAGGATCAGGCAAATTAGCAAGCTGCATTATGATGATTTTTTTCCCTCCATTAGCCACTCTTGTGAGTTAGGAAATTTCACCAGCCATCAGTCACTACTTAGGTCTATTACTTACGAACCAGCTTCAGTGTTTTTGAACAAGTCACTTAACCTCTCAGAGCTTCTGTTTCCTTATCTGTAAAGTGAAATAAATGTTAAAATTATTTTCCTCACCATAAACGGTCAAGCCAGACCCCTTCAAATGTTTCTGGGCTCCATTTCTCCATTTTGATATTGTTTCAGTACTTTTTGGATGAGGGTTTGGGGTTTACCACAGCATATATTTCCCCACATGCAAGCTTCTTTGATGGCGCTAGTGATAAGGAACCCACCTACCAATTCAGGAGATGCAAAGACAGAAGTTCAGCCCCTGGGGTGGGAAGATCCCCTGGAGAAAGGTATGGCAACCCACTCCAGTTTTCTTGCCTGGAGAATCCCATGGACAGAGAAGCCTGGTGAACTACAGTCCATAAAGTCGCAAAGAGTCAGACACACCTGAAACAACTTAGTGTGCATGCACACCTATTTACATGCCTGGACATCTCCCAGGGGTTGGAAGAAAAGAGTTATGTATTCCAAACATAGACCCTCAGTTCCCAAAACACAACAATACCCACCTCTGCTCTCCAGACACCAAACTCATCTGCTGGCTTAATATCAACTTGACCTTCCGAGTCCATATCCACGTTCCAGGCCAGCTCTGACTTTATTTTCAGCTGAGTTGTCTATTTTCCTTTGATGTGACAGTTTACAAAGCAAACTTGAAGGGACTCTGAAATTGGTCTGGGCAGTGTTGTTTTAGCAGGGGCCTTGAACTTCAATGGAAGGAGGCCAGTCATACATTCTGCATGTATTTCACCAAAGATGACAGTCCGTAGCTAATGCCTCAGAGCCTGCATTCCAGAGACACCTTTTAACTGAGTGCACCTTAGCTGGAGTGAAGGGCAAGGAGAGGGAAATGAACATCTGGCAAGGCCAAGAGTGTTATGAGTTGTCTCCAATAGCAGGCGTGTCCTGATTAAATATTTCATGCTTTCCCCAGCCAGACATAACCTAACTATCAGCTGTTCTCTCCAGCAGGGTTAAATTCACCTTTATGGCAGCACATCTGAGCATGGGGCCATAGCGGCAAGTTCAAGAAACTTCATGGACAGTTTGTTTTTATCTCTTTCTGTGATCCACCTCCCCTTTTCTCAGCCATCCCTCTCCTCTCTTCCTTTCTCTCTCTCTTCCTCACCGTCTCATCCCATCCCTATCTTACACTGACAGATAGATTTCATCCATAAGGATCAGGCTGAAAATATTTTCTCTCCTTCCAACTCCTGATGTCCACTCTAAAGACAGGATGAAGGTAGCTGCAAGTTGGTTCCATGATCTGGGATCTTCTAGCATTGGCCTGGACCCTGGCTGGACAAAAGACACTGTACTGTGTGTCTGCAACTTTGGCATTTTTTTTTCCTTCTGGAAACTTCTTAACTTTGCTGCGAGGTGAATAGGCTTCATGGTTGCTGTATCTTTTGTGTGGCTTGCTCATTTTTAATGTATAGTCTTCTTAAACCTATTAGAGCTTTTTTCCCTTAAATTTTGTTTTGTCATTATATTGCTACGACCTTCATTTTGGTTACTATTTACCCTGTTTGCCTTTTCTTTCTCCCCTCTGTCTTTAACTTTTCATTGTGACTGATTTGGAAGATCTCTGTCGAGTGAAAAAATAGCTTCATCCATTTAACTCACTTTAAGAATCTGTCTCTTGATGTAGAATTTATGTACTTACTGTGTGTTTGCACATACTGTTTGCTTTTAGTGTGATAACTATATTTTGGGTTATTTATACCATCAAATATTGTCCTTGCTTTTTATCATCCTTTTCTTCTTCACTTCAATCTTCTTTCAAAGTAAAGAAGTCCTTTCCATTCCTCTCCAACCTTCATCATGTACTCTTTTATCCTATGATGATTTGGAATATATGCATTGCATTTCACTTAATGAGTGCCATTAATTTTTAAACATACTTTCATGACTATAATTTTAAAAATACATCTACAGCAAGTCAATTTTAAAAATTTTTGTCCTAAATACTGAAATAGTTTTAGCACAATTTAGCCACCCATCAAACATCCCACTTGTCTTGATTTTATTATCTAGAGTCATAATTTTATTTACATTAACCTAAAAATGAGAGTTTAAGAAAGTAATCAATATGTGTGTATGTGTGATTAGTTGCTCAGTTGTGTCCAACTCTTTGCGACCCCATGGACTGTAGCCTGCCTGAACAGGCTTCTCTGTCCATGGAATTCTCCAGGCAAAAATACCGAAGTGGGTTGCCATTCCCTTCTCTGGAGGATCTTCCCAACCCAGGGGTAGAACCCAGGTCTCCTGCATTGCAGGCAGATTCTTTACTGTCTGAGCCACCAGAGACACCCACAGCAATCAATATAGACTTAAATTACCCTGTACAATTAATCTTTGTACTTTTCACAGCTTATTTTCCCCCTAAAACATTTCTTATATTTTATTTTATTTTAGATTTTATTTTATTTTTCCACAAGCATATGTTTAAATGCTCTCTTAATAAAGGCCTATGTGGGAAAAAACATGCTTACTTTTTGTACATCTAAAAATGTATTTATCAATTTTGTTTATTTTTGAATGATAGTATAGCTAAGCATAAAATTCTAGGGTTTAACAGTTAATTTCTGTGAATTGTTTGAAAAATAAAAATTCACTATATTCTGGCCTCAATGATTGCTAATAAAAACCTACTGTCAAAAATCTGCCATCTCCTGTGGGTAACATGTCTTTCTTTCTGGGAAGTTTAAGATTTGCTTATTTACTTATTTATGCATTTAAAGTAGAGGATATAGGTTGAAGCAGGAAATCATGGCTCCATCTTTAAGCAAACATCTTTTTAAAAATAAGGTATTCTTTTAAAGTGCTAATTGTTAAAAATACAGATGAGCCACTTTTTCTTAAAATTTGTTCTTACAAATGTTAATAAAGTCTTCCAATTTTTAAGAGATAGCCATCTACATTACACTTTTGAATGAGTTCGTAGAACCAACAGCTAGGCTTTAGCTACAGGTACTCACTGAAACTTCAGGGAAATAACACAAACATTTTCCAGCTTCACTTTTATTATATTCTTGGAAAGTCTTAAGAGCATGAGGAAAGAATGATGCTATATTCATCTCATATTTTGAGGAAGTGGACGGTTGGGATATTGAGTAAATAATGAAGGACTGAATGTTCAAATATGTGAGTAAATGAATGGTTGGTCCTATGAGCAAGAAGATTGTTACAAGCTGCTCCCTACCCTTCACCCACCCATCTCCCCATCATGTATTTTGAAGCAAGGCTGCTCTTAAGATCCTTAAGGCTTCCAATCATCAACATGTCCTAGTGCAGTGCCAAAGGATAAAACAAGTATTTGAAGCATCCTATTTTATAAAGGAAGAAGGCAATGGCAACCCACTTCAGTATTCTTGCCTGGAAAATTCCATGGATGGAGGAGCCTGGTGGGCTGCAGTCTATGGGGTCGCGAAGAGTCAGACACGACTGAGCGACTTCACTTTCACTTTTCACTTGCATGCATTGGAGAAGGAAATGGCAACCCACTCCAGTGTTCTTGCCTGGAGAATCCCAGGGACGGGGGAGCCCGGTGGGCTGCCATCTATGGGGTCGCACAGAGTCGGACACGACTGAAGTGACTTGGCAGCAGTAGCAGCATTTTATAAAGAGTAGCTCTATTGCTACTGAAATCATTTAGTGGATCATCAGATTTTAAGAATAAGTAATTTTATACTTTTTCTGGATAGAAGAGTGAGTCCTCTCACATCTTTGCTTACACATATTAGAAAGGTGTGGGTGGGGTATGGGTGTGTGTGCACACACACATGTGCACACGTCAAGCATGTTATTCAGACTAACTTCAAGAATCTCTGCATGAAGTTCATGCATGGCTGAGGCACAGGAAATCTGTACCTTGCTGGCAGGCAGTAATGGCTAACAGAGTCAGTATTCCTGACGAGGGACTGGTATACCACGCTCTGAAGGTGCAACATGAAATGAGTTAAAATCTTGCTTGGGTTTATTAGATCTTCAATAGAAAAGACCTTCTTTCTTGACTAGAAAATACACCCTTATATCTAGCCATGCTCTTTGTAACTAAGAAGACCAGGAAAGAGATTGTATATCATTTGAGACTTATCTCTCATATCAGAAAATAATTCGATGCTCGTCATCCACTGATGGTTGGTCAGTAAAGGCTAACACATGTTTTGAAAATCATCGTGAAGACAAAACAGTCAAATTTAATTTCTATCCACTAGAAATGTCTAATAAGTAGTCATAAATCTTAAATTGAGAGAACTCTCAAGAGAATATTTTACTGTGTCTCCTAGTCATGCAGGTAAAAATGTTATCATTCTCTATTTCAACTATCATTATTTAATAACACTGTGTTTCAGGCTTTGTGCTAGGCTCTGGAGCACAGAACACAAACCCTACTTCCTAGCAACTTTCATTTCAGTTCAGTTCAGTCGCTCAGTCGTGTCTGACTCTCCGCGACCCCATGAATCACAGCACGCCAGGCCTCCCTGTCCATCACCAACTCACGGAGTACACTCAAACTCATGTCTACAGAGTCGGTGATGCCATCCAGCCATCTCATTCTCCGTCGTCCCCTTCTCCTCCCGCCCCCAACCTTTCCCAGCATTAGAGTCTTTTCCAGTGAGTCAACTAGTCGCATGAGGTGGCCAAAGTATTGCAGTTTCAGCTTTAGCATCAGTCCCTCCAATGAACATCCAGGATTGATCTCCTTTAGAATGGACTGGTTGGATCTCCTTGCAGTATAAGGGACTCTCAAGAGTCTTCTCCAACACCACAGTTCAAAAGCATCGATTCTTTGGCGATCAGCCTTCTTCACAGTCCAACTCTCACATCCATACATGACCACGGGAAAAACCATTGCCTTGACTAGACAGACCTTGGTTGGCAAAGTAATGTCTCTGCTTTTTAATATACTATCTAGGTTGGTCATAACTTTCCTTCCAAGGAGCAAGCGTCTTTTAATTTCATGGCTGCAATCAGCATCTGCAGTGATTTTGGAGCCCCAAAAAACAAAGTCTGACACTGTTTCCACTGTTTTTCCATCTATTTCCCATGAAGTGATGGGACCAGATGCCATGATCTTTGTTTTCTGAATGTTGAGCTTCAAACCAACCTTTTCACTGTCCTCTTTCACTTTCATCAAGAGGCTTTGGGTTCCTCTTCACTTTCTGCCATAAGGGTAGTGTCATCTGCATATCTGAGGTTATTGATATTTCTCCCAGCGACCTTGAATCCAGCTTGTGCTTCTTCCAGCCCAGCATTCCTCATGATGTACTCTGCATATAAGTTAAATAAGCAAGGTGACAATATACAGCATTGACATACACCTTTTCCTATTTGGAACCAGTCTGTTGTTCCATGTCCAATTCTAACTGTTGCTTCCTGACCTGCATACAGGTTTCTCAAGAGGCAGGTCAGGTGGTCTGGGATTCCCATCTCTTTCAGAATGTTCCACAGTTTATTGTGATCCACACAGTCAAAGGTTTTGGCATAGTCAATGAAGCAGAAATAGATGTTTTTCTGGAACTCTCTTGCTTTCTCCATGATCCAGCGGATGTTGGCAATTTGATCTCTGGTGCCTCTGCCTTTTCTAAAACCTGCTTGAACATCTGGGAGTTCACGGTTTACATATTGCTGAAGCCTGGCTTGGAGAATTTTGAGCATGACTTTGCTAGCATGTGAGATGAGTGCAATTGTGCGGTAGTTTGAGAATTCTTTGGCATTCCCTTTCTTTGGGATTGGAATGAAGACTGACCTTTTCCAGTCCTGTGGCCACTGCTGAGTTTTCCAAATCTGCTGGCATATTGAGTGCAGCACTTTCACAGCATCATCTTTCAAGACTTGAAATAGCTCAACTGGAATTCCATCACCACCACTAGCTTTGTTAGTAGTGATGCTTTCTAAGGCCCACTTGACTTCACATTCCAAGATGTCTGGCTCTAGGTCAGTGATCACGTTATTGTGACTATCTTGGTCGTGAAGATCTTTTTTGTACAGTTCTTCTGGGTATTCTTGCCACCTCTTCTTAATATCTTCTGCTTCTGTTAGGTCCATACCATTTCTGTCCTTTATCGAGCCCATCTTTGCATGAAATGTTCCCTTGGAATCTCTAATTTTCTTGCAGAGGTCTCTTGTTTTTCCTATTCTGTTGTTTTCCTCTATTTCTTTGCATTGATCACTGAGGAAGTCTTTCTTATCTCTCCTTGCTATTCTTTGAAACTCTGCATTCAGATGCTTATATCTTTCCTTTTCTCCTTTGCTTTTCGCTTCTCTTCTTTTCACAGCTATTTGTAAGGCCTCTTCAGACAGCCATTTTGCTCTTTTGCATTTCTTTTCCATGGGGATGGTCTTGGTCCCTGTCTCCTGTACAATGTCACGAACCTCCGTCCAGAGTTCATCAGGCACTCTGTCCATCAGATCTAGTCCCTTAAATCTATTTCTCACTTCCACTGTATAATCATAAGGGATTTGATTGAGGTCATATCTGAATGGTCTAGTGGTTTTCCCTACTTTCTTCAATTTAAGTCTGAACTTCGCAATAAGGAGTTCATGATCTGAGCCACAGTCAGCTCCTAGTCTTGTTTTCGCTAACTGTATACAGCTTCTCCATCTTTGGTTGCAAAGAATATAATCAATCTGATTTCGGTGTTGACCATCTGGTGATGTCCATGGGTTCAACATTTTACAGATGAGGAATCCGATATGCCTCATGTGTTGAAAAGAATCTTGCCCAAACACAGATAGCCGATCTATGATGGAGGAAATGTTAGAATTAATGCTGCATAGCCCACAACTTCTTTGTGCATGTGTGCTCAGTTGCTTCAGTCATGTCTGACTCTTGGCAACTCCATGGACTATAGCCCACCAGGCTCCTCTGTCCATGGGATTCTCCAGGCGAGAAGACTGGAGTGGGTGGCCATGCCCTCCTCCAGGGGATCTTCCTGATCCAGGATATGAACCTGTGTCTCCTGAATTGTAGGCAGATTCTTTAATGCTGAGCCACCAAGGAAACTTCATAACTGCTTCATACAAACAAAATAATACTTATATTAACTGGCATTGGTATAAGAAAGCTTTTAAATGGTGTTTTAAGACATTAAAATAAAAGTAATCTAAATGTTCACCTTCAGTATCATTTATTGGAACAGCAATAGTTTTTAACATTGAAATAGCCCTGCTTATGTTCCAGATATGTTCTTACTTCCTTATATTTATTAAATAACTTGTTTCTCGTAGCAACCTGATGTAATAGGCTTATTAAACCCATTTTACGGAGGGAAAAAACCCTAAAGCACTAAGTTTATAAGTAATTTGTCCCAAATAAAAGATCTCATCATTGGCAGAAGAGTATCTAATATCCTGGCACTTAACGACTCTGCTGTCTAGATGCAGGAAGGTGATCACTGATGTTACAAAGTCAGAAAGTATTTTAAGATCATGAATGCAAAACAAAACTCTTCTTTGCTACATGCTCCCTGTTTTCAGGAATTCTTTGAGAAATCTGTTTGAAGTTCCTACTAATTAGAAGACCTTGTTTCTTGACTATATCTCCCCCCAAAAGGTTATATTTGAGTGTAGTATTTCCCATTTCTGTTTGGAAATGGATACCTTTTTAAACATTTAATGTTCTTACATTCCATTTCTATATGTAGTTATCCATACATTTCTTGTTGAACTTATAGATTTCTAAGTACCTTATAATACTACATAGTCCTCCAGATCCTAACATTAGATTACCTCTGGATTAAAAGCATTTTAAAAATAGAGATGTACTATTTGTTCTGTATTTTAAAAATATCTGTGTCTTAGTATTTATTTACCCATATTATGTTTCTCTGAAATAAAATTAATAATTTTCACCTTGGTTTTCCATACTTTGTAATGATTCCACCAGAAAAGGGATGGGATCATAAATCTACAATAAAATAGAAACATTCCACCAGGGAAATATTTTATTTCCTTTTTTATCTCCTGTAGTCATATCTCTCATGAAAATGAACTTCACACTTCCACCTGCCTATCCCCTACAACTCCTGTAACAAAGAAAGGGAAGGCGAGAAAGGAAAAAAACGAATGGAAGGTGAAAGGCAGGGAGTGAAGGAGGAAGAAAGATGGAAGGAAGGAAGAAAGGAAAGGTGGGAGGAAGAAGGAAGAAATTCCTTGGGAGATAAGCAAGCATCACATCAAGCTCCAGATTGTGCTTTTGGTCCTGAAAACTGAAATTTATAACAGCATATTCTCTCTGTGGTTGCAGTTTAAAAATAGGAACATATTTTCAATTTCTCAAAGAAGAATGTAGATTCTTTCTGACAATTCAGTAACTCAGGCGTTTAGATCCTATAGAACACAGTGCCCAATACATAGTAGGAAGTCAGTGTTCTCTGACTGGTTTGCTTGGTAATAAGCCATTGGCAATAAGCCATTACGCAGAGGAGCTAATATTTACCCTTAACCTGTGGATATCACTGCAGCATTAGCAGCATCAAGAATCTTAGTCTTCAGTCTCTGGTTATGCTTAAGGTTGGCTTTGAGACATTATCAGCTCATATATTCTATCTGAATAGTTAAACCATTGTGTATGTAGAAAGAAACTGCCATATATCTTACTGCAACATGAAAGGTAACACTCAAATTTTTATTTAAAAATGATTAGCTTTATATACAAAATTGGGGAAATACATGTATCAAAAAGCAAGCATTTGTGCCTCATCACAAAGAACTTAGTGGTACATTTCTTTGGAAAATTGAGTGTTAAATTTGGGAAATACGTGTATCAAAAAGCAACCCTTTGTGCCTCATTGTGACGAACTCAGTGGTAAATTTCTTTGGAAAATTGAGTATGTTACAAAATTACAAGTGTGTTCTTTATGAGAAGCACAAATGTAGGGAAGGCCACTGTGGACAGAGGCTACTAGTTATCCCTCAATAGGTAGGCTCCCCTTTTCTTATACTTAAAAGTTCAAATTCGTTTCCATTTCTGGTCTGGCCGAATAAACTTCTACTAGCTGACCTTCTCACAGATAACAACTATAAACTACCGACAAAATAGACAATGACTCAAAGGCACTGGAGATTGAACAAAGCAGGTGGATGCTGAAGGGAGATGCGTTACGAAAAGGGAATGGCAGGTTGATTTGCCAATTTTTATGGCTCTTAGAGTGAGGGCAAGCCACAGCTGCACTGAGTAAAGCACTTAAAACTCTAATAGGAAACCTATAGGCTTTCTGCCATAAAGGGACAGAGGGAAGAGTTTGAGGCAAATGCAGTAACTGAAAAGTAGGAGTCCATCTGAGAAAGGGGGGAGGCAAAGAGAATAAACTTCAATTTCTGTGCATAAACTCTGCCCAAACCTCTGGCTCTACTCTGAACCATGCGTGGGCAGAATAGAATCCAGGAAAACATTAAAGAACTGAAGATGGATTTGACCTATAACAAGAGACAAAATTTTTGGTTTGAATCCCACCAACTTGTCTCGAAAACAAACAAAAAATCATTTATCTGGAAGAATATAAGGGAGTCCAATGTCTTCATAACAAAATGTTTACAATGTTCAGAAATATTTACAAATACTTCAAAAATTTTTTGACATCCAAAGATCCAGGAAAATGATACCCCCTCTTAAGATAAAAGACAACCAATGAAAACCAATCTTTTGATGGCCAGGGTGCTGGAACAGACAATGACAATTATGCACAATGAGGCAGAGAACAATATGCTTATAATTAATGAAAAGATAGAGTAGCTCAGCAGAGATATAGAAACTTAAAAAAGAACCATATAGAAGTTGTAGAGCTAAAAAACTATGGTATATAAAACAAAAATGTAACTCATGGACTTAATAGAAGAATGGAGACAACCGAGGAGGGCTGAATGTGCAGACAGGTCAACAGAAATTATTCAGCCTGAGAAATAAAGAGAATAAAAAATTTAAGAAGTAACCAGACTCAGGGGCAGGTAATGTAATAACAAAAGTTCAAATATATATGCAGTCGAGTCCTAGGAGGAAAGAATGGGCTAGAAAAACTATTTGTAGAAATAATGGGTGAAAAGTTCCAAAGCTGGGTAAAAGACACAAACTTTCAGACTCAAAACCTTGGGGAAATCCCAATCAGAGTAAGTATGAAAAAAAAAAAAAAACTGTGCATAGGTACATCAAAATCAAACTATGGAAAACCAAAGATAAGTCATCTTGGACTGTGAACAAGGTTAACATCCTTGATAGGGCGAAGTGGCACCAGTGGTAAAGAATCTGCCTGCAATGAAGCAGACATAAGAGATGTGGGTTTGATCCTTGGGTCAGAAAGATCCCTGGAGGAGGAAATAGCAACCCAGTCTAGAATCCTTGCCTAGGAAATCCCATGGACAGAGTGCAGTGACTACATGCATGGCAGGCTGCAGTCCATGGGTTTGCAAAGAGCTGGACACAACTGTGAGCATGCACACACACACTGCAAGGTGACAGCTGGAAAGAAACACAGAGTCTCTTAAACACAGAGTACTATTCTGGCTTCCAGAATGGTACTTGAGATGTTATGTAAGATGACCTTATGGAATTCCAGCCTCAGAATCCTGTAGGGGACAGAAATGGATTTATATCTTTTTAGCTTGAAAAAAATGAAACTTTAATCTGTTGCTTTTGATCTTCTGATCATGCAACTAAGCCTGTATCAACATCAATACAGTTCGTATCTACCTTAAAACATCTTGGATCAGTGTCAGGGCATAATACACAGGGCAGAAAGCAAAACAAACTCAGAAGTCTGATAAAGGAGTAATTAGATTTTTTTTTAAGTTCAACTTTTAATAAGCTAAGAGTTTATTAGTGGAGTCAAAGTGCTCTTTGCTTTGGTATTTTTCACAAGCTTAATGTGACTAATGCTTTGTTCAATAGCTCAGAGAAGTTTTCAATCAATTGGCTTCAAAAAACAAAGAAAGAAATTAATAAACAGTTCAAGAGGCCTACCAATATTTTCCATTTTCCTCCCATCCTGGTATCGTTATACATTAAAGCCAGTGCTCATTCACCATTTCTCACCTGTTCTCATCTAACTTCTCTCCAAGGTCTGGGGTTGCCCTGCAATTTCCTTGGGCCTCTCTCTCTTTTGACTAGACAAGCAAGTCTCCATTATGTCAGCATGTATGGGATGAGGCTTGGTTCTCTGCTCTGTGTTGGTGCAGAACTGTCATTCCCTCATGGGACAGTAAATTATCACACGCTCTTCTGCATGTCTGAGAGGACTGGCCCCATCCTCACAAAGTTTTCAACTCTGCTCCCAACTCTCTCTGGAGTTGAGATAGTTCCCATTGAATGATATTGCCCTGTGGGAGATCAGGTACCTCTTGTGTACGTTTTCAGTATATGTTTTTTTAAGAATATAAAAGACCCAATATTTTTCTAAACATTAACAAAGACACCTTTATGTATCTGAATCTATAGTTTGTCTACATACTGTCTAATATATAGATGTATATATAGCTTAATGTTAGACAAAGTGTTTAGAAAACAAACTATTCATTTAAAGCAGGACCTTAAAGTAAAACACTTCATTAAGCTGCTTTAGTTGGCTGACTATCTATTGGTGAATGTTTCTCCAGGTTTATCATTCTTGTTAGTTGCCTCTATTAAGGATGGCCTGCCAGCTCTCACATGGCTCTCACATGGCTTCTTTGCCAGCAGCTTTCAATGCTCTAATGATCAATACTTTAGAGCTAAACACCAGGCCAATTTGGTATCCGGGTTTTCCCACTAAACAGTGCTGCCCAACCAATACCTCCTGTGAACACGAGTGTGAGGAAGCAGGCCTTTTCTCTCTGAGTCTATTTAGCGCTTGATTCCAATTTAAATTAAACACAAACAAGAAGATGGAAGCCACCCAGCTTCCTTCATTCCCGTACTTTTATTGTGACCAAGCAGGGATATTTGGGCACTTTGCAAGCTGTAACATCTTCTTTCCTGTGTTAGCTCTATAATATCACTATGACCCAGTTTCAGTGGCCTCCTCAAACTCAGAGCTCTGGCTGACATCAAGAGTCATCACATTTGTTTTAATGCACTCTACTGTTCAACCCATGCTTATTGTTTTAGTCAACAAGTAGCGCTATATTTAAAGGATCACTCACTTTTTAAAAAAAAATGAATATAGAGTTAACTTAATGTATTTTGGACAAATAAAGAATAGGTCTTTATCCTTATATCCTTTATCCTTCCCTATATACACAGGGAATTCTACTCAATACTCTGTAATGGCCTATATGGGAAAACAATCTAAAAATGAGTGGATACATATGTATGCATAACAGATTCATTACCTGAAAGTAGTACAACATTGTAAATCAAATATATGCCAATAAAAATTAAATAAAAAGAATGGGTATTCATCAATATGTGACTAATCTCATGAGATTTTTGTTCTGGAAACTTCTTAGGCCATTTTGTAGAATAATCTTGCAACCTGGTTACTGAAGATGCATGACTGAAAATTAAAAGCAGAGACTAAATTGCTCAAGAGAAATACAGAACATGCAAGAGTCTTCTGATAGGAGGCTCTGGTAAAATAAGAAGTCCATATACAAGGTACCTAGGTTGTTCCAAGTGTAGGGCAGAACCCAGTACAGAATAATTTATCAGAAAAAATTGCTGTTCTAAAATCTAAGAGCAGAGCAAATAAGGTGGTATCAGGAAAGTACTTTAGCAGTAGCTAGGAGTCGCCATTTGGATCATGTAAGAAGAAAGGTTTACAGAGGCCATACACAACTTTGTTCCTAAGACTTGTTCCACCACTGAGGAGTCAACACAGTTGGGGGTTTCAGATGACCAGTGCTTAGAAATATGATGATTACCTATCAGAACAAAGTCAGAGTTAATACAAGAGAGACTTGATGTCAAGCCCCAGAAAGTGAAATGGATGCTTCTTGACTTCTTTCCTATAGTGTGGACTCGACAAAGAACTTGGTAACTACAATCTGAATCCAAGATGCCTCCTGGAGGAACACGATGTCTAGAACAAGGTTTGATGGACATCTTCACAGAAATCTTGGTCAGAAAATTTCTGAAGGCCATTACGTATACACAATAGATAGGAAGGATAGAAATCTGTCCTCATTAGCCTCATGTGAAACTTGTGATTGCTTTGCTTCTGGTCTTTTCTGCAAATATTTATTGTAAAGGGAAGTAGTTACTAAGTTTCTACTACTCCATGCAATGAAGTGTTTTAAGAGCTGAGGGTGATACAACTGTATACAGTGTTCTCCTCTAGTTAGAGGTATAAAATACATATGAAATAAAGACAATTAACCACATTGCGTATTGGAGAAGGAAGTGGTGACCCACTCCAGTGTTCTTGCCTGGAGAATCCAGGGACGGGGTAGCCTGGTGGGCTGCCATCTATGGGGTCGCACAGAGTCGGACACGACTGAAGTGACTTAGCAGCAGCAGCAGCAGCAACCACATTGCGTGCATGTCCAACTCTTTGTGACCCTATGGACTGTAGCTTGCCAGGCTCCTCTGACCATGGGATTCTCCAGAAAAGAATACAGGAGTAGGTTGCTGTGCCCTCTTTCAGGGGAATCTTCCCGACCCAGGGATTGAACCCCCATCTCCTGCATTACAGGTGGATTCATTACCCCCGAGCCTCCGGGGAAGCCTATTAACCACATTGTAAGATTTAAAAGTAAGTTTCAAATAAGATATCCAGATGAGTCCTATTAGAATTTCAAAGAAAGAACCTTTTGGAGCCCAGGTGGACATAGGTAGATACAGCTTAAGAAGTAACTTGTGTCTCAAAGGAGCCACAGGAATTTTGAAATTGAAGATTAGGAGAGATGTTCCCTTAAAAGTAAGAGATGTAACTGTTACTGTTACAGGTTGAATTGTTCCCCGCCCCCAATAAAATTCATTAGTTTAAGTCTTAACTCCCAGTTCCTCAGAATGTGACTTTATTTGGAAATAAAGTTGTGAGAGATGCAATTGGTTTAGATGAAGTCATATTGGAGTAGAATGGACACCTAATCCAATATGGCTGATGTCACATTATAAAATGGGAAATTTGACTACAGACATACACCCATAGAAAAAATACCATGTGAAAATTGGAGCTAGGCTGTTACAAGGCAAGGATGCAAGGAGAGAGTCCTGGAACAGATCCTTTCCTAGTGCTTTCAAAGGGAGCCTGGCCCTGCCAACATCTTCATCTCAGAGGTTTAGTCTCCAGAATTGTGAGACAATAAACTTATGTTGTTTAAGCTACTCAGTTGGTGGTACAGCAGCCTTAGGAAACTGATACAATGATCAGAAACACAGAGGAAAGAAGGTACAGGGTAGATCCTGGGAAATGCTAAGTCAATAGACACTACTTTTTAAGAGATGGGAGTACCAGGCCACCTTCCTTGTCTCCTGAGAGTACATCAAGGATGTATATAGTCACCCTGCCTATTTAACTTCTATTCAGAGTACATCATGTAACATGCCGGATTGGCTGAATCAAAAGCTGGAATCAAGATTGCCAATAACCTCAGATATGCAGGTATTACCACTCAAATGGCAGACAGTGAAAAGGAACTAAATAGCCTCTTGATGAGGTTGAAAGAAGAGAGTGAAAAAATTAACTTAAAACTGAATATTCAAAAAGCTAAGATCATGGCATATGGTTCCATCACTTCATGGCACATAGAAGGGTAAAATGTGGAAGCAGTGACATTTTATTTTCTTGGGTTCCAAAATCAATGCAGATGATGACTGCAGCCATGAAATTGAAAGATGCTTGCTCCTTGGAAGGAAAGCTATTACAAACCTAGACAGTGTATTAAAAAGCAGAGACATTACTTTGCCAACTAAAGTCCATATAGTCAAAGCTATGGTTTTTCCAGTAGCCATGTAAGGATATGAGAGTTGGACCATAAAGAAGGCTACGAGTACAAAAGAATTGACGTTTTAAAATTATGATGCTGGAGAAGATGCTTGAGAGTTTCTTGGACTGCAAGGAGATCAAACCAGTCAATCCTAAAAGTAGTTAATGTTAAATATTCATTAGATGGACTGATGCTTAAGCTGAAGCTCCGATACTTTGGCTACCTGATGTGAACAGCCAACTCATTGGAAAACACCAGGATGCTGGGAAAGATTGAAGGCAAAAGGAGAAGGGGCGGCAGAGGATGAGTTGGTTAGATAGCATCAGTGACTCAGTGGACAAGAATTTGAGCAAACTCTGAGAGATAGTGGAGGACAGAGTAGCCTGGCATGCTGCAGTCCATGGGGTCATAAAGAGTTGGACATGACTTAGAGACTGAGCAATAACAACATAGGTACTACTAACATCTAACATTTTCAGAATGCTTATCCTGTGCTTCATGTGCATTTTTCATTTGATCTTCACACCCACTCTATAAGGTAAGCTCTACTGTCATCCCATTTTATGGATAGGAGACAAAATTTCAGACTGGTTAAGGACTGTCAAAGGCCACATGGACAGAAAAGTAGAGGGCTTACTAAAAGAGATGTTTAAAGAGATGAGGAGCTGAAGTGGGACAGGCTGTTATGCATCTTTCAATCTTTGTCATTGATACATTTCTCTGTACCAGACACAAATCACAGACTAGCAAAAATACCTGCTGAGGAAAATACAGCAAGCAAGCATGTTTTATACGTAGAAAAGACCAATAAAATGGTGCTGAAATTCTCTCATCTTAGCAATGAGAACTAACATCCAAAAGAAACTACAAATTTGTACCAGGGCAAATCAGTAGTGTGGAGTTATCACTAGGGACTATGCCTGTGACTCTCAGCCTGGTCTCTTCACTCCATCGCTTACCTGTATAAACAGTGGTGACCAAGGAGGCCTCTGGGCCATGTGCCCAGCCTCCTCTGGCTTTCCTTTTAAGGGAGATCAGCAGAGTTACCACTGGCTAGAACCGCCCCCCTAACCCCACCAGGTCCAGATAGGAGATTTGCAGTTGGTGGTGCCCTACTGTGGATTTTACACCCACTCTGTGTTTGGACAGAAAGAAAAATGATAACTCTTCTACGAATTGACACATCATTCTTTCCCAAGCATGCAAAGTGCTCTTGCCAGCCCCTCTTGGTAAATATTTACCTTGAATCATCACAGGCCTGAAACATCAGCTGTCCAGAGAAAACAGGATGGTGATTTTGGACATTTGGAGTCTGGAACCTGTGATGAATAGAAATACAACCTTGTATGCTGTCAGAGGCTCTGGCCTGCCAAGGGAAAATGTACTTTATACAGCCACAAGCTTGACCTCCGAGAGCTGTAAAAGGCCTCACATACTCAAAGGTGCATTACTGGGCCTTACACTAATTCATCATGATAGCTAAAGTGGTCTGTGCAAACCACAGGAGATCTGAGTCCCCTGGGCATCCAGGAGTCAGCATTAATTGCTTCGAGTTTAGCATAGGGTACCATAAGTGAACATAGGGTAAAGACTATTTGCATATTGCTTGCAATAAAGCTTAGAAATGGTTCCAGATGTCCCAGCTAAAACCTTCTCCCCAAAAGTTTATCCCAGTCTGAGGGCCAGCCCCGGCCAATCTAATAGAAGTTCTACTCAGTCTCTCTCTTCCAAATTTTGAGTCAGAGTTTGCAGGTTGCAACAAAAATCCTTAAGGCAAATTTTTATTCTGAGCAGGCTGAATATAATTTATTAATTCACTTTTGAAATAACAATTGCAGTTGGGAGGGATCAGCTGAAAGCCTTAATTACATTAGAAAATATGCCTCACTGTCTGCCCCCACCCAGGGTACAGAACACATAATTATCATAATTTTCAAATTGTATCATTATTATTTGAAAAATCTGATGGACAGCAGACTCTATCGGCTTAACTACTTTGAAGCAGTGGCTGAGACACATTTGAACCTTCAAATAAGATGATTCCCTCACTTGCTTATTAAGGCCCTGAAATGGTTGAGCATCTACCGGCTGTTTCCAGTCTCAGATGCTATTTGTCCGACAGAACTGGCTTCCCGGCCCCTCTCTCCTTTGTGCCGAGAGGGAAATGCTCAGGTGTGCTGTTGCCAGAGTGATTAGGCCAGCCGGGAAGTCTCCTTGGACAGGAGGTTGGAAAGCCTCTGGGATCACGGCCTCTCATCCTTGTTAAATGACTGTGAGTGCGTGTGTGTCTGTGTGCGTGCTGCCACATGCACACCTGCCTAGAGGGAAGATGTTTGTTTTCACTTTTAAAGGCCCAGAGTGTTTTTAAAGAGAAAGTAGAACATTTCCGGAAATGAAGTTGGGGGTCTGTGTCAAGCAGCCAGGGTGCCAGGCAGACAGCCTAACTGTGATCATTGGCTTTGTTATCAACTCCCCGCGTCTTTAGAGTGCCTCTGTCTTCGGGTTTCTGTCACCCCAGGCCATGCAGACCCTCCCTCTGCTTCTTTGGGTAGCTGTGATGTTTATCAGACTAATGAGTTCAGTTCTCAGGTCAGCGCTAAAGTGGCAAGTGTAGCCGCCCTCTGCCCTGCTTTTTTCCTCTACCTATGGATTATCTGCCTTCCGTTTGCCAAGCCTCCTCATTCCAAGTTTCTTGATCCTTAGATATTAAGGAGACTAGAAATTGAGTTAAACCCTTTTGAATAATTCAAACTCTGTTCAAGTGAATCCCTTCAGAAAAAAACAAAACAACATTAAAAAAAAAAATAAAAAGCAACAAAAAGGAATAGGAAAGATTGGTTTAGTTTGAATATAAATCATCATTTTCTTGAAAACTCTTCTATCCCAGAAAGGTAACCAATGATTTTCTGAATAGAGGGCAGGAGCAGAGAACACACTGGGTTTGAACCAAGTGACCTGGAGTTGAGTCCTGGTGCAACCAGTCTCTGGGGCCAAGACCTGCTGAGCGAGGGTCACGCTGTGCACCCTGGCTTCCATCTCCTCACAGGTAAAGTCAGAGGCACACAGTTCAGTTCGGTTCAGTTCAGTCGCTCAGTCGTGTCCGACTCTCCGCGACCCCATGAATCACAGCACGCCAGGCCTCCCTGTCCATCACCAACTCCCAGAATACACTCAAACCCATGTCCACAGAGTCGGTGATGCCACCCAGCCATCTCATTCTCTGTCGTCCCCTTCTCCTCCCGCCCCCAACCTTTCCCAGCATCAGAGTCTTTTCCAGTGAGTCAACCCGTCGCATGAGGTGGGAGACACACAGTACTGGGTCCTTTTCTCAAAGGACTTCTCTGAGTATCCTATAATACATGTCATGTTGGTGTTGCTTAAGATCACTTGAAGTGCTCTGAAAATTCAAGAATGCATTATCAGAACTGACTCAGAGCCTTGAACACAGTAGGAACCAAATAAACACTTCTTGAAGTGAGTAGACTCCCTATTTTCCATCTGAGAATAAGAAACAACATGGATGCTTCACTATCCCCTGAAATGACCCAGTTCCTGCCTACATATTCCCTGAGTGCCTGCACTCAGGTTTTCTTAGTGAAAAGAATTTTAAAAGGCAAATCTATCCAAATCTCTCTGAGAAAGAAAGCATTTTATTCTCACCCAAGGACATAGACAAAACATATTTATGTGGAGCAAATGATCACATTTTAGAGTCAGGAAAGTCTAAGCATGAAGGAGCCTGAGAGAAATTAATGTTCAGCTTTATTCTCCCCACTTCATTTTCAGAAAAAGAAATGAATGTTTCAGTGACTTTCTTGAATTGTTTGGCTTTGTCAAGCAGCCAAGGAAGGTCTCTGATTCCCTGCTGGTTTCCGTGCTCCCCCTTACACTAAGCATCAGGTACGACTGCTCCTCTGTAAAGTGTAACTTCAGAAATCTGCCCTTTTCTAAATGCCTTGCTTTCCAGAGGAGGGGGATTCCTAGGTGGTGCTAGTGGTAAAGAGCCCAACCGCCAATGCAGGAGAGGCAAAATTTAATCCCTGGGTAGGAAAGATCCCCTGGAAGGGGAAATGACAACCACTCCAACATTCTTGCCTGGGAAATCCCATGGACAGAGGAGCCTGGTGTAGGAAACAGTTGGACTGAAAAACTGAGCGCGTGTGCACACACGTGCACACACACACATATACACACGCACACACACACAAAGTGGGAACATGAAGTCCACATGGCCACACACACACACAAAGTGGGAACATGAAGTCCACATGGCTACATGCACACACACACACACACACACACACAAAGTGGGAACATGAAGTCCACATGGCCACACGCACACACACACACACACACACACAGTGGGAACATGAAGTCCACATGGCCACACGCACACACACACACACACACACAAAGTGGGAACATAAAGTCCACATGGCCACACGCACACACACACACACACACACACACACACACACAAAGTGGGAACATGAAGTCCACATGGCCACACGCACACACACACACACACACACACAAAGTGGGAACATGAAGTCCACATGGCCACACACACACACAAAGTGGGAACATGAAGTCCACATGGCTACACGCGCACACACACACACACACAAAGTGGGAACATGAAGTCCACATGGCCACACGCACACACACACACACACACACACACACACACACAGTGGGAACATGAAGTCCACATGGCCACACGCACACACACACACACACACACACACAGTGGGAACATGAAGTCCACATGGCCACACATACACACAAAGTGGGAACATGAAGTCCACATGGCCACACATACACACAAAGTGGGAACATGAAGTCCACATGGCCCTCTGCTGAGTCTGAATGAGGAGTAGCTACAGTTGTCGGGAAAGACAGAGGAAAGCTCTTTTCTCCAGGCTCCAGCAGCTCCCTGGTGACCCATGGTGGACAGCTGTTCTTTTGAGGAGCAGCTGTATAAAACTTTGCTTCATAGCTGCCCTATTCGTTTCTAAGGCTGTATTTGACAAAGTGTTTTCTACTTCAGTGGTTTCTGGTAGAGATGACCAGAGGCAAAGATGCTGTGTTCAGAAAAAAATGCTCCTGCCCAACCTCTCCTCATTGGGAGCACCCACTTCTCTTTTCAGGTAACAGGCAAATAACCTTGTTGCTCCTCCCAGCATTCACTTTGGTTTCCTTCACCCAAGTGGATAAGTCAGTCTTCTCCTTAGGTTAAGAAGGAAAAAAAGGTTCCTTTCTTTGGTTTTCTTGGTTGGGATGTATGAGATCTGACAAGGAAGCATACAGACCAAGGAAAGAAGTTTAAGAGCCAAAGCATCTTTAGGTCTTCCTCACCAAAAGTAAGTTCCCCTGTAAACAGGCAAAGACCATGTGAAGCTGGAGCATTCCTCCTTTCTACCTAGTGGTTTATTGACTCAGCTCTCTGATACCTATGGAAAAAAAAAGATTAAAGTGTTTCCTGAAAAACATGTTACCTCCAAACACTATTATTTCAGAGGTCAGTGCCTATCCACTTGGACAAACATCCTGGATACCTGAAAGGAAGGGGAAAAAATGGGCCATGTAGCCGCAGGAGTAGAAGCAATAAAATGACATGGTATCCTAAATCTGAACATACTGTGGTCTACTATTGGTTTTAAAAATTAAAGAGTATCCACCTAGCACTTACACTATTTGCCAGCACTTCAGTTTGTGGGGAGATACCTGTTCACAGTTCCCCAGATGGGAGAGTGTCAAGAGGAGAGAGAGCTGGAAAGGGCTGTTTCAGCTCTTCCCATAAACACCTCCTCCTCCTCTCCACTTCCAAACTTCTCTAGGACAATTGTCCTATTCTTTAACCCGTCTAAATGATGTTACTGGTAGTGAAAACATCTTGATTATCAAAATATGAAAAATTGGAGCACATTGAGATGAGCCGTACTGTTTGGAATGTAACATAAGAAGAAAGCCCATTCTTCCTGGGGAGTGCTGAAATCAGCCCGAGAGGCTTGCATATCCTCTGATCTTGCAGTCTAGTTTCCTCTGTCTCCACCACTGTAGGATTTCTGTCTTTCCAATAAACACATCCCTTTTGCCCCTCTCCCCTTTAGATCTTACTGTAGATACCGGTTTCAAATTGATTTTATCTGTTGGAGATTGAGTGGAACATCACAGTGCCTTGAGTGAATTCTTTGGTCAACACAGAGGATGGCAGAACTGACCCCATAAGGTATAAAGAAAAAGTGGAAGATAAGAAAGACCTCAGTGAAGTAGCCAGAGAACACGCCAAGGTGATTCAAGCAGGAGATTGAGCGATGCTTCCTCTGGCAGATTTTGGGGCGGTGGGGAACAGGACACAAGGTCAACAGAGGCTCAGTACCTGGTAAGACCAGCAGTGCTCACTCCCTGTGGCTTATCCTGAAGCTGAAGAGTTGCCGTTTTGCTCATTTGCTTTTAAAAAATTCTTCCCCTCCCTTGTCTTCAATGTTTACTGTCAACAGCCCTCCTCCTCCTCCCACTCTTCTCCCAACTTTGGAAAGGTGTAAAAGAGGTACCATATGTGAACTCCCTCTGCTGACATGTTTCAAAAAGACCTTGTCAACTGGTACTAATTGTTGTGACTACAAACTTTCATTCATCCCGGGTGCTGCTGCAGACTTCCTTTGCTTTCACATTCTGGGCCAATCCCACATTCCCATGTTGTTTCATGGCCATTAAGGAGACTTCAGCTTCCAGAGCCCTCTCCTTCACCATCACAACAGCCTTTCTATCCATCTTTCAGCATATAGCCCTCAATTTGTAGAGCTCAGTGTAACTTCAGCTCAAGTTACATGCAACCCGTTTCCCGCCTCTGCCAGGAGAGCCCAGGCATCACCTTGACTCCTGTATTCATGGTAGAAGCTGTTGAGCAGCATATTCATTTTGGGTGGGCTGTGTTGAGGAACTCAGGGCACATCATTCACAAGTTATCTCTGTTGATATGCGCATTGTTGACCCTCACCTCACAAGGCCACCAATCAAGTCTACAACTTTCTTTCTCCAACAAAACCCCTGTGATCTGATGGACTCACTGGGCAATATTAAAACCTGAGGAGGGAAGTCAAAAGGGAGGCTTTATGAAAGTGACTTCAGAACACTATCCAATTATTAGTATGCTTTTTCATAATACTGACGGTTTCACATTTTATTGAGAGAGAGAATTTTTCCCTAGCTCTCTTGGGAATGATTTTATTGAAAGCATCAGAATGAAGAAGATGGCTGCATCATTTCTGCAGTGCCAGGGGTCAGAATCTTTGACTGGTTTGGTGTAATGTGCACATATAAAATTTCACTCAGTGCTTATTTATTGCCTTTTATTTAATATATAATCTGGCTAGATCTACTTTTGTTTCTTTACATTTACTGCTTTCCTCCATTTTATTCTTCCTTTGGCTGATTTAATATGTATATATTAAATTATATATGTATATATATATATACATATATTTTCTATTTTCTTTGATCAGAACTCTTACATGAAAGAACACCCTGCTTTTGCTCCTTTACATAGTAAGTCCAGTGGCAGAGGTAGAAATATGAATCTAGCCATAGGAGAGCACTTTATTGGTGATAGTCATTTATTTTAGAACACTGTTATTCCTTCAAAAGTAAATGCTTGCTGCTTTCCTTACCTCTCTTTCATTTCTCTGTATTCTATCCCCATCCAACTAAAAATCATTCTCACTCCACAGTCACCAGAAAGTACTTTAAAATACAATAGATTTTTTTTACTTGAATTACTAAAATTCACAAAATCAAATCCAAGAGCTAAGTTTCTAAGCAAAACTTTCTGACTAAAAGCTTCTAATCAAAGGGATGCGTCCCAAAGAGACAAATAGAAAGTGATCATTTTTATTTATGAGGGTCAAAAAACTTTCAAAATATGGGATATCTTGATAAAGCTGGCTTAGAGGATGATGTCATGATCTGGACCAAAATGGTTGCTTCTTATATCTCCCCTATGAAATAATGCTTAACTGACTAATGTTGAAGGATTGACCTATATGTTGCTAATCTGTTCAGAAGCCTATTATAGAAAGATCAAAAACATTGCCTAAATAAAAAAGAAATGTATTTATCTCCCATTAGGGAAGGATTGGGGGTGGCAGAAGGGGACGACAGTGAATGAGATGGCTGGATGGCATCACCGACTCTATGGACATGAGTTTGAGTGAACTCCAGGAATTGGTGATGGACAGGGAGGCCTGGCATGCTGCGATTCATGGGGTCGCAAAGAGTCAGACACGACAGAGCGACTGAACTGAACTAAAAAGAACTTTAAAAGGAGGCAATCTAGGGTTCCTGGGGGAACTCCAGCAAGTCATCAAGGACCTAGATTCCCCCTAGGTTGTGACTTTGGTTGTGACCAATGTGATGAGCCTATATCTACCTGTGATGCAACAAAGTGTAACCCCTCACTCCTTAAAGAGATTTTTCAAATATTCCATGTAAAACTCTCACTTTCATCTCTGTGGCCGAAATTCATACAATGGCTATACTGACCTGTGAAGGAAGCTAGGTCACTAATCTTTTAATATTGGACCCAATAAGCATGAGGATTCTGATTTCTAAAGAATGGTAGGAAGAATATTGAGAGGTACCTACCAGTCACAAAACTTGGCTGTGAAAGGATTATTTCTACAATCTAAATCTAATCTTGTCTTTCTGTTTTCTCCCCATCTCTATAATATAAAAGCCAGTCTTAGAATCATGATGTGTAATATAATTTATCACCTAAAGTACGATATCCTTGAGAGTAAAAAAAGTATACCAGGACCAGAGGAGTACAACTAACTGTCCCAGGCAAACTGGGATGAATAAACCAAGTCCAAACCACCTTTCAGAGCTCATCTCCCTCTACTTTTCCAATTGTATTTCATTCTGAATCTATAAAAATAATTAAAATTTCCCCAAACACAACATGATTCTCTATACATCATGACTCTGGTCCTGCATTCCCATGCCAATTTTATACCTCCCACCTCCTACCCCAGATCAGCTGTTATCCTGAGAAATCTCCCCTAATCAATCTCTCTCAATTTTCTGAAACTTGATCACTTTCTTTTCTATGTTTTTGTCCATTGACTTCACTGGCAGAAGGGGCAACAACCAGAGTCATCAATATTTATTTATTGCTCACACTTTATGACCAACTCCAGTTGGCTGAAAGGCTCTGTTCTTGGTAGTTTGTTGTAGGTTGACTGATGGTACAGTGAATTTGAAGTTAGTATCCAAGTATCTGTGTCTGAAAGGACCAGCCAAGCCAGAAATAAAAAGGTGGGAAGTGAGCTACAAGAAAGAGATTGGGATCATTATCCTATTTCTCAACCCAGATATACAGTACAGGTCAATCTTTCAGGACTTATAGGATAAATGATCATAGATCAGAGATGAAATTGGCTGAATTCTGCGCTGGCATCTAACGCCCTGCCAGGAACATGAAGACAAGGTTTGGTAGAAAAGCACTGAGCCAAGAAAGAGTGAAAGTGAGAGAGAGAGAGAAGACATCCTTGAAAGTCCTTCAGAAGGAGGGTTGTTGTTGTTGTTGAGTCACTCAGTTTTGTCTGAGTCTTTGAAACCCCATGGATAGCAGCACGCCAGGCTTCCCCATCCTTCATTCAGATGGTAGGAGCAAATGAGATACCACATGTAACAGGAGGCGCGTGCGTGCTTGTGTGCTCATCGCTTCCATTATATCTAACTCTTTGTGATCCCATGGACTGTAGCCTGCTAGAGTCCTCTGTCCATGGATTCTCCAGGCAAGTATACTGAAGTGGGTTGCCATACCCTCTTCCAGGGGATCTTCCCGATCCAAGGATCAAACCTGCATCTCTTATGTCTCCTGCCTTGGCAGGCAGGTTCTTTACCACCAGTGCCACTTGGGAAGCCCGGGAGTCATCCTGCCCATAACTGAGGAATGGTTGGTTATTGTCAATAAAACTAAGTCCATCCTTCCTACCCATGTTTTCATGCAGGCTTGCCACATTTTTTCTTACCTGAGTCATCAGAGATGCAGTTGCCACCTGCTGAAGAGCTGAGTAAGTAAATGAGAATTGAGTGCCCTTTTCACAGCAAGTTGAGAAGGATATCACATCTAATAGTGTACCCTTGCATGACTAGGTCTGGGTCAGTAAGCAAGCTATCTTCTTAACTGTTAATAAAGTATGATAGGGAGGCCTTTGGTAGGAAAACATTCTGCAAAGCAGAGCCATTCTAATTAAGACTCATTGCGGTGCATGCCACCCTCAGGGAATGGCAACTATTAATAACAATGGCAATGACATACAAAACCCTTTATAGTATATGAGCTAGGGGCCACCATATGGTTTTCAATGGCTTCTCATCACACCACCCAAAATGTTGTTCAGGGCCAAATATATAAAACCTTGGCTCAAGGGGTGTAGAAAATGTTCCAGTGATGCATTTGATGTTCAGTAAACAGGAGTTGGTGATGGACAGGGCGGCCTGGTGTGCTGTGATTCATGGAGTTGCAGAGAGTCGGACACGACTGAGCGACTGAACTGAACTGAACTGAAACAGAGCAGCCACTGGTGTCACAGGCCAGCCATGACCGAGGCCTGCAGGGAGAGATAGATCCACCCACATGGCAAAGAGATGGACTGAGAAGCAAGAAACAAGAAAAAGGACATGGAAGCAAAGACCTTGAAAGAAAATAACACTGGGCTCTACTCCAAGCCTGAATTTATGAAAACATTGGGCCAGCACAAAATAAAATGGCAGCGTCATTACTTGTAGAAACCTCTCTGTCCAGCACTATTATTCCAATTTCTAACACTTGAATGAAATGTGGTATAATTTCCTCCGCATCAGGCAACATCAATTGCCATTTTTGGAAACGATGGTGGTGGGGAAAGAGATTCA
Source organism: Moschus berezovskii (assembly GCF_049115385.1). NCBI lineage: Eukaryota > Metazoa > Chordata > Mammalia > Artiodactyla > Moschidae > Moschus > Moschus berezovskii. The sequence continues at coordinate 65,776,190 of NC_142470.1, read as the reverse complement.
TTTTTCTTTTTAATGTTTTGAAGTTGCCACACTCTCTGTGCTACCTGTACATGAGAAGGGCCATGGGACTCCTGGGAGGGTCTAAAGTGCAAGTGGCTGAGTCCATGGAGAGAGATGGTGGGTTGATGACTGAGGTGCCAATGTGGCAGAGGAGGCGGGATAATAGTGGGGCCTCTGACCTGCCTTTCGAAGTCTCTCTTTTCATGCTGTTTCTCTTCCCCATTAAAGAGTGAGGTTCCCCCTTCCTCTGACTTTCCTTCCCTCCATTTTACATATAATGACTGGGATCTTGTCCAGCTTTGGTATTTTTTTCTTCCCTTGGACTTAATAACATGACATCTATGTTTGTGAGTCAGAAAAACTGCTGTCTTGAAAACAAAGCCTATTCCTTAAGAAACAAGTAACTCCTCCCCTAGTGTGTCACTGTGGATACACATGCCTTTGTGTGTACTCTTTCCCTCAATTCTCTTTGCAGTTTGTGGGTGCAGGCAGAGTAAAGAGAGAAATTTGGGGAATTTTTAAGCATCTTTGTATTTTTCAGTTATGCTGACATAAAGGAAGCAAAGTTGTGCTTTTTTTTTTCTTAACATGTGTGTGTCTGTGTGTGTGTGTGCGTGCTTAGTTGCTCAGTCATGTCCAACTCTTTGTAACACCATGGACCATAGCCCACCAGGCTCCTCTGTCCATGGAATTCTCCAGGCAAGAATACTGGAGTGGATAGCCTTTCCCTTTTCTAGGGGCTCTCCAGGGATTGAACCCGGGTCTTCTGCATTGCAGGTGGATTCTTTACCGTCTGAGTCACAAGGAAACCTCCAATGCGTGTGTCTATATGTTTGGAAATGGTCTTTAAAGCAAAAAACAATCTGAGTTTTAGACTCTCCTCCAAGCAGTGCAAGGAGTTGGAAAAGTGAGGAGCAGAGGAATGTTCAGAACACAATTCCCTGTGGTCTAAAATACTTTCCTTCCCCATCACTGAGTGTCTCCTTCCCTCAATTAGTCTTAATGGAAGAAAATAAATACAATTTGCAATGTAATCTAGAATCTTTGCTCCAAAAGTCCCTATGCCAAGTGAAAACTGGCAAATACAGTTTAAGCAAATGTTTTTCAAAAATGGTTCTTATATTATCAGGTTTTTTCATGCCCAGATGAGGAATCAGAGACTCTTTCTATATGACGTTATATCATCACATGAAACTAAAACAAATATGAAACTGTTATGTTATGGCCTTCTTTACAAAACTGTAATATTTATCCCTAAGCATATAGTCGAGTGGGAAATAATAAGAGACTGGCACTGATTCTAAACAAAAAGGAAATGCTTTTTTTCACCCAACTCCATGTGCCACATTATCAAGTGTGGGGAAATCTTAGTGTGTTGCTAACTCAAGCACTGTGGTTTGTAAGAGAATAGTTAAGTGACCTCATTTTTATTTCTTATAAAAGGTTGAGTTGATTAATGTGGTGGTCTTGGGAGATCCACTTTCTCTCCCTCACTACTCATCTGTAAGATGGGCTAATAAATTCTTCTCTCCGTACCCACCAATGTTCTGAGAAGAAACTCACAGTAGAATCACTAATTCATCACACATTCATTGTTCAATATGTGGAAGTGTACCAGGCACTCACTAAGGGGCTAGTTACGTATGGGAAAGCATCACCAGTCTTGACATTGCTAAGACTTCGCTTCCTCACGGTGACTTCTCTAACAGCACCCTTGATTGCATTTGTTCTTTCAGCTATGAAAGGTGGGAACACCAGATTGTCCCAGCCTCCAACTCCTGAGGGTACAGGAAATGGACGCAGACTGCCTCCCACCTCTTTCTGTGTGGATAATGGCCTTGGATGCAGTAGATACTGGGCTGACGTGTAGAACCAGACGGTCATTTCTGACAATGTGTTTCTGTCTTTGCAACTAACTACTGGAGAAACAGGCCCCAGGCTGTTCAGGGGGCTGCTGTGAATTCCTTTTGCCTTCTGTGAGGCCAACCCACAGAGGCGATAGGGACTGTGAGAATGTTATTGTAACTTCTTAATTCAAAACATTGCTAGAAAGAGACTTCCTGGGATGAGGCTGGAGGAAACCAGGCTGCTCAGCTGGGATGAATTACTGGAAGTGCCAGGTTGGTTTTGCCCCCTAGTGGTTACGGGCTTAGGGACCCCCATGAACTAAATGGTTTTCAGCACCAGGAGGATACTCACCACTGAGTGAAGGAGGCAGCTGGGTGGAGCAGAAGGACATCACATGGAATCGGCACATGGCCTGACCTCAGCTCTCGTGACCCCAGTCCCCACACTTGCAAATTGAAAAGGATGGACTAGATCACAAAGAATTCTTTCTTTTGCTTTTTTTAGATGTATTTTTTTTAATTGAACGATAATTGCTTTACAGAATTTTGTTGTTTTCTGTCAAACCTCAACAGAATCAGTCATAGGTATACATATATCCCCTCCCTTTTGAACCTCCCTCCAATCTCCCTCCCCTTCCCACCCCTCTAGATTGATACAGAGCCCTTCTTTGAGTTTTCTGAGCCATACAGCAAATTCCTGTTGGTTATCTATTTTATATATGGTAATGTAAATTCTTGCCTGGAAAATCCTGTGGATGGGGAAGCCTGGTGGGCTGCTATCTATGGGGTTGCACAGAGTCAGACATGATTGAAGTGACTTAGCAGCAGCAGCAGCAACATAAGTTTCCATGTTACTCTTTCCATACATCTCACCCTCTCCTCTCCTCTCCCCATGTCCATAAGTCTATTCTCTACGTCTGTTTCTCCACTGCTGCCCTGAAAATAAATTCTTCAGTACCATTTTCTAGATTCTGTATACATGTGTTAGAATACGATATTTCTCTTTCTGACTCACTTCACTGTGTATAATAGGTTCTAGGTTCATCCACCTCATCAGAACTGACTCAAATATGTTCCTTTTTATGGTTGAGTAATATTCCACTAGTTTATGTACCACAACTTGTTTATCCATTCATCTGTTGATGGACATCTAGGTTGCTTCCATGTTCTAGCTATTGTAAACAGTGCTGCAATGAACAATGGGATACAAGTGTCTTTTTCAGCCCTGGTTTCCTCAGGGTATATGCTTAGGAGTGAGATTGCTGGGTCATATGGTGGTTTTATTCCTAGTTTTTAAGGAATCTCCGTATGATCTTCCATAGTGGTTGCATCAATTTTCATTCCCACAAACAATACAAGAGCATTCCTTTCAGCATTTATTGTTTGTAGATTTTTTTTTTCAAGTTTGAATACTTTTATTTCCTTCACATTTTAAAACAAACTGAGCGATGGACAAGATAGTATTAACCTCCTCAATTCAGGTTCTAATTATTTCTTGATAATATAATAAATTCATAGGGTTTATTTTTTTTATTGGAGGCTAATTATTTTACAATATTATATTGGTTGATTTTGCCATACATTGACATGAATCCACCCCGGGTGTACATGAGTTCCCCTTTCTGAACACCCCTCCCACCTCCCTCCTCTCTTTATCCTCCCTCTGGGTCATCCCCGCACACCAGCACCAAGCATCCTGTATCATGCATTGACCTGAACTGCCCATTCGTTTCACATATTATAATATACATGTTTCAATGCCATTCTCCCAAATAAATCATCCCACCCTCACCCTCTCCCACAGAGCCCCAAAGACTGTTCTATACATCTGTGTCTCTTTTGCTATCTCGTATACAGGGTTATCATTTGCATCTTTCTAAATTCCGTATATATGCGTTAGTATACTGTATTGGTGTTTTTCTTTCTGGCTTACCTCACTCTGTATAATAGGCTCCAGTTTCATCCACCTCATTAGAACTGATTCAAATGCATTCTTTTTAATGGCTGAATAATACTCCATTGTGTATATGTACCAAAGCTTTCTTAGCCATTCGTCTGCAGATGGACATCTAGGTTGCTTCCATGTCCTCGCTATTATAAACAGTGCTGCGATGAACATTGGAGTACATGTGTTTCTTTCAATTCTGGTTTCCTCGGTGTGTATGCCCAGGAGTTCGATTGCTGGATCATATGGCAGTTCCATTTCCAGTTTTTAAGGAATCTCCACACTGTTCTCTATAGTGACTGTACTAGTTTGCATTCCCACCAACAGTGTAAGAGGGTTCCTTTCTCTCCACATCCTCTCCATAATTTATTGCATGTAGACTTTTGGATAGCAGCCATTCTGACTGGTGTGAAATGGTATCTCATTGTGGTTTTGATTTGCATTTCTCTGATTACGAGGGATGTTGAGCATTTTTTCATGTGTTTGTTAGACATCTTTATGTCTTCTTTGGAGAAATGTCTGTTTAGTTCTTTGGCCCATTTTCTGATTGGGTTGTTTATTTTTCTGGAGTTGAGCTGAAGGAGCTGCATGTATATTTTGGAGATTAATTCTTTGTCTGTTGTTTCATTTGCTATTATTTTCTCCCATTCTGAAGGCTGTCTTTTCACCTTGCTTATAGTTTCCTTTGCTGTGCAGAAGCTTTTGATTTTAATTAGGTCCCATTTGTTTAATTTTGCTTTTATTTCCAATATTCTGGGAGGTGGGTCTTGGAGGATCCTGCTGTGATTTATGTCAGAGAGTGTTTTGCCTATTTTCTCCTCTAGGAGTTTTATAGTTTCTGGTCTTACATTTAGATCTTTAATCCATTTTGATTTTTTTTTTGTGTGTATGGTGTTAGGAAGTATTCTAGTTTCATTCTTTTACAAGTGGCTGACCAGTTTTCCCAGCACCACTTGTTAAAGAGACTGTCTTTTCTCCATTTTATATTCTTGCCTCCTTTGTCAAAGATAAGGTGTCCATAGGTGCGTGGATTTATCTCTGGGCTTTCTATTTTGTTCCATTGATCTATATTTCTGTCTTTATGCCAGTACCATACAGTCTTGATGACTGTGGCTTTGTAGTAGAGCCTGAAGTCCGGCAGGTTGATTCCCCCAGTTCCATTCTTCTTCCTCAAGATTGCTTTGGCTATTCAAGGATTTTTGTATTACTATATAAATTGTGAGATTATTTGTTCTAGCTCTGTGAAAAATATCATTGGTAGCTTGATAGGGATTGCATTGAATGTATAAATTACTTTGGGTAGTATACTCATTTTCACAATATTTATTCTTCCAATCCATGAACATGGTATATTTCTCCATCTATTAGTGTCCTCTTTGATTACTTTCACCAGTGTTTTATAGTTCTCTATGTACAGGTCTTGTGTTCCTTTCAGTTCAGTTCAGTCGCTCAGTCGTGTCCGACACTTTGCGACTCCATGAATCACAGCACGCCAGGCCTCCCTGTCCATCACCAACTCCCTGAGTTCACTCAAACTCATGTCCATCGAGTCGATGATGCCATCCAGCAATCTCATCTCTGTCGTCCCTGTCTTCTCCCACCCCCCAATCCCTCCCAGCATCAGACTCTTTTCCAGGGAGTCAACTCGTTGCATGAGGTGGCCGAAGTGTTGGAGTTTCAGCTTTAGCATCAGTCCTTCCAATGAACACCCAGGGTTGATCTCCTTTAGAATGGACTGGATGGATCTCCTTGCAGTCCAAGGGACTCTCAAGAGTCTTCTCCAGCACTGTTAGGTAGATATATTCCTAGTATTTTATTTTTTCATTGCAGCAGTGAATGGAATAGTTTCCTTAATTTCTCTTTCTATTTTCTCATTATTAGTGTATAGGAATGCAAGGGATTTCTGTGTGTTGATTTTATATCCTGCAACTTTCCTGTATTCATTGATTAGCTCTAGTAGTTTCCTGGTAGTCTTTAGGGTTTTCTGTAGAGGATCATGTCATCAGCGAACATTGAAAGTTTTACTTGTTCTTTTCCAATTTGGATTCATTTTATGTCTTTTTCTGCTCTGATTGCTGTGGCCAAAACTTCCAGAACTATGTTGAATAGTAGTGGGAAGAGTGGGCACCCTTGTCTTATTAGTGACTTTAGGGGAAATGCTTTCAGTTTTTCACCATTGAGGATAATGTTTGCTGTAGGTTTGTCACATATAGCTTTTATTATGTTGAGGTATGTTCCTTCTATTCCCACCTTCTGGAGGGTTTTTATCATAAATGGATGTTGAATTTTGTCGAAGGCTTTCTCTGCATCTATTGAGATAATCATATGATTTTTATTTTTCAGTTTGTAATGTGGGGTATTACATTGAGTGATTTGCGGGTATTGAAGAATCCTTGCATTCCTGGGATAAAGCCCACTTGGTCATGATGTATGATCTTCTTAATGTGTTGTTGGATTCTGTTTGCTAGAATTTTGTTAAGGATTTTTGCATCTATGTTCATCAGTGGTATTGGCCTGTAGTTTTCATTTTTTGTGGGATCTTTGGCATGTTTTGGGATTAGGGTGATGGTGGCCTCATAGAATGAGTTTGAAAGTTTCCCTTCTCAGCGATTTTCTGGAAGAGTTTGAGTAGAATAGGTGTTAGCTCTTCTCTAAATTTTTGGTAGAATTCAGCTGTGAAGCCATCTGGACCTGAGATTTTGTTTGGTGGAAGATTTTTGATTACAGTTTCTATTTCCGTGCTTGTAATGGGTCTATTAAGATTTTCTATTTCTTCCTGGTTCACTTTTGGAAAGTTGTACTTTTCTAATAATTTGTCCGTTTCTTCCAAGTTGTCCATTTTATTGCCTTATAATTGCTGGTAGTATTCTCTAATGATCCTTTGTATTTCTGTGTTGTTGGTTGTGATCTCTCCATTTTCATTTCTAATTTTATTGATTTGGCTCTTCTCCCTTTGTTTCTTGATGAGTCTGGCTAGTGGTTTGTCAATTTTATTTACCCTCTCAAAGAACCAGCTTTTGGCTTTGTTGATTTTTGCTATGGTCTCTTTTGTTTCTTTTGCATTTATTTCTGTCCTAATTTTTAAGATTTCTTTCCTTCTACTAACCCTGGGGTTCTTCATTTCTTCCCTTTCTAGTTTCTTTAGGTGTAGAGTTAGATTATTTAGTTGACTTTTTTCTTATTTCTTGAGGTGTGCCTGTATTGCTATGAACCTTCCCCTTAGTACTGCTTTTACAGTGTCCCAAAGGTTTTGGATTGTCCTGTTTTCATTTTCATTCATTTCTATGCATATTTTGATTTCTCTTTTGATTTCTTCTATGATTTGTTGGTTATTCAGCAGCGTGTTGTTCAGCCTCCATATGTTGGCATTTTTAATAGTTTTTCTCACGTAATTGAGATCTAATCTTACTGCATTGTGGTCAGAAAAGATTTTTGGAATGATATCAATTTTTTTGAATTTACCAAGGCTAGATTTATGGCCCAAGATGTGATCTATCCTGGAAAAGGTTCCGTGTGCACTTGAGAAAAAGGTGAAATTCATTGTTTTGGGTTGAAATGTCCTATAGAGATCTATTAGGTCTAACTGGTCTATTGTATCATTTAAAGTTTGTGTTTCCTTGTTAATTTTCTATTTAGTCGATCTATCCATAGGTGTGAGTGGGGTATTAAAATCTCCCAATATTATTGCTTTGTTGTTAATTTCCCCTTTCATATTTGTTAGTAATTGTCTTCCATATTGCGGTGCTCCTATGTTGGGTGCATAAATATTTATAATTGATATATCTTCTTCTTGGATTGATCCTTTGATCATTATGGAGTTTCCTTCTTTGTCTATTTTCACAACCTTTGTTTTCAAGTCTATTTTATCTGATATGAGTATTGCTACTCCTGCTTTCTTTTGGTCTCTATTTGCATGGAATATCTTTTTCCAGCCCTTCACTTTCAGTCTGTATGTGTCCCTAGTTTTGAGGTGGGTCTCTTGTAGACAACATATATGGGGGTCTTGTTTTTGTATCCATTCAGCCAGCCTTTGTCCTTTGATTGGGACATTCAACCCATTTACGTTTAAGGTAATTATTGATAAGTATGATCCCATTGCCATTTTCTTTATTGTTTTGGGTTCGAGTTTATACACCCTTTCTGTGTTTCCTGTCTAGAGAAGATCCTTTAGTATTTGTTGGAGAGCTGGTTTGGTGATGCTGAATTCTCTCAGCTTTTGCTTGTCTGTAAAGCTTTTGATTTCTCCTTCATATTTGAATGAGATCCTTGCTGGGTACAGTAATCTGGGCTGTAGGTTATTTTCTTTCATCACTTTAAGGAAGTCTTGCCATTCCCTCCTGGCCTGAAGAGTTTCTGTTGAAAGATCGGCTGCTATCCTTATGGGAATCCCCTTGTGTGTTGTTTGCTGCTTTTCCCTTGCTGCTTTTAATATTTGTTCTTTGTATTTGATCTTTGTTAATTTGATTAATATGTGTCTTGGAGTATTTCGCCTTGGGTTTTTCCTGTTAGGGACTCTCTGGGTTTCTTGGACTTGGGTGATTATTTCTTTCCCCATTTTAGGGAAGTTTTCAACTATTATCTTCTCAAGTATTCTCTCATGGTCTTTCTTTTTGTCTTCTTCTTCTGGGATTCCTATGATTCGAATGTTGGAGCGTTTAACATTGTCCCAGAGGTCTCTAATATTGTTCTCATTTCTTTTAATTTGTTTTTCTTTTTTCCTCTCTGTTTCATTTATTTCTACAATTCTATCTTCTAGCTCGCTTATCCTGTCTTCTGCCTCCGTTATTCTACTGTTTGTTCCCTCCAGAGAGTTTCTGATCTCATCTATTGCATTATTCATTGTATATTGACTCTTTTTTATTTCCTCTAAATCCTTATTAAACCTTTCTTGCATCTTCTCAATCCTTTTCTCCAGGTTATTTATCTGTAACTCCATTTTGCTTTCAAGATTTTGAATCATTTTCACCATCAAAATTTGAAATTCTTTATCAGATAGATTCCCTATATCTTCCTCTTTTGTTTGTGTTGGTGGGCATTTATCTTGTTCCTTTACTTTCTGGGTAATTCTCTGCCTCTTCATCTTGCTTATATTGCTGTGCTTGGGGTGGCCTTTCCGTCTTCTGGCAGTTTGTGGAGTTCTCTTAATTATGTAGTTTCCTCGCTGTGTGTGTGGTTGGACGGGTGACTTGTCAAGGTTCCCTGGTTAAGGGAAGCTTGTGTCGGTGTTCTGGTGGGTGGAGCTGTATTTCTTCTCTCTGGAGTGCAATGAAGTGTCCAGTAATGAGTTATGAGATGTCAGTGGGTTTGGAGTGACTTTGGCAGCCTGTATATTGAAGCTCAGGGCTATTTTCCTGTGTTGCTAGAGAATTTGCATGGTATGTCTTGCTCTGTAACTTGTTGACCCTTGGGTGGTGCTTGGTTTTAGTGTAGGTATGGAGGTGTTTGATGAACTCCTATCGATTAATGTTCCCTGGAGTCAGGAGTTCTCTGGTGTTCTCAGTATTCGGTCTTAAGCCTCTTGCCTCTGGTTTTCGGTGTTATTCTTTGAATAGCCTCTAGACTTCTCTATCTGTCACTTCCAAGGTGGTTCCCTCTGTTTTAGGTTCTTCTGTTTGCTGGTCTCTTGAGTGTCTAATTTCTGCTCTGACACTAGGGGGTGGTGGCAGACACTTTTTAAGGCTCAGTTGTTCAGTCCTGTTCTGGGAAAGGAGAAACGCTGTAGACAAATATCTCTGGCATCTGTGGGGAGTCCTCGCAGTGTCTTGGCCATTCTGGGTTTGCCCCCACTCACGGCACGTGTGTTGTCCCAGTCTACACTACACAGGCTCTAGGTTGCTCTGCCAGGCACTATTTGAGGCCTGCGCTGGGTTGTATGCCCTTCCCAGGTCTGAGCGGCTCTAGTTCGTGTTCTCAGGTACTCCACAAAGGCGCAGACTTGGTTGGGCCTGCGTTTTGTGCCTTCCCTGGTCTAAGCAGCTCAGGTGACCAGGTGTTTGGCAAGCACGGTCGCTGCGACTTATTGCCTCCCTGGTCCCTGCGCTCGGTTTTCTGGGTGTACAACCGGCGCACGTTCTCAGGCAGATATCGACCGGCCGGAGCCAAAGAAGTCTTGATTAGTAATGAAGCCTGCCTGCAGTTTGGTTTCGGATGCCTTTCTAGGGCCGCGATTGCCCTCTTCCGGCTCTGGCTGCACTCCTCTGCCTGTCTCCACGGGTGATGGGGAATGGGCCGACTGCAGCCTGCTCGCTCTGCTCAGTCCTTTGTTTTGTGAGTGGGGCTGGCGGAGTCTTAAGATAGGGCGTTCTGCCTTTTCACGGGGAAGCTATCCCACAGTCTGTTTTGCTATCCCCAGTTCTCTCAGATTGCCCTCGTGGCATTCAAGCCCAGTCCTTTCTCTAAGTAGTTCAGCTGGCTCCTCCCTGCCCAGCCCCCACTTGCTAAGGGCAAATGCGGGCGTCTGCACTGCTTCTCCGCTGGGAGTTACCGTTTGGCGGGTTATCTGTGGGTTTTAATTATTTCTTTCTTTTTCCTCCTGGTTATGTGGCCCTCTGAGGTTCCAAGGCTCGCCACAGACTCGCCAGTGAGAGTGATTCCTGGTGTTCGGAATCTTCTCTCTTTTTAAAGCCTCCCTTCCCGGGACGGAGCTCCGTCCCTCCCTCTTTTGTTTCTCTTTTTATCTTTTATGTTTTTTTCTACCTCCTTTCGAAGACAATGGGCTGCTTTTCTGGGTGCCTGATGTCCTCTGCCAGCATTCAGAAGTTGTTTTGTGGACTTTACTCTGCATTCAAATGTTCTCTTGATGAATTTGTCGGGGAGAGAGTGGTCTCTCTGTCCTATGCCTCCATCATCTTGTTCCCTCTCCATTGTAGTCTTTTTGATGATGGCCATTCTGACCGATGTGAGGTGATATCTCATTGTGGTTTTGATTAGAATTTCTTTAATAATGAGAGATGTTGAGCACCTTTTCATGTGTTTGTTAGCCATCTTTATGTCTTCTTTTGAGAAATGTCTGTTTAGGTCTTTTTCCTACTTTTTGATTGAGCTGTTTGTTTTTCTAACACTGAGTTGTATGAGCTGCTTGTATATTTTGGAAAGTAATCCTTTGTCAGTTGTTTCATTTGCTATTATTTTCTCCCATTCTGAAGGTTGTCTTTTCACTTTGCTTATAGTTTCCTTAGCTGTGAAAAAGCTTTTAAGTTTAGTCAGGTCCTACTTGTTACTTTTGTTTTTATTTCCCTTACTCTAGCAGGTGGGTCATAGAGGATCTGGCTTTGATTTATGTCATCGAGTGTTCTGCCTATGTTTTCCTCTAAGAGTTTTATAGTTTCTGGTCTTACATTTGGGTCTTTAATCCATTTTGAGTTTATCTTTTTATATGGTGTTAGGAAGTGTTCTAATTTCATTCTTTTACATGTAGCTATCCAGTTTTCCCAGCACCGTTTATTGAAGAGGCTGTCTTTGCCCCATTGTATATTCTTGCCTCCTTTGTCAAAAATAAGGTACTCATAGGTGCATGACTTTATTTCTGGGCTTTGTATCTTGTTCCATTTGTCTATATTTCTGTTTTTGTGCTTGTACCATACTGTCTTGATGACTGTAGCTTTGTAGTATAATCTGAAGTCAGGAAGGTTGATTCCTCCAGCTCTGTTCTTCTTTCTCCAGATGACTTTGGTTATTCTGGGTCTTTTGTGTTTTCATATGAATTGTGAAATTTTTTTGTTCCAGTTCTGTGAAATATGCCATTCGTTATTTGATAGGGATTGCATTAAATATGTAGATTGCAATTTTTAGTATAGTCATTTTCACAATATATTTTCTTCCTAACCAGGAACATGGAATATCTCTCCATCTGTTTATGTCATCTTTGATTTCTCTCATCAGTGTCTTATAATTTTCTGTGTACAGTTCTTTCGTCACAGAAGCAGAAGATATTAAGAAGAGATGGCAAGAATACACAGAATAACTATACAAAAAAGATCTTCACAACGAAGATAATCACAATGGCGTGATCACTCACCTGGAACCAGACATCTTGGAATGTGAAGTCAAGTGGGCCTTAGAGAGCATCACGATGAACAAAGCTAGTGGAGGTGATGGAATTCCAATTGAGCTATTTCAAATCCTGAAAGATGATGCTGTGAAAATACTGCACTCAATATGCCAGCAAGTTTGGAAAACTCAGCAGTGGCCACAGGACTGGAAAAGGTCAGTCTTCATTCCAATCCCAAAGAAAGGGAATGCCAAAGAATGCTCAAACTACCGCACAATTGCACTCATCTCACATACTAGTAAAGTCATGCTCAAAATTCTCCAAGCCAGGCTTCAGCAATATGTGAACCGTGAACTTCCAGATGTTCAAGCAGGTTTTAGAAAAGGCAGAGGCACCAGAGATCAAATTGCCGACATCCACTGGATCGTGGAGAAAGCAAGAGAGTTCCAGAAAAATATCTATTTCTGCTTCATTGACTATGCCAAAGCCTTTGACTGTGTGGATCACAATAAACTGTGGAACATTCTGAAAGAGATGGGAATACCAGACCACCTGACCTGCCTCTTGAGAAACCTGTATGCAGGTCAGGAAGCAACAGTCAGAACTGGACATGGAACAACAGACTGGTTCCAAATAGGAAAAGGAGTGCGTCAAGGTTGTATATTGTCACCCTGCTTATTTAACTTATATGCAGAGTACATCATGAGAAACGCTGGGCTGGAAGAAGCACAAGCTGGAATCAAGATTGCGGAAGAAATATCAATAACCTCAGATATGCAGATGACACCACCCTTATGGCAGAAAGTGAAGAGGAACTAAAAAGCCTCTTGATGAAAATGAAAGAGGAGAGTAAAAGGTTGGCTTGAAGCTCAACATTCAGAAAACAAAGATCATGGCATCTGGTCCCATCACTTCATGGGAAATAGACGGAAAAACAGTGGAACCAGTGTCAGACTTTTTTTTTGGGGGGGGGGGGCTCCAAAATCACTGCAGATGCTGATTGCAGCCATGAAATTAAAAGACGCTTACTCCTAGGAAGGAAAGTTATGACCAACCTAGATAGCATATTAAAAAGCAGAGACATTACTTTGCCAACCAAGGTCCATGTAGTCAAGGCAATGGTTTTTCCCGTGGTCATGTATGGATGTGAGAGTTGGACTATGAAGAAAGCTGATTGCCAAAGAATTGATGCTTTTGAACTGTGGTGTTGGAGAAGACTCTTGAGAGTCCCTTGGACTGCATGGAAATCCAACCAGTCCATTCTAAAGGAGATCAATCCTGGGTGTTCATTTGAAGGACTGATGCTAAGGCTGAAACTGCAATACTTTGGTCACCTCATGCAACAAGTTGACTCACTGGAAAAGAGTCTGATGCTGGGAGGGATTGGGGGTGGGAGGAGATGGGGACGACAGAGAATGAGATGGCTGTATGGCATCACTGACTCGATGGACATGAGTTTGGGTGAGCTCCAGGAGTTGGTGATGGACAGGGAGGCCCGGCGTGCTGTGATTCATTGGGTCGCAAAGGGTTGGACATGACTGAGTGACTGAACTGAACTGAACTAGGTAAGTTTATTCCTAGATATTTAATTCTTTTAGCTGCAGTGGTGAATGGGACTGAGTCCTTAATTTCTCTTTCTGTTCTTTTCATTGTTAGTATACAGAAATGCAAGTGATTTCTGTGTGTTGCATTTGTACCCTGCGACTTTGCTAAATTCACTGATTAGCTCTAGTAATTTTCTGATACTATCTTTAGGGTTTTCTATGTACAGTATCATGTCATCTGCAAACAGTGAGAGCTTTACTTCTTTTCTGATCTGGATTCCTTTTATTTCTTTTTCTTCTCTGATTGCTATAGGTAGGACTTCCAGAGCTATGTTGAATAATAATGGTGAAAGTGGACACCGTTGTCTTATTCCTCATCTTAGGGGGAATGCTTTCAGTTTTTCACCATTGAGAATAATGTTTACTGTAGGATTATCATACATGACCTTTACTATGTTGAGGTAGGTTTCTCCTATGCCCGTTCTTTGAAGTTTTAATCATAAGTGGGTGCTTAATTTTGTCAAAGTTTTTTTCTACATCTATTGAGATGATTTTATCTTTCAATTTGTTAATATGGTGTATTACATTGATTGATTTGTGTATATTGAAGAATCCTTGCATTCCTGGAATTAAACCCAACTTGATAATGGTGCATGAGCTTTTTGATGTGTTGCTGAATTACATTCGATAAAAATTTTGTTGAAGATTTTTGCATCTGTGTTCATCAGTGATATTGGCCTGTAGTTTTGTTTTTTTGTGTTGTCTTTGTCTAGTTTTGGTATCAGGGTGTTCATGGATGAGTTTGAAAGTGTTCCCTCCTCTGCAATTTTTTGAAAGAGTTTTAGAATAATAGGCATAAGCTCTTCTCTAAATGTTTGATAGAATTCTCCTGTGAAGCCATCTGGTTCTGGGCTTTTGTTTTTTGGGAGATTTTTGATCACAGCCTCAATTTCAGTGCTTGTAATTGGGCTGTTCATAATTTCTATTTCTTCCTGTTTCAGTCTTGAAAAATTGAACTTTTCTAAGAACCTATCCATTTCTTCCAGGATATCCATTTTATTGCCATATAGTTGTTCATAATAGTCTCTTATAATCCTTTGTATTTCTGCATTGTCTGTTGTAACCTCTCCTTTTTCATTTCTAATTTTGTTGATTTGATTCGTTTCTCTTTTTTTCTTGATGAGTCTGGCTAAAGATTTGTCAATTTTGTTTATCTTATCAAAGAAGCACCTTTTAGTTTTATTAATCTTTACTATTATTTCTTTCATTTCTTTTTCAATTATTTCTGCTCAGATCTTTATGATTTTCCTTCTACTAATTTTTTTTGTCATTCTTTTTCCAGTTGTTTTATGTGTAAAGTTAGGTTGTCTATTTGATGTTTTTCTTGTTTCTTGAGGTAGGACTGTATTGCTATAAACTTCCCTCTTAGGACTGCTTTTGCTGCATCCCATAGGTTTTGAGTTGTCATGTTATCATTGTTATTTGTTTCTAGAAATTTTTTAAATTTCCCTTTTGATTTCTTCAGTAACCTGTTGGTTATTTAGAAACATGTTGTTTACTCTCCATGTGTTTGTGTTTCTTACAGTTTTTTTTCTTGTAATTGATATCTAGTCTCACAGCATTGTGGTCACAGAAGATGCTTGACTTTATTTCAATTTTCTTAAATTTTCTGAGGTTTGATTTGAGACACATGATGTGGTCTATCCTGAAGAATGTTTCATGTGCACTTGAGAAGAAGGTGTATTATTCTGCATGAGATCAATCTCATGTATTATTTAAGATTTGTGTTTCCTTATTAATTTTCTGTTTTGATAATCTGTCCATTGGTGTGAGTGGGGTGCTAAAGTCTCCTACTATTACTGTGTTACTGCCAATTTCTCCTTTTATGTCTGTTAGTGTATGTCTTATGTATTGAGGTGCTCCTATGTTGGGTGCATAGATATTTACAATTGTTATGTCTTCCTCTTGGATTGATCCCTTGATCATTATGTAGTGTTCTTCCTTATCTCTTATAATCTTCCCTATTTTAAGGTTTATTTTGTCTGATATGAGAATTGCTACTCCAGCTTTGTTTTGCTTCCCATTTGCATGGAATATATTTTTCCATCCTCTCACTTTCAGTCTATATGTATCTTTAAGTCTGAAGTCAAGGCTATGGTTTTTCCAGTGGTCATGTATGGATGTGAGAGTTGGACTGTGAAGAAAGCTGATCACTGAAGAATTGATGCTTTTGAACTGTAGTGTGAAGAAGACTCTTGAGAGTCCCTTGGACTGCAAAGAGATCCAACCAGTCCATTCTAGAGGAGATCAATCCTGAGTGTTCATTGGAAGGACTGATTTTGAAGCTGAAACTCCAATACTTTGGCCACCTCATGCGACAAGTTGACTCACTGGAAAAGACTCTGATGCTGGGAAGGATTGGGGGTGGGAGGAGAAGGGAACGACAGAGAATGAGATGGCTGGATGGCATCACCGACTCGATGGACATGAGTTTGGGTGAACTCCGGGAGTTGGTGATGGACAGGGAGGCCTGGCGTGCTGTGATTCATGGGGTCGCAAAGAGTCGGACACGACTGAGCGACTGAACTGAACTGAACTGAGGTTTCTTGTAGACAGCATGTATATGGGTATTGTTTTTGTATCCATTTAGCCAGTCTGTGTCTTTTGGGTGGAGCATTTAATATATTTACATTTAAAATAATTATTGATACATATGTTCCTATTGCCATTTTCTTAATTGTTTGGGGTTGATTTTTAGATCTTTTTTCTTCTCTTGTATTTCTTGACTATATGTCCATTTAACTTTTCTTGTAAAGATGGTTTGATGGTCCTGAATTCTCTTAACTTTTGCCTGTCTGAAAAGCTTTTTTTTTCTCCATCAATTTTGAATGAGACCCTTGCTAGATACAGTAATTTTGGTTGTAGATTTTTCCCTTTCAGTACTTTAAATATATACTGCCATTCCCTTCTGGCCTGCAGAGTTTCTGCTGAAAGATCAGCTGTTAGGCATATGGGGTTTCCCTTGTATGTTATTGTTGCTTCTCCATTGCTGCTTTTAATATTTTTTCTTTGTGTTTAGTCTTTGTTAGTTTGATTACTATGTGTCTTGGTGTGTTTTTCCTTGGGTTTATCCTATATGGGACTCTCCGTGCCTCTTGGACTTGATTGACTATTTCCTTTCCCACGTTGGGGAAATTTTCAACTATAATCTCTTTAAAAATTTTCTCATACCCTTTCTTTTTCTCTTCTTCTTCTGGGACCCCTGTAATTTGAATGGTGGTATGTTTCATATTGCCCCAGATATCTCTGAGACTATTCTCAGTTCTTTGCATGCTTTTTACTTTATTCTGCTCTTCAGATTTTATTTCTACCATTTTATCTTCCAGTTCACTGCTTCGTTCTTCTGCTTCAGATATTCTGCTATTGATTCCTTGTAGAGTATTTTTAATTTCAGTAATTGTGTTATTTGTCTCTGTATGTTTATTCTTTAATTCTTCTAGGTCTTTGTTAATTGATTCTTGCATTTTTTCCATTTTGCTTTCAAGTATTTTGATCACCTTTGCTATCATTATTCTAAATTCTTTTTCTGGTAATTTGCTTATTTCCTCTTCATTCATTTGGAATTCTGTGTTTCTAGATTTTGCCTTCATTTGTGCAATATTTCTGAATTCTTTCTTCCTTTTGGTTTCTGCCCTCCTAAGTTCGGTCCAGTGGTTTATGTAAGCTTCCAATAGGGTGAGATTTGTGTTGAATTTTTGTCTGTTTGTTTTTCCTCTGATGTGCAACACGGAGGTTGGTGGTAATCCTGTCTGCTGATGATGGGGTTTGTATTTTTGTTTTGTTTGTTGTTTAGCTGAGGCACCCTGTACAGGGTGCTACTGGTGGTTGGATGATGCCAGGTCTTGTATTCCAGTGGTTTCCTTTATGTGAGTTCTCACTGCTGATATCCCCTAGGGTTAGTTCTCTGGTAGTCTAGGGTCTTGGAGTCAGTGCTCCCCCTCCAAAGGCTCAGGGCTTGATCTCTGGTCAGGAACAAAGATTCTACAAGTGGTTTGTTATAGCATTAAGTGAAATTAAAACAAATATGTGAAAACAAGAAACTAAAGATATACCCCAGACAAATGGCAGTTACAAAATCAGGCAAATAATAATTAAAATAATGGAACATATACATGTACGTATATACTCATGAGCAAAGTCAAAACAGTCCGACAAAAATAAAGGACCATAAACTGGCCTGGTGAACAAAGGAAATAAAAAATTATATTTACCAGTTAAGAAAAAAAGTAACTAAAGCACCAACTGGAAAACAAATCTAAAGCAAGGTCCCAAGTGGAGAATAAAGCAATGAAAACAAAACTAACAAATATGTTGAGAGGAAAGGAAAGAAAGAGAAGAAAGAAAGAATAGATATGCAAAGTTAAATAGTGGTAGATGAGGCAGGTTCATATACATTAAAGATTAACTGAAGGGAAAAAGCAGTAGGAAAAGCTAACAAAGCAATAAATGGAGAAAAATATAATAGGTTTAAACATTTTTAATTAAAATTATAAAAAAGAAGGAAAAAATGGAAGATGAAGAAAGAGAAAAGGAAAAAAAAGGAAAATTCCACAGAACTGCAAAGGCCCAATGTAGAGTCAGAGGTTTATAGCAACAATAAACAGTGTAACTGAATATACACACTTACATACATATACACCCATAAGCAAAATCAAAACAGTCCAACAAAAATAATGTACAATAGATAGACCCAGCAAACAGAGGGAACCAAAACTTATGTCTACCAGAACAAAACTGACTAAAGCACAAACTGGAAAACAAAACTAAAGCAAGGTGCCAACTGGGGAATAAAGCAATGAAAATAAAACTAACAAATATTTTGAGACTAAAGGAATGAAAGAAAACAAAGAATAAATATGCAAAGTTTAATAGAGGTAGATAAAGAAGATTTATTTATATTAAATATTAGCTATCAGGGGAAAAGAACAGTAGGAAAGACAAACAAGAAATAAATATATTAAAAATATATAGAAAAACACTGATGTCATTATAGTGAAATCTGCTTTGGCTATTAAAAAAAATTTTTTTTTTTTTTTTTTTTTTACAATTAAAAGTCAAAATAGAGTAGCTATGGTTCAGACATCCTGGGATATAACTATTTCCCAGATATCCTGAAAAATGATATTATGGGTGTGATTTCAGATTAGACGCTGTGACCTAATGTAGAACTTAATGCTCCTGTAATGCATTTTTGCTTCTGTACTTTGCTTGCTCCTTGTAAAACCAAAGTTACTCCATTTTAAGATAAGGTTGTTTTTAAGTAAAGATTCCTAAAATTGTTTTTGGAAAAAAAAAAGTGAAAACAAAAAAATAATAATAGTTTTAAAAAATTAAAAAAAGAGAAAAGAAAAAAATGCTCCCCAGAACTGCAAAAGCCCAACATAGAGACAGAGGTTTATAACAACAATAAAAAATGTGACTGAAAAAAAAAAAGAAAAGAAAAAGTTCAAAAGCTTAATTAGATTTCATAGTGTCAATGAAATCGACAGCTACAATAGAATGCGGAAAAATTCAAAAGAATCTGCAGAACAAGTCAAAACATAAGAATAATACATGTTTTTCATGAGTCACTGCTGTCAGAGTCCTTTCCCTTGCTGGGAAGCATAGTCCATTTCACTTGGCTGATCTATGGACCCGCTGAGGGGGCAGCTCAGATTCTAATCTGGTCCTACTCCTTTCTGTTCTTGCCTCCAATATCCACAGCTATCAGAACTAGTGTGTGTGTGTGTGTGTGTGTGTATGTTTGTGGGAGCTCTCAATGACCTTTTACATATTCCATAGACACAGAGTCTGCCTCGTTGATTGTGTGGATTTAATCTGCAGCTTGTATAGCTGATGGGAGGGTTTTGGGTCTTCTTCCTTAGTCACACTGCTCCTGGGTTTCAATTGTGTTTTTATTTCCACCTCTGCATGTGGGTCATCCACTGGGGTTTGCTCCTGAGGCTGCCCTGGAGGACTTGGGTTTGCCCCTGTGAGGGCCAGGTGTAGAGGTGGTGCAGCTGCTTGGCTTGCAGGGACCCTGGCAGCACTAAGTGCACAGAGACACGGACTGCCTCTGCTGCAGGAGTTATGGCCCTATCAGAGTCTTTTTTCAAGCCTCTTGTAGCTGGCAATTAGAAGGCTTCTTTGGCCAGTCTTTCTTTGTAGCTCCACCCGTTCAGGCACATAGAGGGCTTCCTTGCCTTCTCTGTTGTTCGGCACATCAGGCACATAGAGGGGCCCCCCAGTTGGGGTCCTACTCTGTAGTTCAGCGCATCAGTCACTTAAAGGAGCACCCTGGGTGGGGACCTACTCTGTAGTTCAGTGTGTCAGGCTTTTAATGGGCCAGCCTCTCTATTGTTCAGCTGCCAATGCTGGCATGTGGGGGGAGATAGGCTATGGTGATGGCTGCACCCCTTACGCATGACTCAGCAGTACTGCCTTGCTTCCACGGCTGCTTGGCTTTCCTCCACAGGCGTTCCCCACCACAATCTCCTCCCTCACATCTCCTCGATTCGTCTCTCAGCAGTCAACAGCAACTCTTGCCTGGGGATTGCTCCTCAATCCCTGAATTCCAGCTCCCAGCCACTGTGCTGTCTGGGGTTTGTATGGCTGCAGCAAGGACTTTCTGATTCTCATTCCATTTAGGCTGCCACAGATTAGCTGTTTCACTCTCAGCCTAAAATATTTCTCCTCTGACTCAGACAATTGCCCCGATATGGGGAGTGAAGCCCTGTGTCAGTTCCCTCACTCGCCAAGAGCAGGTCCAGTCCTACTAATACTCCTGTTTTTCCCCCTAGTTCCTTCATCCTACCGAGTTTTTCGTGAGTCTATATATTCTTTTCTGCTAGTTGGGTACTCCTGTCCGCTCTCAGCTGGTGTTCTGCATGTACTTCTGTGTCTGAAGGTGTATTCCTGATATATCCATGGAGAGAGATACTCCATGTCCACCTCCTCTTCTGCCATCTTTTTATCCTCCCTTTATTTCACTTTTATTAACAGATAACTTCAGTAACATAACCTGTGGCACCATGACTCCCATCATATGTTTCCTGAGGGAAATAGAGGCAGAATGTTAGGTACAAATGGTCTCTCATCTAGGGGCCAGTAATATCTGTGTGGTAGGCTTCCCAGGTAATGCTAACAGTAAAGAACCTGCCTACAAAAGCAGGAGACATAAGAGACACAGGTTCAATCCTGGTCTCAGAAAGATTCCCTGGAGGAGGGCATGGCAACCCACTCCAGTATTCTTGCCTGGCAAATCCGATGGACAGAGGAGCCTAGCGGGCTATAGTCCATAGAGTCACAAAGAGACACGACTCAAGTGACTTAGCATGCATGCATGCAATATTAAGTGAGAGTTAGACAGCTTATTCCTCAAGGCATTTGGGATAAAGGCAGGCCAAGAGAATGAACCTGTGGTGACTTTGGAAACAAAATTTCTTTCTTTCATGGACGTTCTGGCTGCCTCCTCTGAATACCCTGAAAGCAAGCAAGGAGGAGAAACAGCAGGCAGACAAGTGAAGCCTCCAGTGAAATTAACTTAGAGATGATACTAAATTCACATGAACTGGAAGATGTGCCCCACTGAACTTGTCCTTTCTCACCTCCCAGTAGCATATGGATCAGGAATTACAGAAAGGGACCCACTCTAACCCAGAAAGGGGTAAGACCACCCCAACTGCCACAACACAGGGACAGGAGGAGGTCGACTTTTATGTTTATGGAGTTAGATATAAAATAATTGTTTTGAATTGCTGGACTGTTGACCATGGCATCCAGTCCCATCATTTCATGACAAATAGATGGGGAAACAATGGAAACTGTGACGGACTTTATCTCCTTGGGCTCCAAAATCACTGCAGATGGTGACTGCAGCCATGAAATTAGAAGACGCTTGCTCCTTGGAAGAGACGCTGTGACCAACCTAGACAGCATATTAAAAAGCAGAGACATTACTTTGCCGACAAAGGTTGGTCTAGTTAAAGCTATGGTTTTCCCAGTAGTCATGTATGGATGTGACAGTTGGACTATAAAGAAAGCTGAGCACCAGAGAATTGATGCTTTTGAACTGTGCTGTTGGAGAAAACTCTTGGGAGTCCCTTGGACTGCAAGGAGATCAAACCAGCCAATCATAAAGGAAATCAGTCCTGAATATTCACTGGACAGACTGATGCTGAAGCTGAAACTCCAATACTTTGGCCACCCGATGCAAAGAACTGACTCTTTGGAAAAGACCCTGATGCTGGGAAAGATTGAGGGCAGGAGAAGAAGGGATAGACAGAGGTTGAGATGGTTGGATGCCATCACCAACTTGATGGATATCAGTTTGAGCAAGCAAGCTCTGGGAGTCATGGGCAGGGAAGCCTGGCATGCTGCAGTCCATGGGGTCACAAGAGTCAGACACGACTGAGTGACTGCACTGATCTGACCATCTAATCTCTATGTGAGAATGAAATCCCCTCAATTTGTGCAGCTTGCTCACTGAATCTCACATTGCTGCAAAACATGTGAACATGCTTTTTATTTTTATTTTTCCTGTGTCAACTTTCAGGCTTTCTGATGCATTCCACTACAGTAGAGGAATAATTCTCCATAGCATCTGTACAATTTAAAGGTCAAGCAGCAGACATGCATTTTTCTGGCTAGTGTTTCCAACTCAGTGACTCCTTACCATTTCTTCTTATCATCTGGCCTAAAGAGAAATAGATGGTGTACTCTTTTCTGATGCTCTACCAGGTTTGCATGAAACTAAAGGTATCATTTCATCAGTGCCAGTCAGATTGAGAGGATGAAATGGATTTGGGGTATGTTATTCAAAAGAGGGTTAGAATTAATTTTTTTCAGGCCAGGAAAGTGACCCTGGTCCACAGAAGAATTTCAGGTAACTAGAAAAAAGTGGATTACACAGTTCAGTTAGAAGTGGCAGGAAAAAAAAATAAACCCATAAACTCCTTTACTAAAACCTGTTTGTCTGGCCAGAGTGAAAATGGAGACAATTAAATCATTTTCAGCAAATTATCGATGCGATATACGTATTTTTTTCCTTTCAAGTAAAGGAAACTAAAGGATGGTTGTGGCCTTTTGTTGTAGATAGCTTTTCAGAGCAGTGTAACATAAACAGATTATCTGCAGTGTTTATTCAGTGTGAAAAAACAGTTCCAAGAGCCCCAGGTGCTTGCCAAGATCATAATTGTACCTTCTTAAATACTTTCATTACTTGGAAGTACAATAAGCGAGGCTAGGACACATGCTTTCCATTTTCTTGTCAACAAAACACCTCCAATAAATTAAGCTTTATTTTCTCCAGAAAATTTCTCTAGAACTATTCAGGGTATATGAAAAGGAAAGGGAGGTAGGGCTTTGGTTTAATTTTTTTATGACCTTGAAAAGAAGCAAAGTTAAATCTCCCCTCCAAAAAGAAAAGAATAAAGGTGGTGGCTCAAATGTGTGGTAAAAGTTTGCCACAAAACTAAAGTATTCCATCCAAGATGGTTTCTGGTTTGTTCAGCGTGGATGCAAGAGTGCAGAGTGTTCAGAAAACATGATTGGAATCACACATGGTAGATTGGAAGGAGCTGAACCACCCTAGGGGGGCAGAGGGGTTCAAGGAAATCACAGGACAAAGTTTAGAGTATATAATATCTGGGAAAGCTCAATGAATAGGGTCCCCTTCCACAGGAGCTTGCCTGGTCATAACATGGAAGGGGATCCAACTCTGCTGGTGCGTTTTCATTACTGACTTGTTTTTAATTTGTTAAAAATTTTAAAAATCTTTATGGAATTTTTTGCACTATTGTTTTATGTTTTAATTTTTTGACCCTGAGGCATGTGGGATCTCAGCTCCCTGCTGCTGCTGCTGCTGCTGCTAAGTCACTTCAGTCGTGTCTGACTCTGTGTGAGCCCACAGATGGAAGCCCACCAGGCTCCCCTGTCCCTGGGATTCTCCAGGCAAGAACACTGGAGTGGGTTGCCATTTCCTTCTCCAATGTGTCAAAGTGAAAAGTGAAAGTGAAGTCGCTCAGTCGTGTCCGACCCTTAGCAACCCCACGGACTGCAGCCTACCAGGCTCCTCCATCCATGGGATTTTCTAGGCAATAGTACTGGAGTGGCTTGCCATTGCCCTCAGCTCCCTGACCAGGGATCAAACCTGCATCCCTTGCAATTGGAATGCAAAGTCTTAAACACTGGACAGTCAGGAAAGTCCCATGCTGGTGGAGTCTACTAACTTTGGAATAATCAATAAGCTGTGCATGCACCCAGTCTCAGGGTAAAATGTCCAATTGGCCTCTGTGCCCCCAACCTCAGAGGAGGCTTCACTCATAAGAGCTTCTCTCTGACCTCCTACTAACCTGTCCTTTCCCCTTCCAACTTCAGTCTCTATATTTTCCCCAGCTTCCTTATCCTGCTTCAATCCTCTGACAGTTGCTTGAATATATGTAAACATTTACCTTCATGGAGCCCCTACTACATTTTTATTAGCTTGATTGTCATGTGATAGTGTTGAAAGTCCTCGTAGTTCTGAAGGAGACTCAAAAGATGCAGAAATCAGAAACAATGCAAGTCAAAAATTCAACAAATTTTCCATATCTCTGTTCCTCTCTTTGATCAGATGCACCTCAAAACCACTGCTTGGAGGGATATGCTGGCTTTGAGAGAATGTGAGAAAGAGACAGAGGGAGGGAGAGAGAGTCTGTGTGTGCCTGTGTAGGAACTGAATTAACTGGAACTTGTCTAATTAAAACGGTCAGTTAATTAGAATTTTTCTGCAACTGAATTTTAGGAAAAATGAAACGGAAGTGGGGAATTCACAATATTAAACCCCTCTGCCAGACTTCTGCATGCATTATTTGGGTTAATCTTCACATTCACCCTGCCAGGTAGGTTTTTCTAAGCCCACTTTACCAACAAGGGAACTGAAGCTCAAAGAGTTTAAAACAGAGGCCAGCAAATAATGGCTCACAGCCAAACCTGCTCCATACCTGCTTTTGTAAGAAAGATGTATTAGAATTCAGTGCTGTACTATTTACAGTCACCAGGACATGGAAGCAACTTAGATGTCCAACAACAGATGAATGCATAAAGAAGTTATACAATAGAATATTACTCACCCATAAAAGGGAATGAATCTGAATCAGTTGAACTGAGATGGATGAAACTAGAGCCTGTTATACAGAGTGAAGAAAGTTAGATAGAGAAAAACAAATACTGTATATTAATGCAGATACATGGAATCTAGAAAAATGGTACTGATGAACCTATTTGCAGGGAAGGGATAAAGACATAAACATAGAGAACAGACTTGTGGACACAGCGAGGGGAGGAGAGGGTGGAACCAGTTGAGAGAATAACACTGAAACATATGCATTACTGTATGTAGAACAGATAACCAGAGGGAAGTTGCTGTACAAGACACAGAGCTCAGCCTGGTGCTCTGTGACAACCTTAGAGGGGTGGGTTTGGGGGCGGGACAGAGGTTCAAGAGGGAGGGGACATGTGTACGCTTATGGCTGATTCACGTTGTTGTATGGCAAAAACCAACACAACACTGCAAAGCAAGTATCTTCCAATTAAAAATAAATTTTAAAGAAAGAACTCAATGCTACTTGTAAGTTCAGGTACCTTCCTCATGCTACCCCAGCATAGTTGGGTAGTTGCTCCAGAGACAGATTGGTCTAGAAAGCCATAGTGATGATCTAGAATTTTACTGAACAAGTTTGTCAACCTCTTGTTGCAACAGAATCACTGTTGTCACCAAATAATATGTGATGTAGAGGATTTGACCTTTAACCTTTCCCTTTCTGGTTCCAGACCCCAGTGAATTTTGAGACGAGGCAAGAAAAAACAGTGATGTCAAGATTACTTATTGACGAATCACAATTGCAAATAACTATTTTACTTCTAAAAAAAGAAAAAATACACTGGAATGCTCTGAGGTCAATTTTAGAATTAATGTGATCTTTTCAGTTCCTAAGGCTGTCCTGGAATTCAGGGATGACAGAGAAGAACTACACAATCTCCACAATTGTACACAGGTCCCTATTCTGATGAAGGCAAACACTGGATCAGGACAGTGTTTTCCAGACTTTAATGTGCACACCAACTACCCAGGGTTTCTTGTTAAAATGCAGATTTTGATTCAGTGGTTCTGGGCTGGTGCTGAGAACTCACATTCATAACAAATTCTCAGCTAACGATTATGCCGCTGGTCCTGACATCACACCCTGGATGGAAAGGGTTAATACACGAATGTCAAAATTCTCAACCAGAAGGTTTTTTGGGTCAAACCTAAATGACTCAGAAAAATCAAATAACCTCTACATTTTCCCATAATCATTGGCTTAGTAGTCATTTGATGAAAAGTGACAGATTCAGGTTAGTCTACGTCACTGGTTCCCAACGTGAGGTCCCAGGGTAGAGCAGCATCAGCGTCCTTTAGACACACCTGTGTCCTATGTTCTGCCAGCCCTTCCAGGTGATTCTGTTATACCAACCCCTTCTGGTGATTCTGATGTGTGCTAAAGCTTGGGAACCACTGGTTTATGCTATGGATAATTAATCAGGGTTTGTTTGTTGGTTTATTCTCTGAACATCCTGTAAATCTATTTAATATGTTCAGTCTTTGTTTATATAGAGTACATCAGCAGAGGAGATAGGAAAATATTGAAGTGTGGAGAAACACATTCTGACATGATTGCATGCCTTCTCCTGGTGAAGGATACAGGTATTCCCAAGCATGATTATTTTTTGACATCAGTTGACATTCCCATATCCAAAGGTTCTTATTTGGTAAGTAAAGTCTGCTATGTATGCCTGTCCCACATTCATCTAAGATGAAATGTGGCCCTGATGCATCTCAGGAAAAGCCCTGGGAGGGCAGGGGAAGGTGCTTTTGATCTTTTGGACTTCTTGTTCAGTGTCTTATTGTTCATTCTTCTAGTACCATGGTGCTGGCCTTTAGGTAACTCTCTGAGGATTTTAAAAAATGATCGTTTCATGGAATTAGGAGAAAAGCCTTATCATACGAGTCAGACACTCAGGCACATATCACATGTACCACCCATGGTGACCTCAGATCATTGGTGAAGCTTTCGGCCACACAGTCACCACTTTGGGCATCAACAGGTCTGTTTGCATTCTCCCCTCTCCCTGGCTTTTCCCTGTGTTGATTCCAGTGTGAGCGATGCTACAGGGCCACTGAGGACTCGTGTGCATGGCCATAGAGTGTGGGGAATCTAATGCCCCGTGGAGTGAGGCTTTGACCAATGGTATAGGCAGAAGTCGGCAGATAAATCTACATGCACACTAATCAAGTGCTGTGAGACACAGTGTCACACAGGGTCCTTTAAGGATCAAGTGGATGACATGGACATGAGGCCAGCAGCAGCAAGCTCAGCAGTGCACCCTCTTTCCCCTCGCACGCCCTCTTTTCCCTCACTATGCTTTCCTGGATTTTCAGTTTCTAAGCAAACCAAAGCACATTCACCATTGCCTAGTGTCTGTTTCCTCTGAAACTCAGGTGAAGGGGCATACTATACAAGGACAGAGATCAGAAACTACTTTGTTGACTCATCTCACACCATCGTCAGTGGAAGTTCTAGCTTGTGGAGGACATTTGAAAAAATGGCCTGGAAGCTTAGGTGATGGCAATCAGATTACTTAGGGTGGATGCAAAGAGCTCCTTGGGCATGGAGGGTCGGTAGGGTTGTGGCAAAGTACAGAAGTTACTCAAACAGGGTCACTGTGTGAGGGGGAAACTCCACATTACTGCCTGAGCTTCAGAAACACCTTCAGAGGAAGGCCCCAACCCCTGCCCAGAATCTCCCAGAGTGGCTATTAAATGCTGACTGTATTTTACAGCTCCAAGTAGGATTCTGATGGGCAAGTAGGGCTGCAAATCATTTTGCACAAAAATACCCATTGGAGTGAACAGATGTTGTTCTGAATACATGACTATTTCCCTTAATTGTCTCAGGACTTTGGATAAGTGATTTACGTTTTGTGAACATTAGTTTCCTCTTCTCTAAAATGGGGATGATGATAACACCAATGTCAAAGAATTGTGATGCTTCAATTAGCTCATCAAGCACCTGGTATAAAGTATGTGCTCAACAATGGTTATTTCCTGGCCCCACTCCCTCCTTTCTTTTCAGTGTTCCCACACTGAGCGCATAGTCTAGCCATGCTCCACCACCTGAACCCCTGTTTCTCATACCTGGCTCCTCATCTTACATCCTTCCTTCCTTGCTGCCCCTCACTGCCTGGAATTCCCATTCTCCAGGCCTACCTGGATTATGGATTTCCCTGGTGGCTCAGCGGTAAAGAATTCACCTGCAATGCAGGAGACACCACTTGGATCCCTGGGTCGGGAAGATACCCTGGAGAAGGAAATGGCAACCCACTCCAGTATTCTTGTCTGGAGAACCTCATAGACAGATGAGCCTGGTGGGCTACAGTCCCTGGGGTCACAAAGAGTCAGAAAGGACTGAGCCATTGAACAGAAACAACAACCTAGATTGCACTTCTCCTGGGAGATCCACTTACATCCAAACCTATCAATAAAGCTTTCTTTACCACTTAATTCTGCAGTTCTCCACTGCTGAACTTTCTGGTACTCATTGTCTTGTCCACTAAACTTTGATTACTTTGCCTCCTTGTTGTAACTTTGCATAGCCTG
This sequence comes from Moschus berezovskii, assembly GCF_049115385.1. NCBI lineage: Eukaryota > Metazoa > Chordata > Mammalia > Artiodactyla > Moschidae > Moschus > Moschus berezovskii. The sequence goes on along the minus strand of NC_142470.1, from coordinate 65,748,148 downwards.
AGTTATCATCTGAGGAGATCATGCTGCTTGGAGGAAAGCAGACTTCCCAAGACGCTTCAGAGGCCAGGTTGGCACTTCCAGCTTTGCTTGCTAGTTTTGGTTAGAGTGGCTATTTTTCTTTTCCTGGAGAAAACTGAGTGAGTATGAGAAAAATGCTACCAATTACCTACTCCCAGCCTCCAATCCTGAATCCAGCCAAACTGCTTAACAACAGAAAAGTGTCTGTTTTTCCCAGTTTGGTTTAATGATTTTCCTGTAGATCCACATCTCTTTCTATCACAAAGAAATCACTTTATCCTGCTGGGTAATTAATACAAATGTACAGTATGGCAAACACATTCCTGTAGACTGCTTATTTTGCTGGTAAATTACAGGAAATCCTATACAGTACACCTGGGACACCCTGCAGTTTGAAATTAGAATATAAAGTGCCTCCCCATTCCTCCTACTTGGCCAGGATACTGGTCTGATTGTGAAAATCTTTCTAGTTAGACATGTAATAAACTGGGATGATGGCAAATTCATTTACTTCCCTTTAGCTGAAAATTAATAAAGATTTTAATTCAAAGCATAAAAAAACCTCACCACCCTGTTTACAGCCCCCTGAGTTACAAGAGGGGATGTGATATGGTGTTGGCTCCCAGTTGTGAATTCATTCAGAAAACATATGCCACATACAAATTTGTAACCAAATCCTTAGAGTTTAAGGTATTTGCCAGTAAAACTCCTTGGCCAAGCTTTAGTTCTGTGTGATGTCACTTCTATATGAGCCCTGTGATAGCATTAAACTGGTCACAGCTGTTTCTGATTGAAGTGCTAGAGCCCTCTTACAGGCAGGCTGTACCTCTCTCCCCGCTCCTTCCCTCCTTCGTCCAGAGTGGCTTTCTTTAACAAAAGGACTCCTTTATGAACATGGTCAGTGGGCTCTAGCTGGTTATTCTCACAGCAAGTTTGTAGTGACTTGGTTTGGCCTTGGAATGGTTTTATATACCCACATGCGGGGAGCATGCAAGAAACGCGCAAGGGGGCGCACACACAGTCCAGAAAGGCTTTCTTCTTGATAATTGATGTGTAAATCTTCCCTAGGTCTGTGTACTGAAGTACAAAGTAAACACTTTGGTATCTTCCTTTCTAGAAAGAACAGTCCAGTCCAGGGCAAACGGTCTTCAAGAAATACCAAACCTCATCTCTTCTTGGAAGGAGAGGGGGTGCCATCCGGGTGGGTGGTGTACACTTAACTGAAATTTACTCCACCTTTCTGCGGCCTAGTATATCCCAGTTCAAGGAGGGTCCATAGAGTGTTTCTTAAAGGGACAGATAATAAATAGGCTAGGCTTCAGGCCACATACTCTGTCACAACTACACACTTCTGCCATGGTAGTGGGAAGAATCTGCCATGGATAATTTGTAAGTGTCTAACAAAGACTTATTTACAAAAATGGTGCAGTTTGGCCTATTGGCCTAGTTAGTCTTCTGGCCCTGCTCTGCTCAGAGTGTGGTGGCTGGGTGCCAGTTCAAAATCGTTCAGAAGTGTTCCATGACACGGTAAGTGCAGAAACTGAAGGGAATGCTTAGCTACTTTTAAAGCAACTTGATGCTGCCATAGCAGTTGAGTGCATAAGCAGTGCCTTTCTTTCCCAGAAGAAGCAGACCAGTTTTGAGGCTGTTGACCTTATGTTGGAGTTACTACAGTTGGTAAAGCCATGTGCCAATCATGCCCAGTAGGACACATAGAAGACCAGGATGGATATAAAAAGAAAAGCCAATAAAAGTGATGGATGGGTTGTTTCCTGTAGAAAGAGAGGCTGTTCTCACAGGCACCAAGAGGGATTCAGCGTTCCAATCCTACCATCTTGCTCCACTAGCTTCTCTTGGGAAGGGAAGAGAAGGGAGAAGAGTAGGGAGCCTCTACTCTGCCTGCTTGAGACCATGCCACACAGAATCTCCATCTGCTTTGGAGGTCTTTTAGAAACAAGGATACTGTGCTTCTGTCTCTGGGAAGGGAGCCCAGTAGCATGATGTATCATGGGGAAGATTAGAATTTTTTTTTTCTATTTTGGTCTTGTGGGGAAAATTATTGGTTAGCGCAGACGCACAGGGAATGGTGAAGGACGTGCGAATGGATGAACCTGGAGAAAAAGAGCGTCTTGCTGCTTGAAACCACCCTATGTTCTGTTTTGTCTCTCTTCTTGCTCTCCATCCAACTTCCCTCCAGTAAAGCCACCTTGCCAGCCAGGCCTCTTTTATAGGGTGCTATTCACAGGGTTGGCCTCACAGTTTGTAAACACATAGAAACTTATCTGGGATCTAAGGTTGAAGTCTTCAAAATCCAAAGAAAACTTTGGAAACTTACGGTTGTTAAGGAAAAGTATCAAATGCCAATTTTTGATGGGTTGGGAGCATTTTAAGATACTAGTGCCACTGGACTCCAGTCCTTAAAAGCCATGATGTCACTGTAGAGGAATATGATGTCAGGCTATAAAAAGATCAGAGAGCTTTTGAAAAATTCCTAGGCCATGTTGGGAAGTTTATATGCAATGCTGAACAGAAAATACAGTGTTCTTTTTCTTCTTCCCTCCACCTCCTTCACAAGTACCCCTGCCAAGAGCATGAAGGTGAGGCAAGCACTGCCCAGGAATATAGCTGGCTTTTATTACTAGAACTTGTTCGTTCTTTAAGAGTTGCAGTAAAACTTTTTTTAAAAAGTTCCTTGACTTAACTACTACATGAAGTATTAAATGGTCAGCATAACTTGATAACACTTATGTTTACTTTCCATGAAGTGGGAAAGCTGATTTTCCTTGTTTTGGCTCATAGTTCTGGATAACATGACAATTATTTGCATATTTTCACTTAAGACTCTGGAATTCTAGCTCTCATTAAAGACATTGTGCTTTTCTCTGCCTCTCTCTCCAAAGACTCAGTACTAATAATGGTTTTTAAATAATTTATATTGATACACTTTCAGAGACAATGATCTCACATTCTGATGGTAAACTATTGGGTAAATCATCTGTCAAGAATGATTAAGGGCCCTGATAAACTGATTTATGAGGAGAGATTAAAAGAATTAATGTGTAGAGCTTGGCTAAGCAGAGACCAGGGGGAAGCTGATAGGCATCTGCTAAAATCAGGAAGGCATGGGACTGGAGGAGAGGGGAAAATTATCTCACCTGAAACTGGGCTCTAACTGAGAGTGACGAGAAGAAATTCAGAAGAGGAGGATGTGAGATGGGTATCATAGAAGTCTTTCCAACATCGAGGTCCATTAAATGGTGGGCTCAGCTCTCAGGAGAATTGGGGACGGTCTCTCTCTTCCTCTGAAACATGAACAGTTGGCTGGGGAGCAACTCTCTTTTGTTCAGTTCTTTGTTTCAGAGGGTGGTCATTCTGATGCCTCGAATCTTCGCAAAATAATGTATAACAATAACAAAACAAATAAGGAAGTGGAGTGGCTGGTGAACCTGGGGCCCATACCTATTGATTCTCCCAGTCCTTTTATTAAGAGATTATCCCCTTTCCAAGTATCCCAAAGCCTAGTAGATACACAGTGAGTTAAGTTACAAAATTAAATAATAAAGATAAAGGCAAAGGAAGAAAATACCCACTTTTCATACTGATTTGGGAGACATAAAGTACTCTGAACATTATTTGTGAAAGAAATCCCACTGACAAAAAAAATAAACAGTGTTAACAAGTCACTGTATATCGTTTTGTACTATCATTTATGCATTCAGTTGGAAAAGACCCTGATACTGGGAAAGATTGAAGGCAAAAGGAGAAGAGAGCAGCACAGGATGAAATGGTTGGATAGCATCACCGATTCAATGGACGTGAACTTGGGCAAACTCTGGGAGATAGTGAGGGACAGGGAGACCTGGCATGATGCAGTCCATGGGGTTGCAAAGACTCAGACTTAACTTAGCGACTGAACAACAGCAATGCATTCAATAATTTTTGCTACTTTTTTTTAAAATTACTTCAAGTTTGGGGCACTTATATTGGGTTGGGCAAAAAATTCATTTGGGTTTTTCCATAAGATGTTGCAGAAAAATATGAACAAACTTTTTGGTCAAGCCCAATGCTTTCTACCACACTGCATGTCTGGTCACTCCAAGCACAAGCAGAGTGTGATGCTAAGGCTCAGGTGGTTTTGTTCCCCCAACTTAGCAGAGCTCTAGGTAAATGGTGGGATTGTAACTGACCCACTGTGTAAATCTGGGCCAGATTCTGTTTACCTTATTTGCATATGAGAGAAGTGAGGCCGCAAGATTTTAAAAAAACATTTCTTTGGATATTTATTATTTTCTTCTTTTTTTCTGCCCACTGAGTACAAATAGGGAATTATAAAGGGCAGATGGGGCTATGAAAGTGAGAGATTAAAAGAGAATGATAGTGAAGGGAAAAAAAAGAACAGAGAGAGGAAATAAAACTGATTTCAGGGGATTTACAATCTGGTTAATAATCCTCTCAAATCCCTAAGTTTCATATGTATTTTCCCTCTGAAACACAGTATCAGCATAAGGCTAATATTAATTTGAATGTCTCTTAGCAGCAGATAAAATATCCTAAAATTGTGATGTTATTTAAACAAGGTCAAGAGAGAGAAGGGCTCACAGTGATATGACAAGTCACTTTGAGAAAAATAAGATTATGTAGGTGAGAAAAGATCATATCCAGTTAGGAAAGAAACTAAATTTTCTGAATTTTGTATTGCTGCCCATGCAAATAAAAAGCTCAGAGAACACCATGGTAAGGGCTAATACCTGGCAGATTTCACCTGACCTATATATGAAAACAAACACATTTTCTGATATACTGATTTTTTCGGCATGAATTCAAACCTCTGCTATTACAAATGAAACTATTGTTCTCCTTAAAAGTCGTTGTGTGAATTTCAGTCACCGGATATTTAAGTACATTGTTAAAATGTTAAACTTTCAAAGAAGACCTTGGTATCATGAAGACATAACCTAACAGTTCTTTGTTAGACCTCCATAAAATGTTGGAAACAGTATCTAAATTGAAAATGCTATGTTCCTTTACCCAATATATTTTCCCCTCATGTTGTATGGAATACGTAGTCAGTCATCAAAGAGAGAATGCCAAGCTGTACTTCATTTTTGTGTTAATACTAATAGAAATGGAGAAACTAGCCGTGCTCCCCTCCCTCATCAGCTCCAGCCAACTTTTTTGCATCTCTCCTCCACATATACACGACTGTAATAAAAGAAACCCCAAAATAGATTTCAATCTTGTCTCTAGTTTTTCTGGGTTTTCAATTCTGTTTTCCTCTGCTGTTTGTCACTTTTGTGGATGTTTTGTGGGTAAGAATGTGTGTGTGTGGTTTAATTATATGAAAATTATACTGGGGGTTCAGTAACCAGTGGCTTGAAAATTAACTGAATTATGAAAGCTGAAATTTTGCTCATAGCATCAGTTAATGACAAGGTCGCCGCCACTGTCATATTCAAAAGAAATGTCACACTTGAATGGGGCTGAGACGGCTGTGTTGTCCCAGGGTCCCAGGTAGAGACAATGAAACAAGGGCTCCTAGCGTACTGTTTCATCCCATATTTGAATCTAATGCATTCTTCTTTCAGTTCATTTTGGTTCTGCTGGGTTCCCATAACATATGGAGTCCCAAGGTGTTCTGCTGTAACAGGGAAGCTTTTGGGGCTGGGAATAACAGATCATGAATAGATTGGAAATTCTCTCTAAATGCCCCCTTGGGTGGTTGATGTAAAGGCTCATTGTGTATTGCTTCTATCTTTTACAAAAATCAAATATGTCTAGAATTATTTGAGTCCAACAGGCTCTATTAGGGATCTGAATGCCAGCATACCCCAAACACTACCACATAAATGATGACAGATGTATGCCCCTAGTATCTCCTCCTATCTCCCCAGCTCTGGGCAACTGTAGTTAATTGAAAAAGAGGAAAGAGGAAATTGAGTTTGGGATGGAGTCAGTTGGAGATGAAGGGAAAATCTAAACAAAAGACTTTGATGTTAAGCCTGTCCCAAACCAGTTGGCAGAGTTGACATAAGTACTACATGGGGGCTGAAAGAGCAATGATTCTGCAGAGCAGTGAGCCAGAGAAGGAACGTGACTGACGGGTGGCTTAACCCCCAAGGAGATGACGTGCATCTCAGCTTCTTTGGACTACAGCGAATCCCCAAGAATCGGAATGGGGTTTCAGGACAGCAGGATGCAGGTGGCTGTCCTGTCTCCCCAAATATTACAACCTCCTCCTCATCCAGCAGAAATACATTGAATCCGCTATTGTACATACATTGTTTATTTTCTCTCCCTTTCTCTCAGAAGAGTTACCTAAGACATAAGCCTGGAATACATAAACGTGACTATACTTTTCTTCTTTCAGTTTCTCTTTCTCACCTGGAGTCCAGATTCAACGCATCACTTTAAGGGTCTTCAAAGGGGTGGGGGGGGGAAGATTAACGGTTACTATTATCCTGTCACTGTGTTAAGTCCTTTACTTACAGCATCTAATTTAATCTTCACAATAGCCCAGTGAGGTTAATAACACCCGGATTTTAGAGATGAGAGAATCAAAATCTGGAGAGGAAAAGGAAGTAACCAAAGACCGGCCAGTTAGAAAGCAGCTCAACCTGATATGGTTACAAGTCTGTCAGAAGCCAGAGTGTGTACGTGAGCCTATTTGCAAGCCACTTCTAAGCAAACGGGGTCCATAGCTAGCATAACCTTAATCGCTGCTCTGCCCAGGACAGAACTACTTTATACTTGTGTCCCAGTTTCCCACTCAATTGACATCTGCCCTGGGCAAGTTTCCTGGTTGGATGATGTGGTCATGCTGCACAGACCACAGCTCACTGGTGTATGTGCTTAGTCGCTCAGTTATGTCCGACTCTTTCTGACCCTTTGGACTGTAGCCCAGCAGGCTCCTCTGTCCATGAAATTTTTCAGGCAAGAATACTGGAATGAGTTGCCATTTCCTTTTCCAGGGATCTTCCCAACCCAGGGATCGAACCCACATCTCCTGTGTCTCCTGCATTGCAGATGGATTCTTTACCCACTGAGCCATCAGGGAAGACCCTCACTGGTATACTGACCAGGCTTATTCCACTGTGGTTCCAATAGCTGGAGCAGAGCTTCAGCTGTCACCCCAGGTGCCCAGGGCAGTGACAGTGGCAGTCAGAAAGGTGGGATACCTGTCCCAGGCTGAGTGCTGAGTGCGTTCAAGACAATAGGAGGTGTGTAACATCTTTCTTTTCTCCCTGTGTTTATTAGCTCAACTTCTCTAGAAATCAGAGAAGGTAAAAGAAGGAAGCAGGGAACCTTTAGTTGAAAATTAGTCAATAATTCTGTCTAATTAGATAACTAAACGGTGCATTGCAATTTTCTCTGATTATTCGTCCTGAAACAATAACAAGTTGGGGAAGGATATTACTCAGTGTTTATAGTTAGCAGAATGAGAGAAGTTGCAAGGAACATTTTTTCCAACTCAATCTAAGGGAGATTAGATCACTAAAGAAGATCTGTCTCAACCTTTGGGCATGAAATAAGAAAAGCATGGGATATACATATTGCTGAAGAAATGTAGCTCCAGGAAAGAAAGGAAAAAAAATATTGACCAGAAATTCCATAAGTCTAGTTCTGATGATACCAGTGTCACGGTAATCCTGCAGAAACAAGTGACCCTCTAGGACGATCATCCTGTGTGTGCTTTCCCAGAGATATAGGAGGCTTTGATCTAGTAGTCCCACTGCTCAACAAAAGACCTCCTCCAAGTCTACCATTTTAAGGAGTGAAAGGCAAGGCTGACCACTGACTCAGCGTGGAAGTGAAATGCGTCACTTCCTCTCATAGTTCATTGGTCAAAACTTGTCATGTGATCCTGTCTAATAGCCAGAGTGCTGAGAACTAGTCATCCATGTGCTAAGATATTAGTAAGCCTATTTAATATCTATTACACATTCTAAAAGTCAGCTAGTATTGTTATCTTTGATTTTATTGCAGATGAGGAAACTGAGGCTTAAAAAATAAGTAAAATAACTTGCCCAAGACCACACAACACTGCTGTTGTTCAGTCACTAAGTCATGTGTTACTCTCTGTGACCCCGTAGGCTGCAGCACGCCAGGCTTCCCGGTCCTTTTCTGTCTCACAGAGTGTTGCTCAAACGCATGTCCACTGAGTCAGTGATGCCATCCAACCATCTCATTCTGTAACCCCGTTCTGCTGCAATCAATCTTTCCCAGCGTCAGGGTTTTTTCCCAATGAATCGGTTCTTCATGTCAGGTGACCAAAATATTGCACACACACAATGTAACCAAGCTTTTAATCCAGACTCTCTGCCTCTCTATTTCTTGGTATCACCAGATCTCATTTTTACCATGGGATCCGTGTAACAAGCTCCTTTATACCCATCCCCACTTCCCACCCCCTCCCCCACCCAAGAAGGAACTGTTTAGAGAAGAGACCAAAAAATCTCACGGAAGGAATAGTTTCTACAATCCTTTTCCTCCTTCATAGGCTGTGCCCTCTTTGCTTTTCACCAACACTTAATGCACATTGACCTTAAAAGAGAGAAGAAAAATATCTATCCCCCCCACCCCACAACAAGCGCAGACTAGTGATGCCCTTCTGCTGTTTTTCAGACTAGAGAGAAAACAATGGTTCTCTGTATAGAGAGTTCTAAGTCTTTTATCTTTCTACAGATTCAACCACAGTATTGATTCTTTATTGACCTAAACTGTCCTAAGCATGGTTGTGGTTTTTTCTCATATAGTGTATGGGAGAGTTAAGGCAGATACTACTTTAAAATTGATTTTTGTGAAAAAGGTGCAGGAAAGAGGGCAATTTGTGTCTGCAGTAGCTCTTCACTATAAAAGATACCATTGTTAGGAGCTTATAGCATTATATCAAGGGTCTTAATCTGTAGCAATCTTTTTTTACAACTTAGAAATAGGCTTGGGCAAATGTGTTATTGGTGTTAATGATATTTTGAAGTGAAGCAAATTTGTCAGCCTTTCTAAGTAAACTGCTCAACTTAACTATTTGAGGACTTGACAGGTTGACTCTGAGGGTGCAGAAATCCTGCAGTTTATTTATTTATTCGAAAGTCCTTTGGGAAGAACATTTTGTGATATAAACAATGACAACAATGTTGTTCAATGAGTCTTTGAGAAATGAGAATTATTGTCTAGGGTTGAAATAAGCTATACATCTTTCCCTATGAGAACAGATCTTCTCATTTTAAAAAGCACAGTGTTCTGGGTTCTGGGGTTTTCTGTTTGAGGAGAGAGGAGGGGAAAAATATCAGTCAAGAGAAGGCAATTTTATTGGCCAGAGTAGAATAACCATTGGACTTGTAGGTAGAGTTTTCATATTTTTGAATGAATAAGTATTTTTAGAAACAGATTCTGTCGTATGATACAAAAGCTTCTGAAAATGTTTCAAAAAAGCCCCAAGAGATTATGGCTTTTCTGAATCTGACCAGCTTAATTTGTTTTATTTTTAGCAAGTGCACTAAAAATGGGCATTGTTCTCTAAGGCTAGAGAGTTTTTCAGCCACTACAATGTGGTTTTATTGAGGTTATTTTCTTCCCTTCACATGGGAACAGCCAAACATCAGTGAGAAATATTTACTATGTGTCTCCTGCACACAGAACTTTCCCGAGGACACTGGCCATAGAATACAAGACAGTGATGATTTAGAGCCATGACCCCAGGTAATGATGACCAGTGACCGGTATTTTATTTCAAGGCACTAAGCTCTTGGCGGGTGTGGCAAGACTCCTGTTAACTTATTTTTAAAATCTTAAGGTAGGGTCCTCCCTCAGCCATTGGGTAAATGTTATATGACAGCTAAGATCTAGTACTTCTCAAAATGCTGCAAACTACCATCCTTATAGAAGTCTATACGCTGTTTAATGATATTAAAATGATGACTTTGGTTGATAAATGCTGTATAAGGGAGCTTTAGCACTCTTGCTACTGGGCAAAATTCATCTCTTGGGTCTGATTCTTGCAAGCAGATGCCAAGATGTATCAAATATTCAAATTATCACTTCCTTGTAACACCTGGTTTGTGTTTAAAACCCCTAGAAATTCCAAAATAACACCTGCTCTTCAGATCATTAGTTGATATTTTAAACATTTTTCTTTTATCTAATGCTGTTGTTTGGAAATGTATAGTATTGGGACTCCAGTGGGCTGCCTTATATATATTAAAATATCTTAGTGCCTCTACAGGTTATATAAAAAGTCCAGAATAGGGACCATTCCAGAAGGAATAGAAGGACTGGTGATTTGATAACCCCCTTAATCATCTTTTCTTTCTTCCATTTCATTTTAAATACATATTGAGTTACCTGACAAAATTTTTAAATGTGCAAAAAAAAAAAATATGTCCCATATTGATTGACTCTTTGACAAAAGAGTAAATTATCCTTACAGTTCATAAATATATTGCACAGGAAACACATGCACAGACACACACACACTTAGATATACACCCCCTCACACATTATGCCACCTGAAAGCTGAACCGCCTTGAAAATAAACATAGGCTCATGGCCCAGGCTCTTAAAGAAATCAGACACTAAGATACAGTAAATTTTTTTATTCTTTTCTGCTACCCACAATTCTCTTTTTAAGAAGCATTTACTAATATTCCTACTTTGGGGGAACTTGGACTGTCAGGTTGAGGAAAGTAGAAGCCAAATCCTATGGCTTCAGTGATAAGGTGAACTGGAAGCACTGCATGGCCAGCTGGGGAGATCTCCATCTTTGTTGAATTTCTGAGCTTAGGAAGTTGGGGGAAGGCTGATGGAACAAATACAAATTTTTGGTATGTCTTGTTCAAATAAGTCTAACTGTGATCTCAGTGAACAAATGGCATGCCTTTCCACCCAAAATTTTGGATAGCAATAAAATAACTGGAGCCTGAGAATCAGTGACAGAAGGCTATCACCAGGAACCAAAAACATCAGAAAATTTGGAGCTCAGGGATATTCAGGCCTGCAAGCTTCCTTTAAAAAAATTATGTTCCTTCAATGCATATATTCTTGTTTTAGAAATAAATAATTAATAGCAGTATCATGATATTAAATAGAAGTAACTTTTTTTTGCAAATATCTGCATTTGATTTTAAGAAAGCTATTTAAATGAAAAAAAGAACACTGTTCTGAGAGCCACAGATAATTTTAAAAAGAGAAAGTTTATACCAAACTCATTTATGAATTTCGATGATTAAATAAAATATTGGTAAAACAGTACACCATTACCAGGTGAAATTTATTCTAAAAATGCAGGGATATTTCAGGTTTTTCAGTGTACTATATTTTATCACATTAATAGAAAAATCAGAATCTTCATAACAGATGACAGCAAGACATTCAGTAAAATTTAAAATTCACTCACTGCACATATTCTTAACAATATCCATTGAGGGAATGGGGGCAAGAGATGAAGAGTAGTCTTGCCTCTTACAGTACATTTTGGAATCTTAGGAAGCATTATTGGTTAGCACAATGATCTTGGCCAAGGCTTCTAGGTAATGCAAAATGAACTCCCTTCTCTCCTACAAAACTTTAAAATTCCCTACAACAACTGCCTGTAAGTCTGCAACTAATTCCACCTAGAACAAATTCTACTTTAACACTTACATATTTGGCACAATTTCAACATACACTGACTTTTTCCAGAGTGTTACCACCCTGTAAGTCAAAGGAGAACATTGTTTCATTGGGGGTGATGCCAGGGAATTGTTTACCATTTTGGACAGTCACATCACTGACCAGCCTATGGTGTTAGATTCACTACTTAATCCACCTGTACTTCTCTGTCTGCATTTATAGCTATTTGACATGCACAGTGACTCTATATAATTTCAAACATTTGATTGCCTTATGATAACATATAACAAAATATGTTTTAGGAAAGAATTATTGAGTCTGATAGCACTGGGAACTACTGGAAACACATATATACATATATTAAAAGAGTTCAGCTTATCCATATACTACCTTAGTTGTGAATTCACCTTTAATCTTTTTCCTCATACTTGATTACTTCTAATTTCTAACTTGACACTCTTTTTCATTGTTTAGACTAGCGGCTCAACACCCTTTTCCTGGCCACAACCTGGCTACAGTGCCCTAGTCAACCTTACATAAACTTCTTTCTCAAATGAACCCAACTGTGGTACCAACATCAGTTTGTCTCCACCCTAGAGCTAAAGGAAACAGTGATGCTAGGATTCAGCTTGCTCACTTGAAGACATCTACACTCAGAGAGTCTGTTTAAGACTTGTCAAAGTTTGTACTGTTTTCATAGAGAACATGAGGCAAATAAAATTGTGCCCTGAGAACTAATTCTTCCAATTTTATACATAAGGATTGGAGCCCTGTTTAGCAAAGTTACCTTCAAGAGACTTAATGGCTCCTAGGCTTATAAGACGGTACTGTGATATGATTGACATCTTCTTTTTTCAGAAATGCTAATAAGCATAATCAAAAGCTTTGCAGAAGAAATGTTGACAGTAATCTTCCAAGTTCCATCTTGGACTGAGGAAGTATAGGCTGTTAGGCTTTGAATGTTCAAGTCCTATGAGCAAGATTATCTCTATTAGAGACGGATGAGTCTAACTAAGCCTCATGCTTCTAACCTCTAGTTCACCTCATTAACTTCCTTGCTCTGAGTCCATGCTTACCATGGTTAGATTTGGTTCTCTAAGGAGGAAATAGGATAGTTACATGGGCAACATCTAGGTTTGTCTCATCATTTTATTGTAAATAAATTCATTGGCAATCTTTAAAATTAAAAAAAATAAATTTATGCTTGTGGTCTGGCTTTTTCAGGTAGTTTGACTGCAGACTACAGAGAGGGAATGTACTAATCATGCTGGTGGAATGGCTTTTCTTCCAAGCAACTAGTATTTTCCACCACATTAACATTCTGGTTTTACTCACCAGTTTCTCTGGGGTTAATTTATATCTAGTTAGTTGGCCAAAAAGGTCGTTTGAGTTTTCCATACCAACTTACAGAAAAATCCAACCCAATATGGGTGCTCGCTAGTTAGGCTTCTGATCCTGCAGATGTGAGACAGGTGGTATGAACAGAAATTTCCTCCCAGAATGTAAACTCCATGTGGGCAGGGGTTATTGTTTGTTTTATTCACTGCATTATTCCCAGTCCCTAAGAACATAGGCATATATTTTGGATGGATGCACATTTCTCTGGAGGAGAGAGATGTCTAGCTATTCCTCAGGGGGATTCTCCATCCCCACCCACCCACCCCCCAGTGTCACCAACGGTGTCAGTCACATCAATTTCCCCACCGCTGTTAACACACCTTGGACTAGGTGTCCTGACTTTGTTTTCCTTCCCTTTATGAGACTATAGCATCAGCAGGAAAGGGAGTGAATATCCCCATGCAGGCTTGTTCAGATTCAGAAAGGATAAACAAGGATAGGACTGTTTTTGTGTGTATGATTTGTCTTCTGGCAGAACTGAAGAATGAGAGGAAAGGGAAGAAAAACAAAGACATTAACAGAAGTTTTCTCTTTTATTCATAGTATTCTATTACCCTTCATATTGTATTTAGCAGGTAAAAACATGAATCATTTAAGCTGAACTTTATGAAATTAAAATTTAGGAAGGAAGATAAAAGGTGCCAGTTTGATTTGGTAATATATCATCGTCAACAAAATGATAGGGACCTGGAATAATGACTATGGCTTGAGGAAGGAATAAGAAGATAGATCATTTTTCCAAGAAGATTGAGTGTGAAGGAAAGGAGAGAAGGCTTCCCAGGTCGTGCTAGTGGTAAAGAACCCACTTACCAATACAGGAGATGTAAGAGACAGGATCCAGGATCCAGGGTTCGATCCCTGGATCAGGAAGATCCTGTGGAGGAAGGCATGGAAACCCACTCCAGTATTCTTGGCTGGAGAATCCCAAGGACAGAAGAGGCTGTTGCAAAAAGTCAGACATGACTGAAGCAACCTTAGCATGCACACAGCTAGAGGAAAGCATATAGTCAAAGAGGCTTATATTTGTTTTTAAGATAGGACATACTTGAGTACATTTGAACCTCTAGTCTAGACAAAGAGCCATTAGAGAGTTCAAATTGATGATACTGTGGAAAGGGACTAATTGATGAATTAAGATTCTGAATGAGATGGTAGAGGAGAATATCCAGAATAAAGACTCTTCCCAAAAAACAGAGAGATGGTTTCTGAAAACACTTTCAGCTTCTGTTATAAATTAGAAATCTCACAAGAACTCTCTTGCAAATAGAGATCTTTGACAATATGGCAAAGAAGTTTATACTATAGCTCTGAAGATACCTAGAATTCAATCTAAAGTTATTACAAAACTTCTCCCAGATACTCAGCTGACTCCTACTTGAATTAGTTCATTATATCTAGAGAACTAATAGAGGCAAAATGATACTGTTCTTACTTTGTTCAGTTCAGTTCAGTTGCTCAGTCGTGTCCAACTCTTTGCGACCCCATAAATCACAGCATGCCAGGCCTCCCTGTCCATCACCAACTCCCAGAGTTTACTCAAACTCATGTCCATCGAGTCGGTGATGCCATCCAGCCATCTCATACTCTGTCATCCCCGTCTCCTCCCACCCCCAATCCCTCCCAGCATCAGACTCTTTTCCAGTGAGTCAACTCGTCGCATGAGGTGGCCAAAGTATTGGAGTTTCAGCTTTAGCATCAGTCCTTCCAATGAACACCCAGGATTGATCTCCTTCAGAATGGACTAGTTGGATCTCCTCGCTGTCCAAAGAACTCTCAAGAGTCTTCTCCAGCACCACAGTTCAGAAGCATCAATTCTTTGGCGATCAGCTTTCTTCACAGTCCAACTCTCACATCCACACATGACCACGGGAAAAACCATAGCCTTGACTAGACGGACCTTGGTTGGCAAAGTAATGTCTCTGCTTTTCAATATGCTATCTAGGTTGGTCATAACTTTCCTTCCAAGGAGTAAGCGTCTTTTAATTTCCTGGCTGCAGTCAGCATCTGCAGTGATTTTGGAGCCCCAAAAAATAAAGTCTGACACTGTTTCCACTGTTTCCCCATCTATTTCCCATGAAGTGATGGGACCAGATGCCATGATCTTCATTTTCTGAATGTTGAGCTTCAAGCCAAACTTTTCCCTCTCCTCTTTCACCCTCATCAACAACCTTATAAACAGAATTGTTTTATAATGTTACTCTCTTGACATCAGTCCATTGCACCATGGTGCTTCTGTTTGCTGCAGTATCATGAAAAGAAAGTCCTTAGACTTGGCTGAAAAAGGGTACAAACATCATGATGGATGAACCTCTGCATGCAGAATAATCAAAGATCCCACACAAAACTAACAGAAATCAGAAATGACACCCGGGTGAGTCTCACAGGTAAGTCCTTAACAATTTGAGTATATAACCACTTAAATTCTTTTCTTTTTTTTTTTAATGACAGATTCTCAATACTTGTATGTCACGGATGGGATGAAGAAAGAGTTCAAACATGTCTACTCAGTGAAAATCTCCAATATGAATATAAATATACAAATACAGGGATGCAAATGTCAATCATCACATAGAAAACTCTCATCAATTCACTTCAGCCAGCTTTTCTGTAAACAAGTTATCTAACACAGCATCAAAACAAACATTGGCAGGCCTTTAGTTTATGGAGACAGTTATAGCAATAGTCCTCATCCTCAGCATACGTGCCTTTCCATTAATAGAAATCTGCAGAAGACTCACTTTGAAAAATCACTTGCCTTCATTCTTTAATGATATAATTGCTAGCACAAGCATGGATATTTCTGCCCACAAAATATATTTCACTCACCAAAAAAGGATAATATATTTTTTTAATTTGAGTAAAAATAGCTTGCTAAAAATAGGTGATTTTACCTTTATTTTTTAAATTACAAATATCGGTTTACCATATAAATTAATGAAAATAGGGTAAATCTAGGGAAAGAAAAACACCCATAATCCTAACACTCAGAGGCCTAAGATATCTCATTTCCTTTCGGTTTCTTTTCCATGAATTTTGTACATTGTTGATATTATGTTACATAGCAATTTAGTGCTCTGATTTTCTCATATAACATGACAGCATTTCTCTTATTATTCCAATTTTTTCAGAAACATATTTAACAAATGTGAAAGAACCCATTGCATATATTAGACTGAATTATACAAAACTGCTTGTTATTTAACCTTTTTATTTTTAGACCTCTTTAATTGGCAATTCATAGAGTTCAGCTTATGTATAAAAGAATTTACCTATCATTTCTCTATTAATGTGATGGATGATTTGGCTGTTTCTTGTTTATATTTCATTATTAAAAACATATGAAATGAGTGTTTTTTTTTGCATACATCTTTATTAACATATCTGACAATTTCCATAGATTAGATTCCTAGTAGTGATGTAATTTAGATGAGGATAAACATCTTTATGGTATTTTAACTTCTATTAGAAAAGTCCTTTCTGAAATATTGAGCAAAATTAACTCCAATCAACAAAGTATGAGAAACCTGTTTATCTACATGCTATCAACACTGAACTTTTTATTCCTTCATTTTATTGGTAAAATAAATACAAACAAACAAACAAACAAAAACCAGAACCAAATAAAAGCCTAGCAACTTGATTACATTTACCTTTCTTCTTTAATAGTCAAATAAAATATTTCTCCATGTTTGTTAGTCATTTGAATTTCCCCTTTGGGGAATTGCGTTCCCCTTGACTTTGCTTATTTTGTTTTGATGGCTTATAATTTCCTCTCAAGTTTGTTGTATTTGCAGCCTTTTCCCTCTAGTTGTTTGCCTTTGATTTTTTTTTTTAATTTGACATAACAAAAAGTTTTATATCTTTTGGTTGACACAAAAATGGTATTTCAAATCAGTTTTCAGAAGTTATATATGCACAGTTCTAAGTTCCATTAAAAACAAAACTATGAATGTATTTTTATAGCCACAGTGTTGGATTGCAATAAAAACACTGTCATATAGCATAATGGAAAAGCTGAAACTCCAATACTTTGGCCACCTGATGTGAAGAACTGACTCATTGGAAAAGACCCTGATGCTGGGAAAGATCGAAGGCAGGAGGAGAAGGAGATGACAGAGGATGAGATGATCGGATGGCATCACCAACTCAATGGACATGAGTTTGAGCAAGCTCCGGGAGTTGGTGATAGACAGGGAAACCTGGCGTCCTGCAGTCCATGGGGTTGCAAAAAGTCGGACATGACTGAAGGACTGAACTGAATAGAATTTAAGAGAATAGTAGACAATATAATGGGTTTGGATTAAAAAAAAAGAAAAACACAATTCAACTTAGTCATTTATTAGCTTGTTGACATTGGACAAATTGCTTAATCTCACTAAATTTCAATTTCCAAATCTATAAAATGATAAAATAATATGTAATTTGATGGAATGTTGGGACTTCCCTGGCTTTCCAGTGGTTAAAACTCAGAGTTTCCACTGCAGGGGCACAGGTTCAGTCCCTGGTCAGAGAACTAAGATCTTGCATGCTGCATGGTGCAAAAAAATAAAAAGAATATATTGAGGGTTAAGGTGATATGTGCAGAACACATACCTCAGTGTCCAGTGTATAGTAACCATTCAGTGATTGACTTACATTTTTAAAAAGTATATATTTTATGAGCCTTATTCTTCTCATATAACTTTTCTGGATCCTTTAGGAATTGCATCTCTCTATATAATGAAGGAACCAATACAAGACTTTCTAAACCTTAACTTTCATTGAACGGTAGATTGTTATTTTGGATAGAGTAGGCAAATAGGTAAGACCAGTATTCCTCAATATCACACCACTACCATCTTGTGGAAATAAGTAATGCAATTGACAAAAAGATTAAAAAGTAAATTAATTTATTATGGAATTTTTTGTGTTTCCCTTTTCGTAATACCACACTACCTTATTTCTGCTTCACTATAATTTATTTGGGAGAAGGCAATGGCAACCCACTCCGGTACTCTTGCCTGGAAAATCCCATGGATGGAGGAGCCTTGTAGGCTGCAGTCCAAGGGGTCACGAAGAGTCGGACACGACTGAGCGACTTCACTTTCACTTTTCACTTTCATGCATTGGAGAAGGAAATGGCAACCCACTCCAGTGTTCTTGTCTGGAGAATCCCAGGGACGGGGGAGCCTGGTTGGCTGCCATCTATGGGATCGCACAGAGTCGGACACGACTGAAGTGACTTAGCAGCAGCAGCATAATTTAGTTAGGAACAGCTGCATAATTGTAATAACATTAACAGTTTATTGATTTCTAAATGCTGTGTATGCCAGTTGCTGTTTTAACACTTTACATGTATGATCTCTTTGAATCCTCATAACAAACCATGAGGTAGATAACTATGACCCCTGTTTTATTAAAGAGGGAATATTTGTGGAAAGCTTTACACTCGGAATCTATAGTAGTTTACTATGGCTACTATAACAAGGTTTCACAGACTGTGTGACTTAGACAACAGAAATTTATTTATTCACAGTTCTGGAGGGTAGAAGTCCCAGATCAAGGTGCCAAGGTTGGTATCTTTTACACCCTCTCTCCTTGCTTGTCGATGGTTGCCTTCTCCCTGTGTCTTCACATGACCTCCTCTCTGCATGCATCTCTGTCCAAATATCCTCTTCCTGTAAGGACACCATTACTATTGGATTAGAGCCCACACTTAGGACCTCATTTAACTTACTTCTCTAAAGACTCCATCTCCAAATGGGAGACATTTGGAGGGACTGGGGTTGGGACCTCAACATATGATTTATAGGGGATATAACCCAGTCCATAACATGCCCAAAGAAACAGTTTCATAGCCAGGAGTCAAACATGGACACTCAGGCTCTACACCCATATATTCTTCTTTTTAAACTTTTTATTTTGAAAAATTTCAGACTTATAGGAAAGTTACAAAGACTTTCTATATATTCTTCCCACAGGGTCTCCTATGTTAACATTTCACCTCATTTATCATTCTCTCTAAATGTCACCATAAAATTTATCAAAATTAAAAAATTATCATTAACACAATACTGTTAATCTAATGCTTAGACCTAAAGACAGTATTATCAATTGTCCCACTATTGTCCTGTATAAAGAAAGAAAAGTCAAGTTTTCTTATGGTCCAAGATCCAGTGTTTTATTTGTTGTTGTTGTTTTTTATAATCCTAACATTTTTAAGAATACAGGCCTAATATTCTCTAAAATGTTCCTTAATTTAAATTTGCTAATATTTCTTGGTAATTAGATTAAGGTCATGCATTTTGACAGGAATTCCATGAAATACCATCTCATTCTCATGCATCTTATTAGAAGATCCGTGGTATTGATTTGTTTCCTTACTTGTGATACGAACTTTGATCATTTGTTAAGATACTATCTGCTAGGTTTTCATCTCCTAGAAATCACTATTTTCCACTCTCGAAATTACTAAATGTTTTGTTGGGAGATAATTTAAGACAATACAGATATCCTGTTTCTCACCACAATTTTAGCTAATAATTTAGCATCTACTGATATTTTTGCCTAAAATAATTATTATGCTTATTTTTAAAAAATTATATAATTTCTTCTTTATCTGTGAATCACAATTCTACTATTTAGAAGAAAGAAATTTTCCCCACCTCATTTATTTATTAACTTGTTTATACCATCTTATGCTCTTAGATTCTTTTTTTATTCAATGGGGAATAATCTCTTACTGCCATTATTTATTTTGTTGTTCAAATTGTTCTGGGATGGTCAGTAATGGCCACTTCAAGTTGCTTCTATATCCTTTTGACAAGTCCCTATTGTTCCTTGAGCATTTCTTAATTTGTAGCACAAAAGATGTTCCAGGATCATCTTGTATTCTGTTTCAGTCCTAGGGTTATCTGTGTCTCCAAGGAGTCAGGTTTTCATTTTCTGGAGAACAGGATCTGGTTTCTAGGTGTGCTTAATGTTTCTGAAATGTAATCGGTTCTAAGCCCACTTGACAGAGAACTAGAAAATATGTGTTCATGTTCATGTTTTAATACTGATTATCTATTATCTTTATATCTATTTACCTATCTCTAAATTGATTCTGTACAACTAAACATGTTAATACCTTCATTTGAAGTAGCAGAAATGGTCCTAATTTTACAGTCCTTCAAAATCTAGGTTTAATAAGATTTAACCTCCTTTGGTAGAAACTGCTCAACTTTACTGAGAAGGCAATGGCAACCCACTCCAGTACTCTTGCCTGGAAAATCCCATGGGTGGAGGAACCTGGTGGGCTGCCATCTATGGGGTCGCACAGAGTCAGACACCACTGAAGCAACTTAGTAGCAGCAGCAGCAGCTCAACTTTAATTTCCGGGCAGCTCAGCATGCCCATCTGATTTTTGATTCTGGAGGTTAATACTGTATAGTGATATCACAAGTCTAAGATCAGGGGTACAAGAAAGTTAAGTAATATTCCAAATAAACCACATAGAAAATTATCAGAAAACCTACAGAGAGAATTATGACCTTTTCACTTCGTAGGTTTATAAAGTACCTTAATCAAACTTAAGGTTTCAGAATTACTGATTCCCTAGAGGCATAGATAGCTGAAGGATAGTTTCAGGAATACTGAATTTTGTCATAGATCTTGCATCCACAGAGCTCTGTGCACTGGATTAGGGGGCTACATCCATTCATTTTTATGTTGTCTAAGGCTGCTTTTCCACTACAATGGCAGATATGAGTAGCTGTTACAGACTCTAGGGCTTGCAGAGCTTAGGATATTTACTATCTGGTCCTTTACTTGAAAAGGTTTGCCCATTCCTAGATTGTTTTGACCCCTGATGTTGGTAATTTCTTGCCATATATGTGTACATATGTATATGTGTACACACACACACCACTGTAAGACAATACTATTAAGAGATATTTTACATATGAGTCCTGGCTGAGGGGGAAAATTCCTGCTAATGGTTGACACATATAACATTGATGTAATTGCATTGGCATGAAGGCCTCTTCCTAAATTTCAAAGTATGCTATACCAGACAGTTCATCAAATTAATCTGCCTATCCATTCTGTATGGCATGCAAACTCTTTGATAACTGTGCAAATAAATGTAACCTCCACATTTGGCAGCTTGTGTCAATTTTGTATGTCTTGTCAGTTTGGCTTTTGTTCATATTTTAAAAAATATGTCTGCATTTCTCATTAATTGTTTTGAGGTCTATAAAGAAAGGGAGACATTCTTTGGAAAGACTATGGATACAATACCAAGTTAAAAGTCATGTGGAATGGTGTGATGTCTGCTGGTAGTGCCAAATTACTGCATGGTTGATCCACTGGCCAAAGTCAATAAGACTGCTAAAGCAATCCAAATCTTCCTTCATTCCACCCCTAATCAGACATGTAGAGATATGGATACGAGCAATATGCACTGAACTCTGGTTTCTTCTTACTTATTTTGGCTAATCAAAGAAGCAACTCTTGATTGTTGACTTGTTTTTGTTTACAGTCTCTGAGCTTCTCTGACTCCAGTGTGTGCAGGGCCTTCTGAACATGCTATGGGTGCTATTAAATTGTTTGTCTGGAATCAAAATACTCTGAGTCAGAATCTTTCCTTCTTTGTTTTCTGATGACTCAGGCTGCTACTTATTTTGTGCCCCTATCAAGTGTATTGTGTTTTTATATCCACTTCTACCTGCCATAAAGCGCTATCAAGGGGCTGTCGTCTAAGCCTTTTGTCTTGGAGATGGTAAGAAGGACACACACAAACACAGACACCAGTGTTAACTCTTAGATTTTTCGAAAGCAGCTCCTGTAGGCATGCCTGAGATTCAGGTTTAGAAACTGACTAAAGTTTAGTTTTACAATGTAAGAGTTTTTAATCTGTCTTTTGGTCATTTCCCAAGATTCATGAGTTTCTTAGGTGAAACTTCTTTTCCTCATATTGTAAAATTATAATGCTGCAGGACTGCAGCTTTTTCAAAGAGGTAATTATTTTATTTTAATTTTTGCTGGAGTATGGTTGACTTACAATGTTGGGTTAGTTTCAAGTGTATTGCAAAGTGAATTAGATATATATATACACATATATGTGTGTGTGTGTGTATACACATACACATACCTATATCCATTATTTTTTTAGATTAATTTCCCAAATAGGTCATACAGAGTACTGAGGAGAGTTCCAGTGCTATATAGTAGGTCCTTGTTAGTTATCTATTTCATATGTAGTAGTGCGTATATATCAGTCCCAGTCTCCCAATTTATCCCCCTCTCCCACCTTTCCCTACTGGTAAGCATAGCTTTTAAAGAACTAAAAGTAAATATTGCAGGACACTTGAAAGTAAGAATGTTACTTTTCTTATAGAATAACAGAGGCAGTATTTCAAATCTATTTTAACATTTAGCTCTCATTTTAATGTCAACAATATGCTGTCTGCCCATGCACAGTTTGAGACCCATGAGCCTCAGTACAAAATGCACATCATTTATGTTATGCATTTGTCTCTATCTGAAAACTTCTGTAGTGCTGAGTGGCACTTAGCACTCACGGCCCTCCCATTCCCATGTTATACTTGAGACCCTTAATCACATTCAATAATGAAATCTCTTTTAAAAAGTGTTCTTTTATCTCAGAGTTGTGACATCTTTGCTCCACTAAATCTAATCCAAAACTCTTGGGGCCAGATATTTTTCAGAATTCAGAGTATTTTGGAGTATAGAGAGACGTATAGTGAACATTACACCACCACCAGTGGGATCTGGGCCAACTCCCTTTAATAAAGCATATCAGCATTTCTTCCACGAATCATACAAATATTCCCAGTGGGATAGATAAAAGCTATAAATAGGCTCAGATCAATTCAGCTAAGGTTGCACCATTGCTACCAAACCAGTTCAAGTTTTGCTGCCAAAGTATTTTTAAAATTTTTAGATTCGACACATTGCAAATAGCGGATTATTGATCTACAGGAAGGGTGAGCAAAATTTTTCCGTGAAAAGCCAGATGGTTAATAATTTAGGCTTTTCAGGCTATACTGCCTCTGTCTCAACTACCACTTTCAGCTGTTTGGCCCTTAGAAATTATACACCTGGGTGTGGCTATGTTCTCATAAAATGATTTACAAAATAGATTAATACTCAGATTTGACTTGTGGGTCAGAGTCTGCCAACCTCTGATCTATAGTCTTCCTTGTTTTAAATTCTCTACCCTGAGTGTCAAATCTACCGACTAGTTTGCAATAATTTCTTTGAGTGAGCATTTTGAGAATGAGAAAATAAGGAGAAGAAATCTCTGCTATTTGTCCCAGCTCCTCCTAATTTCACAACCCCAAAGTGTATACAAAAACAGTACTTAGTACTGTGTGAACTCCGGAATTTAAGCAGTCACTGACTTTGTTGTTTCTATTATGAGATGTTAACATTTGAAAACAAGGAGTGACTAGAACCTAGAGGTGCCAATGATGGTCCTGTTAGTGATTTTAAGGAAAAAAAAACAACAACATAGTTTATTCAGGCTCAACTTTAACTTCTGCTATTCTGTGACTGAAAATGAAGATTGAACATTTGTTCTTTGGATCCTTCTTGCTTAGTTTTGTATTTATTTAATTTTAGATGAGAGAAAAGTGAATAGCTTTACTAAAACAGATGACGTTTACTATGTGCAAGTTGTTCATGGGAGTTTTAGTTTTTCTCTGCTCAATGTGGAGCCAGACATTGATGGGTCAGATTTGAATGGCATCTTTGAATGGGCTTGTTCTTTTAGTGGGTGTTGTTTGTATTTCTGACCAAGGGAGAAAATAGAGAATAGAGTAGTATCCCCTATGGATGCTGAGATTTTCCCAGAATGCTGAGAAATTACGAGTTCTCAGTAAATTATTGATGGATTATGTGAATGAGATTCAGTTTAAGAGACCTGACAATACCTTTAGAAAATTGGAAGAAATGTTCTTAATGAATTTTCAGCCATGAGGACCTGATTTTTAGCCTGACTGTATGAAACAAATAATTGAAATGACCAAAAGTGACCCTGATATTTTTGCCAATTATCAGCTAGGCTGAGTAGGGACCCAGAGTAGATATGTCACATGTTTAGGCATCATTTCCTAGCCTGTTGTATCTGCTTTCCTGATAATTCCTCACCTCCTATTGAGGAACTGCCTCCATAATTGGTTATAGGATTATCTGGCCCAGCTTTATGTGGTTTGAGGGGAACTGACCTTTTTCTCTTTGTAGTTAAAACCTTTCCAGACCTGACCTTAAGTCTTTAGGGTGCTGTTCTTCAGAATTCTCTTGTGTACCTTGAAGATATTTTTTCACAGTGCTTCTTACATGGCTTCATATGCTGGTGTTGCTGCTAGATGATGGAATCCTTGAGAGTGAGAATAAGATTACTGAATGTCTGTAATCTCAGCATCTTCACTCATACCTGATGTATGAGACACTAGGCTTTGGACTGAATAAACAAATATTCATTAATAAGTGAACATATTGTAATGGCTGTTGAAAGTTAATGTAGATCAAGGCAATGGGAAACAATATTGGCATTTCTATTGGAAACAGTAGTAGAAAAAAGAAGAGTAGATTGGATGGACAAACGTTGTTGCTTTAAACAGATTTAACTTGACCAACTGTAAGGGCATCTACAAAAAGAAAAAACGCTGATGGTAATAGTTTCTGCTTAACTTCCCCTGGATTCAACTTGGTCATGAACCAATTTGGTTGTCTTAAAAGACAATGAATTACATCATCCATTTCTCTTTAAGGGCTTTTAATTTAGCTAATGAAGAAAGAAATTGAGATTAGAAATTACTTGCTCAGGTCTGAAGAGAAGCTTGGTTTAGGATGACCAAGCACAAATAAAGACAGACATCTTTAAATCGTGCAATCATTGGTTGAAAGAGTATTGTCTATGAAGATCCTACAGATGTATATTGCATATATACCATTTCTCTTCTAGTCTGAATGTGTTATGGAAACAATCCCCACCTCCCTTCCATCCCATCTGGAAATGAGCACCATGGAGTAAGCAGACAGTGACATCAACCCAGCTGCCAGGATTGTGCAATGAATGAAGCATTCCCTCAAAAAAACTCTGAAAGGATTGCCAATTTTTATTCTGTTTAAGGCAGGCAGTAATTTCAGTTTTCAAATCCACTAAGTAATAATAGTTATTAATTAGTAAATTAGGCCACTGGGTTCTGGAGGTGAGTTAACAGGATGATTAAAAAGGAGAAAGTGAAAATTCACAGATAATGCTCAGGTTTCACAGAAGCCTGCCACGATTGAGAGTTTATGTTTGTACATCTCTTCAGAATGGATTGCTGCACTTAAGAGCAACTTGCATTGCCTACAGTGCTGTCTGCTCAGTAATTGCAGCAAAGTGAGGTGCTGCACCATACATTGTCATAAAGATGTCAAGAAATGAAAGGAGATGGTCAAGGGCTCAGTTTCTCATACTTACATTTTAAACCCGGGACATTAAGCCAGGGAGAATTCCTGAAGCTTTTCCCCGTGTACACCAACAAAGAGCTTTGATGTTTCTTGAGTAAAGGCTCTGACATCATCCTTAGGAGGCTTTCTGTACTCCAGGTAGGTCTAATTCATTTCAGAGTCTAATTTTTTGAGCTTCATATTTCAAACATGATAGCCTACATGGAGGTTTGTGGATTGTATTTAAAAGTACTGTTCATAGTTGTACCTGGATAATAACAAAATCTCTGAAATATCATTGAAACTCTTTAAGGACTTGAAAGGCTAAAACTAAAGTTTATTTTGCAAGGTTCTAGTTGGCAAAAATGCAGGTAATGTATCTTAAGGGTGTTGGAGTATATTCCTGATACTAAAAGAAATAGTTGAAAGTGGAAGTGTCAATCAAACTTATCCTTAAGATTGAAATTGTAGCTTTTTGATGTTTCAGTTCAGTTCAGTTCAGTCGCTCAGTCGTGTCCAACTCTTTGTGACCCCATGAATCACAGCATGCCAGGCCTCCCTGTCCACCACCAACTCCTGGAGTTCACTCAAACTCATGTCCATCGAGTCGGTGATGCCATCCAGCCATCTCATTCTCTGTTGTTCCCTTCTCCTCCCACCCCTAATCCTTCCCAGCATCAGAGTCTTTTCCAGTGAGTCAACTCGTCCCATGAGTTGGCCAAAGTATTGGAGTTTCAGCTTTAGCATCAGTCCTTCCAATGAACACCCAGGATTGATCTCCTTTAGAATGGACTGGTTGGATCTCCTTGCAGTCCAAGGGACTCTCAAGAGTCTTCTGTTGATGTTTAACGTGATTTTTAAAAAATGAATGGAGGCAAACCAGATCTATGTATAAATATAGACTATACCTGTAATGGCAAATGAATCAAATCATTAAAACAGATCACAGACTCCTCTTTTTAAGAAAAATAGCATATCTATTTTTCTATTAAAATTAGCTATAACATATATTTTGTTTAGATGAAATATTGATATAATTTATTTTTCTTATGTAGAAATAAGCATTACTTGGGACTTTAAGACAAATTTCCCAATCCAATTTTTCTTTCCATCTGAACACACTCTCCCTGCCTTACCAGTATTTTTGTTCCTGCCATAGAAATTCATGTTTCAAGGTTTTTACTCTCAATTTTTTCATTTCTTTCTACTTTTCTTTCTGTCTTTTCTTAATATTTACCTTGAAAGTCACCATGAAGTACAAGAAAGAGTAGTTTTTAGTCTGATAAACAGTAGGTCAAATCCTTAACTCCACTACTCACTAGTTATTTTTACCTTGAGGAAATTGATCAACCTCTCTGAGCTTCTGTTTCCTCATCTGTAATGTGGGGAATTATATTAATATAATACATACCTTGCAAAGTGGTTTCAGGTTTGCTATCATGCAAAAATGCTTGTTCTTTGACTAAAGAAAGGAAAATAACCTTAGAACTGGTTAGTTGGCATATAGACAAAATCTTTTGTACTTTTGTTACGCTGGATTAATTAAGACATAATCATTTATGAGGTAATAGTACAATAGACTCAATACCTATAAACACTGAGATTGAGTATTTAACTGTGATAGTTGTACATGCTTAATATATGAAAGTTCCTTTCCCACCTTCCTGACCCTATTGTCATCTCAGACCTCCAGCCTACACTTATCCATCTCTAATTTCCAAAGAAGAGTGTAAATTTCCATATTTTATCATGTGGCCCCATTCCACTCTTTTCTTTTTAACTTTAATGTACTAGGAAATCTCATCTGCCACAAGAATGAATGTCAGGCCTATCCACAGGGTTTTGTTATTAGAAGCCCTCATTTAATTTTGAGTCTATAATGTAAAAAGGTATACCTCTTAATTTCTATTGGTGGAAGATTAAGCATACTTTTAGAAAAATGTTAAAAACACACTGGAAAGAGAAGAAAAAAGGATTGATAGTGTTAAACAGACACAGAGTTTCAAATAAGATTTGAAATAAGATCAAGTTCATCAATGTTCATTGTAAAAAGTCAACCTAATCATCTCCTGAAATAACCCACCAACCAACCAATAAAATAAACGAAACCCAGAATGATCTGTGAGGGCAATCAAGAGATTAGGTCTAATATTTGAAATATCAACACATTTTTCATCAATTTACTAAGAAAGACAAATGTCTCTGTCTGTATCTAAGGATGTGACATGTAAGTTCCTAGGGAGCTCATCCAAGGCTGAAAGGGAAGTTCAGCAAAGAAGCAGACTAGATTGGAAAAGCATTTTAAAGTTAAGATGCTCTCCAGGAACTTCTGCTTCAGTCATTGCTATCATTGAACTTTTCTGCCTTTAAGGGTTTGTAATATCTAAATTCAAATTATTCCATATCTAAGGCTACTCAGTGATTTTTTTTTCAACCACCAGCACAATGCAGTTTTCTTTTTCCTGTCACCTTAAATCATCACCTATGACACAGCACTGCACAGGGAGCACAAGCCTGGAGCTCTCATTCAAGGTCACCTCAAACCCTCCATGGTGAGACATTTTGAATGACTTAGAATTATTTTAACTAGATACGTTTGTAACTGTCAGACTCGAATCCACATGGTTCATGGAGGCTCAATTTCTTTTCTGTATTAATAGCTTATTGAGCAAACATACTATGCCAGACTACACACATGTATTTTTTCTTTCTTTCTTTTTTTTTAGTGAACTCAGTTATCTTGAAAACCCAATGAAAAATGTTTCTATTATCTTCTCCTGTTTGCATTTCAAAAACTGTAAGAATGCATTGATTTTTGAGACAATTATTGGGGCTTATAGAACTTGTCCTCCTGCTTGGATATGTCTTTTAGAATTAAAGGGTTCATTAGATGTCCCAAGGGAAGTTTTCCTATTCCAGGACAGAAAAGAGATACCATGGGTTATGGAAATGGCTCTGTCAAATGTGATGTAAAATACTGGTGAAAATTGACAATTGCAGTCGAACATTTGAAGGTGTGACCTGTGTGAGATTATCTATAAAACATTCGGGAAACCTATTAAGCTACATTATTTTTCAAAATTTCTTTACATATCATGGCTTATATTTGGTACTTAATTGTACATCAATTAAGCTATTGCACCAAGTAGAATATGTACTCAACCCCTCCCAGGAACAGTGGGCAAAACAGACATTCTGAGGCATTTAGCTTGTAACTGATAAAATAAGCCTTACATAGAAGAAACAGAAAATTGTTGAACCACACAGTGACCGGCTAATCAGCATTGGAAGAGATAGATCAGTGTGGGATGTTAATAGTAGATGATGACTTCTTGGAGGAAAAAAAATTTAAGGGTTGGTATCTAAACGGAGAGAAAAAGGAGGTTGGGTACATTTCACTGTGGGAAAATAGCATGAACAGAAGTCTAGAAATAAAAATGGACAGTGCAAGCCAGCTTAATTAAGAAGGAAGTGAGAATTGAGAAATAGTAAGAATAATTTGTCCATGGGGGTCACAAAGAGTCAGACACTCAGACTGACTGACTGAGCCCGCATGCACACACACAAGAATAATTTGAACCAAGTAAGAAAAAAACAATTTCTAGAAGGTCTTATAAATCTGGCAATGAAATTTGAGACTGATATAACGGATAATAAAAATCTTGTCCAAACTGGTTTTAAGAGTGATGTAGCATATATGACAGTGGTGGTTTTGTAATGTTATTACACTATGACAGCATATGCCAATGGCATTGGGGTTCTCAGGTATCTGGTTTTGAGTAACTATACAGCAACTCAGAGAAAGCATACATAAAAGGATTGTGGAATTCTCATTATCCTTTGGGAAATTTTGTGAAAATAGGGAATGGTACAAGAAAATAGGAAATAGGTGAACGTTCTGAGGACCAAAAATTAGGATATGTGCATTATCGAAACATGTTAGTAAGTATCATATCTGTATCTTAGAAGTTTCAGAATTAATTTTAAATTTACATCTTGTGAAAAATAATTTTTAAGAAAGTTATCAGTATTGAAGCCTCCACTGGTTCACTAAAAGTAAGTGATGCCAGGTAGGAGATATTTTAATTTTTTATAGCAATTCTGTGCCACTAGGTGTTAACCTTGTGTTGTAGGAAAGGGTCTGATACATGGTAGCAGCTTAATAAATGAATGTTGTACCATGGTTTCATTATATAAGTCAGAGGAACAGATTTTTTCAAATCTAAATTTTTCAAGGTTTCTGATTATATTCTATGGGGAAAAGACAAAGACAGTTTTACAGTTAGGTTGGCCCATTCCTTGTTGACTAGCCATAGTATTTTTGTGATTATATCAATTACGATTGGGAATATTATATTCAGTGCCAAGAAACAGGCTGTGTTCTTGGTCCTGTCTCCCCAACATTTCTATTAAGGTTTTCCATGTTGCAAAAAAATGGAATGTATATTACGTTTGTATGGGTGACACCAAGTTGAAAGGTTGACAGATTCAGGATAAAAAAAAAAAAAAGATTTAAACAGGCTAGAGTAATACCCGCCTCCCCAGCCAAATAGTTATATCCATAACTTGAATCAAGGAGTGTGACTGGACTGCAAGAACAAAGAGAAAATAGAACAGAGAGAATGTTAGCAGAGGCATAAAGAACAGCCCAGGAATTTGCCCCTCAAGACAGGGATGAGACCAAGAGACATGTCTGGGTTCACACCAAAAAGAGGAAGGCCTCTGGGGAAAAGAGGCCCCAGTGAATTACATCACAACTTCTCTCTTTCCCTGGAAGTGAAGGTGGAGAACCCACAGTTGGCCTTTATTAAACTGGCACTGTGACTTGTTGCCATAATGTCCCTTTTAGTCCCTGTTCATTTATTAAGTGGAGTTACTCTCCACTCAGAGTTGATTACTATATAAATAATTGAAGCTCCCCCAATGTGATGATTAAGAGAAGGCAGCTCTAACAGGGACCCCTTCCCATTAGCCACAGGAAGGCAGAAGACATGCACTGATTGAATACAAATGTGAACAGTTTGCAGTCACTCTTTTTCTGTCCCTCTCTGGACAAGGATTGGTTCCAGGCCACCCTTTAGCAGGAGAATGTCTGGTCGTGATGGTCTAAGGAAACTTGTCTTTCTCTGGCGGGGTAGTGTAGGCTTATCCTCAGACGTTAAGTTCCTGACTGATATCCCATACTCAACCTTAAGAGGCAGGTAGTTGATTTGAATACTCTTGATTCTCCTGTAGTAGCCCTTCTTGTCATTTTGGGGATTTTCGCCAAAAACATACTTTTTTTCTAATTCCTTTTAGATGTTCAGAGTCATATAGTATTATTACCCATCTATACCTGTCCTTGAGAAACATCTCAGGCCTCTGCTCAGGTATTCATTCATTTATATCAAGTCTATCCATCTTCACTCTCTTCCTCCCTCTTTGAGTTTTATGAGGTAAATAATTATCTAATGAAAAGAAATGAATTAGTGAAATTCACCACTCCCCTTCCCCACACTCACCTATCCCACCATTCTCTGCTTTAGGGGACAAATGATGCACCTCTGTGTGAAAGGACCCTTCTTTACACCCTTCTTAAACTTCACTAGTTTTCCTAACAATCACTCACACCAAGATATGTATTTTTTTAAATAAAAACAAAACTGTCTCATAAGAGAGTTAACAGGACTTTCATCCTGCCGGGTTTGAAACAATGATGTAGATATAATTTTTCTAAAAATATTTGACTATTTTCTGAGCAGAACTTGAATTTCAAGAGCTACAAAACACTCTGGAGGGATGGTCTCCTTTCCTTTCCCCTAACAGACTGGGTGTTAAGGCTTCCAAACCAACCCACTGGTCCAATAGGAAAAGTCATTTACAAGGCTCGATTATGTGCCGGTTACCTCACAAGGTACTTTATGTACACTATTGATTTCATCTTTAAAATAATCCAATTAGGTAGCTATTATTTTCATCTTGAAGATGAGAAAACAGGTTCATAAATATTGTGTCCCAAGTCACAAAGTTGGGTAAGCAACAGAGCAGAGGTTACAAACAAGTGGTCTGACATTTTGATCTTTCCAGGAGAGCAGTGGATCTGAGCCAGGGTGTCTGGATTCAGTCCTGGCTCCGCCACTTACCATCTGTGAATTTAGTCAGTTCAAATAACCCCACTGCACTTCAATTTCACCATGAGAAAAAATGTGCAAGGTAATGTATTTATTCACAGGGTTATCCTAGGATTCAATTACTTAGTTCATGTAAAATATTTAGACTAATGCTTGGAACATAGTAAGCACTTAATATATCTTAAAGATTATTATTCAAATTTATGTAGAACTAGCACTCAGTATCTTGTAATTTAGCAATTAATAGTTTAATAATTCTTTGTTTTATTCTCTGTGGTGTTATATCAGGAATTAGATGACTTCATGAAGGAGTCACTTAATAAATTGTAAACTCCTTAAGGACTGAGTCCTTTGTGCACTTTCAAAAACTAGAGGATTACTCAGTGAATATTAGACACACAATTAATACTTCTGAATAGGGATTTAAAAACATGAATGATTCAATCTACCATCCTCCTCAAACAATGCCTTTCTTACATTCGGTTAGAATTTTTAGTTTACCATGTGATTCTCAGACTTAAAAAGAAGAATTTCCACAATCACAGCTACAAAGTATGTACATGTATTCACCACATCACAGATAGGAAATTTAAGCTTCAGGATGGCCACCAGATTAACAAGCTGAGATTTGCTTTTCTTTCATCGGCTTCCTTGATGGCTCAGCAGCTGAAGAATCCACCAGCAATGTAGGAGACACAGAAGACATGGGTTTTGTCCCTGGGTTGGAAAGATCGTGTGGAGAAGGAAATTGCAACCCACTCAGGTTATTCTTGCCCCAAAAAATTATGGCCACAAAGGGTTGGATATAACTGAGCACGCATGAACATAATAAGAAATGCAGAGCTTAGGGACAACTGGCATTGTCTTCGTGACTTGACAAAATTAGATTAGTCTTTGCTGTCATTTTCTTGACTTTTCCTTCATGGTCACAATGTCACAGCTCTTCTTCTGTCTGGGATCTTAACATTTAAGGCAGTAGAATGGGAAAGTTTATATAAGCCTCATTGTTCATTGTCTTTTTATATGAAGGAAGAAAAGTTTCTCTAGGGGCTTCCTAACTTTCTAGAAAATTCTCTTCATGTGTCATGGACAGCCCTTCATTGCAGGGAAGATGGTGGTAGGGAAACTATGGCTTTCTCAACTTTTGAGTGAGCAGTGGCATGGAAAAGCTTCCAGTAGCTTCTGGTAGTTTCTGCCAATAATCGTTGTTAATACTATTACTGCTACCTCTTCTATTCCTACTTCTGGTGTTACTACTGAAGATTTTACCCTAACGGATGTTGTAGATCCATTTGCTGTCCCTTTTAATTCATCAGAAAATAAGAAGATGTTTTCCAGCACTGAGGAAGGTAAATTGGTATTTGAAGGTGAAAATAAGCATCCTCAACTCCACTTTGACAGAAGACATGAATAACTGACATCCAGGGCCTTGAAAACACTTCCCTCCTAAGTCTGTTTTCAGTCAGGAGCCAAGTGAGTCATAGCTTCTCTGGTTATGAACTCCTGGTAATGTGGTCATTGGAATCAGCCCCAGTTTGAAATAAGCAGCACAGATGAACTTTGTGAGAATTTCTAAAAATTTAGCTTGATTGAAGTGGACCTTGAAGAGTTCTTAAGAGGGGGAAGTCTCCTCAGGTGGTGCTAGTGGTGAAGAACCTGCCTGCCAATGCAGGAGACATAGGAGACCCCTGGCTCAGGAAGATCCCCTGGAGGAGGGCATGGCAGCCCACTCCAGTGTTCTTGACTGGAGAATCCTGTGGACAGAGGAGCCTGGCAGGTTACAGTTCATAGGGTTGCAAAGAGATGGGCATGACTGAAGGGATTGAGAACACATGCAGATGGGCCTTGAACAGTGCTTAAGAGGGGAAAGATGAAATTAATATGAACAGATGTGAGGCATTACCAAGTCACAGGTCTTTCACTCTGAAGTGGCTTCTGGGAAAGTTAGCAGAGCCTCTGGGGCCATTCTCATGAAATATAAATGCATTCCCAACTTCAACCCTGGAGGCAGGACCCTATAAGAACAGAGGATGGAAATGAATTAAAATCTTTGTGTTTCACAAATAAAACAAACTTACATAGATGAATTGGGTCAAACTACATTAGCATTTATTCATAGGATGGACTTGAGATCACTTTTCTCATCTATCAGCCATTTTCCCTCACAAAGCCTTCTTGCCCCTCTCATACTTCCAGAAAGATGATGACATGGATGTGGTATGTTTGGGGAAGTAAAGAATCCAGGACACAGGAAAACTCTGGAGGCTGAGGCAGAGAGGGTCTGATGGAATTGAATCAACTCTGGTTCCTATCCAAGATGGCACAAGCAGGCAGCTCGAATTACTTTGAATCTAATGTCCCCTAGGAATTCTGCAGCAACTCTCGCATTTGTGTCCCAACTCTTCTGCTGTTTGGGGTATTAGATATTAAGCTGCATATTAAAAATTGGCACGTAAAGGTAGCATCTATTTATTGACTATTTGGGAATGGGAAGAAAGGAAGGAAACGCACACAATCACCCTATTATTTGGAAAGTTAGACAGCCACTGGTGGGTGTGCTTGCTTCACAGTCTAGTGCTAGCACATCTAGCTGAGCTGGATTCACTAGATTTCACTTACTTCTGAACGTATTTGCAAATGTTTGGTACTAAAGGAAATTACTTTTGGCCACTTACATTTTTTCTTTAACATAAAATGAGAGAAAGAGAAGGAGGTAGAAGAGGAAGAAGGAAGGAAGGAAGGAAAGAAAGAAAGATTTTTAAATCAGAGGTAGGTGAAAGGGAACTTAACTTGATCTGTCTGCTTCATAGATACTTAACTCATCACAATGGGTTAGTGAGCTTCTGTGGGCATGCCTTCTTCCCAAGAGCAGGCCTGCTGTGACAGGATGATGGTTCAGGATATTGGTCCCAAAGCTAAGATTCACAAAGTTTGGATGACGGCATAAACCTCTTCTCTTCTGCTCATCATCAAGCAGTTACACCACATGCAGTCAGCCATTTAGCTGCCTACAAACACCTTGCATTGCTATCTTATAAATGCTGCTGCTTTGCTGAAACACCTGCAGAGTTTCTTGGCTTATGAACACCATTGGATCACACAACAGGAGTATGGAGGTTCATCTGCCGCTTGGCAAAACAGGTGAGGATGCACTGAGCGCTGGATTGCCCCTTCCCTGAGTCTGGCAGTCCTCTGGGAGAGGGAGCCTCCCTGCCCTGGACATAAGGAAGTAAGAACCGGGAACTTGAAGCATGAAGTCCATCACACAGCTATAGAGTCTATCACTAGTAGACTAGTTACTAGTTTTTCTACTCTTCCCCTTAATCTTGTTGATGCTACCTCTAGACATTGTTCTTCTTCCTCCTTGATTTTCTTCCTCAGAATACTTACTATTCATTCCAGAACAATTTAATTCTAAGTCAAAAGTAGCTCTGTGATTTTAGCAGAGGTAAAGGGAAGAAAGGGCTTCCCCGGTGGCTCAGCTGGTAAAGAATCCACCTGCCAATGCAGGAGACTTACAAGATGTGGGTTCAGTCCCTGGGTCCAGAAGATCCCCTGGAGGAGGAAATGGCAACCCACTCTAGTATTCTTGCCTGGGAAATTCCATGGACAGAAGAGCCAAGTGGGCTACAATCCATGAGGTGGCAAAGAGTTGGACACAACTGAGCACAGCATGCCCCCCCCACACACACACTCACGAAGGTAATAAAACATAAAGTTGGAAATAAACATGGTGCTTGTGTCCTAAACAGACATTGCCAGGACCAGTGGTTTTTAAGCTTTTTGGTCTCATGATTCTTTTACATTCTTAAAAGTTGCTAGAACTTCCCTGGTAGTCCAGCTGCTAAAACTCTATACTCCCAATGCAGGGGACTTGGGTTGGATCCCTGGTTAGGGAACTAGATTCCACATGCTTCAACTAAAGATCCCATGAACTGCAACCCCAGGACCTGGTGCAGCCAAACAGATGAATACATTAATTGACCAAAAAAAAAAAGCAAATTCTTAAGAGGAGATGCCTTTAAAAATAATCGCTGAGGACTTCAAAGAACTTTTATTTGTTGCTTTACACACGCATGCTTAGTTTCTCAGTCATGTCCGACTCTGCAACCCCATGGATTGCAGGCCTCCAGGTTCCTCTGTCCACGGGATTCTTCAGGCAAGGATACTGGAGTTGGTTGCCATTCGCTTCTCCAGGGGATCTTCCCAAACCCAGGTCTCCTGCATTGCAGGAGGACTTTTTATTGTCTGAGCCACCAGGGAAGCCCTGATTTACATATACATGCCTATATATGTATATGTAGGCATGTATATATCTGTATACTCATAGCTACATCTATGTATCTTTCTCAATATTTATCAGTAAGTAGAATGGGAAAATTTAAGCATGTATTGTTGCAAAATAAGACCACAAAATATTAAAATCCCTTGTGTTTTCAGATGATGAGAGAGATATTTCCAAAGAAAGTTAATCTTTGGGTTTCAAAATAATGATTTCTTGGATTATATTAAGGCTCACCAATGCTATAGCTAGGCTAAACAAAGATGGTTAGTAAGAGCACAGACATAGTGAGAAAAAAAAAAAAAACTGAGTTAATCTCTGAAAACTCACATTTTTAAAATAGATTTTATTTTTTAGATCAGTTTTAGATTCACAGCAAAATTAAAAGGAAGAAAAAGAGATTTCCTATACACCCCTGATTCTTACATGTTCATAGTCTCTCTCACTATAAATGTCTCCCATTTGAATGATACACTTGTTATAATTAATAAATTTAAGTTGACATGTGTAAGTTATAGTTAATCAGTATAATAGATGTAAAAATGTTTGTCCAAATTAATATAAGCAGTATTAAGATATATGGATTGGCTAGAAACACGCTACAGTATGTTTGCCCTTTCACGAACAGGGTATAGAGTATAACCTTAGCCTAGAGGATCTAAGGAGAAGGCAATGGCAACCCACTCCAGTACTCTTGCCTGGAAAATCCCATGGACGGAGGAGCCTGGTAGGCTGCAGTCCATGGGGTCGCGAAGAGTTGGACACGACTGAGTGACTTCACTTTCACTTTTCACTTTCATGCATTGGAGAAGGAAATGGCAACCCACTCCAGTGTTCTTGCCTGGAGAATCCCAGGGATGGCGGAGCCTGGTGGGCTGCCATCTATGGGGTCACACAGAGTCAGACACAACTGAAGTGACTTAGCAGCAGCAGAGGATCTAAGGGCTTCAACCATTGTAATGGGGTGCTACCACATCCATACAATAGTCTCTGACTGGAGGATTTTTGTTATCTCCCTTCAGCTAGAATCTGCCTGCAATGCGAGAGACCTAGGTTAAATCCCTGGGTTGGGAAAATCCCCTGGAGAAGGGAAAGGCTACCCATTCCATTATTTTGACCTGGAGAATTCCATGGACTGTACAGTTCACGGAGTCACAAAGAGTCGGACATGACTGAGTGACTTTCACTTTCACTTTTCAGCTAGAAATATAACTGGATCCTGCCAACCAACAGATGCTTCACCTGCACCAAGTGATCCTTTCCAGCAACAATATAAAGGGGACCATACGCCTTCAGTTTATAACACACATTGAATGACTGAACTCCTGTGCCTACTTGCTGATATTAATAAATGTTCAACTGGTTTATGACTGGCTTTCACTGTAACACACCATCTGCATCATACCACCCTGGAGGATGAAGAAAGCATTGGTTTTCTAGGGCTGTCAAAACAAAATACCACAAACTGGGTGGCTTAAATAACAGAAATCTATTTCCCCACAGGTTTGGAGGCTAGAAGTCCAAGATGAAGGTGTTGGCAGGGATATTTTCTCCTGAGGCCTCTCTTCTTGGCTTGAAGGTGGATGCTGTCTTGCTGTGTCCTCACATGGTCTTTAATCTTTGTATGCATGCTCCTGGTTTCCAGAGAGGAGCTACCCAGGTGCCCCTTCAAGGAAGGACTTACCTCCCACTGCAGAGAGTACAGTGAGCAGACTGCCTCCAGCTGTGAGCTCCTTAAGCACTGGCTCAACTGATAAGTCCAACTTTCTAGATGTCCTGCTTCTTTCTGGTGGCAGCTCACATCAGTGGCTGAATGAGGTTGGGACACCAAGGCTTGGCCGTTTTGGTCCAGCATGGGTACACTGATGGACTTCCCACGTGGCTCAGTGGTAAAGAATCTGCCTGCAGGGCACGAGACACAGGAGATGTGGGTTGGATCCCTGGATCGGGAAGATCCCCTGGAGAAGGAAATGATAACCCACTCCAGTTTTCTTGCCTGGGAAATCCCAGGGAAAGAGGAGCCTGGTGGGCTACAGTCATGGGGTCGCAAAGAGTTGGACTCAACTGAGTGACTGAGCACACAGGCGCAGCAAAGTTTCTCTTCAGAGCTCCTTCCTGGGGGCCCAGGGATTTGTTGGATGTGTAGAGCAGTTAGACTTCTTTCTCTGCCCAGTTCTGCTTTCACCCCATTCTTTGATCGCTAGCAAACATCTTACATTCTACCTTTCTTTGTTCAAGGTCTGCTTTTGGAGACCATCACCTGTGGCAACCTCTCTTTCTATTTGATCATATTATTTATCTTTCCCACATTCGCTGAAGCAGTGGAGAGAGGATCTCTGGTTTTGTTCTTGTCTAGCTGCGATCATATCTCATCCTTTGTGACCCCATGGACTGTAACCTGCCAGGCTCCTCTGTCCATGGGATTCTCCAGGTAAGAATACTGATCGATTGCCACGCCCTCCTCCAAGGAATCTTAATGACCTAGGGATGGAACCTGTGTCTCCTGCAGCTCTTGCATTTCAGGCAGATTCTTTACTGGTGAGTCACCAGGGAAGCTCAGCCATCACATTGATATCTAGTTTGCATAAATTTTTTTAATGTACATGACTTTAACATGTAATGTTCTTTTTCATATTTCTTCCATCAACAAACACAGAGGAGTGAGGTACATTTCCTGTTGGCAGAAAGCCAATGTTCTTTGATAGGCCGGTGACACCTGACTCAAGGGCACTAGGGACATTGTATGGATTATGAAGGATTTTACCCAAGAAATGAAAGGGCACGATTTAAGCTAGAGTCTAACTCCTGTTTCTGAATCATGGTCAAAGAAGAACAAAATTCTGAGACAA
Organism: Moschus berezovskii; assembly: GCF_049115385.1. Taxonomy (NCBI): domain Eukaryota; kingdom Metazoa; phylum Chordata; class Mammalia; order Artiodactyla; family Moschidae; genus Moschus; species Moschus berezovskii. The sequence continues at coordinate 65,709,464 of NC_142470.1, read as the reverse complement.
CTGTGAGGGAAGATAGGAAGTAAGTTGAGGGGAATGTGGCAGATCATTTTTTTCCTCCACTTTCCCAGGAGAAAAGGAGCAATGAAATTCAAGAAGCAGGAGACTTGTTTATGATGACAAAGTAGCCTCTGAAGAAAAGTGCCAGTATATTTATTTAAGGAAAAGAAATATTTTCTTTCCATGGATATTTATTCCTATGTTGTTCACCTACTGCAAGACTCCCGTCTGTTTTCAAGGCATTGTCACCATTCAATGTTACCACATGTATGAATCTCCCATGCATGTGGGCTGAATCCATTTTGAGGCCAGGGCAATCTGACTCATATGAGGAAGCAACATGCGTTTTACATGAGGCTTAAATTCCTATGAAGGAATGAATGGCTTTGTCCTTGATCTGCTCACTGAACTCTTTTTAATATTAATGTGCTACTTAAAAATGCATCATTTGCCTCCAAAGCGGCTCTGTGGGCGGCATTAGAGCCCATGGGCAGGCTACAGGGCCTAGAGTGAAGCTGCTGATTGCTATTTATCACACCCGACTGCTGACTCCCAAGGATGAAAACTTTAAACACAACTTGGCAGGGAAGAGAGGTTTCCGTCTATTCCCTGGCGTTGAAACTCTTAAGATTAGCGTGACCTAAGCCACCTCATTCTTGGAAAGATTCTAATATAATAACACTTTTTTTAAAGGTCGAAACTTCAGATTCCTTTCATTAGCTGCATTGCGTGTATCTCCAAGTAGAATACAACTTCATGGTTTCTTTTCAAAGCATCATAACTGTGTTTTTTAGCAGGCTCAAAAGACTCTTTTTGTTTCTGCAGAGGCAACATACTGAAAGACACGATTCCAGCCAAATTTACAGACTACTTCTATTCCCACCTTCCTTCCTTGCTGCTGGAAAATATAGGATTAGGTGAGAGCCAGACAGATGCTGTAACTACTGTTGGAAAGAAATATAGATTTTAGGTGGGAAGCTATAGACACCAAGATAGATCCACGAAAATGTGAGCTCAGTGGCTGGGCTTTAACTCGGCAGAAATATTTGTTCTATTTAGTGTTTGTTATCCTCATATGGTAAATCTTAGAGAAAACAGTGCTAGCGAAAGTGAAACCAGAGGTTTGTTAAGAAAATGAGTGTTTTAAGACTGATGATGTGTTACGAGTCCCATATAACTGCCTGACGGGGGCAGAGCTAATCTGTTGCAGCATCAGGCTGAGGCTAGATGCTGGGTTCAACCCAATTTGATCTGTTATTTTCCCCCGAATATTCTTGTAGTTATGTTTGGAGTGTTGCCATCTTATTCTAAGATAAAGAGTGGCGAAGAAATCATGTTGTCTTATTAAGAGAAACTTTTCTGAAAGAGACAGACAAAATCGGGTTAGGAACAGAATATGCTTATCCTTTCTTGTGTTCATAGACTAAAGTAAGCAGACTTTTTCCTGTCAAAATGAGCAAGATGGCCCAACCCACTTCAGAGAAGGGCTGTTGTTCATTCATTCGTGGATAAAGCACTCATGAAGCCTGCATTACAGAATCTGAGATTTTAACACTGAGATTGAGTTCCTTAAAGTGTCCCGTGGCTTGTGTAAAACACACGGGGGTTGATTACTCCATTATTTACTCCTGCCTAAACCCATGACCTTTCTATATGACCATAGAGTAGTCTCCCACACTCCCTGAGTCCATCCTTGTGGTTTCTTTTGGCCAAAGGGATAAACATAAATATAAAACAAACAGAGGTTTGAGAAGGCTAGTGGGATTCAGTTCAGTTCAGTTCAGTCGCTCAGTCGTGTCCGACTCTCCGCGACCCCACGAATCACAGCACGCCAGGCCTCCCTGTCCATCACCAACTCCCGGAGTACACTCAAACTCATGTCCACAGAGTCGGTGATGCCATCCAGCCATCTCATTCTCTGTCGTCCCCTTCTCCTCCCACCCCCAACCTTTCCCAGCATCAGAGTCTTTTCCAGTGAGTCAACTCGTCGCATGAGGTGGCCAAAGTATTGCAGCTTCAGCTTTAGCATCAGTCCCTCCAATGAACATGCAGGATTGATCTCCTTTAGAATGGACTGGTTGGATCTCCTTGCAGTATAAGGGACTCTCAAGAGTCTTCTCCAACACCACAGTTCAAAAGCATCGATTCTTCGGCGATCAGCTTTCTTCACAGTCCAACTCTCACATCCATACATGACCATGGGAAAAACCATTGCCTTGACTAGACGGACCTTGGTTGGCAAAGTAATGTCTCTGCTTTTTAAAATACTATCAAGGTTGGTCATAACTTTCCTTCCAAGGAGCAAGCGTCTTTTAATTTCATGGCTGCAATCAGCATCTGCAGTGATTTTGGAGCCCCAAAAAATAAAGTCTGACACTGTTTCCACTGTTTTTCCATCTATTTCCCATGAAGTGATGGGACCAGATGCCATGATCTTTGTTTTCTGAATGTTGAGCTTCAAGCCAACCTTTTCACTCTCCTCTTTCACTTTCATCAATAGGCTTTTGAGATCCTCTTCACTTTCTGCCATAAGGGTAGTGTCAGCTGCATATCTGAGTTATTGATATTTCTCCCAGCAATCTTGATTCCAGCTTGTGCTTCTTCCAGCCCAGCGTTCCTCATGATGTACTCTGCATATAAGTTAAATAAGCAAGGTGACAATATCCAACCTTGACGTACACATTTTCCTATTTGGAACCAGTCTGTTGTTCCATGTCCAGTTCTAACTGTTGCTTCCTGACCTGCATAAAGGTTTCTCAAGAGGCAGGTCAGGTGGTCTGGGATTCCCATCTCCTTGCCCATTCTTTTTTTCCCCCAATTTTATTGAGGAAAATGCAACAAATTATACTTGTATATATTTAAATTATGTTACATGATGATTTGTTATGCATATACATTATGGAATGATCAAGATAATCGACATCTATTATTTTACATAGTGAACTCATGTGTGAGGTAAGAATGTTTAAGACCTACTGTCAGCAACTTCCAAGTATACAAACCATATTACTAACTATAGCCAACATACTGCACATTAGACAGACAGAACTTATTCTTCTCACACTGAAAGTCTGTGCTCTTTGATTTTGTCTTTCCCCTAGCTCCTGACAACCATCATCCTATCTCTGTTTTTATGAAATCACCTTTAATATATTTTTTTAGATTCCACAATATGAGTGATAGCATATAGTATTTGTCTTTCTCTGTATGGCTCATTTCATTTATTATAATACCCTCCAGGTTCATTTGTGTTGCTTCAAATGGCAGGATTTTCTTCTTTCTTATGTTTTTATAATATTCCATTATATATTCTTAGCTATTGTGAATAATGGAAGTGCCTATATCTCTTTGATATCCTTTTCCCCCACTTTGGATATATATCAGGAAGTGGGATTGCTGGACCATGAGGTAGTTCTATTTTTAATTTTATGAGAAACTTCCATACTCTTTTTCATAATAGTTGTACCAATTTACACTACCACCAACAGTAAATAAGGGTTTTCCTTTCACCATATCCTCATCAAAATTTGTTATCTCTTGTCTTTTTGATAATAGCTATCCTAACAGGTGTGAAGTGATTTTAGTTTTAATTTGCATTTCTATAATTGTTAATGATGTTGAGGACCCTTTATGTATTTATTGGCCATTTGTATGTCTTCTTTGAAAAAATTTCTATTCAGGTTCTTTGCCTGTTTTTAATTTGATCATTTGCTTTTTTTCTTATTGAGTTGTAGAAGACCATTCTATGCTTTGGATATTAGCTTCTTAGCAGATATATGCTTTGCAGATTTTTGTTCCCATTTTGTAGGTTGCATTTCCAATTTATTGTTTCCTTTGCTTGATGTAGTCACTTGTTTATTTCAGCTGTTGTTGCTTCTCCAAGAAATCAAAATTTAACCAAGGAGGTGAGTGGCCTGAAAACTGATAACTCTAAGATGTTGATAAAGGAAATTGAAAAATATGCAAATAAATGGAAAAATAACCCATGTTCTTTGGTTGGAAGAATTAAGATTAAGAAAAATGTACTATCCAAATGTACAGATCAGAGTCAATGGAATCTCTATTAAAGCTCCAAGGGAATTTTCATATAAGCACAACAAAACTATCCTAGAATTTGTATGAAACTACAAAAGTTTCCAAATAGCCAAAGCACTTTTGAGAAAAAAGAACAAATCTGGAGGCATCACATTTTCTGATTTCAAAGTATATTACAAAGTGATGGCAATTAAAACACTGTGGTACTAGAATTTAAAAAAGCCACGTAGAATAGGGAACCTAAAAATAAACCTGTGCATATATGGTCAATTGATTTTTGACAGGACTCTGAGAACACACAAAGGGGAAAGGATTGTCTCGTCAATAAATTGTGTTGGGAAAATGGATATCCACATGCAAACTAAGGAAACTGGACTCTTTTCTTACACCACTCACAAAAATTAACTTGAAATGAATTAAAGACTTGAATTTAAGTCCTGAGACCATAAAACTCCTAGAAAAAAATATAGGAAAAAGTCTTCTTGACATGGGACTTGCTTATTCTTGGGTTCTGTCATCAGCAAGAGAACATGCCTGCCCTTCTGCTGGATGATGAGAAGCATATGAAATATACACATGTTGCTACAGGCATCAATGCTGAGAAAATCCTAGATGAATCAATAGCCAACCTTCCCCTGGATATACAAGGATGCTCTGCCAAGATCAGAACTACCCAACTGATCCACAGATCTTTGCATACGCACAAGTGAATACAATATCAGCCGTATCTTTTCCTGTTAAAAATATGTCATACCATCCAATTTCTCATGTATGGAGTACTGGCATACCTTGTAAGTTTGATATTGTAAGTTTGATTCCAGATCACTACAATAAAGCAAATATCACAATAAAGAGACTCATATGAATCTTTTGGTTTCCCAGTGCATATAAAAGTTATGTTCACACTGTATTGTAGTCTACTAAGTGTGCAATAGCATTGCATCAAGAAAAATAAGCTGCATGCCTTAATTAAAAAAATATATATATTGCTAAAACAACTCTAACCATCATCTGAGCCTTCAGTATGTTATAGTTCAGTTCAGTGAGTTCAGTTGCTCAGTCATGTCTGACTCTTTGCGACCCCATGAACCGCAGCATGCCAGGCCTCTCTGTCCATCACCAACTGCCGGAGTTCACCCAAACCCATGTCCATCGAGTTGGTGATGCCATCCAACCATCTCATCCTCTGTCGTCCTCTTCTCCTCCTGCCCTCAATCTTTCCCAGCATCAGGTCTTTTCCAATGAGTAAGCTCTTCACGTTAGGTGGCCAAAGTATTGGAGTTTCAGCTTCAGCATCAGTCCTTCCAATGAACACCTAGGACTGATCTCCTTTAGGATGGATTAGCTGGATCTCCTTGCAGTCCAAGGGACTCTCAAGAGTCTTCTCCAACACCACAGTTCAAAAGCATCAATTCTTCTGCGCTCAGCTTTCTTTATAGTCCAACTCTCATATCCATACCTGACCACTGGAAAAACCATAGCCTTGACTAGACGGACCTTTGTTGGCAAAGTAATGTCTCTGCTTTTTAATATGTTATCTAGGTTGGTCATAACTTTCCTTCCGAGGAGTAACTGTCTTTTAATTTCATGGCTGCAGTGATTTTAGAGCCCAGAAAAATAAAGTCAGCCCCTGTTTCCACTGTTTCCCCATTTATTTGCCATGAAGTGATGGGTTAGTAGTAACGTCAAAAATCACTGATCACAGATCACCATAAAAAATATAATAATGATGAAACAGTTTTAAATATTGCAATATTAGGGCCCACTTGAATCCATTACCATCTGATCTTAATTTGACGAATTCCATCTATAGAGATCCTATTTCCAAACAAGATTACATTCTGAAATACTGGTGGACATGAGTTTTGGGGACCACTGTTCAACCCAGTGCAGACAACAAAATCAAGACAACATACAGCCATCTTTCTGTCTTGTCTAGAGATAGCAAGAAAGCAGTCAATATTTCTTAAGTGCCCTGAATTTTCTGAAGCATAATTTATTAGATGGGAAAGCCAAGGGTGTTGTTGCTGGATATAAAACTTGCCCCTAGTTTGCTTTTCTGTCTTTGTTTGCTTTTTCCCTTCTCCCATTAAAATTTAATTTTGTGGGAAACATCATTCAATTTTTAAGTTGATGGGAAAAAAACAAAAGCATATTTAGCAAAAGATAGATATTTACTGCTTATTATATCTCAAAATAACAGCCAAAGCAAAGTTTGAGAACACAAGTAACAGATGCTTTACTCATTTCTTCAATTCATCATGTTATATTAATTTTATTATCAAAGAATTTTTCAGATTATGGAGAGAAGAGAGATAGAGGAAATACTGGACTAAAAGAGCTAACTTAAAAGATAAAAAAATCTTTAAGCCCGTATATATATATGGGCTTCCTCTGGGACTCAGCAGTAAAAGAATCTGCCTACAATGCAGGAGACATGGGAGACACAGGTTTGATCCCTGAGTTAGGAAGATGCCTTGGGGTAGGAAAGGGGAACCCACTCCAGTATTCTTACTGGGAAAATCCTATGGACAGAAAAGCCTGGTGGGCTACAGTCCATGGGGTTGCAAAGAGCTGGACATGACTGAGGAACTGAGCATGCATGCAGATATATGTGTGTGTATATCTATACACACACATGTAAACACACATGCACACACACACACACACACACACACACTCTATTTGGTTATTTGATGGAAAATAAAATGTTCCAAATATGTCTGCTTCCATTCCACCTTGTCCAGAAACTGAGTCCTGATTTAGATGCTCAGATTCACCACTGTATGGCCATGATTTATTAACCTTTCTAGATATCTGAAATGGGATAACTATACTTCTAGCCATCTCTCAAACATGGTGGGAGGATTAAATATGATAATGGAAATGAAAGGACTTTAAATTGTAAAAGAAAAATAGTATCATGAATACAAAACTTCTCTTTATTTGTTTCACTTGAAGACAAAATGAATATTCTTGGCAAAGTCTAAGATTTAGCATCTCCTCCAGCTCTGTTACAGGAGCAGTCACTATTTACTGAGCAGTTGCTACAAAACACTCTGTGAGTTGCTTTCTATAAATTATTTCTGATGCTCAAATGACTCTGAAAATAGACTTCATTATCCCTATTTAATAGAAAAGTAGTTGAAGAGGAAAACGACTGAGTTTTTGTGGTCACTAAAATGTGACCCTCAAAGTCACACAACTTGCAAATGGCAAGGCCAGGGTTCTCTACCAAAGTTAAGTTAGTCTTCCTTTCTTTCCCCACCACTAAGATTCTCCTGGGATTTTTCATACACGCACACACAAACACTCATCTGCATTGCCTTTTCTCTCTCTCATACTATGGGTGTTGAACAGATTAGTCATTTGGTTTTAAAAAAATCAATCTCAACCATTATTAGATGGCATTCAGGCGTAATCAAAAAGAATTGCTTGGGGATTCCCTGGTGCTTCAGTGGTTGAGAGTCTGTCTGCCAGTGCAGGGGACACAGGTTCAATCCCTAGTCAGGGAAGATTCCACATGCCTCAGAGCAATTAAGCCTGTGAGCCACAATTACTGAAGCCTGCTTGCCTAGAGTTTGTGCTCCTCAACAAGAGAAGCCACCGCAGTGAGAAGCCCAAGCACTGCTACAAACAGTGACCCCCGCTCAGAGCAACTAAAGAAAGTCTTTGCAGCAATGGAGATCCAGTGCAGCCAAAAATAAAGAAATAAATTTAAAAATAAATAATTGTTTGGAAGAATATTTTCATTTTTATCTGGTTATTAGTGGGCTCTTAGTTTCTGTGCCTCTGTGCAGATGGAATTAAAATGAACCAACAGTATTCTCTATGCAGTTTTGCAGATCTAAGTGCAACCATTTCCCACTTAATCCTCAGCTTAGTTCTGGCGGTCTGTGATGGTAAACAAGGGTTTTCCACTTGCTTCTCTGTTCCAGTCCAGCTGAGAGCAAGAACACTCAGGAACAACGGAGTGCCAAGTTCATCTGTCACACCTCTGTTGAGAATGAAGCATGCCGATCTAAGTCTGCACAGAAGATGGAGTTCAGAAAGATAGCATTGATTTATAACTACTTTTTAGCCTTTCCTTTAAATTTTTCTGTTTTATTAATGTTTTATAATATATCTAATTTATTAGCACAGTTATAGACATATTGGAAGTGGGTACTCAAAAATATTTTACTGATATGGGATATGATTAAAAAAAATGTTTGGAAACCAGAACAATTGAGACATTTAGTCCCATCATTGGCTTGCTTCTGAGTTGTTAGAATCCCTGGTATGGTTTTCTTCATAGCCTCTGTGAGGGCAATAGTTCTTTGAGGAAGTATGATGGGAGTGACGATAACACTTCATTTTTTCCCACCTGACCACATCTCAGAATTTACCCATGAAACTGAACTATTGTGCTTGTGTTAAACATCCCATTCTTCATGGCTCACCCCCGTTGCAACTGTGCAAGGGGATGTATCTAAATGATAGGGAGAACTGACAACCATCAAAAAGCAGCTCAGCTTTAACTCTCCTGCAGCAACCAGAATCACAGCGCAGAATCCCAGAAGCCTGGAGCCCGATTATAACCAGATAGCACCGAAAAATTCACTCAAGCGATTATTTTTGATTAAGCTTATATGGTACCTAATAAAGATTGAGATGAATTTATTTAAACCAATGACTAATTTTTAATGCTCACTTTTCCGGTTAGTGACCGCTGTGACTCCTCTTGTGACCCTAAGTCACCTTGGATTCACCTTAATTTCCTAAACAGGCATGCATGTTCTGTTCATTATGCAGGAACCTCATTTTGCAATGGTGAGCACTGTCTCACCTCCTCTTGACTTTTGTTAATCTGACAGCCACACAGTCCTGTCTTGGGGAATATTGCAACGCATCTCCAATTCAATAGCCTTTCTGTGGTCGAGGGGCTTTATGTAATTACAGAAGTTCTGTAGTTGATTTGAATGTTATATCCCTGTTGTGGAATTATGTTTGGACTTTATCCTAAAGGACTGGGAAGGGATTGTGTTTGTTTTGTTTGAACATTTCTTATCACAGAACTGTGCTGGAGACAAGCCCCAATGACACAAACATTCAAACAGCACCTTCAGATGTAATATTGATTTATAAAACAACAGTGCACAGCTGCCAAGCTTCACTCTCGAATACAGAAGGTCTTCAATTCCCAACAAATTACTGGCATTTCTACCAATTTACAAATTAGTGTTTCCTCAAATATCGCAGAGTTCTTAATATTCCGGTCACCTTCTTCTCTAGCCTTCCTTCTTGAAATCTATGTGTGGGGAGGAGGGGAGAGGGAGAAAGTGGAGCATTTATAAAATTGGAGTTAAAAAAATCTAGATCAACTTTTATCCTTAGGCAAATTATGCACAGAGTTAAATTAAACCACTATATGTACTTGTAGATGGAAGAATCAGAGGTGGAGGAGGGGTCAGAGACACGGAGATCAAAGTTTCTGTTCTTTGAACAAAATCCCTTTGAAAAGCCCCCATGCCACCTATTCTGCTTGTTAATGTTTTGACTGGGAGTGTCTAGTGGTGTTATCAGCGGCAGAATATTTTTAATACCATATACTTTTTAAAAAATTTTCTGTGTGCAGCTAGTGTTACTTAGCAAAGCACCAGATCCTTTGCCAGCTCTGTTACATGTCTCTTAAGGGAATATTTTTGTTAATTGCAAATATTTGATTGACAAACATAGGATGCAATTAGTAGTCAGGCACAGTAGGAATGTGCAGTGAACTGGATCCCTGAACCAAAGGATCTCAACTCTCTCAGCTTGATCTGAAATCGACTAGAGCATTTCAGCCATATGTTTGCCTCAAACTTCTTTCCTATGAAAGCTGCTTATTTCCCCAAACTAGCTTCGTTTCAGGTTGGATCACCAAGGGAGCTAATTCCACTATGATCAAGCCAAATAAAAAATTCTTCACAATTTTCAGTCTAGTGGGGCTATTTGACCATGGCGGTAACAATTAATGTAGACAAGATTATAAACACAGGTTGTTTCTTTCCAGAGCACCGGGTGAAAAAAAATTTTTTGAACCTCTTTTGAATTCAGACATTTTCTTTTTAGTAACTATTTAAAACAACCTGGCACCATCTGATTATCTTTATCAATTACATTTTGTTTCTACATACCCACAGCAAGATAAGATTTCTGTTCTATCTTACTGCATTATGTGAAATAGATTTCTGTTTTTAAAATATACCAGTCATTTTTAAAGATTTTCTTTATGTAACAAATCAGCTAGAAGTACTAGAGTCTGATATTATCAAATATGCTGTAACTCCCTCCTCCGCAGAGAATGAATTAAAACTCACAGAATTTGGGGGGTGGAGAGAGAGAACCTCAAAGCCTTAAATACTGGCCTTAAAAGTCTTAAGAGAATTTGAGCTGCTTTCCTGCTTATACAGTATAAAAAGCAGAAAGTTGAAAAGCTGAAAAAATTATTAAGTCAAACTGGCTTTCTGGCACTAAAACAACCAGATGTCAATTTTTTTTCACCGTTTGATGCAATTCACGTTATTTGGGAGGAAGAGATATACAATGTGAATTGCTCTTTCTAAATGATAAGCAAATAGATATCAACATTGTGGATAAAGAGATAAGAAATCTCTCAAGGCAGTAGGACAGCGTACTGAATGCTTAGGAACATCTTGCAAGCACGAGGCAAATGATGTGGGGCCTTCAGTGAAGATGGGGAACCTGAAACCCAGGGAGATTTTAAATTAGTTCAAGGACACACTGGCAGTGTTCGGTGATATGGAAATATAGGGCAGGAATCCTGACATGCAGCCCATGAAACTAGAATGCTTGTCAAGTCTGTCAATTATCATGTGCCACATTCCAAATAAAGCTTTAAAGACGGGCATTTTAAGGCTGCAAGGCACTACTGCGGTTCATCTTGACCATCTTTCTTCCTCTAGAAAAGCTGCGATTAATTTTTTAAAAGTAGCTGTCTGCCCCAAATATACAAATAAATGATGTTCTTTGCGCTTAGAATATAAATAAAGCCACAGAAGTGCAAAGCAAGAATCTGGACAAATAAAAAGCCATCTCATGTTCTCTTGTTCTTTCCTTTTCCCCCTCTTGGAATGATTGTCCTAAGCTTAGTGCCCATGAAAAATATTGGGGATGAATCTGGTTTATTGGTTAGAGCATGGATACAGCAGGACCATGGGTGCCTATTATAGGCATCCTGTGGTGTTTGCCATTAGTCAAGTCAGTGACTAAGCTGATCACACCAGCCAGACAATTCAGAGTTCCCTGACTCAAGTAAGCTCAGTGTTTGTCTGGGTGCTACAGATCCTGGAATAAGACAAACTTAGATGTGGGAGGGATCAGAAAGGAAATTCACCCATTCAACACATGAGACATCAGAGGGCTCTGGAGACTGCTTTGAAAAATTGGGAGTGATTACCAAAGTCTAACTCCAAATGGTTTGGTGGTTGCAGCCCCATGGTTCAGGAAGGGCAGGGAAAGTGAAGGCAAGGAGGAATACACTGAAGTGGCTACACAGGCAGAGGCTGATTGGGTGACAACTTATGAGATGGATATTTTGTGAGTAGGGGAGGGGTGGCTGGTAAGGGAAAGGGGATGTATACTTTTTAGATTAGAACAGGATTACACCTCAGGTGGTGTGCCCATAACCAGAAACTTTCTGAAGGAAAATCAAACAAGACCCCTGGTAGGATTGCCACTTTGGTAAGAGTCTATTTACCTCTGTCCTAGCTCCAGGGAAAGCATCTTGCCCTCAGAGAACCAGGTCTCTGTAAAGTTTTCTCATTTCTCCCAGTTAGCAGTTTATTTGTAGCTGTCCTGGTGTCTACAGGAGTCTTATGTGCAGGGACCCTTTTCTTTCTTTACAAGCATCTATTTCTTAGCTGGGGCTCTCTGCCACTCTATGAGAGCTTCTCAGACTTAAGCCTATGTCAGAATCACCTTCAAGGCCTGTTAACACGTAGATCACTGGGCCTTGCCCGCCTCCCCAACCCCTGCTGAGCTTCCAATTCAGGAGGCTTGGGTTGGGGGCCTAGAATTTTCATTCTTAACAAGTTCACAGATACTCTGATGCTGCTAGTCCAGGGACCACACTTTGAGAACTATGTCTCTCCACAGAAAAGCAATGTTCCATGTATGTTATTGACAAAAATATTCTTAACTTCAGCTGCATAGAAATAGATAGAAAGAGTTAGAGAATTAAATCAGTTCAGTTCAGGTCAGTCGCTCAGTTGTGTCCGCTTCTTTGCGACCCCATGAACCACAGCACGCCAGGCCTCCCTGTCCATTACCAACTCCCGGAGTTCACTCAAACTCATGTCCATCAAGTCGGTGATGCCATCCAGCCATCTTATTCTCTGTCGTCCCCTTCTCCTCCTGCCCCCAATCCTTCCCAGCATCAGACTCTTTTCCAGTGAGACAGCTTGTCGCATGAGGTGGCCAAAGTATTGGAGTTTCAACTTTAGCATCAGTCCTTCCAATGAACACCCAGGATTGATCTCCTTTAGAATGGACTGGTTGGATCTCCTTGCAGTCCAAGGGACTCTCAAGAGTCTTCTCCAGCACCACAGTTCAAAAGCATTAATTCTTCGGCGCTCAGCTTTCTTCACAGTCCAACTCTCACATCCATACATGAATTAAATAGCTCCTAGCAATGGCAAGCCACTCCAGTACTCTTGCCTAGAAAACCCCATGGATGGAGGAGCCTGGTAGGCTGCAGTCCGTGGGGTCGCTATGGGTCGGACACGACTGAGCGACTTCACTTTCCACTTTCATACGTTGGAGAAGGAAATGGCAACCCACTTCAGTGTTCTTGCCTGGAGAATCCCAGGGATGGGGAAGCCTGGTGGGCTTCCGTCTATGGGGTCACACAGAGTCGGACACAACTGAAGTGACTTAGCAGCAGCAGCAGCAGCATATACTGACTGCTCAATAAATATCTTTGATTCATTGTGTTGAGGCGTCACGTCACCTTGTATTTACCTGTATCAGTCCCAAACCACAATTTATGGATTTGAACAGGTTCCAAAACATTTTTCTTTTGAGCATAACCAGGCTGGATTCAGAATTCTCAGGTGGCACTAGTGGTAAAGTACTTGCCTGCAATGTGGGTTCAATCCCTGAATTGGGAAGATCCCCTTGAAAAGGAAATGGCAACTGACTCCAGTATTCTTGCCTGGAGAATCCCAGGGACAGAGGAACCTGGTGGGCTACAGTCCATGGAGTCGTAAAGAGTCAGACATGACTGAGGGCTAACACACACACAGGATAGCTTCCAGTTCCATTTGTGGCATTTTCTATCTTTGTGAAATGGGTCAACTGTTTCATTATCTAACATTTATAAAGTTTAGTTTCCTCAGTAGTAAAGTTGGAGGAAATGGGAACATTGTGAGGATTACATATAGTAACTACTCTAACAGTTTTTCTGAGCATTTTGTCAGAGGACAAAAATATTCCTTTTAATTATTTAACTATTGGTGAATATAATTTTTCTGTAAGTAACAGAAACTAGTAGGAGGCATTCTTTAAAACAGGAAGCACATCTTAAATTATGGCTCAATATCCGATTCTCTAAGTGCAGGAAATCTACACACAGCCTGTATATCAGTGTGAGTCCAATGTGGAAAAGAGCATAGAAATTCTCAGCACTAAAATTTTTTTATTAGAACACTTGATGTAATTAATCAGTTTGTTTTAATTTATGAGGAATCACTAAATGGTTTAATGGGTTAGCACATAACGAATAAATAATGGAAAACCTTCAAAACTAGTGCACTAAGTGGCCCAGATGTTCATCAGCTGTTTAGAAGCATTCACACCTGTGGCTTGGTATTAAAAAGCAAAGACTATTTCATGTACCTTGTTAGTTTTCTTTCAGAAATATATTTTTTTAAACCTTAAAAAGCAAAAGTATAAAAAAAATCAAAACAGATTTATGGTAGGTTTTACATTTTCTTTTATTCTTTGGGTCAGGTATTTAAACCTGTGGCTCTTTATGTAAATATAAAAAAGGGACTCATTTTCTAAATGAGTTCTTATCATTGAATGCAATTGGAAGTATAAGTAGATCCCTCAATTGTAAATAAAATATATTAATTATTTATTTAATTTTTAAAATATATACTTATGGTTCTTACTGTTCCAAGCATTATTTTAAAGTGCTTTATAAATATGAACTAATATAACTGTCAAAATAAATCCATATATCTATATAAATTTCATCTCCATTGAACAGTTGAGGAAAGTACAGCACCAACAAATTAAGAAAACTGCCCAAATTCACATAGCTAGTAAATTGGGTAGCAAAGATTCAAAACCAGGCAATCTGATTTTGAGTCCCTGCTCACAGAGCACTGCCTTCCAGTCACCCACCATGTGATCAACACTGTGCTGGTTGATACAGATAGTAAGTGATTCTGCCTTCATGGAATTTACAACCTCACTGGGATTAAGAATGCTGCAAGAATTCATTAAGTGACAAGTGCCAAATTTATGGTGTATAGATAGAGGCCACAAACTGGGGAACCATAGATCATACATGGCTTATGGATATGCTTTATTTGGCTCATATAATATTTTGAAATTTTTGAACTAATGGTTTAAAATGGAAAATTTTATATTAATATTCCAGATTTTCAGCTGTTAAAACAACAACAACAACACTTAGTTTAGAAGTACTGTGCCCAAATTCCTTCATCAACAATCATATGGTGCTAAATTCTCTTCTGTTTGCTTCGGTACCTGGCAGCCATGTCACATAAGACATTCAAACATGTGCGTTTTTATCAGATGTACATCACTCACTTGTGTTGCTCGCTTAGCCCCTAGGTTGACCCCCATATATATGGAAAGAGTATATGTCTTGAGAAAGGGGTATGGAGAGCCCTGGAGTATTTGTGAAATCCTATGAAACAAAATGTTATTTGTCCTGAATTTCAAAAGAGGAAGACAGGTGCTTGTAACAAGACTATGTTGAGCCATCTGATTTATTCTGATACCTAGAACAAAATAACTCTTCTAAATTCAACCAAATATTGAGTTGACATTACAGTTTCTGACACCCATTTTTGTGATGAATGCCATTTAACTAGAATGAAAATATTCTTGCTGGAGCAGTGAATATTGTTTCTTCATTGAAGTATAGTTAATCTCACTTCTCTTAACTAGAAATAAAGCTCCTTCTAAAATACACACTTCAGCAGAAGATCTAAAAAGACATTTCTCCAAAGAAGGTATACAGATAGCCAACAGGCACATGAAAAGATGCTCAGTGTCACTAATTTTTAGAGAAAGGCAAATCAAAACCGCGATGAGCTACTACCTTGCACCAATCAGAATGGCCATCATCAAAAAGCCTACAAATAAATTCTGGAGAGGTCATGGAGAAAAGGGAACCCTCCTACACTGTTGGTGGGAATGTGAGTTGATGGAGTGTATGGAGGTTCCTTAAAAAACTAGAAATAGAGCTACCATGTAATCCAGCAATATCACTGCTGGGCATATATCTAGAAAAAACTTGACACATGAACCCTAATGTTCACAGCAGTATTATTTAAAATAGCCAAGACATGGAAGCAAACTAAGTGTCCATTTACAGATGAATGGATAAAGATGTGGTACATATATATACTGGAATATTATTCAACCATAAAAAAGAAAGAAAGAATGCCATTTGCAGCAATATTGGTGGACCTAGTGATTATCATAGTAAGTGAGGTAAGTCAGACAGGGAAAGACAAATATATAATACTACTTATATGTGGAATAAAAAAATGATACAAATGACCTTACTTACAAATCAGAAATAGTCTCACAGATATAGAAAACAAACTTATGGTTACCAAGCAGGAAAGAAGGGAAGGGTTTAATTAGGAGTTTGAGGTTAAAATATGCACAAAACTATATATAAATAGATAAATAACAAGGACCTACCATATAGCACAGGAAACTATACACAATATCTCGCAATAACTTATTATGGAAAAATATATGTATATATATTCTTTATAAATATAAGACTGAATCACTTTACTGTATACCTGAAAATAGCACAACATTGAAAATCAACTATGTTTCAATAAAAATTAAGAAAATAAAATACACACTATGGGAAGACAGGCATCTATATGTTCTGATCAGTACAATGTTTCTAGAACCTAATACTGTGCCTGAAATAGTGTAAGAATTCAATAAAATAAGAGAGAGAAAAACCACAGCATCTGATGGGTCATTTCCCTCAAAGCCTTCTCCCTCACTGCTGAGTGTGAGTAATAATGACTGTTGAGCACATCCAAGAATCGTACAAGAATTTATCAGGAATTGCAAGACTGTATAAACTCCTTCTATGTTTATAAAGGTCAAATTTGTAACTTGTTTTAAAAAATCAAGCAGAACCACTATTTCTCAAGTTGTGGTCCCTAGAATGCCCACATTTAGATGGAGCACTTGCTGGAAATGTAGACTTCCATCACCCACTCCAGATCTAATGGCTCAGAGAAATTGTCATTGATGCATGCCGAATAAGTTCTTTACACACTAAACTCTGCAGATCAAATGTTTATAGACCTACTATTCAGTAATGCAGCCCGTTTTAAACCTAAAATCACAAGATTCACATAGTCCAGTTCAATTTTTTTGAAGTGGAAATCATACAATGGGTTTTGAATAGATGTTAAATCAGTCTGTTACTTCCTGATTAAGCTGTTTTTACCTGGCTGGTGAGTGCTTTGTTTTATAGGCATAGGTGCTACTATTTATCTACCCAAGTGTCATTAACATCCTTCAGATCCAGGGCTAGTGAACTGGTTGCTTTAGTTACTCATTTGTTATTTAAATTAGTTTTATTTAACTAGCACACACACTTTGCTACAGAAGTTGCAAATTTGTGTTTGTTTGGCTGATTCTAATGGCTTAAAAATAAATTTGCATGCCTTTATGGGCATGCTCTGCAGAGTTTGGCCACAGATTCCATCACTTCCCATTATATTTCAGCAGGCTCTTTCCACACTTAGGCATAACTCTACTCAACACAGCATCCTAAATCCAACCTCCGCTACTACTGCTCTACCGTGTCATTATTATCTCTCATCTAAATGATTGTTATAATCTAATTACTGGTCTTTCTGTTTCCCTCTTGCCACCTTAACTCTGTATTCCTCATAAAATGGACAGACGATCCTGTAAAAAGAGTTCATCAACCTCTCATAGCTTCACGTCTCACCAGAATAAAACCCATTATCATAGGATTCACTAATGCAATGTTGTGAAATATGTATCAGTTCAGTTCAGTTCAGTTCAGTCGTTCAGTCGTGTCTGACTCTCTGCAACCCCATGAATCACAGCACTCCAGGCCTCCCTGTCCACCACCAACTCCCGGAGTTCACTCAAACTCATGTCCATAGAGTTGGTGATGCCATCCAGCCATCTCAATCTCTGTCGTCCCCTTCTCCTAACGCCTCCAACCTTTCCCAGCATCAGAGTCTTTTCCAGTGAGTCAACTCGTCGCATGAGGTGGCTAAAGTGTTGCAGTTTCAGCTTTAGCATCAGTCCCTCCAATGAACACCCAGGATTGATCTCCTTTAGAATGGACTGGTTGGATCTCCTTGCAGTACAAGGGACTCTAAAGAGTCTTCTCCAGCACTACAGTTCAAAAGCATCAATTCTTCAGCGATCAGCCTTCTTCATAGTCCAACTCTCACATCCATACATGACCACGGGAAAAACCATAGCCTTGACTAGACGGACTTTGGTTGGCAAAGTAATGTCTCTGCTTTTTAATATACTATCTAGGTTGGTCATAACTTTCCTTCCAAGGAGTAAGCGTCTTTTAATTTCATGACTGCAATCAGCATCCGCAGTGATTTTGGAGCCCAAAAAAATAAAGTCTGACACTGTCTCCACTGTTTCCCCATCTATTTCCCATGAAGTGATGGGACCAGATTCCATGATCTTTGTTTTCTGAATGTTGAGCTTCAAGCCAACCTTTTCACTCTCCTCTTTCACTTTCATCAAGAGGCTTTTGAGTTCCTCTTCACTTTCTGCCATAAGGGTGGTGTCATCTGCATATCTGAGGTGATTGATATTTCTCCCAGCAATCTTGATTCCAGCTTGTGCTTCTTCCAGCCCAGCTCTCTATTTACTGGATACACAGTAAAACCATAACTCCTTCCCACCAAAGTTTCTTCTTCCTACCTCCACCATCACTGTCAACTAGATCTGGCCAATGAGTTGTTTGAGGAAGTAATGTGTCACTTCTACTCTGGAACATTAATTGCTAAAAGGAGACCCTTTGGAGATTTTTTCCCCCCTGTCACCATGATCAGCAATGCTCCTGATATTGGCTGCTCTGTCCCACTGGTTCTCAGAACAAGGCTGACATGCTGCAGAACCTCTAACATAACTGAAGGAGATGTGGTATGAGCCAGAGAGAAACCTTGGGTGTCTTCAGCCCTAGAGACTTATGGATTGCTTGTTATCACAGCATGATCCTGCACAACCTGACTGTTAGTCTGACTCTTACCTCAGTTCAGTTCAGTTCAGTTGCTCAGTTGTGTCCAACTCTTTGCAGCCCCATGAATCACAGCACGCTAGGCCTCCCTGACTTTTACCTAGGAGGTCGTAAATGATCTCACTAGCACCTACATCTCTGGCCTCTTCTCCCACCTCTTTCCTCCGTTCTTACTCTTATCTGATATACTTGCTGTCCTAGAGCATACCACCTTTATTCCCAACCCAGGGCCTTTGCTTTGTATAAAATGTTTTATGGCTACATCTTTACACCTCACTTCAACCAGATTCTTGGCCAAAAGTCTCCTTCTTACAGAAGATGTCCCTGACTATATGTCTAAAGGAGTGTCCCTTATTACCCTTTCTAGTCCCACCCTTTTCACTTTTTTCTGTACTTTAAACAGTTTTTCATCATTTGCCTTTCTGTCTCTAAAGCAAAAATATAAACTCCTTGAGGGCAGAGATATTATTTTGCTCACAGATGCTTTCCCCAAACCTTGAGCCATGCCTGGAGTAGAGCAGATGATTGCTGAATATTAATATTTTTTGAAAGAATGAGTTTATTTGGGCACATCTCCTAACCATCAGTTCTCTTTTCTTAAAAAATTAACAGCTACTTCAACCTACTTCATAAGCTTATGTTATACTTTTAAAAGTAAACAGCATAATGTGTTTCGTTTTCTCACCACAATGACAGGTTAATTCACTTAATTATTCCTGTCTAAGTTGTTGGGGGGAGGAGCCTGGTGGGCTACTGTCCATGGGGTCGCAAAGAGTCAAGAGTTCGCATGACTGAGTGACTAAGCACAGCACACAGCAAAGTGTTAAAAAGAAACATCCTGACAAAAGAAGCATTTGGGCCAGTGGGTTTGACTTTCTTAGATCCTTAGGTATTTTACACCCTCAATCTTGTTTCTTATGTTGAAATAATTTCAGAAGGAACTAACGTTCATTGGAAAGCTGCAGGGGAAGTTGAACTCCTTCATTCTTCTCAAAAGAGGACCTGTTTATCACTTATCTTGAAGGCACTGGCAGAGTTTTGCTTTGTCATACAAAGTTTATTGATTCTTTTGTAGCAGCCTTGTTTGAAAATTAATTTGGAATTTAAGCAATGACCTCTTTGAGAAATAGTGAACATTAATTTTTTTATGCTGAGCCTTCTGAGCATTTAGTAATGGGGTATGAGTCACATTGAAATAGAAGCTTCATTTTCCACTCTGAATTTTACACAATACGATTTTACCTATAAAAGACGGCACATCTCAGTAAACTCAGGAAATGTAAATTTATAATTTCCTTCTTCTTAGAGTCGGCCATACAATACAATTACCATAAGAAGATTGCTTTAAACATGCAATTATAAATATGGCATGATTCTATAAATTATCTGTAATTTATTTATAAATCTTCTGCAAGGGCTAATGTTTAACACATGCACATATTTTTTTTATATTCCCTTTCCCTTCAGTACTGTCATATCATTAGATAAATATACTTAATGAGGGTTTATTATGGAAATAAAATAATCTAAACAGTATTGTATGGTCTACTGTATTACGAAAGAGCTATTTTAAAAGCCTATTAAAGTTTCTGCTTGGGCTTGTTCAAGTTCATGTGAGTGAGGAATGATAACCTAGAAGAAAATTCCTATTTTGATTATTCAATCAAATACATTCTCCTGTGTTATTCAATCAAATCAGCTCTTTTCTCTTTCTGCTACTCTTTGTCCCTAAGTCATTGTAAGATAAAGCTATAAGTCAAGAGAATAATTTCTTCTTCACAACACTGTCAGAGGTATTAAAAAAACTGGGTCGTGAGTCAACCTTTTCGTGTACTAGAAAAGTAGAAAAAAAAATCTTATCAAAAGCTGCTTTAGTTTCTAAGCATCAGTTTTTGTTTTGTTTTATTTTTTAAAGAAAGATGTTAGAATTTGTAGCTAGATTGTGCAAGTTGTATATGTCACAGGCACATTAGATGTGGTATTGTAATCAAGGTGGTATTCTTTAACCTTGCTGACAATGGGGTATTTCAGCTTTCATTCCTAAAATGGGATTCCCCCAATAAACGAGGTAGAGGACCATTTATGACATTTTTGGATCACAGAAATGGCTTACATACCCAATCCCAATCTATAGGACATAGTTTACCTACCCTACCAAGCTTTCCAAATAAAAC
Organism: Moschus berezovskii; assembly: GCF_049115385.1. Taxonomy (NCBI): domain Eukaryota; kingdom Metazoa; phylum Chordata; class Mammalia; order Artiodactyla; family Moschidae; genus Moschus; species Moschus berezovskii. The sequence goes on along the minus strand of NC_142470.1, from coordinate 65,688,731 downwards.
AAACATCAATCAAACTAACCCCATGATTTGAGTTCTGGGATCTTATCCTAATCATCGCTGTGTCCTTAGCACCTAAGTGCACCTTTCACCTGCCAGCTGCTGATTGAGATAACACATACAGAGAGACATAAGAGTGACTTATCGTCAGAAAGACACTAAAACAAACATGAAGGAGGACTCAGAACCGTTTTTTAGAAACCCCACCATATATATGTACCTTCATACAAAAATAGAGACGGTCACTGACATAGAAGGTAACAGGCAATGTTGGAAATGTTGTAGCATTATAACATAAATGGTGCTTATACATGTCTAATTCACAAGGCATCTAATACAGTGAGAGCATCTGTACAGGTGACTATGTTTTTTTCCATTTATTTTCCACATAGTCTTTTAAGGACAACCTATGACAATGATCTTCAAGAAAATTCTCTCCTTTTTATAAAAATCTTTTTTAAAGAAAATAAAATCTTACTCAAAATTTCAACTACCTCAACATACAGAAACAGATAAAAGCACAAGTGGAAGATCCATTCTCCTGGTTTCTCCTTACTCACCACATATGGTAGCCTCCATGGTAGTGCCCAAGGCCATTACAGAGAGCTCTAGGGCCCTAGTTAGAAAAGCAGTGACTCAGATACATAAGAAATGGGTATTTTTCAACTGTACCTGACAGATGTATTTATATCGGTGCTGCATGCACTAAACAGATAATGGCATAAATACTAAACATGTATATAGTTTGCAATATATAAGCTTACTATTTTAAGTTTAATATGAATGTACACATCTCCAGATCTATACAAAAACATTATTCTTAAACTGGCTGGTAAAGACAAATGAAAAAAATAGAAATCATAATTTGGTTCCATATTGTGATTGTGTAAAACAAGGGGTGATGTATCTTTCTTCTATTGGACATATTTTCAGAGTCATGCATGGAGATATATATATATATATATATATATATACCCTGTGTCATTTATAACTGCTGCAAATAACTAGGATTATGCTCATTAGCAAATATTGCTTCTTTTCTGAAGGGGATGCCAGGCAGACATGGCTGAAAGGAAAGTCTTTTTTAGACAGAAGAGACAAAACCTGGAAATAGGAATCTATATATTGGTCCTGTGACTACTTAATGCAGTGTTTCATAAGAGAGAGAGAAAGAGAGATCATGCTTTGTGTTACATCTTACAAGCACCACAAAGAAATCTGATGTTCATCTTAACCAGACACAGCTATGATTTTGCCATCTAGTTTCTTAGAAATATTCATTGTATCAGAAGAACTTTCCATGCTGCTAAGGGCCAAAAGTGACAGAAGGAAGGAAGGAAAAAATCAACCAGACAGTTCTTTTAAAAAAAATCTTTTATCTCACCAGTGAGTTTGGACAAGTAACTGACAAGAAGAAAAGAAAGCTTTGCATAAGGAATTAAAACTTAGTTGTTAAGTTGCCCTTCAATTTTCTTCGATCCCCATCTTACCCCATTTGCTCATTTGTATTGCTTGTGTTGTTGTGCTTGCAGTTGTTCTTCTTATGGATAATTTTTGCCTCTAAATACTGAGAAAGGATAATCAGGTGCTTGAGGAGTGGTGTCTCTGTTCATCTCCCCACACGTGATCGCTTTCTGTCTGGTGCTTTGTCACGGGGCCTCCAGAGCAGACTTCCTCTGCTTCCTTTGTTATCCTTGCCTGATAAATAAACAGCGCAAAATTACCGAACTTATTATGGTAATCGAGATTAGGAAACGATCTCTGAGCCTGCCCCCCATCTATTACTCTGCCGCGGCAAAAGTTGGCGAAACCTGTGCTAAACCTCAGTTGCTACTGTAACATCAGCCCCTCTCCTGCACCCACTTTTATTCCTGCAGCCCCCCACCCTCTGTGATGATTGTTTTCTGTCCATCTTGAGCTGGAGTTCATTTAGATTTACATCAAGTAGTAAATTAAAATAATCACTCAGCAAACACTCTGAGCTCAGTTTTCCCTTTCAGTCAGGAGTTGCACGAGCTGCTTGAAGCATTCAAGCAGAAAATATTGCTGTCTAGATATTTGTCCTCTGGGTGATAAAGGAGGCATTGTCTTGGGACCCACTCAGGCCTCGGAGCCGCTCGTCTCTGTGCATCACAGCTGTGAAGTGTGCTTTGTTATGTGTCTGAGGACTCGGGTTCAAGACCTTGTTTTTCTTGAAATACCAGACTGATCAGAGCTGCATATGTTCGGGGGAAAGCAGGGGTCGGTGGTTCTCTGTCCACATTTTTACTAGATTATTCTTGGACAGAACTCTGGGAAAATACCCTGCAGCCTGAACCATCCCAAGAGTTTTGCTTTGTTTTAATTCATTTTCTTTCTTTCTCTTTTTTGTATCTCTGTTTCTTTTCTTTTCTTTTTTTTTCCTCCTTCAGATTCTGCTTGGTGGCAGTGCTAGAAAATGCTAGATAGAGTTCATCTGCATAAGTCAGAAACAAAGGCTTACAGCGCTGCTCTGAACCCGGTGCCATAACGCACCAAGCTATAAAACCGTTTCTTTGTGTTCTCATTACTGTACATCTACCTGCCTGTTTAGAAAGCAAAATGTGGAGTTCAGTCACCTGGGATGAAATATAGAATAGGCTAAAGACATTTTTCGCCATTTGTAAACAATCAGTGGAATTTGAAACAAGAAGTTGATAAAGGCAAATGAATCAGTTTTTGCTTGGAATAAGAACCTTTTTTTAAAGAAAAGATAAAAATTATCTTTTGAAACTCTCTAAACCATTGTATTTTTATTACAGCATTTTTGCAGGTAGGTTATTGCTATCAGTGTTTGAAAGAGTAAAATATTTGTTGCTTTAAGTAGTGAAAGAAAAATATCAAATGATAAGGAGTGTGGTGATAGGCAGCTAAATGAAAATTGGAATCTTGAATCAGTTCTCTAAATTTTTCCAAATAGTTCCTCATGGTTGGCTAATCGACTGCTGTTATCAATTTTCAGCCAGATATTTGACACTGGGTTGCATTTGTATCAAAGCCAAGGTATCTATTGCAAATGTGATATTTGATACATTCTTCATATCTATGTTATGGCTAAATATACACCTTCAATTATAAAATTCTCTATTCGCACATGGAAAAGGAAGTACCAAAATAAGCAAAAAATCAATATGAAAGAAATGGGATAGACACATATATTTACATACACATACATATGGTCACACACTTGACTTCTTTATGAATGAATGATTTCATATTCTTGAATTAAAATGCATTGCATTTTGGGGTGTTTTCACTCAGTGGCAACTGAAGCTGTGGCTGCAAAACTCACCCTTTGGACAGTAGGAAACTTCCCAGTAAGGCTGTATCTTCAAGACCCAGAGGTGTCCTTGCACTGGCAATACTAAGCCTTCAAATTGTGCCAAGGTGTGTGAAAATAAATGGAAAGAATCATCACCAGAGAGTAAAATTATGTATTATTTCAGTCATATATTATGGTTTATGATGTTTTGTGTCTGGCAAGTACCAATTTAGTTCAGAAACCAGCATCTTTACTTCTGACTTGCTTGGGCTGCAATCAGAGAAGCTTATATGATGACCTGCTTAATGGGTTATAGTCCATGGGGTTGCAAAAGTCAGACACGACTGAGCAACTAACACTTTCACTTTTACCCATGATAGTTGGGTAACGTTGAGCAAGTTACCTAACTACTCTGGGAACAGTTTCTTTACCTGTACAATGGGAATATTATCAATATGCCCTTATTTGGCTGTTAAAATTATTTCATGCTTGATGCACATGCAGAGTGTCTGGCACATAGCACATATTCAACAAATATTTCATTAATGATAGCAATGGTGGAAATAATGATGATAATCCTCATGATAAGTATAAGAGTTATCCTAAATCCAGGAAATAAAATTTGGGTGGCAGTTTTGTTCCGTTTTTCTAGGGTTCGTGTACATATACATCAGAATTAGGTTGTCCTGAACTAGAATCTCCATTCAGTCATTTATCAACTGTATGCATGGGCATAGAAAATGGCAACTCAGTCCAGTATTCTTGCCTGGGAAATCCCATGGACAGAGGAGCCTGGTGGGCTACAGTCCACAGGGTCACAGAGAGTCACACACAACTGAACAACTGAACCCTATACATCCTTACATGCACGGGCAAATTACTTAACTCCTCTAGGTTTTATTTTCTATGTGATAATAATAGCCTCACAGAGCTATTCTAAATATGAAAATAGATGCTGCACATAAGTTGGTTAGAACAGTACATGACCAAACAGCGCTGCCCCTAAGGCATCAAAAACAGAAATCTCTTTCTAGAGAAAGACAAATATCATATATTAACTCATATATATGGAATCTAGAAATATGGTACCGACAACCCTACCTGCAGGGCAGCAAAGGAGACACAGACATAAAGAACAAATACTTTTGGACTCAGTGGGAGGATGAAAGGGTGGGATGATTTGAGAGAATAGCACTGAAGCATACACATTACCATATGTAAAACAGAGAGCCAGTGGAAGTTTGATGTATGACGCAGGCTCCCAAAGTCAGTGCTCTGCGACAACCTGGAGGGATGGGTTGGGGAAGGAGGTGGGAGGGGGTTGCAGAATTGAGAGGACAAATGTATGCATATGGTCAATTCATACTGATGAATGGCAAAAACCATCACAATATGGTAAAGTTATTGGCTTCCAATTAAAAATAAACTTAAAAATCTCTCTATATATAACCATTTAAATAGTATTACAATATTCAAGAACCAATCATCTAAAATTTAGAAAACTGGATAGAGAAGAAAGTTTAAGCAGTTTTTTCTCATGTAATTGATATACATGAAAATCATTCAGTGTCCAAGTACTACTTCTTCTTGTTCAGGTACAGATACTTCTCTTCATATTTTTCTTTCTTTATTTACTATTTCTGACAAAAATCAGAACTCTCACAATGAGAAAAAGGGTATAATGCTGTTATTACTTACAATGTCATGAGTCTTTGGAATCTATATCTGTGAAATAATATTGATTCTTGTGTCTGCAGTCCCTTGTACCATTTTTTAAGTGCTGATTATAACATCCCTTACGTCACCTCATCAGCCGCTGTGCTGCCCATAAATACTGGTTTCCAATAGTTATCTCAGAGGTTTAACAGAAACAACCTCTGTTGACAACCACAGGTGTAAGTCTTGCCTAGAGTATGCAAGAAGATGTGAAGAATAACTTGTTTCCTGATTATGTTAGTTCAGAAGTCCATGGTGCGCATGGAGAGCAACACATATTCCATCCATATTTTCTCTTGAACTGATCAGGCTGTCATCATTGCATTACTTGAATGTGATCTCTATCAAGGTTGTCTGCCTTCCACACACCTCCACCAGCAGGGAGGGTAAACAAAGGACAAGAGATTAAGCAAGAATGGTTCTATTTGCATAATAAATGTCTGTCTTTGGATCAGCCTGGCTTAAACCTACCTAGATGATTTGACATAATGTGAAAAAAGCAATTAATCAGAACATTAATGGGAAGGACCTATTGGCATTGTGGAGCAATGATCTTTGAAGTCTTCAGAGGAGATAGTTGTGACCACCTGGAGGACTGTCTGGTACATGGCACAGAGTGTGTAGAAGGGCTGGGCTGACTTCTCAGAATGCTGACAACAGTGTCACTCTGGGAAAATGACATCTGTACCTTCATCAACCTTAGCTACTGCAGACTGAAGGTGGCACTGTGGTTGATCTGCTAAATCTCATGTACTAGGATTTAATGCATTGTTACACATATGGCTCAAACCAAATGTTGGCACAGGAATATTGTGTCCTCCTGTGTCTGACTTCAGTGTCACATCATTCAAACATGACACGCCAAAAAGGGTATTGCACTGACCAGTAGGAGAAATTCATTTTACCAGTTCACCCTCCTGGCAGTGGCTGGCTGTGTAATCCCAGGGGAGACAAGAATGACCCTGGAGCTTCTGGGTCATCCAGTTGATCCCACGATTGCAGGGAATGTCATAGCGCCACAAAGGAGAGAATCAAGTCAAGACTTAGAAGAATCCTGATTTGGGCTCAGATAAACCTGCAGCTCGGAGAAGGCAATGGCAACCCATTCCAGTACTCTTGCTTGGAAAATTCCATGGGCGGAGGAACCTGGTAGGCTGCAGTCCATGCAGTCGCGAAGAGCTGGACACGACTGAGAGACTTCACTTTCACTTTTCACTTTTATGCATTGGAGAAGGAAATGGCAACCCACTCCAGTGTTCTTGCCTGGAGAATCTCAAAGATGGGGGAGCCTGGTGGGCTGCCATCTATGGGGTCGCACAGAGTCAGACACGACTGAAGCAACTTAGCAGCAGCAGCAGCAAACCTGCGGCTGACTTTATTTTTCTGGGCTCCAAAATCACTGCAGATGGTGATTACAGCCATGAAATTAAAAGACGCTTACTCCTTGGAAGGAAAGTTATGACCAACCTAGACAGCATATTCAAAAGCAGAGACATTACTTTGCCAACCAAGGTCCATCTAGTCAAGGCTATGGCTTTTCCAGTGGTCATGTATGGATGTGAGAGTTGGACTGTGAAGAAAGTTGCTCGCTGAAGAATTGATGCTTTTGAACTGTGGTGTTGGAGAAGACTCTTGAGAGTCCCTTGGATTGCAAGGAGATTCAACCCATCCATCCTAAAGGAGATCAATCCTGGGGGTTCATTGGAAGGACTGATGCTGAAGCTGAAACTCCAATACTTTGGCCACCTAATGTGAAGAGTTAACTCACTGGAAAAGACTCTGACGCTGGGAGGGATTGGGGGCAGGAGGAGAAGGGGACGACAGAGGATGAGATGGTTGGATGGCATCACCGACTCGATGCATATGAGTTTGGGTGAACTCCAGGAGTTGGTGATGGACAGGGAGGCCTGGCGTGCTGTGATTCATGGGGTCGCGGAGAGTCGGACACAGCTGAGCGACTGAACTGAACTGAATTGAACTGAAACCTGCTAAAACGGAAAGCAAAAATGTGAGGAAATCACCTTGTGGCTGGAATGGAATTTTCTCCTTGGGCAGAGCAGGAAAAGGGGAGGGAGAAATGGGTATAGAAAGAAGAGGCAACAGCCTCAGCAAAAAAACAGAGAAATATGAAGGGTCTAGTTGTTGAAAGAAATTCAGGGAGTCAGGTATGGGCTTGTGCAAGGGCTTGTTGGGGCCCCTGAAGTAGATGCAGACAGAGACCTGAGGTCAACTTGAAATGTTAGGTTGAGGCCAGGTTTTGAAGAACTTTGAGTACAAATTATATCTCTATAAGTTTGAGGGAGCTATTTAATACTAGGATCTGGGCATTAGAAACTCTGTTTCAGGTTCAAAGGAAGAAGAGTGGATTGTTGAAAAATTTTCAAGCAGTGGAGTGATCCCTGTTTCCTAAATATGCTGGTAAAGCTTTTTAGGTTAGATAATCATGGGAGAGGCCAGAGAAGAAGGTGAATTAAGGAGATTTGTACTTCCTTCAGGGAAGAGATGAAGAGCTCCTCAATTAGGAGAACAGAATGAGAAAGGAGAGGAGGGCACCTGTGATTCTTAAGGGTTAAGGTCAGCAGACTTTGAGGACTAATCAGATGGAGGTTTGAGGAATAGACTGGCCATTTACTGTTACAATAACTAAGAGACTTATTCACTCAGTCCATGACACTTTATTGAGTGTGTGGCCTCCCTGGGCAGGAAATGCAAGAGGAGCAGCAAGTCTGGACTCTCAAAGGGTGAAGATCATCTAAATGCCACATATGCAGAAACTGTCAGGCCTCTTTTGTAGTGGTGGGTTCTGGAGCCCAGGAATCTGTATTATTAACAGTTACCCTAGGTAACACTTTTCATCAGCCTCCCTGGTGAATCAGACTGTAAAGAGTCTGCCTGCAATGTGGAGACCCAGGTTCAATTCCTGGCTCAGGAAGATCCCCTGGAGAAGAAAATGGCAATCCACTCTGGTATTCTTGCCTGGAAAATCCCATGGACAGAGGCGCTTAGCAGGCTACAGTCCATGGGGTTGCAAAGAGTCAGACATGACTGAGCAACTAACACACACACAGCACTTTTCATCAGTACAGTTTGGGAAACACTGTGTGAAATAATACATTTGCTTTTAGATCGGAGGAGATAACCTATATGGAGAGAATTACATGAATGCATAGGCAGTAGATTCTACTACACTTCCATGGGCATCAGAGGCAGAAGAGGTTAAGAGGAGATATGCTATACTATGCTATAAAGAAAATAAACAGAAGTTAAAACAATAAGAAATAAACTCTTCAGAGAACACCTCTCTCTGGATCTGAGAAATGGAACTCAAAACCTCTGCCAATAGAAATTTCTCCTTTGCTGACTGAAAGATTGGCTCAGACTCCCATCCAAATCCAACTTCAGGCTTTAGGATCGATTATGGTGATTGACCCCATTCATGGGGTCGCAAAGAGTTGGACATGACGGAGCGACTGAACTGAACTGAACTGATGGTGATTGACAGGCTTCACTGGTGGATCAGCAGGAGATGTGGGTTCGATCCCTGGGTTGGGAAGATTCCCTGGAGAAGGAAGTGGCAACCCACTCCAGTATTCTTGCCTGGGAAATCCCATGGACAGAGGATCCTTGTGGGCTATAGTCCATGGGGTCCTGAAGAGTTGGACATGATTGAGCTACTAAGCACACACCTGCCTTGAAGCCCACAATGTATTTACCTGTTGCTCCACTGGAAAGCCAGCACCAAAGAAGGTTAAGGACCTTCTGGTTGAGGGGTGGAAAAGAGAGTGAAGGGGGTTTTTTGTTCACTGCATCACTCTTCATCCTCATCAGAACTGTGAAGGAGGTGGAATTTTATTTTGGTGCACTCCTTAACCAGAATGTTTGTTAGGCAGGCAGTCCCCAATCACTGTGAAACATGGCATAAGCACACTACACTACATAGGCTAGAATTCCATGTACCTCATGGTTCCTTGTTTCTACATCTAAGATCCAGCTTTCTTCCAGAGCCCCACTTATCTTTCTTTCTCCAAAAGACACCACTGTTCTAATCTTCTACTTGATTCTTGTCAAAGTTTCAGTGCTTTGTACGGAGAAGGCAATGGCAAGCCGCTCCAGTACTATTGCCTAGAAAATCCCATGGATGGAGGAGCCTGGTAGGCTGCAGTCCGTGGGGTCGCTAAGGGTCAGACACGACTGAGCGACTTCACTTTCACTTTTCACTTTCACACATTGGAGAAGGAAATGGCAACCCACTCCAGTGTTCTTGCCTGGAGAATCCCAGGGACGGGGGAGCCTGGTGGGCTTCCGTCTATGGGGTCACACAGAGTTGGACATGACTGAAGTGCCTTAGCAGCAGCAGCAGTGCATTATAGTGTCTTAGTGTTTTATCTAAGCCAGGTAATGTACACCTTAATAAAAGACTTTTGCAGAGAGTGTCTTAAAGTAAAGGGATGACTTAATGATGAAATTTCAAGTGAGAGGAAATATTTTGTTTAGATGGGGAGAAACAGATTAGCCAGGAAAGCAGAGGATGAATGAAGTTTAAGGAACACTTCTTTTTATAATTAAAATTTTAACTATAAATTACAAATGTGAATTCTAATAATAACAACTTCTCTATGAACAAGTTAGGACATTTAAATGAGATAACATATATAAAGCCCCAGCTGCAGGAATTAGAATTCAATAAATATCAATTTTTCCTTACACCCTTGTCTCCGTCTGGGTGGATGTGGGTTGCCCTGTGATTACGTGCTGTGTATTCTTCCCAGGGTATACAGCTAACAATTCTATTCAATTCCAAAGAGAGAAGAATGTCAAGAAGGAACTGAATGTTAAGTCTTAAAGCTGGGGACACAGACTCAGACACTGACACACACACACACACGGTATCGTTTAATATTGGCAAACAGTCCTACAAAGAAGTTATAAAAATTCAGTCGAAGTGGTTGCTGTATGGTATAATTATGATTGTATGATGGGGATTCTGAAACGGTCATCTCTGGAGGGATGCCAAGCTGTTCCTATGATAATTAATCAACTTAGTGGCCTTTAGAAACAAAAAGCCTAGCTTGACTTACATTTTGATATCTAGAGAACCTTAAAACTTTTGGAACTTTTCAACTTGCTGGCACCCTATGTTGCCTTTCTCTATGTGAAATATATGATGAAGAAAGTGCTCGGCTTGTAGAGAAGGGATGCGATGATATTTCTGTGACTGCTCAGATGCCTCTTTCCCTCTTTAACTTTCTGTTTCTCTGGAGTTTTCTGAATAGTGGAGGGTTGTCAAAGAACCATGTGCTGGTGGAAGAAAGTTAAGCTACCACGCTTTTGTATTCAACACTGGCTCAAAGCGAATGCACATACTCTGCATTGGAAATGCCGTCAACGGCATTCTGGCCGTTTGTAGGTACTCAAATCACTAACCTTGCCAAAGAATAAGTTTGTAAGCCTCCTTTTCAGAGGTTCTGTCTCTGATATTTCAGAAGCATTCAATTATAATTCTGCTGCTTCCTTTTATGTGGCAGTCATGGGTTGTCAGCAAGGATAGAATTAAGAGAGGCACGTGAAGTGTGCTACAGCGTCTCATGCCTAAGGATCTGTATTTCTTTTGTTCATTGTGACAAATGACAGCCTTAAAGATATTTGTCCTGATTCCTCACTGTCCCTATGCAGGTAAAAACTTCCATTGAAGTCAAACAAGCTTCATTGAAGTTAATGGGAAGTAATAACCTTGAAGGGAAGGGAGAACTAGGGTGATTAATTTTAATTAGCCAAACATAAACAAGCATGTGTCTACAAGCAGTGACAGGAAAGTGTAACTTTCCTGTAACTCCTAACTTAGCTTCAGGGGTCCAGGTAAGGCCATTTTCTAAAGAATCAGAACTATTTCAACCCAGAAATGTAAGACTATCCATGAAGAATAAAATCCATTCTCCATAGGTGTATCTCTGAGTTATTCCCTGGAAACATTAATTCAACATTAATTCAACATGCCAAACACCTTCCAGGCCCTGGAGGAAGAAAGAAGAGGAGAAGTAGCTGCCCATATGGAGTAAACATCCAGTCTTCTAAGGAAATAGCACAGTGAACAATTCTGTGACAAGTTATTAATTTGTATCTCTACCAATCATTTCTTCATTTATTGATTCATTCAAGAAATATTTAACAGATATCTTCTAAGTTTTTTGTTTGTTTTTTGCACTGTTCTTGTAACAAGAATGTGCTAAGTACTATTGGAATCCAGTGGAATAGGAATTTGATTTGGCATGGAAGGTTGAGTTATAATCATGTAAAGCTTCTTAGGATAGTGCCATTTGACCTCAGTTTCACATGAATAATGTCTAGTTAGGCAAAGAAACTCAACATTAAATAAACTAAGATCATGTCATTCAGTTCCATCACTTCATGGGAAATAGGAGGGAAAAAAGTGAAAACAGTGACAGATTTTATTTTCTTGAGCTCCAAAATCACTGTGGATGATGACTGCAGCCATGAAATTAAAAGACAATTGCTCCTTGGAAGGAAAACTATGACAAAACTAGACAGTGTATTCAAAACCAGAGACATCGCTTTGCTGACAAAGGTATAGAGTCAAAGTTATGGTTTTTTTCAGTAGTTATGTATGGATGTGAGAGTTGGACTGTAAAGAAGGCAGAGTACCAAAGAATCGATGCTTTTGAATTGCAGTGCTGGAGAAGAACTTTGAGAGTCCCTTGGACTGCAAGAACAAACTAGTCAATCCTAAAGGAAATCAGTCCTGAATATTCATTGGAAGGACTGATGCTGAAGCTGAAGCTCCAAGACTTTGGCCACCTGATGTGAAGAGCCAACTCATTGGGAAAGATCCTGATGCTGGGAAAGATTGAGGGCAGGAAGAGAAGGGGGCAGTGGAGGGTGAGATGGTTAGAAACTCAAAGGACATGAATTTGAGCAAACTCTGGGAGATAGTGAGGACAGAGGAGCCCGGAATACTGCAATCCATGGGGTCACAAAGTGTTGGACACAACTTAGTGACTGAAAAAGGAAAATAAAAACAGAAAACATGGGATATAAAAATTTATAAGGAGAAGTCTGAAGCACAGAACCTCAGGGCATGTTCAAGAAAAACTACACCAGCGCTCTGGTGTGGAAACTGCAAACTACAGTCATCTAGCCAAATCTAGATCCCCATATATTTTTGAACAGTCCATGAGGTAAGAATGTTCTTAACATTTTTTAAAAGTTGAAAAAAATCAAAAGAACTGTTTCATGATGTGTGAAAACTATGTGAAATTCAAAATTCAGTTTGTACGAATGAAATTCTATTGAAACACAGCAACTCAACACAACAACAACATTTATTTCATGTCGTCTATGGCTGCCTTTTCTCCAACCAGCAGAGTGAGATGGTAGCTGCAAGCCTGTGTGATCCACAAGCCCCGATTATTTACTAACCAGCCCTTTGTTGACAAAGTTCACCAGCACCAACTCTAGTAACATAAGGTAGAGATAGATTGAGACCAAACTGTGATAAAATTTAAATAGTATTTCAATGAATTTAGACGTTTTCTTCTGAAAACTGGTGAATACCAAAGCTTAACGTTTATTTTTATGTTACAAAAATAACATTGTGATGACTTTGACATTCATTAAATTGATAGAACTTTCTATTCACACATACGTGCCCCATGATCACAGAAGCATGATCAGGATACCTAACAAATGTCTACATTTCCTAAAGATAATTAAGAGATAGCTCAGATATGTCAAGGCTTATAGGTTAAAGAGAAAAAAACAAAACAAAACTGAGTTTTATGTTTATGAAGTCCCCAAAATGACTGTTTGGCAGAGAATTTCCTGTGGAAGGAAGTCAGACATGTGCTTAATTTATGGTGTAATGACTAAAGACTGAAAAAAGATTGTCATTTGATTAAAACTATTTTCCCAATGTTTTTGAACAAAAAGAATACCTCCTTTCAGTTCAGTTCAGTTCAGTCACTCAGTAGTGTCTGACTCTTCGTGGCTCCATATACTGCAGCACGTCAGGCTTCCCTGTCCATCACCAACTCCCAGAGCTTACTCAAACTCATGTCCATCGAGTCAGTGATGCCTTCCAACCATCTCACCCTCTGTCATCCCCTTCTCCTCCTGCCCTCTATCTTTCCCAGCATCAGGGTCTTTTCCAATGAGTCAGTTCTTCGCATCAGATGGCCGAAGTATTGCAGTTTCAGCTTTAGCATCAGTCCTTCCAAAGAACAACCAGGATTGATCACCTTTAGAATGTACTGGTTGGATCTCCTTGCAGTCCAAGGGACTCTCAAGAGTCTTCTCCAACACCACAGTTCAAAAGCATCAGTTCTTCAGTGCTCAGCTTTCTTTACAGTCCAATTCTCACATCCATACCTGACTACTGGAAAAACCATAGCCTTGACTAGACAGACCTTTGTTGGAAAAGTAATGTCTCTGCTTCGTAATATGCTGTCTATGTTGGTAATAGCTTTTCTTCCAAGGAGTAAACGTCTTTTAATTTCATGGCTGCAGTCACCATCTGTGGTGATTTTGGAGCCCCCCAAAATAAACTCTCTCACTGTTTCCAATGTTTCCCCATCCATATGCCATGAAGCGATGGGACCGGATGCCATGATCTTAGTTTTCTGAATGTTGAGTTTTAAGCCAACATTTTCACTCTCCTCTTTCACTTTCAACAAGAATTTCTTTAGTTCTTCTTCGCTTTCTGCCATAAGGGTGGTGTCATCTACCTATTGATATTATTGATATTTCTTCAAGAAATCTTGATTCCAGCTTCTGCCTCATCCAGCCCAGCATTTTGCATGATGTACACTGTATTTAGTTTAAACAAGCAGGGTGACAATGTACAGTCTTGACATTCTCCTTTCCCAATCTGGAACCAGTCTGTTGTTCATGTCCAGTTCTAACTGTTGCTTCTTGACCTGTATACAGATTTCTCAGGAGAGAGGTAAGGCAGTCTGTCTGGTATTCTCATCTCTTTAAGAACTGTCCACAGTTTATTGTGATCCACACAGTCAAAGGCTTTGGCATAGTCAATAAAGGAGAAGTAGATGTTTTTCTGGTATTTTCTTCCTTTTTCAATGATCCAACGGATGTTGGCAATTTGATCTCTGGTTCTCTGCCTTTTCTAAATCCAATTTTAACATCTGGAAGTCATGGTTCATGTATTATTGAAGCCTGGCTTGGAGAATTTTGAGCTTTACTTTGCTAGCATGTGAGATGAGTGCAATTGTGCGGTAGTTTGAATGCAAACATTCTTTGGCCTTGCCTTTCTTTGGGATTGGAATGAAAACTAAACTTTTCCAGTCCTGTGGCCACTGCTGCATTTTCCAAATTTGCCAGTGTATTGACTGCAGCATTTTAATGACATCACCTTTTAGGATTTGAAATAGCTCAACTGGAATTTCATTACTTCCACTAGCTTTGTTCATAGTGATGCTTCCTAAGGCCCTCTTGACCACATTCCAGGTAGTCTGACTCTAGGTGAGTGATCACAGCATTGTGCTTATCTGGGTCATGAAGATCTTTTTTATATAGTTTTTCTGTGTATTTTTGCCATTCTTCTTAATAACTTCTGCTTCTGTTAGGTCCATACCATTTCTGTCCTTTATTGTGCCCATCTTTGCATGAAATGTTCCCTTGGTATCTCTGATTTTCTTGATAGTTCTCTAGTCTTCCCTATCCTATTGTTTTTCTCCAGTTCTTTGCACTGATCACTGAGGAAGGCTTTCTTATCTCTCCATGCTTTTCTTTGGAACTCTGCATTCAAATGGGTACATCTTTCCTTTCCTCCTTTTTCTTTAGCGTCTCTACTATTCTCAGCTATTTGTAAGGCCTCCTCAGACAATCATTTTGTCTTTTTGTGTTTCTTTTTCTTGGGGATTGTCTTGATCAGTGCTTCCTATACAATGTTACGAACCTCCATCCAGAGTTCTTCATGCACTCTATCAGATCTAATCCCTTGAATCTATTTGTCACTTCCACTGTATAATCGTAAGGGATTTGATTTAGGTCATACTTGAATGGTCTAGTGGTTTTCCCTACTTTATTCAATTTAAGTCTGAATTTGGCAATAAGGAGTTCATGATCTGAGGCACAGTCAACTCCTAGTCTTATTTTTGCTGACTGTTTATAGCTTGTCCATCTTTGGTGCCAAAGAATATAATCAATCTCATTTTGGTATTTTCCATCTGGTGATGTTCATGTGTAGAGTCTTCTCTTAAGTTGTTGGAAGAAGGTATTTGCTATGACCAGTGTGTTTTTTTTACCTTCTTTCATGTCAAAAAAAGTCACAGGCCATTTTGCATGAAAACAGTTATACATGTGTAAGAAAATGAATAATGAAATCACACATTTAAATTTAAAATTAATTTAAATAAGCTAATTTACAAAACATAAACAGACTCAGACACAGAAAACAAACAAACTTTGCTTTAGCAAAGGTGAATGGGAGAGAGGGATAAGTTAGGTGGGATGAGTCGGAAACGACTGAAGTGACTTAGCAGCAGCAGCAGCATATATACACTCAGTTCAGTTCAGGCGCTCAGTTGTGTCCGACTCTCTGTGACCCCATGAATCACAGCAAGCCAGGACTCCCTGTCCATCACCAACTCTCGGAGTTCACGCAAACTCATGTCCATCGAATCGGTGATGCCATCCAGCCATCTCATTCTCTGTCGTCCCCTTCTCCTCCCGCCCCCAATCCCTCCCAGCATCAGAGTCTTTTCCAGTGAGTCAACTCTTCGCATGAGGTGGCAAAAGTATTGGAGTTTCAGCTTTAGCATCAGTCCTTCCAATGAACACCCAGGACTGATCTCCTTTAGAATGGACTAGTTTTATCTCCTTGCAGTCCAAGGGACTCTCAAGAGTCTTCTCCAACACCACAGTTCAAAAGCATCAATTCTTCGGCAATCAGCTTTCTTCACACTCCAACTCTCACATCCATACATGACCACTGGAAAAACCATAGCCTTGACTAGACGGACCTTGGTTGGCAAAGTAATGCCTCTGTTTCTTAATATACTATCCAGGTTGGTCATAACTTTCCTTCTAAGGAGCAAGCATCTTTTAATTTCACGGCTGCAATCAGCATCCATAGTGATTTTGGAGCCCCCCCAAATAAAGTCGGACACTGTTTCCACTGTTTCCCCATCTATTTCCCATGAAGTGATGGGACCAGATGCCATGATCTTTGTTTTCTGAATGTTGAGCTTCAAGCCAACCTTTTCACTTTCCTCTTTCACTTTCATCAAGAGGCTTTTTAATTCCTCTTCACTTTCTGCCATAAGGGTGGTGTCATCTGCATATCTGAGGTTATTGATATTTCTCCCAGCAATCTTGATTCCAGCTTGTGCTTCTTCCAGCCCAGCGTTCCTCATGATGTACTCAGCATATAAGTTAAATAAGCAGGGTGACAATATACAACCTTGACGTACTCCTTTTCTATTTGGAACCAGTCTGTTGTTCCATGTCCAGTTCTCACTGTTGCTTCCTGACCTGCATACAGGTTTCTCAAGAGGCAGGTCAGGTGGTCTGGTATTCCCATCTCTTTCAGAATTTTCCACAGTTTCTTGTGATCCACACAGTCAAAGGCTTTGGCATAGTCACTGAAGCAGAAATAGATGTTTTTTCTGGAACTCTTCTTGCTTTCTCCATGATCAGAGGATGTTGGCGATTTGATCTCTGGTGCCTCTGCCTTTTTTAAAACCTGCTTGAACATCTGGAAGTTCACGGTTCACATATTGCTGAAGCCTGACTTGGAGAATTTTGAGCATGACTTTACTAGTGTGTGAGATGAGACACTAGTATACATAAAATAGATGACAATCAAGGATCTGGTGGCTCAGTGGTAAAGAACCAGCCTGCCAATGCAGTAGACATGGTTAGATCCCTGGGTTTGGAAGATCTCCTGGAGAAGGAAATAGCAACCCACTCTAGTATTCTTGCTGGGAAAAATCCCATGGCTGGCTGTAGTCCATGGGATCGCAAAGAGCCAGACATTTAAGCTACTAAGCACACACACACACACGCGCACACGCACACACACACATGACTTTGCTGTGTAATTGAAACTAACATAACATTGTAAATCAACTATACTTGAACTGAAAAAAAGTTAAGATGCATTTGTAGACACAAAAAAAGTAGTATAAATATATGTAAACTTTATTTAATCTTTTGAATACTAATAGTCCATGTGATTTCAGGGATCTCACAAAACCATGGGGACTTAAATGTTTAGAGTAAAAAGGCAGGAAGTCAACTGGCATATATAATTCCATGGAATAACTTTGACTGAACTGCTTAATACATTTTAGACGTTTTACATTGTGCTTGCATAATCCTATAGCCATCAAATTTTTTGAAAAGCCAAAGAAAACATTTGGTTAAACAAATTATCAAAAGCAAACAATTTGGTTGACCATGTACTTTGCAGTTTTTAGACCTGATGGGCTGATTCCTTCCAACAGCTAATCCCTTCAGTATTTAATTGATATGTCCTCAACAAAACAAAAGAAGTTTAGGCCAAAAAAATCAACCATACCACACCCTCTATTTGGGTTCTAATTCTAACCTCTTACCTTACTCTTTAGATAAATTCTAAAATTGGTTTAGAGGTCACTTACAGAACAGTCCAATAATACTATCTTTTGCAATTAAATAAAAAGTAGATAGCTTGTTCCTAACAGTTTAGGAACTACCTGGAAAATGAAGGATGGAATACATCTTGGCAGCAGGCTGATCAAATGATGATATCATCAAAGTTAACCATGCCACAGGAGTCCTCAATCACACAATTAAAAAGCAACCACTGAAAATACTACTCTGGCTTTCTCTTTAGAAAACTCAGTTGAATCTAGCTGAAAACTGCATTCAGTGAGTCCTTTAACATTTTGACTGAGGGGTGATCTGGAGGTCAGCTTTGAGGTCAACAATAGGACAATGTGGTGAAACTTCCATTTCATTGTCAATCATGCATTTGAATGAAGTTCTTTTTTATAGACAGAGTAAGAACGAAAGGCCAGTAAGGATACCCTTGGTTTTCAATTTCTAAATGTTTTGTGTCTTGAGTTACTGGCCCTAGAACCTGAAGAACTCTTTCTATTTGTTTGTTAATAAATGACCCAAGATTCTTACTTTAACCCCAGAATACATAGTAAACTTCAGGCTTACTACTTTTGTTTTTGTTATGATTACTACTCCCAATGTCATTCTGTTTACATAATGCTTTTGACATTTTTATTACCATCACCTCTAATCTTCTTTGATTTTTCACAATAGTCTTGTATTGGTATTTCCACTTGACATATGAAAAACATACTTGGTCATTTATTTTAAAGACTGAAGACTGAAATCAGACATTTTGTCTATTTTAATGAGGAAAATTTTTGAGAGTTCAAGAAAATTCAAACTATTCTTCTTAATTACATCTCCCCCACTACACAGTCTATAGCCAAATCAAACATATTTGGTTAGGTCATGCTTCTATCTGAACACCATACTCCCAGCTGGACATTAAGGCAAAGATGGACTCAACAGTTTGGTTGGTTAGTAGTCAATTTAGCTCAAAGAAGTTGATATAGTTTATAACTACTCAAATGCATTTCAGATACGACAGGACTAAGAACCTGAACCAAACACATCAATTGAGAAATTCAACAATTATCCATTAGCATCTCTTTATGGGCAAGGTATTGTGTTAGGCCAAGAAAGACATAATAAATAAGATAGTGCTTTTATCTTCAAGATGTTTTACAAACTCATTGAAAGAAATGTATTAATTTATTGAAGCTCAAGTAGAACTTTTGCACTGAAACATCATTCTAATGTAAGCATTTTCAGGAAAGATAAATGTAATTACTGCATTCAAAGTTGAATGGAGTCTATATGATAAATATATAGTTATAATATTCTCTAAGTTAAAGGATCCAGGATTTGATCATAAAAGACTCATGGACCCCAGCAAAAGATCTAAATATGTGTAAAAAATTCAAGACAATATGGTGTGTGGGGAAATTAACAAATTAGCATGATGGCACCATGATGGCTCTCTCGCCCCATGCTCTCACACCCTCCCACCCCATGTTCTGTAAACAATGGCTTTGCATGGTTATGTAACAGCTGAGATTTCTTACAGCTCTGTGCATGTGCATCATGATGTACTTGCTTGGTCACAAGTTACTTTGTATAGTAAGCCTGTATAAGCTCCACTTGGAAAAGCCAGGAAGGGACGTGTCATGTACATTACATCTGCAGACTTGGCTGCTGTGCCAGCCAGAAGAGAATAAATGTGTCTGTAGTTCCTACTGCTCCTCACATTGTCTTCCAGGAGCTTAGCTCGGCACCTTGCCTACCATGGGTTAAGTGAACAGTACGCACAGTGAGATACAGTGAGACAATTGGTGCTGTGAGCAAGATTAGTAATACATGGTAGAATGAGGACAAATTTCTCAAACAAAATCAGTTCAGTTCAGTCGCACAGTCATCTCCGACTCTTTGCAGCCCTATGAATCACAGCATGCCAGGCTTCCCTGTCTATCACCAACTCCTGGAGATCACTCAAAATCATGCCTATCAAGTTGGTGATGGCATCCAGCCATCTCATTCTCTGTCGATCCCTTCTCCTCCTGCCCCAATCCCTTCCAGCATCAGTCTTTTCCAGTGAGTCAACTCTTCGCATGAGGTGGCAAAAGTACTGGAGTTTCAGCTTTAGCATCAGTCCTTCCAATGAACACCCAGGACTGATCTCCCTTAGAATGGACTGGTTGGATCTCTTTGCAGTCAAAGGGACTCTCAAGAGTCTTCTCCAACACTACAATTCAAAAGCATCAATTCTTCGGCAATCAGCTTTCTTCACACTCCAACTCTCACATCCATACAGGACCACGGGAAAAACCATAGCCTTGACTAGACGGACCTTGGTTGGCAAAGTAATGCCTCTGTTTCTTAATATGCTATCTAGGTTGGTCATAACTTTCCTTCTAAGGAGCAAGCGTCTTTTAATTTCATGGCTGTAATCAGCATCCACAGTGATTTTGGAGCCCCCCAAAATAAAGTCTGACACTGTTTCCACTGTTTATCCATCTATTTCCCATGAAGTGATGGGACCAGATGCCGTGATCTTAGTTTTCTGAATGTTGAGCTTCAAGCCAACCTTTTCACTCTCCTCTTTTACTTTCATCAAGAGGCTTTTTAATTCCTCTTCACTTTCTGCCATAAGGGTGGTGTCATCTGCATATCTGACGTTATTGATATTTCTCCCAGCAATCTTGATTCCAGCTTGTGCTTCTTCCAGCCCAGCGTTCCTCATGACGTACTCAGCATATAAGTTAAATAAGCAGGGTGACAATATACAACCTTGATGTACTCCTTTTTCTATTTGGAACCAGTCTGTTGTTCCATGTCCAGTTCTCACTGTTGCTTCCTGACCTGCATACAGGTTTCTCAAGAGGCAGGTCAGGTGGTCTGGTATTCCCATCTCTTTCAGAATTTTCCACTGTTTATTGTGATCCACACAGTCAAAGGCTTTGGTATAGTCAATAAAGCAGAAATAGATGTTTTTGGGGAACTCTCTTGCTTTTTCCATGATCCAGCAGATGTTGGCAATTTGATCTCTGGTGCCTCTGCCTTTTCTAAAACCTGCTTGAACATCTGGAAGTTCACAGTTCGCATATTGCTGAAGCCTGGTTTGGAGAATTTTGAGCCTGACTTTACTAGCGTGTGAGATGAGTGGAATTGTGTGGGAGTTTGAGCATTCTTTGGCATTGCCTTTCTTTGGGATTGGAGTGAAAACAGACTGCTGCTGCTGCTGCTGCTAAGTCACTTCAGTCGTGTCCGACTCTGTGTGATCCCATAGACAGAAGCCCACCAGGCTCCCCCGTCCCTGGGATTCTCCAGGCAAGAACAGGGGAGTGGGTTGCTGTTTCCTTCTCCAATGTGTGAAAGTGAAAAGTGAAAGTGAAGTCGCTCAGTCGTGTCCAACCCTTAGTGACCCCACGGACTGCAGCCTACCAGGCTCCTCCATCCATGGGATTTTCTAGGCAAGAGTACTGGAGTGGCTTGCCATTGCCTTCTCCGGAAAACAGACTACCTGGATCTAATTCTGTTTTTGCCATGAACTACTTTCATCTTTTGATCTTGAGTAAGTTACTTAACTTACAAATAGCTGTGAAAAGAAGAGAAGCGAAAAGCAAAGGAGAAAAGGAAAGATATAAGCATCTGAATGCAGAGTTCCAAAGAATAGCAACGAGAGATAAGAAAGCCTTCCTCAGTGATCAATGCAAAGAAATAGAGGAAAACAACAGAATAGGAAAGACAAGAGATCTCTTCAAGAAAATTGGAGATACCAAGGGAAATTTTCATGCAAAGATGGGCTCGATAAAGGACAGAAATGGTGTGGACCTAACAGAAGCAGAAGATATTAAGAAGAGGTGGCAAGAATACACAGAAGAACTGTACCAAAAAGATCTTCACAACCAAGATAATCACGATGGTGTGATCACTCACCTTGAGCCAGACATCTTGGAATGTGAAGTCAAGTGGGCCTTAGAAAGCACCACTATGAAC
Source organism: Moschus berezovskii (assembly GCF_049115385.1). Classification (NCBI taxonomy): domain Eukaryota; kingdom Metazoa; phylum Chordata; class Mammalia; order Artiodactyla; family Moschidae; genus Moschus; species Moschus berezovskii. Next base: position 65,667,163 of record NC_142470.1, on the reverse strand, counting down.
AAAGCTAGTGGAGGTGATGGAATTCCAGTTGAGCTATTTCAAATCCTGAAAGATGATGCTGTGAAAGTGGTGCACTCAATATGCTAGCAAATTTGGAAAACTCAGCAGTGGAAAGTTATAATCGAAAAGTTATGACCAACTTAGATAGCATATTAAAAAGCAGAGACATTACTTTGCCAACATATGTCCGTCTAGTCAAGGCTATGGTTTTTCCAGTGGTCATGTATGGATGTGAGAGTTGGACTGTGAAGAAAGCTGATCACTGAAGAATTGATGTTTTTGAACTGTGGGGTTGGAGTAGACTCTTGTGCTTCCCTTGGACTGCAAGGAGATCCAATCAGTCCATTCTAAAGGAGATCAGTCCTGGGTGTTCATTGGAAGGACTGATGCTAAAGCTGAAACTCCAATACTTTGGCCACCTCATGCGAAGAGTTGACTCATTAGAAAAGACTCTGATGCTGGGAGGGATTGGGAGCAAGAGGAGAAGGGGATGACAGAGAACGAGATGGCTGGATGATATCACCAACTTGATGGACATGAGTTTGAGTGAACTCCGGGAGTTGGTGATGGACAGGGAGGCCTGGTGTGCTGTGATTCATGGGGTCGAAAAGAGTCGGACATGACTGAGTGACTGAACTGAACTTAAATTACTTAACTAATTATCTTTAAAATGGTGATGGAGTTGGGATAGATATTAAACTAAAGCTGCTCTCACCTTAATCCTTCTTTACCTTAAAAATATATTGAACTACTATTAATTACTAAGTATTATCAGATCTATGTGTACGCTAGTCCCACTCATGATAAATGACAAATCCACCAGTCACTTTCCACTGTAGAAAGCACAGTGTAAAATTTTCCTAGAAGTATGGCTTGGTTTTTAGACTTTCTGAGAGTTCTTTTATTTTGGTAATAGGTATGAATGATTGGTTTTCATCATCATATAGATTAGAATATTGTTGTTCAGTCACTCAGTCATGTCCGACTCTTTGCAACCCCATGGACTCTAGCACACCAGGGTTCCCTGTTCTTCACCATCTCCCGGAGCTTGCTCAAACTCATGTCCATTGAGTCAGTGATGCCATCCAACCATCTCATCCTCTGTTGTCCCCTTCTCCACCTGCCTTCAATCTTTCCCAGCATCAGAGTCTTTTCTAATGAATTGGCTCTTTGCACCAGGTGGCCTAAGTTTTGGAGTTCAGCATCAGTCCTTCTAATGAAATTCAGGGTTGATTTCTTTTAGGATTGCCTGGTTTGATCTCATTGCAGTCCAAGAAACTCTCAAGAGTTCTCCAACACCACAGATCAAAAACTTCAATTCTTTGGCATTCAGCCTTTTGAACACCTTCAGAATTTAGAATAGATGATACTAGAAATGTTGAAAACCAAAGAAGGGGGGAGAAGTGTAGAGAAACGAAGCTTATAGAAAGACTTTATTTTTCAACTCATAATGAGATAATTTTAGCCACTTAATTGGGCCTTTTGCAATAAGCTTTTCAATCAGAGTAACAAATTCATATGTTCTCATGGAAAATTTTCTGTTAATAGAAAATCCACCACATTATTTCACTGAATTGGAAGTATAAAAATAGAGAACTGTTCAATAAAGTAAAACACCATCCTAACAAATATTTACTAAAGATCCATAAAGTACTGCATCATTATCTAAGATGGCTAATAAGGATTTTCAACTTTGCACTGCTTAGTTCTTTGTTTTAGGCAAAATGGTCATGAAATATCATCAAGAGCTCTAATTCTTGGAGCTTAAAGGAGTTTTTATCTCAATTGCTTTTGAATGGTGTTAGGCGTGCCTATCCAGAGGAACCAAGGTGGAGGATCTTTCGAGGACTGACTACTGTTGAGCCCCCAACTAATAATTCCTACTGTGATACACTTCAATGCCAGTCCACAACAAGAAGCTGAGATTGGATTTAGAGCCAATGTAAGCTCTAAATGGAGTTTAACTGTGAAACAAAACACCTGTCTTTCATCCCAAGCTAAATTGACAAGCAATAATTTAGTTGTCTAAACTGAGAGCTTTCAGGATTCCCAACTGCATAATGTCAAAAGACAATGTATGAAGTTGCATTTGGACGGTTCAAAGGTAGAATGCCATGTAGGCAAACACATTAAATAACTGGTCTTTCCCCCTCTCTGTCTAATTCTTTCTTCTGTTCTCTCTCCTTTCCTTTGCTACTTTTCCTATGTGTGTAAGGGGTGCAGAGTGGTGGGATGATGAGAGAAGTGGGCTAGGGTGGAAAGGTTGTAACTAACTATAGAACTTGGATGGGTGTGAAACAAAGGAAATCCTAAATCCAAAAAGCAATTTTCCCTTCTTGTGCTTTCCACTAGGTGAGCATTTTCGATGATCAGCTGAACTAATCAGAGATTAAAATAGTAGAAAAGCAATAAAGAATCTTTGGGCCCTTCAAAAAAAAAAAGCAATATTTGGATGAGAGTACTAAATTCCTACACAGCTACTTATATTAATGCAAAATAATAAAGCCAGGATTTTGTAGTAACTTTTCCCATACAAATTATTCAGATTCCTGTACCTTCCACATCAGCTTTATTGTTAAAAATCTGAATACCTGGCATCAGAGTATCCAAATTTAGACCCCTACACTTGAGTAAATTTCACACTTCTCCCACAAAGATTTTAGGATAAGTAGCAAAAATAACTATAGCCTTTGTTTCCTACAAACTGAGACTGCATATGTACACCCTAAGCATTTTTTTATGTTTTGTTTTGCACGTTCACCTACTATCTCTTCTGTTCCCTTTTCCAGAGAGCAAATAAAAGAAGCAGGGTTGATTAGCAAAATGTAACAGACGCTACAAAAGTTGTCAGTTTTCTGCAGAGATAGCTGATTGGACTCTGCCAGCTGTCAATTAGCATTTCCATGTTTTGTTGATGAAGTGGTATTTACTTTTCTGGACTTCCATTGGCTAAGATGTTTAGTGTAATGAATGCTGAACTGAGCCTAGATAATTTTTTAAATAATAGCTTGGGGCTTAACAGCCCTTTAAATGAATTGTATAAACAAGATAGCTGTTAATTCTTAATCAATGTATCATTAATTATCAAATAGTATTAAAAAATAGAAACTGTCTTTAAAAAGCTCAATAAATTCTATTCAACTTACTGAATTATTACCCCCTGTTTTCTCATTCAGAAAGTGTTAGGATTTCAACAGATTTATAATTGAAAATACGTATTTCTGTGGGCTAGTAACTGGGATATATATATATTCATATATATATGTCTCATATGTGTCTCATGTGGTGGTTTAGTCGCTCAGTCGTGTCTGACTCTTTGTGTCCCATGGACTATTCCCACCAGGCTCCTCTGTCCATGGGATCCTCCAAGCAAGAATACTGGAGTAGGTTGCCATCTCCTTCTCCAGGGGGATCTTCCCCACCCAAGGATCGAACTCGGGTCTCCTGCATTGCAGGCAGATTGTCTACACACATTTGTCTTCATAAATTAACATGGCCTCGAGAAATTAGTTAACTACTATAACTTTAAATCTGTATTCATTAATAAAATTGGAAAATATATCCCACAGTTGAATACCATGTATCTTATATTGTCAGCACCCACAACAAGCATTGCACTAACCTCATGTTAGGAAATTAGGTGTGGCAAAATATAGAAATTATGTGTAAGCTTTTCTGTCCTGTGACATACATGCAGCAATTTAAAATCTCATCTACAATTGCATACACTCAACCTTTGGAAAGTAGTCTAATGATTCTAGGTTTCCCCATCTTTTTCACTGGACTATAATTCTGCCTCACATGTTCACGTGATCCTAGCATAGCATCTGGCATTTGTACATGTTTAGTCTTACTCCTTGGAAGGAAAGTTATGACCAACCTAGATAGCATATTAAAAAGCAGACATATTACTTTGCCAACAAAGGTCTGTCTAGTCAAGCCTATAGTTTTTCCAGTGGTCATGTGTGGATGTGAGAGTTGGACTATAAAGAAAGTTGAGCACTGAAGAACTGATGCTTTTGAACTGTGGTGCTGGAGAAGACTCTTGAGAGTCCCTTGGACTGCAAGGAGATCCAACCAGTCCATCCTAAAGGAGATCAGTCCTGGGTGTTCACTGAAAGGACTGATGCTGAAACTCCAATACTTTGGCCACCTCATGTGAAGAGTTGACTCACTGGAAAAGACCCTGATGCTGGGAGGGATTGGGGGCAGGAGGAGAAGGGGACAACAGAGGATGAGATGGCTGGATGGCATCACCGACTCGATGGACATGAGTTTGGGTGAAATCTGGGAGTTGGTGATGGACAGGGAGGCCTGGTGTGCTGCGATTCATGGGGTCACAAAGAGTTGGACATGACTGAGCAACTGAACTGACTGAATTGAACTGAGTCTCTCCGTCATGTCTGATTCTTTGCAACTCCATGGACTGTAGCCTGCCAGGCTCCTTTGTCCATTGGATTTTTTGCAGGCAAGAATATTCGAGTGGGTTGCCATGTCCTCTTTCAGGGGATCCTCCTGACCCAGGGATCAAACCAGTCTCCTGTGTCTCTTGCACTGCAGGCAGACTCTTTATTGCTGAGTCATTTGTTTCATAAATGAACAAGTGAAGGATGAGGTTGTAAAGTGATGTCAAGGTATAAACACTTTTTGTCAGCATAAGGCTGTTTTTTTGTACCTATTAACTTAGGAACCCTTATAAAAATGTTACTAGGTGGGTGGTATCATTCTCATATGTATTATTTATTTTGATATGAATTTACCTGCAAATAGATATTTAATATTTTTAAACATTAAATTAAATTAAAATAATATATATATATATATATAATGATATTTAATATATCACGACCATATTTTTAGAATTCTAATAATGACAAAAAGCTTACAATGATAGGTGTTTTTCTCTCTGAGGTCATTTTCTCCAAGGGAGTATTCTTCATTCTCTTTTCTGGACATATTGTGATGCCTGGAAGCCTAGAGTAAGTGACAAATTCAAATTCAATCTGTGGCTTCAGATTGGAGGTAACAGTAAGAAAGATGTCGAAGGATGGGGCTTCCCATGTGTCTTAGTGGTGAAGAATCCACCTGCCAATGCAGGAGATGCAGGAAATGCAGATGCAATCCCTGGGTCAGGAAGATTTCCCTGGAGGAAGAAATGGCAACCCACTCCAGTATTCTTGCCTGGAAAAATCCCATGGACAGAAGAGTCTGGAAGGTTACAGTCCATGGGTTCTCAAAGAGTCAGAAATAACTGAGTACACACGCCTGTTGAAGGATAAATGAGATTTAACCAGCTGAATGCGGATAGAGAGGACAATATTGTAAATAAAGGAGAAGCAAGTAGAAGGCTTGGAACTGTGGAAGTTGTTGTATTTGTGTAGCTGAGAGTGTAAGGTGTCTGTGTATTTGAGTAAATGGAGGAATATAGGCATCAGGAAGCTGGAAATAAAAGCTTATACTGTGCATAAGGGACTATGCTGATAAATCTGCATTTTGTCATGTATTTAGAAAGATGAGTGAAAGTTTAAGGAGGCATCAAGTGCGTATTTTAGAAAGACATGGCAATCTTATTGAAAATGAACTGGGGAGGAAAGGAAGCAGGGTTAAGCCAGCTAGTTCAGAGTCTATTGTGGTCATTCTTACAAGAAGCAATGAAGACCTGAATTACAACTATGTACTTATTGTGGTCACTGGTAATGCCCTGCCCAACAGCCCGATTCTTACTTTCATCTGTAATGAAATTCCAGTTGTGTTTGCGCATCCACTTCTCAGTGAGGCACCCCGACCCCACATTTGGGAATAAATCCTGATTGGTTAAGGCATTTGTGGAAAATCCACTTAATTTGCTAGTGACTAACTAAGGGTATATCATGGGATATAATCTGAACAATGGGATGCAAAGAGAATTTTGCTAGGAGTTTTTTAAAAAATGTTTCTTTCGTTTTATAAAGAGGTACTGGGCTGGACAACTCCTTCCACTGATTATTTTCATGCTCAGATAAAATGTTGCAAAACATCTGACCATGTGGAAGAGCAGAAAGAAAGAGCCTGGACTTTTTATGACATTGTTGAGCTGCTGAGTTAATTCCTGTTTTCTTATTGTCAGAAATAGTAAATTTTCATTTTACCCACCCCCTCCCTCTGCTACTGCTGCAAAAGACACCATACGTTTAGCAAGTTTACCAAGCACTATCTAAGACAACTACAAACAAAGTGAATTCCACTGTCATCCCTATTCCACAGATGTGGACATAAGTTCAGTGAGGTTAAGTCATTTTCTGAAGGTCACACAGCCACTGAAGCATAGGGTCAGGCAGACTTTGAATCCACACTTATATCCAGACCATGAACTTTTAACTTCAATGTCACATTGCCTCTCAAGATAATAGTCAAGGATGGCAGGGTGGACTTTTGAAAAATATATGAGGTTATATTTATATGTGTAAACTTAGGGACTTGACACATTAGATAACACACAAGCTATAAAAGATAAATACAAGAATTTCTTTTAATTGAGATGAACAGTTAAGATGAACTGAGGCTTGGACTTAGGACAGAGCTTTGGGGTTAGGAATTAGAAATAAAATGTAGCTGAGTTTGGGACCTGTTAAAAGAATAGTATCTGGAATATGTTGAATAGGCTGTTGGCAATGTGAGAACAGGATTTTTAGTTATCATTGCATTGCCTTGTCTCGGGGAAGGGGGTTGCTTAGCACATGTTTGTGTAATAAAAGCAATTAATACATAAATCACATTTGAATATGTATATAAGCTGCTCTTTCCCCTACTTTCAACTTCCACCACCTCACTCAGATGGATGTATAATCAAAGGTTAATGAAAGAAGCGAAGGGAGGATGTAAACTGTCTCCACTGGAGCATGCTTAGTCTTATGCTCACGTAGCAATATATAGCGATGATGAAATCTTTTATTTCCAAAGGACTCATTGGTTATATTTCTTACCTGTTCAGTTTCAAATATGAATTCTAAGTCAAATACACGTCATAAATATTTTCATTCTCTCACTGGTATTTTCAGTTATCTAGCTAACAATTAGATCATCCCACCAGGTAGTTTTTCAAGTGCTCTGTGTATCCATTTCCCTGAAAACAGTAACAGCAAGGGTCAGCAGCCCTATGATGGTTTTGGAAATGACAACCAAGTGACAACATATTGCACATATTGCACTGGGTGAGGCCTCTCTTGCCGTCCATGTGGTTGAGGTGCATGTGGCAGAGATATCAGTGACACAACCAGGCTCTGTGCTCTTGGACAGGAAAGTGTTTTCTTTTGATGAGCTATTTTTTTCTTGCAGTTATTATGGCAAAATCAAATTGAAGGAGAAATAGCTTGTTGAAGCAGTGAGACACTTACCGAAGCCTTAAGGGTGACACAATGAGAATCAACCACTGAAAAGAAAACAAAATCTAGTCAGCCGGCTGCTTTGCCCACTTATTAATTTATTCCAGTTATTTATTCCTGCACTATTTATGGATTACCTCTAAGGTGCCAGGCATGCTACTTATGCACGCTTTTGTTTCTATAGCTAGACTGAAAACAACTCTAAGACAGGGAGTGTCTGTAGGTCAATTTTACATCCTCAAAGCAAAGGTGAGATGGTTTTTTGAACTGAAGTGAACTACACAAGACCCAGATTACAGGAAATCAGAAGGAAACATGGTCCATGGGATTCCAGTCTTGCAATGTACAACAGTCTTCATAGATATGGCCCTGTAGTTGAACAACTTTGATGAACTTGGTTTTCAATGGTGTTCATAGTTTATTCAGGTAATGAGTCAATAAATGACATCCAACCACTGGTGTGACAGTCATTTCATTGATCTATTTTAAAGACACCAGGTACCTTTGTGATAAGAAAGACCTTTATTTAAATCCTGACTGTACCACTTTAAACTGGACATCTGTGTTTGCACCAGTTATTACTTTTAAGTTTTACTTCTTGTCTTTTAAAATAGTGATTGATATAACAATCACCTAAAGTGATATTCAAATCAAATAGTAAATATAAAATGCTAAGCATGACATGGAGTACAGGATAGGTACTCAACTAAAGTTAATGCATGTTATTAGTTCTTTTTGTCATAATGTTGATATAATCTAATCTAAACATTGCCTATGTAGTATTTGACCAGGGATTCCTGGTGGCAGCTTATTTTGTTTTCCTTTTACCTTAGAATGTACTGGCAGTTAGCTCTTACCAGTGCTGTGGCATATCATCATTGTTTCTCAGCCATTCCTCTAAACCAGAAAGTACTCTGCAACAAAAAGCTGAAAATTATTGATTAGTACAAGTAAATCTTGGGTAACGAGCTACCTTTGGTGGATACAACATTTGCTCTGTTCCACAACCACAGGCAAGTCCAGGAGCTCTATGCCTTAGTTAGGGAAGTAGTCAACGGCAAAAAAGCGAGCAAAGAAAACCTAGCAGCAGACTTAGATAGTCCAAGTTTAGTGCAGTGACTCAGAAATGTCAAAATGGGCACAGGCATTGGTTGTATCTCTTTGTTCTCTGTTATCTTCTATCTATTGGCTTTGGGACTTGCCTCCTATGGTTGTTATTTTAGGACCAGAAGATGGCTGCTACAGCTCCAAGTCTTGCCTATACTTTCCAGAGGGAAGGCTGGCAAAGGTCTTGTCCTTTTGAAGGTTTGTGTTTTTATTCCAGGAGTATTGTCCTCCTCAGCAGACCTCCAACTTAACCTTGTAGGTCAGAAGTGAATCAGTCATAGGCCCATCTTCAGATCATTTGCTTGCAAAGGTAATGAGATTTCAATGATTAATTTGATCAAGAAGATAGACAGGGACGTATCTCGTTTTCACCTCCTCTCTGAACTCACAGGGAAAAAAAGCAACAAATAGCTATTGGAAAGGAAACAGGGCCTTCCACACACCCTTCGTATTTGGGAGAAATTGTATTTGGTTAAAATGAAGGACAACTGGGGCATTTGCATTACAAACAGGGTGACCTTGGGCAAGGTACAGAGCTCCTTGAACTTTATAGTGAAATGGGGAAAATAATATCCATCTGAATGTTTGAAAGCTTCTGGCCCAGTCCCTGGTTGCTAGCAGCTTCCCAATAACTGTTGATCTCATTGTGAGCTGTTGACTGAATTTACTGCAAAACTCAGTTTCACAATAATAATGAGTTAATTATTGCAAATCAGGCAACCTAGCTTCAAAATGGGCTCAGTGAGTGTTTATCATGACAACGGAAGGCAATAAAGATGATGTAGACTGCTCAGTCTATTTGGGTAATGTTCTTTGAGAATATGTATATATATGTACATATATGAGTGGTCGTGCTCAGTTACTTCAGTCTTTACCATCTGAGGGAGCCTTCAGGGAAGCCCATACATATGTACGGTGACTCGGTGGGTAAAGAATTTGCTTGCAATCCAGGAGATGCAGGAGAAATGGGTTTGATCCCTGAGTCAAAGATCCCCTGGAGAAGGGCATGACAACCCACTCCAGTATTCTTGCCTAGAGAATTCCATGGACAGAGGAGCCTGGCGGGCTACAGTCCATGGGGTCACAAAGAGTCGGACAGGACTGAGTGACTAACACACACACACACACACACACACACACATATGGAGAAGGAATTGGAAACCCACTCCAGTATTCTTGCCTGGAGAATCCCATGGATGGAGAAGCCTGGTGGATTACAGTCCACGGGGTCGCATATACACAAATAGGCTGAAAATATTCACATTCTTGAAGCTCAGCTCTAAAAGGGAGATTTATTTGGGTCTTGAGGGATCCTCTGTCGTTGAGAATTTCTTCATTTAAATTCAAAAGGATCATGGATGGTATGTATGCATGCATGCTAAGTCGCTTCAGTCATGTCCGACTCTGTGTGACCCCATAGACGGCAGACCACCAAGGTCCTCCATCCCAGGATTCTCCAGGCATGAATACTGGAGTGGGTTGCCATTTCCTTCTCCAGATTCCTAATAACCAGTGTGTAAAAGGAAATAAGATGGATACCATAAGTCACTGTCAGTTCAGTTCAGTTCAGTCACCATAGGCCAGACCAAAAAATTAAAGGAAAAAGTTTTAATTTTATATCTGATTAAAGATCAGTTCAGTTCAGTTCAGTCACTCGGTCATGTCTGACTCGTTGTGACCCCATGAATCGCAGCACGCCAGGCCTCCCTGTCCATCACCAACTCCCGGAGTTCACCCAGACTCATGTGAGAGTCAGTGATGCCATCCATCCATCTCATCCTCTGTCGTCCCCTTCTCCTCCTGCTCCCAATCCCTCCCAGCATCAGGGTCTTTTACAATGAGTCAACTCTTATAAGGTGGCCAAAGTATTGGAGTTTCAGCTTCAGCATCAGTCCTTCCAATGAACACCCAGGACTGATCTTGAGGATGGACTGGTTGAATCTCCTTGCAGTCCAAGGGACTCTCAAGAGTCTTCTCCAGCACCACAGTCCTTAATTGTATTAGCTCCTATCAGCTAACACTTTGAAAACAACGAGTGAGAAGTATCTGTATTTATTTACTGGTTTAGTAGGGACAGATAGGAAGTATTCTTTTTTTCCCTCCCCCATTCTCTGCCTCTAGATTAAAAAAAAAAAAAATTGTTTACAGTTCTTGTCAAACAGACTCCTCCAAATCCAGTTTCTCTCTTAGGATTTTAAAACGTTGTTTCAGTATGGCCAGCAGGACGGGCTTCTGCCTCAGGCTAGACAAGCCCACCCAGGAATTATCACAGGTTAAGCTCTGGACTGCAAACCCTTCCCAGGGGGAATTCAGAAAGGAGGGCTAAAAGTCTTGGCCTCCTTTGGAGGCTCTGAGATTCTCCTCCTCTCACTTTGCAGGAAGCTCTGGAGAGTGTTTTATTTCCCTTCTTTACCCCTGCTTTCCCTTTCCTCACCTCCTAACAATTATGCCATGTTTTAAATATTCCACATGAAAAAACCTTTCTCATTCCTGTTAGGGAGATACGTTATCTTACCTTCTTCGTGCTTAGAGAAGGATTTCTCTAAGTAAAATCCAGGAATCAGAAGAGATCCCTCAAACTCCGAGACTTCTAAAATAAGAAGAACCAGATGGGGTAAAAAAAAAAGTAGCAAGAAAATTGAACTAGTTGGGCTTGCTAACGTCCTAAATCTCCTTGTCTTGTGGCCCTTAATTTATTTTCTTTACTACTCATCCCTCTCCAAGCCTACAGCTCAAACTCAATTGGGTATGTCAATTTCATCTTAGAAAAATCTCTCTCAAACTCTGTAGTTTTTGCTTCTTGACTGAAACTACTTTAGTTCAGATATGAAGAGAACCATTGTAGCAGCCTCACCCCCAGTCACCACCAGTATCACTCTGCTGTCCAGAGACCGCATCCTGTTAGAAGACATTGTCCTGCAGGGGCAATCAGGTTATTTCCCTCCTGAAATCCTTCAGCAGCTCCTCACTGCCTGTACAATTAAGCCCAACTTCCTGAGCTCTGCATGTGGGGTACAATATAATATAGATATGGCACTATTCTGCTTCTCTTATTATGCTCATATCCTTCTCTTTCTCCATCTGTGATATTGCAACTTATAAAAAGATGAATATATTTGGTCTTTATCCCCATTTCTGGCACAGAGCTCCTAAGATCCTTGGAATTTCCTAAATGATAAGAAGGATAAAGGTGTTTTTGGATATTCATGACAAAACCCTTTCAACCATACGTGAATTGATGTTAATGTGAGGACTCCTGGAAGGACCTAAATGGGGGTCATTTGCCAAGGAGTCACAGGATTAGAGGGTTGGAACTTTTAGTCCCACCCCCTGGATCTCTGAGGTGAAGATTGAGTTCAGTCACTAATGACCAGTGATTTAATCAATCATGCCTATGTAATGAAGCCTCCATAAAGACCAAAAGGTAGGGTTTTTGAATGCTTCCAGGTTGGGGAACATGGTAATGTTGGCAGATTGGGTTGCTCGGAGAGTGTGTGGAAGCTCCATGTCCCTTTCTTCATACCTATCCTGTGCTTTTCTTCTATCTTGCTCTTCCTGAGTTATGTCATTTTCCAATAACCAGTAATCTAGTAAGTGAACTGTTTTCCTGGGTTCTGTGAGCCACTCTGACAAATTAATTGAGCTCCAGGAGGAGGGATATGAGAACCTTCAGTTTATAGCCAGTTGGTTAGAAGATGGGTGACAACCTGGACTTGCAGTTTGCTTCTGAAATACCTATTTGTGGTGGGGGATGGAGGTGGCAGTGAGTAGGGTGAGTCTTGTGGGAATGACTGAGTTAAACTGTAGGGCATCCAGCAATGACACAGGATTTCTTGATGCAAAAGCCTCACACATTTGGTGTCAGGGTAGTAGGTGTAGGGTAGTAGAGGTGAATGATGATAAAGGAGAGACAGATAGGAGTGTGTTTTTCCCTTACACCGTCTTATTCCTGGCTGCTGCCATGCTCCTCATCTGTCTTAATGCTTCCTTCCATTTAGAATCGAGGGCTGGAGGAGAAGGGGGCCACAGAAAATGAGATGGTTGGATAACACTGCCAACTCAATGGACATGAGTTTAACAAAACTTAGTGACTGGAGAACAACAGGACAGCCCTTAGCCCAGGTCCTAGGCACCTGCTTGTTCATCTGTCAGAACCCACACGGCTCTGTTGGGCTCTTGCTTCTGTGTATGTGCTCAGTCTCTCAGTTATGTCCAACTCTTTTGGACCCATGGGTTGTAGCCTGTCAGGCTTCTCTCCCCTTGGGATTTCCCAGGCAAAAATATTGGAATGGCTTTCCATTTCTTCCTCCAGGGGATCTTCCTGACCCAGGGATTGAACCTGCATCTCCTGCTTTGGCAGGTGGATTCTTTACCACTAGCGCAACCTGGGAGGTTCTTGCTTCTAGTACTCACTAACTCAATTTGGGAGTTACTCTGGGCTCCTCTCTTTATTTAACACACTGCACCCAGTCCATCAGGAAATGACAACATTTCCTTCAAAACGAGTCCAGAATCTGAACTCCTCTCAGCACCCGGTCTTAGGCACCATCACTGCTGACCTGGATTATTGCAAAATGTGCCTAACAAGCCTCCCCACTTCTAGACTTGTCTTAAGTATGTTTCAGTACAATAGAAAGAGCAATGCTTTAACAGTGTCAGATCATGCCACTGCTCTATTCCTCTCCTAAAGGGCGCTGCTGCTGCTGCTGCTAAGTCACTTCAGTCGTGTCCGACTCTGTGTGACCCCATAGACGTAAGCCCACCAGGCTCCCCCGTCCCTGGGATTCTCCAGGCAAGAGTACTGGAGTGGCTTGCCATTGCCTTCTCCGCCTAAAGGGCTCTAATGACTCCTTATCCACACTCTGGAGTGAAATTCAGAGATTTCATTAGTGGCCTCCCGCTCTCCCCTTGCTCATCCCATCACCCCAGCCACGCTAACTTCCTCACTGTTACTTCAACAGCCTAGACTCTCTCCAACCACCTTAGAACTAGCCTATCACCTGCCTCCTCCCCAACCCCATCCTTCTCCTACACACACACCCCAAGTCTGCCATCTTCCCTCCAGCATCTCCTTCCACTGCTTGATCTGAAGTCTCCTTCTCAATAAGCCTGGCTTGATGATCTTGTTTAACATTGCAACTCTGCTCCTACCCCACATTCCTGATCCCCTTACCCTACTGTACATGTTCTTGTTTCCTAGTACCTGTGTAGCTCCTTGTTTGCTATGCTTGCTGTTTGTTGCTGTCTCCTTACCTCCCACCTTTCGTGCCCCCAACCTTGGGAGACTATAAACATTTTGAGGTTGGGGGTCTCTGTGTGGATCTACTGAAGGATTGTCAGAAAAGATTACCTATTCGTTTATTTATCTATACATACTTCTACAATAATTACCACATGCCAAACAACTTATTTAACCCAGTAGCACACCCACAAAAATGTCCTTTTGTTATCTTCAGTATACAGGTGAAGAAACCAAGGTGTGCATGCGTGCTTAGTCACTTCAGTAATATCTGACTCTTTGCGACCTGTTGAATGTAGCCCACCAGGCTCCTCTGTCTGTGGGGATTCTCCAGGCCAGAATGCTGAATTGGGTTTCCATGCCCTCCTCTAGGGGATCTTCCTTACCCAGGGATTGAACCTACATCTCTTATGTTTCCTGCATTGGCAGGCGGGTCCTTTACCACTAGTGCCACCTGGGAAGCCTGGAAACCAAGGGATGATTTATCAGGCATTGTGCTAAAAAGATTCATACAATTTTTTCCATTTAATTTTCACAGTGATCCAACAAAAAGCCTATTAGTGCTCCCATTTTATAGATAAAAAGACTGAGGTTCTGTAGAACTCAAGCAATATAAATAGTCACACAGTTTGTGCTAGAACTGGAAATTGACCCCCAATCTATTGAACACTAGAGTCTACATTCTAGGATTAAATATAATAATGGAAAATTCAGGAGCTGGAGGGGGAGAAGAATAGTTTCTAGGTCATCCAATATATCGAAGATCTAGGCATTGATAACAGCTATGAAGGGAATTAGTAGAAATACTCCGTGATTTTTATTATTAATTACATATTCATGGTGGTGATAGTGTTGAAATTGTAAACCAGGCTTTCTTATATATTTACCTTCATGAAGGAAATGTGTTTAGTGTCATAGTTGTAGATTATCCTTTTAGATCCTTTTTTATTCTTTCTCTCAAGGTTTTCTTCTTTCCTTCCCTTTTTCTGTCTGATATTGATGTATTACAGTTCCATATCAGATCAAAAGCATATGGGATTTTGAACTTATTGACACTGTTCTGTTAAAAATTACATTTAGAAGCATGTTAAAAGGTCACCTCTCTGGTTACTTATTTCTTGACACTTTGCAAGCACAGACTGTAGCCTTGGTTCATTAGTCAAGGATATTAACAGCCAGGGTTCGGCTTTCTGAGGTCACATGATACAGCCCAGGCCCACACATATTTCTAAGGCTTGTTAGAGTCTTTATTCTTTAAGAATTTCCCATTAATCTCTGCCCAAGAAGTGCAATAATAGGTTAGTTAGTCATCAGATACAAATCAGAAGCATTTCTAGAAGTATCTTTAATAGGATTCATTAGTTCTGCACTTATGTTTTAAGGGAATAAAGGTGGGGGAGGCAAATGCCCCCTCTTCAACACAGAACCTTTTCCAGCTTCAAGAGCGTCTCATTTGGGAACCATTGAAATTAAGACACTGAGAATGTGCCAAATGATATGCAGACGATGTGCTTTCCTGTGGAAATGAGGGCTCCTACAATCCTGATTTTTTTTTTCCCCACATAGAGGCATCATCTTTGATCATTATCAGATTTTACAACTCATTGTTCCCTTCCAGTCCTCAGGGTGAGAGGATCACGTAAACGGACAGGCAAACATTTGGATTATAGGAGGCATCCAATATTAATAAAGGCAATAAAAAATGTTTACCTACCTTGGTTAGACTAGATAGGATTTGTGTGTGTGTGGTGTGTGTGTGTGTGTATCCCCCCCGCCGAAAGGAAATATCAGAAAATCAGGAAATGCATTATAGAATTTTGTATGCAATATTAGTCCATTTCTTGGCGGAAACCCAAATCTATTGTGGCGAGAAAGTAATAGATGAACTAACGAGGGACTCAGACGTACTGGCTAGTGTCCAAGAAACATTAAAAAATTGAGTACTGAACATAACAAGTAGGATGGTGCATGCAAATTTAGATGTCTTATTGAAAACAGCACATTTATTAATATATTAGACTTGTAGACGTGAGAGTATTTTAATACCTACTCAGAAATTACTCATGGGTCAGCTTCACAGAAATATCACTTGCCTAAGTGTGAGTTTACAGAAATGGTGCCAGGGATGAGTGATCATGGCTGGACTATTCTAAAGAAAACTAGGAAATAGGCAAAATATGTTATTATCATGATCAAGGCATCATCTTTCTACTTAACTAACTCAGTACTAATTTGTTGACTGCCTACTATGTGCCAGGCCCTATTTTATAGATGCTTGGAATTCCCATATTAAAAAATATATATATATATAAAATTATCACCCAGGAAATTTTTTTAAAAGCCAGAGTTTTCTTGAAATAGAGTTGATATACAGTTCAATTTATCTTTTTTAAAGGTCCAGTTTGATGAATTCTGATAAAAGTGTACAGGCATATAAACACTATCACAACTAATGTAAAGAACATTTCTGTCTTCCCAGAAAGTTTCTTATTGATCCTTTGTAGTCAAAGTCCTGTTCTGATCCCCATCCCCAGGGAACCATTAATCTAATTTCTGACTCTCTAGTTTTACCTTTTCCAAATGATACACAAATAGAATCATACAAATTACAACACTTCGAGTTTGGTTTCTTTCACTTAGAATGATGTTTTTCAGATTTATTCTGTTTTATGACAAGTACACGTCTTTTAAATTGCAGAGTAGTATTCCATTTGTTTGTATACTTACTAGTTGATAGATTTTTGTATTGTTTCCAGTTTTGATGATTTTGAGCAAAGTCACTACAACTATTTGTGTCTAGGTATTGTCCATTGTGTGGGTTTATATTTTCACTTCTCTTACCTAGATATCTAAGACTGTAATGACTCAGTCACATAGTAAGTGAATAGCTTCAAAAGAAACTGCCAAAGAATTTCAAACTGATTGTATCATATTGTTTTCCCACCACAACGTATGACACTTTTAGTTGATCAACATTCTTTTTTTTCTCTTAAATTTTGTTGTTTTCTGTCATATCTCAACACAAATCAGCCAGTAAGCAATGAGTGTCATGAATCATTTTTAACTTAAGTCATTCTAATAGTTGGGTAATGGTATTTCATTATGGTTTATATCTGCATTTCACTAATGGGTATAATGCTGAGCTTATTTGCACCAATATCTCTTCAGTAAATCGCCTATTTAAAACTTTTCTCCTTTTTTATGAAATTGGTTTTAAAGCTGTTTTGTGAATATAAATATTCAGTTTCTTCATCTGTTAAAGGGAAAGCATGCCTACCTCACTGTATTTTCATGAAAGTAAATGAAATATTGTACATAAAAATATTTAACATAGTTCCTAATATATTGTAGACAAATAACTATTACCCTATTACTATTATTGTCAGACACAATTCCTATCCTAAGGTGCTTGAAGAGTGAAAGCAAAAGCAAAAGTTGCTCAGTTGTGTCTGACTCTTTGAGAGACCATGGACTTAGTCCATGGAATTCTCCAGGCCAGAATACTGGAGCGGGTAGCCTTTCCTTTCTCCAAAGCAATTTTCCAACCCAGGGATTGAACCCAGTTCTCTTGCATTGCAGGTGGATTCTTTACCAGCTGAGCTAAGGTGCTTACCATCTAGTTAAAACCAATGCCTTTCACTTTCTTCTAGGTAACATCCCACCTTATCCTATTCATAGTCTCACCCAATCTCATCAATATCTGATGTCAGATAAAATACATAATAGCTAACATACAGCATGGTAACAGGTAATTATATGAACTTCTAGGTTGTCTTCATTGCTTAAAGATAGAAATGTCATCTAAAACTTGGAAGAGTGGGGCCATGTTGGTGCAATGACAGGTTGACTGGTTAACAATTGGTGTTGGTGGACTTGTCTTCTGGTGCAATGACCGTTGACTAAATTGTTTGACTCTCAGTTCAGTTCAGTCACTCAGGCATGTCCGACTCTTTGCGACCCCATGGACTGCAGCATGCCAGGCTTCCCTGTCATTGCCAACTCCTGGAGTTTCCTCAAACTCATGTCCATTGAGTCAGTGATGCCATCCAACCATCTCATCCTCTGTTGTCCCCTTCTCCTCCTGCCTTCAATCTTTCCAAGAATCAGGGTCTTTTCCAATGAGTCAGTTCTTCGCATCAGGTGGCCAAAGTATTAGAGCTTCAGCTTCAGCATCACTCCTTCCAATGAATATTCAGGGCTGATTTCCTTTAGGATGGACTGATTGGATCTCTTTGAAGTCCAAGGGACTTTCAAGAGTCTTCTCCAACACCACAGTTCAAAAGCATCAGTTCTTCAGTGCTCAGTTTTCTTTACAGTCCAACTCTCACATCTATACATGACTACTGGAAAAAACATAGCTTTGACTAGACAGACGGACCTTTGTTGGCAAAGTAATGTCTCTGTTTTGTAATATGCTGTCTAGGTTGATCGTAACTTTTCTTCCAAGGAGCAAGCGTCTTTTAATTTTATGGCTGTTGTCACCATCTGCAGTGATTTTGGAGCCTAAGAAAATAAAGTCTGTCACTGTTTCCACTGTTTCCCCATCTATTTCCCATGAAGTGATGGGACCAGAGGCCATGATCTTAGTTTTCTGAATGTTAAGTTTAAGCCAACTTTTCCACTCTCCTCTTTCACTTTCATCAAGAGGCTCTTTAGATCTTCTTCACTTTCTGCCATAAGGGTGGTGTCATCTACTTATCTAAGGTTATTAACATTTCTCCCAGCAATCTTGATTCCAGTTTGTGATTCATCAAGCCCAGCATTTCTCATGATGTACTCTGCATATAAGTTAAATAAGCACGGTGACAATATATAGCCTTGATGTACTCCCTTCCCTATTTGGAACCAGTCTGTTGTTCCATGTCCAGTTCTAACTGTTGCTTGCTGATCTGCATACAGATTTCCTCAAGAGGCAGGTCAGGTGGTCTGGTATTCCCATCTTTTTCAGAATTTTCCACAGTTTATTGTGATCCACATTGTCTAAGGCTTTGGCATAGTCAATGAAGCAGAAATAGATGTTTTTCTGGAACTCTCTTGCTTTTTTGATGATCCAGTGGATGTTGGCAATTTGATCTCTGGTCCCTCTGCCTTTTCTAAATCCAGCTTGAACATCTGGAAGTTCATGGTTCATGCACTATTGAAGCCTGGCTTGGAGAATTTTGAGCATTACTTTACTAGCGTGTGAGATGAGTGGAATTGTGTGGAAGTTTGAGCATTCTTTGTCATTGGAGTGAAAACTGACTTTTTGCAGTCCTGTAGCCACTGCTGACTTTTCCAAATTTTCTGGCATATTGATTGCTGCACTTTCAAAGCATCATCTTTTAGGATTTGAAATAGCTCAACTGGATTTCCATCACCTCCATTAGCTTTGTTCACAGTGATGCTTCCTAAGGTCCACATAACTTCGCATTCCAGGATGTCTGAGTCTAGTTTGGTGACTGGACCATCATGATTATCGGGGTTGTGAAGATCTTTTTTGTACAGTTCTTCTGTGTATTTTTGCCACCTCTTCTTGATATCTTCTGCTTCTGTTAGGTTCATACCATTTCTGTCCTTTATTGTGCCCATCTTTGCATGAAATATTCCCTTGGTGTCTCTAATTTTCTTGAAGACATCTCTAGTCTTTCCCATTCTGTTGTTTTCCTCTATTTCTTTGTACTGGTTGCTGAGGAAGGCTTTCTTATCTCTCCTTGATATTCTTTGGAACTCTGCATTCAAACGGGTATATCTTTCCTTTTCCCCTTTATCTTTCACTTTTCTTCTACTCACAGCTATTTTTAAGGCCTCCTCAGACAACCATTTTTGACTCTCAACCCTACAGAGGTAATTGCCTTTAAAAGCCACATGCTGAGAAGGCAGCCCAAGGCTTTTCTAGGCTTCTTGAGGAGGGCAGTGGAGACTAAGGCAAGGTAATTTCATTCCTCTGAAATTTATAAGACTAGAATGAAAATGGAAGCCCTATTCATCACTGAATAGGGGGAAAATGTTTCATTCCATTAGTGATTAGCCGATGTAAATTAAAAATAAGGTAATGCCATTTTAAAACTATTAGGCAAAAGCTTAAAGTCTGATAACATCAAGGACCTTGACCATGTAAGAACACGATTGAAACCATTTTGAGAGAAATTGGGTAATAATGAAAGACATTGAAGATGTTCATTTCCCATCACCCAACAATGTCACTTCTATGTGTCTCTGTGTGTGTGTTTGTCACTCAGTCGTGTTGGACTCTTTAAGACCCCGTGGCCTGTAGCCCACCAGGCTATTCTGTCTATGGAATTTCGCAGGCAAGAATACTGGAGTGGGTTGCTATTCCATTCTCCAGGGGTTTTTGCCAAGCTAGGGATTCAACCTGGGTCTCTTGCATTGCAGGCAGATTCTTTACCATCTGAGCCACCAGTGGTGGTCACTTCTGTGTGTTTACTTTAGAGAAATATTCTCATACTGTAAGGAGAATGTTCAAGGGTGTTCATTGCAGTGTTATTAACATGCAAAATTATTCACCTATTTTTTACTCCTAATCAATATTTATATAAGCAACCTCTATGCAGCCAAAGATGGAGAAGCTGTATACAGTTAGCGAAAACAAGACCAGGAGCTGACTGTGGCTCAGATCACGAACTCCTTATTGCGAAGTTCAGACTTAAATTGAAGAAAGTAGGGAAAACCACTAGACCATTCAGATATGACCTCAATCAAATCCCTTATGATTATACAGTGGAAGTGAGAAATAGATTTAAGGGACTAGATCTGATAGATAGAGTGCCTGATGAACTCTGGACGGAGGTTCGTGACATTGTACAGGAGACAGGGACCAAGACCATCCCCATGGAAAAGAAATGCAAAAGAGCGAAATGGCTGTCTGAGGAGGCCTTACAAATAGCTGTGAAAAGAAGAGAGGCGAAAAGCAAAGGAGAAAAGGAAAGATACAAGCATCTGAATGCAGAGTTCCAAAGAATAGCAAGGAGAGATAAGAAAGCCTTCCTCAGTGATCAATGCAAAGAAATAGAGGAAAACAACAGAATAGGAAAAACAAGAGACCTCTGCAAGAAAATTAGAGATTCCAAGGGAACATTTCATGCAAAGATGGGCTCGATAAAGGACAGAAATGGTATGGACCTAACAGAAACAGAAGATATTAAAAAGAGGTGGCAGGAATACACAGAAGAACTGTACAAAAAAGATCTTCACGACCAAGATAGTCACGATAACGTGATCACTGACCTAGAGCCAGACATCTTGGAATGTGAAGTCAAGTGGGCCTTAGAAAGCATCACTACGAACAAAGCTAGTGGAGGTGATGGAATTCCAGTTGAGCTATTTCAAGTCTTGAAAGATGATGCTGTGAAAGTGCTGCACTCAATATGCCAGCAGATTTGGAAAACTCAGCAGTGGCCACAGGACTGGAAGAGGTCAGTCTTCATTCCAATCCCAAAGAAAGGCAATGCCAAAGAATGCTCAAACTACCGCACAATTGCACTCATCTCACACGCTAGTAAAGTCATGCTCAAAATTCTCCAAGCCAGGCTTCAGCAGTATATAAACCGTGAACTCCCAGATGTTCAAGCAGGTTTTAGAAAAGGCAGAGGCACCAGAGATCAAATTGCCAACATCCGCTGGATCATGGAGAAAGCAAGAGAGTTCCAGAAAAACATCTATTTCTGCTTTATTGACTATGCCAAAGCCTTTGACTGTGTCGATCACAATAAACTGTGGAACATTCTGAAAGAGATGGGAATCCCAGACCACCTGACCTGCCTCTTGAGAAACTTGTATGCAGGTCAGGAAGCAACTGTTAGAACTGGACATGGAACAACAGACTGGTTCCAAATAGGAAAAGGTGTACGTCAAGGTTGTATATTGTCACCTTGCTTATTTAACTTATATGCAGAGTACATCATGAGGAACGCTGGGCTGGAAGAAGCACAAGCTGGAATCAAGATTGCCGGGAGAAATATCAATAACCTCAGATATGCAGATGACACTACCCTTATGGCAGAAAGTGAAGAGGAACTCAAAAGCCTCTTGATGAAAGTGAAAGAGGAGAGTGAAAAGGTTGGCTTGAAGCTCAACATTCAGAAAACAAAGATCATGGCATCTGGTCCCGTCACTTCATGGGAAATAGATGGAAAAACAGTGGAAACAGTGTCAGACTTCGTTTTTTTGGGTTCCAAAATCACTGCGGATGCTGATTGCAGCCATGAAATTAAAAGACGCTTGCTCCTTGGAAGGAAAGTTATGACCAACCTTGATAGTATATTAAAAAGCAGAGACATTACTTTGCCAACCAAGGTCCGTCTAGTCAAGGCAATGGTTTTTCCCGTGGTCATGTATGGATGTGAGAGTTGGACTGTGAAGAAGGCTGATCGCCGAAGAATCGATGCTTTTGAACTGTGGTGTTGGAGAAGACTCTTGAGAGTCCCTTATACTGCAAGGAGATCCAACCAGTCCATTCTAGAGGAGATCAATCCTGGATGTTCATTGGAGGGACTGATGCTAAAGCTGAAACTGCAATACTTTGGCCACCTCATGCGACGAGTTGACTCACTGGAAAAGACTCTGATGCTGGGAAAGGTTGGGGGCGGGAGGAGAAGGGGACGACGGAGAATGAGATGGCTGGATGGCATCACCGACTCTGTGGACATGAGTTTGAGTGAACTCCGGGAGTTGGTGATGGACAGGGAGGCCTGGCGTGCTGTGATTCATGGGGTCGCAGAGAGTCGGACACGACTGAGCGACTGAACTGAACTGAACTGAACTGAATCTTTAATTAGACCTTTAGCTCTTCCTTTTGCTAGGAATTACTAGCAAAAAAACTTTCTCCAGAAAATGTGACACTCTGCTATGAAGAACTGGTATCCTTGTCTTATACGTTGGGAGCGTTGGAATCACACAGAAGTATTTCTACTACCTGAGTAAATTCATGAATGTGCCCAAGACAATCTATACTCTACAGGTAAATATGAAAAGAGCCTGCAAGAAGACTTTAAGGAGCAAATTGGGAAATTTAGATAATTTCTTGCTGAAGTGCTTAATATTTGGTAATATGAGTACTTGAAATGTCTTTGAGATGCCAATTGGCAAAGGAAAAAAATTCATTTTCCTTGATTCACTAGAACCCTCAAATGAGAAGTTTGCACCCTCAGGTTTCTTCTCAGAAAGGGGGAAATAATCATACCATAAGATCATATTAAGTGCAATTTAAAATATAAATCAAAATACCTCCATAAACATCTTCTGTACCTTCTACACTTCCACTAGGAGTATTAGATGATTATTGGTATTTAGTGATTTAAGAGTAAGCTGGAGGTCTTAGAAGCACCTTAAAGATTAAAAAGATTTGGTTTTGCTCAAAGTACTGTCTAATTATGAAGAGGAATCAAACTTTTGAAAAAATGATTTTAAAAATTCTAGATTTGGGAGTATAAGCTAAGTTACTAAGAAAATATATGTGTTTAATTCATATCCATTTAGCACAACTTCAAAAATTTAATTTTTTAAAAAATGTGCATCAAAGGCAAGGTTATCAAACTAATGCTACACATGGGTAGGACAAAAATACACTGTGAAATATTGTTACCAAAAAGAGGGAAATAAACATATCGCTTCACTCAATAATTCTACTCCTATGGCAAAAAATGGACAAGATGTATTCTTCAAAGATGTTTATTGCAACATTACATTAACTATCAAAACATTATAAAGAGTGTGTGCACGTGTGTGTGCATGTGCGTGTGTGCACACGCTCAGTCATGTCTGACTCTTTGCAACTCCATGGACTGTAGCTTGTCAGGCTCCTCTGCCCATGGGATTTCCTAGGCAAGAAAACTGGCATGGGTTGCCATTTCCTCCTCCAAGGGATCTTCCCAACCCAGGAACCAAAACCTCATCTTCTGTGTCTCTTGCATTGGTAGGCAGATTCTTTAACCTGTGCCGTCTGGGAAGCCCTATAAAGAATATAGTACCCACAAAATGGAGCTGATTGAGTTACTGAGCAATCCAATTATTTGAATACTCAGCACCTATTCAATATGACAGATTGGAAGCAATATATCAACAAAAATGAAAAGCATACTATGTATAAAAATACTATTTCTATACTATGATTATATTTATGCCAAATTTATGAATTTCTATGGACAGGAATTTGAAGGAAGATGGCAAATATTTTGTTGGCATTTGTGGGTCACAGATGAAATTTTTAACAGGTTATTACTTTTACTTTTATTCTGTTATTTTAAAAGAGAAAAAACTTTAAAATAACACTTCATTCCTTAAGTATACTGATTTATTTAGAGCTATGCCTCACCCCTGTAGACAATGGTTAACATTTACATGAATTTTATGATGACATTTAAATGAAAAGAAATCCACATTCTTTGCAAAGTGGCAACAGTTTTCCTACATAAATCACATCTTTTTTTTCCCCAAAAATAAGGAATATTTTCCTTCTTTTCCTCTGGGCTCCAGCAGAAGGGATCACCTACATAGGACGTGTCTGCAGTAACTTATTCCCATATTGCTTCAGCTAAGCTTTCCCTGAGTTTGTATAATCAGAACACCCTTAAAAAACCAAATAAATAAAAATCAGCAAAAGTGGACTTCTGAGCTGGAAGTTTTCTTAAGCTCTCATGGCTCTAATTGTTACATGCAAATTGTTCAATAAATAACGTTGGCCATAAAAAGAAAAGATATTAATTAAGAAAAGGATTTAGGCTGACTCAGTCTCATACATGAGACAAAAGGTTAAGTAAATGCCAAGGCCGCTGTGCCTCTTCAAACAATGAATATTAGTTTTAGAATCATTAATGTCTGCTTAGAAAACAGAGTCATATTGGAGACTTGTATTCGAAAATAACCAAGGCTGGAGCTGTTTCTTTTCAATATGAAGCAAAATTATTCTATAATTGAGGGCTAAATATATGCAATTAAGAGTGCTAGGTAAGACAACAGGGACCAGCATTTTTAATATGTAGCCAAATTGAGATCATGTTTTTCCCTGAGTATGGTAACTTCAGCCATTAATATGTATCAGTAAGGTTGTCTGGATTGACTTTGGTGAGGAAAAGCAGGGTTGACTGGTTGTGGGAAGCCGTTCCAATCTCTGAAGTGGGTGCATTGCAGCACAGTCCCAGAGCAGGTCATTAAGGGACAGGAGTAAGACTTGGTTGGGATAGCTGTCTGCCATGGCTATGCATGCTTCCTCTAAGAGCATAAATATGTAGGCATCTTCAAAGCAAGATATTTTGCAGACTCACCTCAATATCCCCAAATGATTGAGACGTCGATAGTTCCTGTGACAATCTGGAAATTCTGCAAGTTAACTTTATTTTTCAGTGAATTTTTTTTTTTTTTTTTAACTAGGGCTGTTCTTTAACCACTTTCTACCTTCTTGCCAGGTACTCTGTTGAAATTAAAGTGAGTGGGAAGGAGAGCTTTTAGCACCCATTGTTTTGGTGTAGAGTTTATAAATAAAACTTATATTTCTTCTATTTTTATTGTTTTCCATATACCTTGTGGATTCCAATGCCTCTATTAAGCTAAAAGTCTCTTAACATTAATACTTCCAAACACAGGCATAAATTATTAATATTTACACATGTTGGGAAGTGAAGTATGACAATTCAAATTCTAAAATTTAGGGAGATTTTTCTGTGGTATTTATTTTATAATTATTGCTAAGGTTGATTTGTATGGAAAATATATTCAGTATGTAATGTAAAGGTTCCCCTTAAATTCCTGTCATGTGGAATATCTGTGGTATTGAGAATAATTGGGCTTCAACAAATGCCTTTTGCCTCAACTCCTATTTTGCTGAATGTCTAAACATAGGTTTTTGAAACACAACTCCATCCATTCTATCTCATGCATTTATCTTTGTGATTTTGGCTTCTAAAATCAGATTTTTGTTTAGCTAAACTTGGAAAATAAAATCCTGTAATTCCAGTCTGATCCCAAAATGGATTCTGAAGTACACTCTGAGCTTGGATGATTTCTAAACTGGGGCAACAAATCTGGATGAAATATGATGTGAAAGGTGAAGGAGAAGCATTGGTTAGGTGTCAGCTCCCCACCTGTTTGATAGAGCAAATTCAGTAAGTAATTTTACTAGGTCCTGCCCTTGTTTCTCTGCTTTGAAAATTAGATACTGCAACCTGCCTTCATTCTACCCTGCTAGTACTTTTTTCAGCTCACAGGAATATATTATGAGATTGAAGAAAATGTATAAGGAAACAGAGCAACAGTAAAAGAGTCAGTTGGTAGAGATAAAATAATTTAATGTGAGGTGGTATAAACATCTTTAAAGTATGATAAAATTTCAGAGCATTGTTAGTTTTTATTCTCTAAATAGACAATCATGAATTTGATAGAGACTATTTCTTTTTCTCATTATAAAGCTCTCACTGAATGCTTAACTCAATTACTACAATTTCAAATACAAGAAACATATATATAAAAGATTATGTATACAATGCATATGTATGTTACATTTGTGTGTATTATATATGTAATATGTATGCATATGAATATTCGATGTGTATGTATATATATATACACTTTAGATATATGTGTTTATTTATATATGTGTACATATGTGTATGTATGTGTGTGCACTTATACAAATAACTACACACACGGATAGAGAGTGAAGTCCCACGCTGTGTATATGTATGAATGCATGTGTGTATGTTTGTGCGCATGTGTGTGTGCACATTGCAGACACTACAGGACTAATGCGAAGACTCTTTTCTTTGAAGATGTCTCCAGAGGTAGCTGGCAAACCAAGAATCTCTGTCACAGACAGGACAGCCCAACACCGAGATTTTTTTCTCAAACTCCTCTGGGTTGAAATTGAAAACAAACTGTGCCTGTGCTGAATTATCTTTGCAAAGACTGCAGCAGGGAGGTAGACCTGGCTTTGGGGGTGATAGATGGTGGGAATCTTGCATCTGAGATTGACCTTGCTCATCAGGTCCTGAGTCCTAGATAGAGACAAGGGTATAAAAAGTGAAGTCTCCTGCCGGTCTTCCTCTATGCTGAAAGGGGTGAGAGGCTTTATGTGAATATGGCCGAATAAACAGAAAGGTAACATAACAGGATGGGTGAAGGGAGTGGCACAGAACGAGAACAAGCAAGTGAAGTGCAGAGAGGAAGAAATAAAAATGGAGATGGTATGTATGTAGAGTGAGATAAACAACAGAAGCACAGAAGGTGACAGATGCAGAGGCAGAAACAAACAAACAGAACTAGGGACCCCAATTAAGGAGACAAATGGGATAGAGCATAAAAATATAGAAAAAGTGGGAACTGAGCCAAAGTTAGAGACTATGAACTAGGGTGGGGAAAGGAAATACAGAAAGACAGGCGTGACTGGCTTACGGTAAAATAAGCATAAAGAAACCATAGCAAGTGAGAGAGTAACAAAGACTAAGCTCTGAGAGGGCACTGGAGAGTCTGGAGTATCTGCAAAGTCATGCACAAAGGCACAGAGGCGTAGTGAAAGGAGGGAAAAGAGAAGTGACCTGAAGAATAAGACATTCTATTTTTAAGACACAGGCAAAATAATTGTATTAGAAGCCCCCTTTTCCAAGAAAGCACAGGTGTCCAGAATGGGGTGGAGGCGAGGGGGACAAAATTATGGATGTCATATTTCCCTCCCTTTAGGGGAAGTGAAAAACACTTAAACATTAAATACCTGTGTAATACACAGGAATCAACTATCGAGCAAAAGTACTAAACATGTGGTAGGGACGGTTAGTGTTATAGGAGTCTGGAGGCAAAGAAGGCTAAGAAACACTGGTAAAATTTTGACTTAAAAAGTTTTAAACTAGGGCTCAAAGGAGAAGCAATTTTCCACAGTAGTTGAGAACTGTAGAGCTGGCTGTCTATTCTTGTTCCCTCTAAACCTACAGGGAGATTTGACCTTAGAAAATCCCATGGATGGAGGAGCCTGGTAGGCTGCAGTCCGTGGGGTCGCTAAGGGTCAGACACGACTGAGCGACTTCACTTTCACTTTTCACTTTCACACATTGGAGAAGGAAATGGCAACCCACTCCAGTGTTCTTGCCTGGAGAATCCCAGGGACGGGGGAGCCTGGTGGGCTGCCGTCTATGGGGTCACACAGAGTCGGACACAACTGAAGTGACTTAGCAGCAGCAGCAGCAGGGAAGTTTTGGGGCTCTGACCACCATCACATATAATGCCTTACATTGCTCTTCTTGGACCTGGACCAACATGAGAAGATGCCACTTCAACCCCAAATGTGTCCCTTTTATCATTAAGGGCAATAATGTTATTCCTTCATCTGGTTAATCCATCCTGTTCTACCCTAAAACATCTTCATCCATAAATCATCTATATACTCTTCTAGGCCTAAGCCAAGCAGCAATTGCTGTTCCTCTAACTAAATGAAATTAAAGTGTTGCAGTTAAAGTTTCTGGGGCCACTGCCTGAATATGGAAGACCACAAATAGTTGCTAGTTTCCAGTTCTCTGGAAGACACAGAGGGTTGGACCACTAATTCTTTGTTTCATCTTTCTCCAATTCGAAAAAGGTTGGAAAACAAAAACTATGTCCCCTGTTTACCTTGCAGTTAGAATTCAACATAAATTAAGTTCAGTCAATCTATACCTATGAGATTTAGGAGGGAAGAAGTGAAGGTCATGAAAACACCAGGCATTGCTTGTCCATTTTCCAGTTTCCTAAATATGTTCACAGGCACTGAGGTGTTTACCGTGGTACCTCCTCGACTCCAGTTCCTTTCTTAGCTCTACAGGCAGCTTTAGAGGGTATAACTGCTCTAGAGAACCCAAGTTATTCTTAGAAATATTCCTGAAAGCTCAGTGTAGAACCTAGCTTTGACTCTTCTACTATATTTTAAGTACTCAGTTTCCTGTATTAAATTCTGCTTAAATTAATTGGATTATCTTCTCTTTCCTTGCTAATAAATTCTGATACAAACAGCTATAGACGTTTGGAAACTCACTTGTAAGCCAGTGATAATATACTGCTGTACATCGTAGTTAATTATACATGGCTACATGTGTTTTCTTGCCTATGGTGCTATACACTATGCCATATAGGACAGAACCAAAAGTACAAGGCAGGATAGTCACAAAAATGGATTAAATGACTGTATTCAGTTTTCCAAATAGGGTCCCAGGCAACATGAAAATTACCTAAACTCTTTAGTTCTTGTTCCCCTCCTGGGCCACTCGTTCTCTACTCTTCAACCAATAATTTGATAGGGGAACTAAATACACTGATACATCATACCATTTCCAATCTGCCAATATGTTCCTTCTTATTAATGTGCCTTTTAAGGGTTGGGTGGGGTCAAGGGAGGAGAAGCCTTGGTTTGTGTGTGTTTATAGGTTTTCTATTACCCTGAGAGCTTCATTCCAATGACCACAGTTACCTGAAAATGGGATTTCATATATCAGTTTGCTGGAGGAGAAGCCTTTATGCTGATATGAAACAGGTAAGCAAGAATCAGGCTGGCAATTTGATAGTGCCTACACAACCAGTCCATTCTAAAGGAGATCAATCCTGGATGTTCATTGGAGGGACTGATGCTAAAGCTGAAACTGCAATACTTTGGCCACCTCATGCGACGAGTTGACTCACTGGAAAAGACTCTGATGCTGGGAAAGGTTGGGGGCGGGAGGAGAAGGGGACGACGGAGAATGAGATGGCTGGATGGCATCACCGACTCTGTGGACATGAGTTTGAGTGTACTCCGGGAGTTGGTGATGGACAGGGAGGCCTGGCGTGCTGTGATTCATGGGGTCGCGGAGAGTCGGACACGACTGAGCGACTGAACTGAACTGAACTGAACACGTGAAGTAATAAGATGATGCCAAAGGATTTTATTGTTGTTGGCCATTTCTGCAAGTCTCATCGTAATTTCTATAATTAAACATGTTTGTATTTGTAGTTAAAATATAAGCCAGTTAACAGGAGATCATAAGCTTGAATTTCGTAAGCTACTTCTACCCACAAGCCTTGGGAATATTGAGACATTTTAGCTATTTTGTGATGCAGTTATTATCCTCCTTAGGCTTCAGCTCATAAATATTGGGTTCATTTTTGTTTTTCTTACCCAATTTGCAAATGATCTAGCTCTTAATCATTATCAATTAGCAAAGAAAGCAGCTAAATATTTTTGTTAGTATTAATTTCCTTTCCCTGTATTACACAATCCTAATCCGTTCCAAGTACTTGCCTAAGATATGTAAAAATAATGAACACTGAGAAAGTAAAAAAAAACAAACCCAAATCCCCCCAAAAAACCCAAGGATATTGATTCATTGTTGAAGACCAGCCCTAATCTAAAACAAAAACAGGAAACATCACGGTGTATAAAAATGCCACTCCTCAGTCTTGTATATGGTTTTCAGAATGTATGACTAAGAAGTAGTTTTCAGACCCTCCCATTCCGCTGCCTCCCACTTAGTCCCACTCTGCAGAAATCCACCTGTCATTATATTCCTACATTTAAACAGGTGCCTGGCAAAGATATATTTGGCTTTCCCCCAAATGCCCATACATCCACGTCATGCAGATGCAGATGTTACTGGAAGAAGGTGTGTCATGCATTAAATGCCTGGATGGTCTAAGTATATGGACATGTGCTCTTGATGGCACTGTTACTTAACTGGGTTCTTCTTCAGCTCAGACCTAATTTCTAGTCCTGTCCTTTAGTGAGGGTAGTACTGAAATGCACAAGTGTCACCTCCTTTCATTTAGTGAGAAGCTACCATATTTATAATAAAGAAAAAGGAAAGGATCAAGAGGAAGCAACCTTTTCCAGTTGCCTTGTGCTTCCCTCAGAAAGGGGCTGAGCCCACAGAAAGGAAGTCAGATTTTTAACCAAGGGGGTCTTGCACCCTACACAGTGAAATGAAATGCACATTTCACTCCTTAATTCACTCTTTTACTTTCTGTGTGCTAAACACAAGGATTATTGAGATGAAGAAGTATGATCCCAACCTTCAAGAGCTCAAGTCTCCTAGGGGAAATAAACACATCAAGATATCTGCCCTGCTCAGTGGTATTTCCTGCCTCACAGGCACCCGCAGTGCACTCTGGGAGGATCAAGCAGGTGCAACCGGAAGAGAAGCCTTGAACATGTTCTGAGTAAATACGTGAACTTCTCTCAAAATGTGTTGCAGTGGCAGTGGAGGACAAGTTGATGTCATTATATTCCTTTTAGAGAGGGGGAAAAAAAAAAAACTGGAAGTAAACTTTTCCACAGCCATCATACAGAGCTGAGATTAGAACCGTTTCTGAAGGCACAGTGACTCAGCCCAACAAAATAGATGTGCTGTTCCAAGCACTGCTTGGCAAAACGCCCTCCTTGCCATGAGTAGAAAAGATGCTACATCTTGTTTCATATTCAGAATATGTTATATAACCCAGTTGGAATTCACTGAAACTATGTTCTCATTTCATTCCAGACCCTTTAGGGACACCTGGAAGTGAACTGTGGGCAACAGACCACCTGTTTCTGTATTTATAGTTTTTTTTCCAAAGGCATTTCTTCCTCCTAACCCCCCTCTTTGTGTTAAGGTAGCTGCCATTTCCTGTTATGCAAAAGCAAAGGGTTAGAATCAACTGTGAGTCTTTTTGTTATTCCTCCTACTCCTATCTACTCATAACCTAAGGTTTACTCATTCTTTCTGAGTGTCGCACACCCAGAAATACACTTACCCTCTTTGCTATCCCCTGCCCCACCATTCACATAACATGACACACCACCTCCTGATCCTGCCCATGGCACTCCTCCTACCTGCCCATCAGCTGTCCTGATTTACACTATCTGATTTGTCTTCCTACATTTCTCCTGTCATCAGTGAATCATCAACCTCATGCCAAAACCTTAAACACTCTCTTCTTCATAATCTTAGCCCAATCCCTATCTACTTTCCAGACGCATGTGCATTGGTCTCCTCCTCATTCCTGACCCAATCATTTTCTCGTTCTTGTCCATATTCACCTGGAGTTCCGAGTTCTGTTGTGCCACTGGCCCTTCCTGGATTACTTTATGTATGTGCGTGTGTGCTCAGTCACATCACTTGTGTCTGACTCTGTGACTCTGTAGACTGTAGCCTGCCAGTCTCCTCCGTCCATGGAATTCTCCAGGCAAGAATACTGAGGTGGGTTGTCATGCCTTTCTCCAGGGGAACATCCTGACCCAGAGACTGAACCAGTATTTCCTGCATTACTGGCAGATCCTTTACAGACTGAGCCACCAGGGAAGCCCTGGATTACTTTACATCTAGTACAAAATCCCGCTCTTTGACTCTGCCTCAGCCTCTGGAAATCTTTCCTGATTGCTAATTACATTTTCCTTCTACCGTGAGCTCTCAAATGCCTTATAAGCCATACCCTTAATGTGGACTTCACCTTAGCAGGCTTGATTGGTAAATGCTGTCTCTTTACACCTATGCATCAAATATTCCTGCTGAGGGCTTAATGTATGCAAGTCATTGTGATAAATGTTTTCCTTTTTTCATCTTAATAAAACCTTGCAAAAGTCTCATCAATAAGATAATAAATAAATAAATCTCTGCAGGATTTAGAGCCACACAGCTAGCTAGCATTCTGTCTGGACTGGGAGCTCAGGTCTGTCAGACAGTAGGTCCATACAGTTTCCCTTGTGATTTTATACCAAAAGTTCTTTGATTAAAAAAGAAAAAAATACTGTGCCTAGGACCTCTTTAGAACTCACTAGCCATTGAAAGTGAAAGTGAAGGTCATTCAGTCATGAACAACTCTTTGTGATCCCATGGATTATACAGTCCCTGGAATTCTCCAGGCTAGAATACTGGAGTGGGTAGTCTTTCCCTTCTCCAGGTGATCTTCCCAACCTAGGGATCGAACCCATGTCTCTCGCATTGCAGGCAGATTCTTTACCAGCTGAGCCACAGGGAAGCCCAAGAATACTGGAGTAGGTAGCCTATCCCTTCTCCAGGGGATCTTCCCAACCCAGAAATTGAACCAGGGTCTCCTGCATTGTAGGCAGATTCTTTACCAACTGAACTATCAGGGAAGCCCATTAATATAAGGCATAATATTTTAAGGGTGTTCTGTAACCTCAATTTTGAGAAAGAATAACTGGAGTTACATTGCCAACAAAGGTTTGTCTAGTCAAGGTTATGTATGGATGTGAGAGTTGGACTGTGAAGAAAGCTAAGCGCTGAAGAATTGATGCTTTTGAAGTGAACTGTGGTGCTGGAGAAGACTCTTGAGAGTCCCTTGGACTGCAAGGCGATCCAACCAGTCCATTCTAGAGGAGATCAATCCTGGGTGTTCATTGGAAGGACTGATGCGAAAGCTGAAACTCCAATACTTTGGCCACCTCATGCGACGAGTTGACTCACTGGAAAAGACTCTGATGCTGGCAGTGATTGAGGGTGGGAGGAGACAGGGACGACAGAGAATGAGATGGCTGGATGGCATCACTGGCTCGATGGACATGAGTCTGAGTGAACCCCGGGAGTTGGTGATGGACAGGGAGGCCTGGCGTGCTGTGATTCATGGGGTCGCAAAGAGTCAGATACGACTGAGCGACTGAACTGAACTGAACTGAACTGAAGCTAACTATAGGCTTTATAGAATCAGGCTTCCCTGGTGGCTCAGCTGGTAAAGAATCCTCCTGCAACACAGGAGACCTAGGTTTGATCCCTAGGTTGGGAAGATACCCTAGAGAAGGGACCAGCTACCCATGTATTTTGGCCTGGAAAATTCCACGGACTCTATAGTCCATGAGGTAGTGGAATTGGACACAACTGAGCAACTTTCACCTTCACTATACAGGCTCTAAGTGTTTAGTTACAATATAGTCTCAAGAAGTACACACCTGAATCCAACCCCAATAGAAGTGTGTGAATGCAGATTTGCCATTGTTGGGAGAGGGAAGATCTTAAAAATCACTCCTGTAAGTGAGTAAACAGAAGGTTCAATGTGTCTCCCTGACCTTTCCTCCTTGCCATTAGATTTGAGGTTATGATGCTGAAACATATCCTTCAGTTTATGCTTTGACATAGAGAATAATGACATCAAATTTGTGAATTTATATAGAACTGCTTTTTGTAAACTGGTCCTCTGAGAAAACCTTCTGCCATTTATCTCAATGCAATTAGGCCATCCCAAGTGGCCCCAGTGAGAAGTAGTGACCAGTTATATTGTCATTGTGCCAGAGAGAGTGGAAAACCCATCCTGAGACAAATCTCCTTCATATGTAGAAAATTCATTATACCAGATCAGAAATAGGAGCATCAAGCATCTGAGTTTCCTCAAAACACTGAGGAGAGATATGACTTGTTTTGAGTTCAAGAAGTTGGTGTCTGCACAGCCAGTGATTAAGGAAATTTTTTGTAAAACTCAGAGGTTCTGTGAAGATTCTGGCTACTAAGAATATCAGTCTCTGTGAGGAAAGATAACTAGAGTCAGGTTAAAGAATAATATTTGCATCTTCACTGTGGGCGCATGAAGCTATACACCACTAGAGTTAGCTAATATTATGCAGGCTTTGAAAAGAGACGTTTTGTGACTAGGACAACCTAGGGAGAATAAAAAGTCTGATTTGATGAGAAGCCTCTGGTAAAATTAGAACCTGTTTCTATGCTTATTCATAGAAAATAGAAAGTAATGAAAATTGAAAGAGTGGCAGAGGAATCTTGCAAAAATCTTGACAAAATGGCAATCTAGAATTCAATAGAGCTGATTTTGTCTTTCTCTATGGTTTCAATTTTTTTCTCATCCTTCCCATTTCTTTTTCTTTCTTTCTCTCTCAAATAGAGACACATTTCTCAGTATATTCATTATATGCATAAAAACAGTATTTTCAGAGTGCGTATAAGCTTTTAAAGAAGAGGCTCTTGCATTGAACAACAGGGAGACTATGCTCATCAACAACCCATCAACAAACATTTATATTCTGGTGTGAACTCTTAACTAAAGGAGCAGAATAAGGTTCTATAGACAGGGAAAGTGGTTGATTATAGGCAAGATTCAAGGACTAGGCTGTCAGATGGCACTTGTCTGGATTTCATGATTTAGAAATGGTTTATTATATCAAGAGCCAGGTATAAAACCTGGACACCAGCATGTTTAACATGGGGGAAGCCAGAGCACAAAGCATGACTGAAGTATGTTACCCACAGAGGACAGTCAATATCAGTGTCAGGAGACATGGAATTAACCAATTTGAATCAGTACAGCATTCATTAATTGCTTCGATCTAATGGGTGCCATAGTCTGCTCAACAGGCTTCAGAGTGTAAATACAGGCAGGATCAGATTCAGTAGACCAAAGCACACTCTTAAGTCAAAGTTGGGGATACAAAAGAAGAAATCAAGAGAGGAAAGTAAAGTCTTAATCCCAGGTCCTTCAGAAAAACACCTGTAAATTGCTATTGAATCAACCACAATATGAAGTGGTCTGCTTATTTCAGAGGATCAAGGTCTGATATCTGGGAATGTTTGGGACGGGCCAGGGGTTCAGTCTGATTCTGCAAGCTAGGAGCAGCTCAGGTCAGTGAGGACCTTTTTTCTTGTTGCCCAGTTTAACATAAGAGAAGAAATAGTATCATGGAATTGGGTGGACTTCTTCCAGAGGTATTGTAAGGGGTAGTGGTAATAATACACATGAAGCATGGAGTACACTTCCTGGTGAATAATAAAGTATTCAGATATTCTGAATATGTGTGGCTGTCAAAGGACGATCTGCTTTACATTAATCCCTTGGGCCCCTATTTTAGTCTCCATCCCCAATTCTTATTCATTGTGCCCTTATGCTATATGGATTTTGTTTTCATAGCAACACAAATACACACACACACATACACACTTATGGCTTTGCATGTGAAGTTAGATAATATTTTTAAGTTAATGTTTTATTCTTTTCATGGTTATAAATGTGCTAGGAAGAGCAGGCTCTGATGAAACACTTGTGTTCTGAAAGAAAGCCTTAATGTTCCAATTACTTCTTTTTCCACTCTCAGGGTAGTTTGTTAGAATACCCCGTTTCCCATGTGGTCTGTGTCTTGGCATAGTTTCTTGGAATCCATCTGATGCTTTCTCACACAGCCTGGGAGTCTTGTGCATGAGCCCATGGCAGCTGTAACAGGTCCTGAAATTCTATCACAGGCCAGGTTTTCTTGGCCATAGTGTAAGCACCTGTGTGTCCAGCTAGAAGAATGAGTAGTTCACTGAAATTGTTAACTTCAGATGTATTTTCCACCTATGGGCTACCATGCAACCTCTTACCTAGAAGTACAATTAATATCTCCTTATAGATGTGTAGAATAGACCTCTCAATCATCATTTGTCTTCAAGATGAACTTTCATTTTTTTTAATTGTGATACTGATTCAGAAACACTCTTCTGTGTCATCTTTGGCATGATATTTAACCTCTTTCAGCCATAGTGTCCTTATCTATAATATTGGCAAAATAGCACCTTCCTAATATGAATTTTTTCAGACTTACATGTATACATGAAAGTGAAAGTGAAGTCGCTCAGTCGTGTCTGACTCTTTGTGACCCCATGGACTGTAGCCTACTAGGTTCCTTCGTCCATGGGATTTTCCAGGCAAGCATACCGGAGTGGGTTGCCATTTCCTTCTCTAGGAGATCTTCCCAACCTAGGGATTGGATCTGGGTCTCCCGCATTGTATGCAGACACTTTACTATCTGAGCCACCAGGGAAGTCTACATGCTGCTGCTGCTGCTGCTGCTAAGTCGCTTCAGTCGTGTCTGACTCTGTGTGACCCCATAGACGGCAGCCCACCAGGCTCCCCCGTCCCTGGGATTCTCCAGGCAAGAACACTGGAGTGGGTTGCCATTTCCTTCTCCAATGCATGAAAGTGAAAAGTGAAAGTGAAGTCGCTCAGTCGTGGCCGACTCTTCGTGCCCCATGGACTGCAGACCACCAGGCTCCTCCGTCCATGGGATTTTCCAGGCAAGAATACTGGAGTGGGGTGCCATCGCCTTCTCTTGTCTTAAAAATCAAGGGATTGAAGGGTTACAAGACCAGTAAGTGGGGAAAAGATAGTTTTCAACATCTATGTGCTGGGAAAACTCAATATCCTCATGAAAAGAAAGGAACGTGGACCCTTATCTAATACCATATAAAAAATTAACTCAAAATGGGTCAGAAGCTAAAGTGTAAGACCAAAAATCTATAAAAGTCTTAGATATAAATACCCGGCAAAATTTCATGACATCATTGGTTTTGGCAATTATTTCTTGCATATGATATGAAAAGCACAGGCAACAGAACAAACAAACTTAATTCCCTGAAACTTTTAAAATTTTGTGTGTCAAAATACTATCAGCAGAATAAAAATTAAATCCATGAAGTGGAGGAAAATTTTGCAAACCATATGTCTGATGAAGAGTAATATCCAAAATATAAAGAGAATCCCTAAAACTCAATAACAAAAAACAGCCCAGTTCATAAATGAGCAAAAGACTCAAAGACATTTCTCCCAAGAAGATATATAAATGGCTAATAAGCACATGAAAAGATTCTCAACCTAACTAATCATTCAGTTCAGTTCAGTTCAGTTCAGTCGCTCAGTCGTGTCTGACTCTCTGTGACCCCATGAAATCACAGCACGCCAGGCCTCCCTGTCCATCACCAACTCCTGGAGTTCACTCAAACTCATGTCCATAGAGTCGGTGATGTCATCCAGCCATCTCATTCTCTGTCATTCCCTTCTCCTCCCGCCCCCAACCTTTCCTAGCATCAGAGTCTTTTCCAGTGAATCAACTCGTCGCATGAGGTGGCCAAAGTACTGCAGTTTCAGCTTTAGCATCAGTCCCTCCAATGAACACTCAGGATTGATCTCCTCTAGAATGGACTGGTTGGATCTCCTTGCAGTCCAAGGGACTCTCAAGAGTCTTCTCCAACACCACAGTTCAAAAGCATCAATTCTTCGGCGATCAGCTTTCTTCACAGTCCAACTCTCACATCCATACATGACCATTGGAAAAACCATAGCCTTGACTAGACGGACCTTGGTTGGCAAAGTAATGTCCCTGCTTTTTAATATACTATCAAGTTTGGTCATAACTTTCCTTCCAAGTAGTTCAGTTCAGTTCAGTTCAGTCACTCAGTCATGTCCGACTCTCCACAATCCCATGAATCACAGCACGCCAGGCCTCCCTGTCCATCACCAACTCCCGGAGTTCACTCAAACTCATGTCCACAGAGTCGGTGATGCCATCCAGCCATCTCATTCTCAGTCATCCCCTTCTCCTCCCTCCCCCAACCTTTCCCAGCATCAGAGTCTTTTCCAGTGAGTAAGCGTCTTTTAATTTCATGGCTGCAATCAGCATCTGCAGTGATTTTGGAGCCCAAAAAAATAAAATCTGACATGAATCTAATCATTAGGAAATGCAAATCAAAACTACTTCCCTGGCAGTTCAGTAGTTAAATCTTAACCCTCCAATGCAGGCAGCACAGGTTTGATCCCTGGTCAGGGAGCTAAGATCCCCCATGCCC
Organism: Moschus berezovskii; assembly: GCF_049115385.1. Classification (NCBI taxonomy): domain Eukaryota; kingdom Metazoa; phylum Chordata; class Mammalia; order Artiodactyla; family Moschidae; genus Moschus; species Moschus berezovskii. Next base: position 65,628,941 of record NC_142470.1, on the reverse strand, counting down.
TGTGGCAAAAACATAAAAAAGAAGCAATATTGTATGCTATAATAAATTCAATAAAGACTTTGAAAATGGTCCACATCAAAGCAATCTTAAAAAAAACAGAGATACCAAATCACATTCATATGGTTACTATCAAAAAAATAGAAAAACAAAACATGTGTTGGTTAGGATGTGAAAAAATTGGAACCCTTGGACACTGTTGTAGGATTGTAAAATGGTACAGTTGCTGTGAAAAAAAAAAAAAAGTATAGCAGTTCCTCAAAAAATTAAAAATAAAATTACCATATGAACCAGCAATTCTGCTTCTGGGTCTGTACCCCACAGAATTGTAAGTAAGGCCTTGAATAGATATTTGTACACACATGTTCAAGCATTAATAACAGCTAAGATGTGGAAGCAATCAAAATGTCCATCAATGGAAGCAAGGATAAGCAAAATGTTTTATGCATATGTAATTGAATATTATTCAGTCTTAAAAAAGGAAGGGAATTCTGACATATGCTTCAACATGAAAGAAATTTACAGACCTGCTAAGTCAAATAAGCTAGTCACAAAAAAGACAAATTTGAATGTTTCTACTCTTACATGAGATATTAAAGTAGCCAAAATCAAAGGCATAGAAAGTAGAATGATGGTTGCCAGTGGTTGGCAAGGAGATCCAACCAGTCCATTCTAAAGGAAATCAATCCTGGGTGTTCATTGGAAGGACCGATGCTAAAGCTGAAACTCCAATACTTTGGCCACCTCATGCGATGAGTTGACTCACTGGAAAAGACTCTGATGCTGGGAGGGATTGGGGGCGGGAGGAGAAGGGGACGACAGAATGAGATGGCTGGATGGCATCACCGACTTGATGGACATGAGTTTGAGTGAACTCCGGGAGTTGGTGATGAACAGGGAGGCCTGACGTGCTGTGATTCATGGGGTCGCAAGGAGTCGGACACGACTGAGTGACTGAACTGAACTGAACTGATTCAATAGACAGGGAATTTCAGTTTTACAAGATGAAAAGAGTTTTGGAGATGGATGGTGGTGATGATAGTACAAATTATAAATGTACTTAATACCACTGAACTGAACACTTAAAAATTGTTAAGATGGTAAGTTTTGTTTTACCACAAAAATTTTAACCCCAGCGGATCCATGAAGTAGCAAGTCACCTCAGAATAAACTGCAGACTTGGGGATTGACTGGATGCATGAGTTTGAGTCTAAGAGCTTTGTGGAAGGAGTCCCTTGGTCTCCAGTGGCTACTTGAGTGATCATCGTCCTATGTCTTACGTTAGCTAGAAAACCAAGACATGCAGCATTTTAGGCTCTGTGGAAGGTATGTAATTAGCATAAAGCAGCTCTTGTCCTCAATGAGGTTGTAGTTCAGTTGAGGAGAGAAAAATCATACTTCCTTTCTTAGTCCCCTTCAGCTCTTCTGTCTTGTTTAGCTGCCTTAAAGAAAGCCTCATGCCTTGCAAAGTTTGACCTATTTTTCATAGGAAGAAGCCTGCAGATCAGTGGCAGCAACTATTACTCTTGCTAAAATTTCTCATATAATGGAGGAAAATTTAGAGTGTGAAGTAAAACACATCCCAAGCTAAATTGGGAGCCCCAAAGCAAACCCATGTAAAAGCTGATCCTTTAAGATTGAGTTCTCAGTCTCCCAGATTGACTCACCAAATAGAACTTACCCTAAAGTGAAGCCTCCTTCCTTTTCCAGTAATCAGCTTTAAAAATCTTCCATTTTCCCCCTCTTGTTTCTGTGCTACTTAAAACTCTTATCTCCAAAGCTTTGTTGAGGCTCTGGAAAAAATTGAGGTCAATAATTTAGGGACCCAGTGTCTAGTGCTTCTTTCTTTGATTCTAAGTAGGAAGTAGGAAATTTACTTGTAGGAAAGTCAGTGCCAAGAACATTGCTATGGGTGCTTCTCTTCACATCCTTTAAAAGAAGGGACTTCACAACATTAGATGGCAAACTTCAGAGAAATCAAAGGCAAATGGGTATACAAACTATGGAGGTTCTCATTGTTGGGGGGGGGGTCTCTGATTTTGAGAGCTCAAGCCTAGATTAATAAAAAAAAAAAGTGGATCATTTGTGGAATCAGCAGATAGTTTGGATAAGGAGAGGAATGGGGGCTGGGAAATATGCTTTTTCTATTGCCAACTCCACAGCTTTTTCTAATTTAATGATCCAGTTATGTTAACTTTCAGTGGCTTTCATTTCCCATCACACCACTTCTTTTCTTTCCCTTCTTTCCCCCTTCTTTCTTGCTCTTCAGGATGCTTCTGTCTGTAACACCAACAATAATCACTGTGGTATTGTTGGCGTAGGCAGTTTTGAAGAGTCAGAAGTGTGCTGTAATTGAAGAGTTCATTACCAAGATCAGTTGGTTCCCTGATTACAGTAGCAAGGTGAAATATTTATCCTCACCAAAAAGCTCCCCCACAACAGTTTCCGAAGTCACCCACTTTTCACTCTTTTTTCTTTTTCATTCGAACCCCAATGAGCTTGTCAGCAAAATTAAAAGTATGTCATTCACATCGTGCCTGCATTGCAAGGACTATAAACCTGCCAACCTCTTTGATGAAATAAAAGGGTTTTATTTATGATTCATGTAGGAATATGAGGTTATTTTTATTCCGTCAGTACACTAATAATCACACGAGGGCTTGGGAAATGAGGAGCCCAACTGACAGGGAAGGTTCTGATAAAGGGGAGCCCTCTAGGGTGTTTGCCCCTCTTTGTAATCTCCTTTCTAGTGTGAGGTTATGAGCATGGCAGAGTGTGAGCCAGATATAAGGCTTGGCTGCAGGAACAAAGACAGTTGCAATCCATCAGGACTTGGGTTGCCATTCGATGAAGGGGAGGAAGGAAAAAAAAAAAAACGCAGTCCCTTCAACGAAAAAAAGTTTTGCTCCGGCCTCAGGTTAGCAATTTGGAGCCTCCCCAGTTTCCTGTGATGTCTCCAATTCAAAAGACAGCCAATCTTCCAGTCTGCACTCCTACTGGGCATTCTAGCCAAAGTTAAAAAAAAAATAATAGTATAAAAAGATAAGTAAAAGAAAGAGAAAGGAAGAAAAGCCAATTGGCCAGGTTCCTTCCATAATCATTAACCATTTGTTCCTGCCACCCAATGTCCTTGGTTAAGGTGATCTGACTTAAAGGCAAACAAATGTGGCTGAGTCTATTTCAAAGGACACCCTTTTCTTGTGATTTCAAACACTCCCATAATTTGGGGTCCCTTTCATCTTTGTTCCTGCTCTAGGAAGTGCTTGGAAGTTATTTTAATTCAAGTTGGGGGTAAATTCTCATTCCTGCTCAATCCTCCCATTGAGATGACCTCAAGCAATTCTGAATAAAAAGTTATCACTGCATGAACTGGGCAGCATTAAGACCTGTGATTTGTTCAACAGTGACATCTTGGCAGAGAAACACAAAGGCCTACAATCTACTGATGATGAAGTGCAAAGAAGTTCACTGGAGGAAGGAAAATAATACTAATTCTTTATTCAATAGACAGTGAGTAAAATGAGGTGCTTTTTTTTTAAGGTTAAGTAGGTGAAAATTAATACAGGAGGAAATGGCAACCCACTCTAGTATTCTTGCCTGGAGAATCCCATGGACAGAGAAGACTGGTGGGCTACAGTCCATACAGTCGCAGAGTCAGACACGACTGACGTGACTTAGCACACATGCGTGGAAGTGGAAAGTAAATTTAAAATGGCAGTATCTGTTCAAATGAGGCATGGTTGGTTATCTAAAGGGACCCACTGAAAGAGTCGTTTTAATGGCCAAGTGCCAATTGGTGTTATCTGCAGGTGTTTATGTAAATATATATGTGTGTGTCATTCTAGGGAAGTCACACCAGCAGGGACGCTGGTTTGAAAATTAGGGGTCCTGGCTGTTCCTTCAGAACTGAGATTTCAGTTCTCCAGTGTTTGTCTTTCTTATACTACAAGACAGGGCACCTGTTCCAAGGATTTGATTGCAGTTGTAGAAACATGGTTTGTGAGATGTCGAAACATGGTTAATGAAACATTCTTCCAGGATGGCCAATTACCTGGAAGTATTATTTCCAGAAGTAAAACTTTGACTGTACCCCAAAGTAACTACAGCTTGGGCTATACTTCCTGTGAGAAGGCATAAATGATGTTTCAGCCCAGGACGTCTGCTTGGGCACTTGGGACAAGTGATTGAAGTTTCACCTGTCACCCTGTGCTATTATGAAAATCAGAGAAAAATGCTTTTCTTGGGAACTGTCTAGTTAAAATCATTAATCTCTTCAGGGAGCCAATTTTTTCTTTCAGTTTCAATGCATAAGCTAATAAGGGAACCCTTAGTTTAAGAGAAGTGGCATGTTTGAAAGCAGCCTTTGCTGGAAGCTGAGGAATCCTGTACATTATTCTAGTCTTTGTTCCATGGCTCAACTTCCGTGTGGGCTTTAGCAAGTGGCCTAATATCTGTGTGTGCCTTAAGGTCAGCATCTTTAGAACAAGATTCTCTTAGCCTCTTAATTGACTGTTTAAGAGACAAATGGGGTAAGTATTTGGGAAAGGATAAAGCTTGATACAGGGTTCCCTGGTGGCTCAGATGGTAAAGAATCCACCTGCAATGGGGGAGACCTGGGTTTGATCCCAGGTTGGGAAGATCCCTTGGAGGAGGGCATAGCAACCCACTCCAGTATTCTTGCCTGGAGAATTCCCTTGGACAGAGGTGCCTGGGAGGCTACAGTCCATGGGATTGCAAAGAGTCGGACACGACTGAGTGACAAAGCACACACACCCAAACAAAGCTTGGTAGGTAGAGAGTCAAGCTGTTTCAAGTGTGAAATTCTAGTTAAAAAATGGGCTCTATCATAGTGTGTGCCAGCCAGTCTTGCATCTGGGTTCTAGAAAGTGTTCCTCATCTAAAGATAGAAGCTGTCATTTCTCTTGTTGACTTTGGATGGGGAAGAACTATGAATGACGGAGCCCAGATGGGCAACTGTTACATCTTACACTGTGACACTCCCCACAGATTTTATTACAGAAAACAGCTGCCAAGTGGTCACTGTCAGAACAAATTGGGAGAATTCCTGAGCCCCCAAATATTCTAGAACAATCTAGTTCATGGTGTCCAGAGATTCCAGTTCAGTTCAGTTTAGTATAGTCGTGTCCGATTCTTTGCAACCCCATGGACTGCAACACGCCAGGCTGCCCTGTCCATCACCAACTCCTGGAGTTTACTCAGACTCATGTCCATTGAGTCAGTGATGCCATGGCCTTCTTTATTTTTATTGAAATTACACAGATGATGCATCCTCCATCTTGGTAGCACTAGATAACTGACAAAAACAGTTGCTATGGAAGTATTTAAGAAATCACAGCACTTCTCCAGTCCCAAAGAGTGATCTTTAAATGCAGCTTCTTTCACCCTGGCAGAGAAAATATTGAGATGTCTGAGGAAGTGGCCCCACACCTTCATTCCCACAATGAGAAAGTACACCTGCCCCAGTGCCAGGAGGTACAGCAGGTAACTTTTCCATCAGCCCTAGATTTCATTTTCCTGGAGCAGGGAGGTTCATTACACTCCCTTTATCAGCAGTGAGGTTTACAGCTGAATCCATAAGAGATATCCATGTGAAACGCGAGCCGAGAGAGAGGCACTGCGTCTCACCATTAATAAGCCCTCTTCTGGGATTCGGCATTAGCGAGATTCAGCGGATCATGGAGCACAGGGGTATCATTTTTACATGATTACTCTAAATTCTTAAACCAGAGGCTTAAGAGAGAGGATTCTTACAAAAGCAGCCGTGGGAATTGTTGAGTGATTGGTACAACACTTGCAGTGGGTTAAACCACTTCAGGTAGCTCCACTTGTGGGGCTTACAACCAGGTATTTAGCAACCTGCTTTCTGAAGGAAGGGGTGAGGGAGCAGAAAGAAGGAAAGGGATGTCATGAGGGAAAGGGGAAAGATTTGCTCTGTTTGCCTTGGTGGGGAGCCCGCCTCATTCACAGCACCTGCAGCCCTGGTGAGCCTCGCTCCCGCCCCTGCTATATTTTCCTGGCTTCTCACTAGTTCCAGGTTTGGAATTATCTGCTTTTAGATCACTAATGCCACTGCTTGTCTTTAAAGAGGCTGACACTTGTCTCCATAAATTCACCTTCTACCTTCTCTGAAAAATGAGAGGCCGGGTTAGACTGACTGATTCAGACAACCAGGAACCTGCCCTCTTGGCACAGACTGATATTTTCTAAAATAACATTGATCTGCCAAAAAGAAAGACCCGATGCTATTTCCTTTATTGGTCCAAATACCGATGACTCCTGAAATCTACAGAGAAAACCTTCCCTGAGATGCTGTGCCAAGTGTGCTGGGTGGTACTCTGCCAGACCTCTCTGTCTGGGCATCGACTAAAGTTTGATTCCATCAGCTCAGGTCAGGGGCTACCAGCCTCCAAATAGAAGAAGCCAACAGTCAAAACAGGGGCATTTTCTCAAAGGAAATGCGATGCATCTTTCCACTTTGCCTCTGAATATGGGAAGTCCTGAGGGCAGGGCCAAAGTCTCATCACACCCTCAGTATTTGAAACCTAAAGATGCAGTTTGTATCTTGCAGGTGTGTTATTTGAAGCCTCATCTTGCCCTTTATTAGTGTGGGCTTTGTGCTATTCTCTCATTGTTTCAAAGTTGGTGTCACCTCCCACATTGAAAGACTAAGCGGTTGAAGGGTCTGGACTGTGTTATACACTTTTTTTGAACACTTGGTGGCTTCTAGCACAGCCCTGGCCATATTTGACATACTAAAACCAGACTGTTTTCAGTGGAAATGCAATTTGTATTTTAGACTCCTTCTCCTGAAGCCTCTGACACTTATTTGAAAAGTGTTTTCAAAATGTTTACATCTATCTGAGATCTAGTTATCTATACTGTTATGGACTGAATCATAACCTCCCCAAAATTCATAAACTGAAGCCTTAACTCCAATGTGACTGTCTTCAGAGATAAAGCCTTTAAGGAGGAAGATAAGGTTATTGAGTCCATAAGGGTGGAAATCCAATCCAAGAGGACAGGAGTCTTTGCCAGAATCCCAGGAATCCTGTACATTATTCTAGTCCTTGTTCCACAGCTCAACTTCTGTGTGGGCTTTAGCAAGTGGCCTAACATCTGTGTGCGCCTCAGTGTCAGCATGTCTAGAACAAGATTCTCCTAGCCTCTTGACTAAGTGACAAATGAAATACTGGGTGTGAGTATCTTAAGAAGAGGAAGAGACATCAGAGATCATTCTGGGCACAATCTCAGGGGAAATGCCCAAGTAAGATATAACAAGAAGCTGGCTTTCTGCAAGCCAGGAAGACAGACCTCAGCAGAAACCAACGCTGCTGGTACCTTGATCTTGAACTTCTATTCTCCAGAACTGTGGGAAGATATACTTCTGTTGTTTAAGCCACCCAGTCTCTGATATCTTGTTAGGCAGCCCAAGCAGACTCAGGCACACACCTCCCCATTTTACAAAGGATTCAGAGAGCTGAGTGGTCACACTGCGGCAAAGCCAGGGTCAAAACGCACAGCTGCTCTCACGTTGTGCTCACTTCACTCTCATGTTGCAGTTGAGGAGTGTGGAAAATACTGGGAGGGAATGGAAGGGTATTGAAGTCTACAAACGAAATCTTGGCATTAAACCATACTGGGTTGCTTTTGTTATCTTCTCCTTTGCGTGTCGATTGATGTGAGATACAACAGCCTTTGGAAACCTACTGACCTGCAGATAGTGGGACGGGATGGCTGGTAGCTTCTTCTGGAAGTCATATACCTTAGCAAATCTCAAAATCAGTTGCAAGAGAAAGTTTTCCATGAGCTCGTGTAAGGAAGCACCGTCTAAAGAGATATTTTGTTCTGTTTCTCCCAGATCATGCATGTGTATATTCAGATTGCTGTTCAGAACTTTTCTCTCATAAAAATGAGGGCATTGACAGCTGTTAGGACAACAGACTGATAATTTGGAAAATAAAATTAACCTTTAGGTCAAAGACGGATTAAAGATTTATGTATAAAAATAAGTTATAAATATACTGGAAGAAAATTTAAGTCAGTATTGATATAATTTTTAAGTAGAAGTCTTTCCACATGGGAAGTTGAAGACAAATTCCAAAATAAAATATATTTTTCTACCTCATAAAAATCAACATCTGTATAATAACAAATCAAATTATTAATAGTAAAAAATCATAAATACAGTGTTTCAAGAAATGTATTTGAAATACATAGCCATAAAGAGTTAATACACTTAATATGTGGACAGTTCTTTTTAGTTAATAAGACAAACATGGCAAGAATACAGTGGGCATAAGCAATTCTTAAAATAGAAACTTGAAATGGCAAGCATATAGTTAAAAAAGTTCATCTTCTCTATGGGTCAAATAAATGCACAGCATATAGTTAAAAATGTTCATTATCTCTATGAGTCAAATAAACACAAAATTAAAAAATAAAATATTTTTATATCAGAACACATGGGTAATAGTTTTCTAATTATAATATCTGGGTTGGCAAAAGTATGTTTCCTCACTTGTATAAAGTGCTACTAAGAGGGCAAATCAAGAAACATTTTTGGAGGGACATTTTTCAACTTATCAAAAGCTTTAAAATCTATTACTCTTTAACTTGACAATTCCACCACTAGAAAATTGTACTAATGAAAAAGTGAACAAATAGGCATATACATAGGAACGCTCATCAAAAGATTGTTTATAAGGGTAGAGGTCTTTGGGAAAAGCTAAACATTCATCACTAAAGCACTGACTAAGTAATCATACATATGGCTAATGGAATAGCCATTAAATTGATAATGAAGATGGTATGGATCTGCCAACATGCAAATGTATTGATGTATGATGATGTATTGATAGTGAACAAGACAACCTATAAATTATATATACGTACTGTGCTTAGTTGCTCGGTTGTGTCCGACTCTTGTGACCCCATTACTGTAGTCCATGGGATTCTCCAGGCAAGAAACTGGAGTGGGTTGCCATTTCCTCCTCTAGTCCAACTCTTTAGGACCCCATAGACTGTAGCCCTCTAGGCTCCTCTGTCCATGGAATTTTCTAGACAAGAATAGTGGAGTGGGTTGCCATTCCCTTATAAAGAAGGGAATACATTATATATTATATATATATATAATGTGTGTGTATACAAAATTTCTGGAAGAATACACAACCAAGGCTAATAGTTTAACATGAGTTATCTCTCTGGGTATCAGGTCCAATTATGCTATTTAATTTTTCTTTTCAGTTCGTTGGGGTCCAACTCTCCGCAACCGCATGAATCACAGCACGCCAGGCCTCCCTGTCCATCACCAACTCCTGGAGCTCACTCAAACTCATGTCCACAGAGTTGGTGATGCCATCCAGCCATCTCATTCTCAGTCGTCCCCTTCTTCTCCTGCCCCCAACCTTTCCCAGCATCAGAGTCTTTTCCAGTGAGTCAACTCATCGCATGAGGTGGCAAAAGTATTGCAGTTTCAGCTTCAGCATCAGTCTCTCCAATGAACACCCAGGATCGATCTCCCTTAGAATGGACTGGTTGGATCTCCTTGCAGTCCAAGGGACTCTCAAGAGTCTTCTCCAGCACCACAGTTCAAAAGCATCAATTCTTCGGCGATCAGCTTTCTTCACAGTCCAACTCTCACATCCATACATGACCACGAGAAAAACCGTAGCCTTGACTAGACGGACCTTTGTTGGCAAAGTAATGTCTCTGCTTTTTAATATATTATCAAGGTTGGTCATAACTTTCCTTCCAAGGAGTAAGCGTCTTTTAATTTCATGGCTGCAATCAGCACCCGCAGTGATTTTGGAGCCCCAAAAAATAAAGTCTGACACTGTTTCCACAGTTTTTCCATCTATTTCCCATGAAGTGATGGGACCAGATGCCATGATCTTTGTTTTCTGAATGTTGAGCTTCAAGCCAACCTTTTCACTCTCCTCTTTCACTTTCATCAAGAGGCTCTTGAGTTCCTCTTCACTTTCTGCCATAAGGGTGGTGTCATCTGCATATCTGAGTTATTGATATTTCTCCCAGCAATCTTGATTCCAGCTTGTGCTTCTTCCAGCCCAGCGTTCCTCATGATGTACTCTGCATATAAGTTAAATAAGCAAGGTGACAATATACAGCATTGACGCACTCCTTTTCCTATTTGGAACCAGTCTGTTGTTCCATGTACAGTTCTGACTGTTGCTTCCTGACCTGCATACAGGTTTCTCAAGAGGCAGGTCAGGTGGTCTGGGATTCCCATCTCTTTCAGAATGTTCCACAGTTTATTGTGATCCACACAGTCAAAGGCTTTGGCATAGTCACTGAAGCAGAAATAGATGCTCTTCTGGAACTCTCTTGCTTTCTCCATGATCCAGCGGATGTTGGCAATTTGATCTCTGGTGCCTCTGCCTTTTCTAAAACCTGCTTGAACATCTGGGAGTTCACGGTTCACATATTGCTGAAGCCTGGCTTGGAGAATTTTGAGCATGACTTTACTAGCATGTGAGATGAGTGCAATTGTGTAGTAGTTTGAGCATTCTTTGGCATTCCCTTTCTTTGGGATTGGAATGAAGACTGACCTTTTCCAGTCCTGTGGCCACAGCTGAGTTTTCCAAATTTACTGGCATTTTGAGTGCAGCACTTTCACAGCATCATCTTTCAAGATTTGAAATAGCTCAACTGGAATTCCATCACCTCCACTAGCTTTGTTCGTAGTGATGCTTTCTAAGGTCCACTTGACTTCACATTCCAAGATGTCTGGCTCTAGGTCAGTGATCACGTTATCGTGACTATCTTGGTCGTGAAGATCTTTTTTGTACAGTTCTTCTGTGTATTCTTGCCACCTCTTCTTAATATCTTCTGCTTCTGTTAGGTCCATACCATTTCTGTACTTTATCGAGCCCATCTTTGCATGAAATGTTTCCGTGGAATCTCTAATTTTCTTGAAGAGCTTGTTTTTCCCATTCTGTTGTTTTCCTCTATTTCTTTGCATTGATCACTGAGGAAGGCTTTCTTTGGAACTCTGCATTCAGATGCTTATATCTTTCCTTTTCTCCTTTGCTTTTTGCTTCTCTTCTTTTCACAGCTATTTGTAAGGCCTCCTCAGACAGCCATTTTGCTTTTTTGCATTTCTTTTCCATGGGGATGGTCTTGGTCCCTGTCTCCTGTACAATGTCACGAACCTCCGTCCAGAGTTCATCAGGCACTCTATCTATCAGATCTAGTCCCTTAAATCTATTTCTCACTTTCACTGTATAGTCATAAGGGATTTGATTGAGGTCATATCTGAATGGTCTAGTGGTTTTCCCTACTTTCTTCAAGTTAAGTCTGAATTTGGCAATAAGGAGTTCATGATCTGAGCCACAGTCAGCTCCTGGTCTTGTTTTTGCTAACTGTATAGAGCGTCTCCATCTTTGGCTGCAAAGAATATAATCAATCTGATTTTGGTGTTGACCATCTGGTGATGTCCATGTGTAGAGTCTTCTCTTGTGTTGTTGGAAGAGGGTGTTTGCTATGACCAGTGCGTTCTCTTGACAAAACTCTATTAGCCTTTGCCCTGCTTCATTCCGTGCTCCAAGGCCAAATTTGCCTGTTACTCCAGGTGTTTCTTGACATCCTACTTTTGCGTTCCAGTCCCCTATAATGAAAAGTACATCTTTTTTGGGTATTAGTTCTAAAAGGTCTTGTAGGTCTTCATAGAACCGTTCAACTTCAGCTTCTTCAGTGTTACTTCAGTATACTTGCCTTGAGAACCCCATGAACAGTATCAAAGGGAAAAATGATAGGATACTAAATGAGAAATTCCCCAGGTCAGTAGGTGCCCAGTAGCTTCTGGTGATCAGTGGAGAAGTAACTCTAGAAGGAATAACGGGATGGAGCAAAAGCAAAACCAATATCCAGTTGTGGATGTGACCGATGATAGAAGCAAGGTCCGGTGCTGTAAAGAGCAATATTGCATAGGAACCTGGAATATTAGGTCCATGAATAAAGGCAAATTGGAAGTGGTCAAACAGGAGATGGCAAGAGTGAACGTAGACATTCTAGGAATCAGTGAATTAAAATAGACTGGAATGGGTGAATTTAACTCAGATGACCATTATATCTACTACTGTGGGCAGGAATCCCTTAGAAGAAATGGAGGAGCCATCATGGTCAACAAAAGAGTCCGAAATGCAGTACTTGGATGCAATCTTAAAAACAACAGAATGATTTCTGTTCGTTTCCAAGGCAAACCATTCAATATTACAGTAATTTTTCTTTTTATTCTTCTAAATTTCCTAATTTTCTAACAATAATCCTGCTTTTCTCGCAAAAAAACAGCCACAACAAAAAGGATGAGACAAAAGGACTGCAGATATAATTGGAGAAACACTTTTTGAAGTGGATGCAGTGAGAGAATTTTTACTCTACTGGCTGCTCTCAGTGTTTCTAAAAGACCATTGGGAGGCCTTGTTAGAAGTGTAAATTCCAGAGTCCTACTCAGACTTATTAAATCTGGATCTCTGGGACAAAGCCTGAGTATCTAACCATTTAACAAGTTCCCTAGGTGGTTTTTAGGTACTATAAGGTTTGAGGACTATGGCTGCAGAAATCACCTAGATCCTTTAAGTTTCAGAGTTACTGAATAACGGTCAGTTTCACTGAGTGGCAATCACATGCTAATGGCTTCTGGTAGCTTCCTTATCTGTGCAATGATGGCTGGATGTTCACTAAGCCTGGGAGTGGTGCAACTCAGGGTATCCTGGATACAAGGAGAAAAGTTCTTCTTCTAGCTTGCACTGATCCTTGCTTTCTCTAGACCTTCACCTTCCATGATTTGTGGACCACAGAAATCCCTGATCTCTTAAGTCTCTGCAAGTATCAAATGTCTCAGGGTACTTTCAAGTAATGACAAAGTAGACATTATTCTTTGGGAAAGAGCTCCAAGGGCTGGAGAAGCAAGAGGCCACCTTGGAACCTGCCCAAGGAGGCAGAGTTGGAGTGGAGTGAAGAGAGGCATCCAAAGAGACCGAAGTCCTCCCCAGGCTGAGGTTCTGTTTGAGTGGATTGAGGGAAAGAGGAGAAAAGGTTCTTTCTAAAACCAGCCAGTTTTCCAGGGGTGTGAGATGCCAAAACTAAGTTTTCCATAAGTTTAAGCACAGGCTCAGCATCTGTCAGCCCTCCAGACTCTGATGATAAAATGATACCCAAAGAGTGTGGTTGCTCCCAAATGCCACAGCAAGTGCGTCAGTCCACGTCTGGCATTTAATTGCTTTCCTAAATTACCAGCAGGTGGTGCAAGAGTTTCCAAGTCCATGAACTTCCCCTTCACAGGGCTCCTGCTCCAGGGGAGTCTTTGTCAATAGCCTACCCCTCCTTCCTGTGAGTTCCTCTCTAATCTGTACATGGCTCCTCGGTACTCAACTAATCACAAGGGAACAAGAAGAAGCATCTTTAAAAGGCATTTTGTACCTTTTAAAATGTGTTAAATATAAATGTAGAATCAAAGAAACATGCATTAATTACAGAACTGTGTTAAGGAAAAGAAGGGGGAAAATCCCATTACTAGCAAACCCAGCAGAAATACAGCTTTCTCCTGTTAGCAAAAGAGAAATGAAGAACTTTAACAGAAACCTTTAGGATTTAATGCTTTTACCTATTATCACTAAGAAGTGTGTTAACAGGAGTTTGGGAAGGGGTTTAATGTGGGAGAGGGGATTAAATTAGCCCAACTGGAAAAATCTAAAGGAATGAGAGAAGCTGAAAATGGCCACTGTCTGAATTGCATTGGTAGCTTTCCTGGTTGTATAAGTGAGGGGCATTGTCTGACTGAGAACTTCCAGAAGTGTTGTTTTGGAATATTTCAGGCCAAGGAAGAGTGGGGAAAGACTGTTTTAAAAAGCATCAGGCAGTTAGAGGGAAATCCAGCAGTGCCTAGTTCTGCGCTAAGAAAGAGCTGGAAGCATGAAAGACTAGTGAGATGAATACCAATATTCTCTAACTAAGAAGGAGTCTTTGACAAAGTCTCAGGTCAGGGATGCTGTGGGGTTTCTGGATCTTAGCATCTAGATCTAGCAGAGCACAGAGTTAGATGGAGAATGGTGGAACTAGGACTCAATGTTCACACATCATATACAAGAATTCAGATGTGGAGGAGATAGTTTGCACCATCTCACAATTTCAGGTCATGGATTCAAATGGGAAATCATAAGGACATGAGATTCATGCAGTTGAGAACACTGGTATCTCTCCAAGCCTGAAAATGACACTAGGATCTCGGAACAAACAGAATTCTGAAGGAAAAAGATTGTTTAGCTCTTGCGGCAGAATATAGTTCATGTGGAATGAATCTGCTTTTTCTGGTGCTCTTTCCTCTTTCAGGGACCTTTTTCACAGACCCTTTCCAGGACTACCTTAATGGTTCAGAAATTGCTAACTACTCTAGAAAACTCGTCTATCAAGACTCTGATCAAGACATTAATATGCTGGGTGACTTTGGGCAAGCTTTTGAAACTATATGAGCCATTATGATTTGAGGCTACAAATGTAGTCTCCCACTCATCTTGAAACATTCGATTTTACTCTGAAAACAATGGTTAAAGGAATATACCATATCCAAATATGGAGAGGGGCATGAAATCAATTTTATTATGTGGATTTGCTGAGTCATATTGTATACATAAGCCTGTTTGAAAATGCAACTGGAACATTGTTCACTGCTTGAAATAAGGGCTTGTTGTGACAATTCAGGATAGGCCGGTGTCACTAAAGATGGCTATAGGCACATAATGAAGTGAAATGAGCTAGTTGATAGGTAGGTGGAAGTGACGTATGACAGCTAATGAGACAATAGAATATGTAATTGGAAAATGAACTAGCCTGGTAACTGAACTATATCACCATCCATAATTAAGGGACCAAGATGGTACATCACTAGTGAGTCTTCCAACATAATTCCTGCATAAATACAGTGGCAGAGGTAGGAGCCCAGCAAAATGTTGACAAACATGCTAAAAGAACAAACAAAAGCATAGATAAAAGGCTCCTTTCTTGTACAAAATGACTTCATTTTCCTAATGTTCTCTCCATTGAAGAGTAGTCTCTTTGGTTTCATTTGACATTTTTACCTTTTTCCTTACAGGGAGAGGTATTTCTCCTCCTCAAAATATTCCTTGAGAATATTTCTCCTCTATAAGCATGTATCAGGATCTAACAAATGGCATACTTTGCTTGTTTTATTTCCTGTCTCTTCCCACTAGAGTGTAAATCCCAGGAAGCAAAGACCTTTGCGTATTTTCTCATCGCTGTGTCTCTAGTGCCAAAAACAGTGTCAGATACATAGTATGTGCTCAATAAATAATTTTTACACTGTCTCTCTGAGTCTTTAAACTTAAGAATTCATGTGAAAAGAATAAGATTTCTGCCTCAAAGCTATATTGAAACAAACTTCTGCTTCTTTTTCTACCCCCAGAAAGTGAGCTGCTCTTGACAAGCTACCCCATTCTCACTATCTCAAGCTATGTTTTATTCATTGCAATTCACTCAAACAGCTTTCTCAAATGTGACTTATAAGGTAGAGGGGTCTTTTTGTGGTCAATACCCTATGTAACCTCCCTGCCACATATAACCCTGAGGATTACTGCCTCCCTCTTGAAATTTCCTTTCTTGTTCTCTGGCTCTGCATTATCTTGTTTCTTTCCTATTTCTTCAAAGGTTCTCTCCCCCATCTCCATAAGCCAAATCGTGTGTATTTAATGATGAGTTGCATGTGTGGTGGGGTGGAAGTGGTGGAGTTTGCTCTCCTTTTTATGCCTCCCAGTCTTCTTTCTTCAAAGTTCTGCTTCCTCTACCACTAGATACAATAAAAAGGGATAAAGATAGATAGATAGATAGACAGTCAGACAGATAGATTTAATTTTCCACCACTTTTGTTATCTGTTTGGAGGGATATGGCTGATAGTTGACTGTTCTTATGAAAGTGTACCATTGATTCACTATAGCCTTTGTAGTATTTGTACTGTTTGATTAAGAGTATTAAGATAGTTGATATCTCACTTTTTTAAAAAAATCTCTTGCAAATTCAAGAGCAGAATCCAAACATTGTTAAACTGATGCGCCCAAACTCTCACAGTTACTAGATAGTAGGAAAAAGTCTTTGAGTATACAAAACTGTGGTGCTATTAAACATTCAAATTCAAACCATTCAAATACTTTCCTAGTTCTGACAACCTGTTCAACAGTACACCTTCTGATTATGGTGGTTCCTTTATAGATCTGCCTATAGAAGAGGATGGGGTCATTCAAGCCAACAGAAGTAATCCTTTTTGTGTGTGACGTCTATGGTTCTCACTGAAAACTGAGAATTCTATTTTCTTCATTAGATTCTGTGATCTTTCATAGTACAACCCTCTCCCTAAGGGACAGATGCATTCTTTAAGTGCTAATGATATAAACATTTAAAGCCACAAGGGTGAATGCCAGATTTTAGAACTGTGGTGACTTTCCAAAATAAGAAGGAATTTACAATGCTTCTTGATAATGCAAATTGACAAAGCAAACAAGCATTATCATGTCTAGATTTTCACAACTAAGATCAATAATTGTGCAGATTTAACAGGACATGATTAGAAATTAACAAAGTGTATTTTGCATAACATATAACTGTTTGAGAAGATGAAAGTTTTAACTTATTGCTTCATGATGGAGTCGGAAATGGCAACCCACGCCAGTATTCTTGCCTGGAAATTTCTATGGAGGAGCCTAGTGGGCTATAGTCCATGTGGTCACAAAGAGTGAGACACAATGGAGCACAAGCATGATTGCCTAAAGGACCCCTTTAATGATAAGCTTTCTAAGGTATAAATATTTTAAATTAGTTAGTAAATTATGTTTTTAATTATAAATATTTATTTTTAATAAAAATATGTTCCCTGAATCCCTGCTAGGTCACAGTCATCTCTGAAGCCTTTCACTGAGATAGTCACTAAATTTCAGCTCACACAGGCATCATGTTGGAAAAAGAACTTCTTGATACCCATAATATATATATTTTTAAACAAAGTATGTCACCAGAATACAATCCAAAGACTGCTGTAAACTACTTGGTAAGGACTTATGTATTCTTATAATTCATTAAAACCATGCTAGCACTTTTGGTGCTGATCAAAATGGAGTAAACCTACTATTCCTATTACTTCCACTGATTGCAAACAAAAGGTCTAGACATTTTGTGTCATATCCAAGAAATCATCATGAGACTTGTATCTAAGAGATTTTCACCATACACTTTTTTAATAGGAGTTTTACAGTTTCAAGTCTTACATTTGCTTTTAATACTGTTTGAGTCCATTTTTGTGTGTACTGTAAAATATGGTTCCAATTTCAGTCTTTGTATCTGGATATCCAGTTTTCTCAATATCATTTATTAAAAAGACTATCCTTTCCCCATTATGTATTCTTGATGCCCTTGTTGAAAATTAGTTGATCATGTGTGCCTTGGTTTATTTCTGGACTCTCTATTTTGTTCTACTGGTCTATATGGAAGAAGGAAATGGAAACTCACTCCAGTATTCTTGCCTGGGAAATCCCATGGACAGAGGAGCCTGTCAGGCTATAGTCCATGGGGGTGGTGAAAGAGTTGAACACAACTTAGCAACTAACAACAACCACAAAATGTATCCATACAAATATCATACTGTTTTGATTACAGTAACTTTGTGGTTTATAATTTGAAATAAGAAGGTGTGATACCCTCAATTCTATTCTTCTTTCTTAAGATTGTTTTGAATATTTGGGACCTTCTGTGGTTCCACACAAATTTTATAATCGTTATTTTTATTTCCATGAAATTGCCATTTAAATTTTGAAAGGGATTGCTTTGTTTTTGTTGTTCAGTCACTAAGTTGTGTTCAGCTATTTGTGACCCCATAAACTGGAGCATGTCAGGCCTCCCTGTCCTTCACTATCTCCCTGAGTTTGATTAAACTTATGTCTATTGAGTCAGTGATGCTATCTAACCATTTCATCCTCTGCACCACCCCACTGCCTCTTGCCCTTACCCTTTTCAGCATCAGGGTCTTTTCCAGTGAGTCAGCTCTTTGCACTGGGTAGCCAAAGTATTGGAGCTTCAGCTTCAGCATCAGTCCTTCCAATGAATATTCAGGGTAGATGTCCCCTAGGATTGATTGGCTTGATCTCCTTTCAGTCCAAGTGATTCTCAAAAGTCTTCTCTAGCACTACAGTTCAAAAGCATCAATTCTTCAGTGCTCAGCCTTCTTTATGGTCCAACCTTTACATCCATACATGACTACTGGAAAAATCATGGCTTTGACTATATGAACCTTTGTCAGCAAAGTTATGTCTCTGCTTTTTAATAATAACCTCTGTCTAGGTTGGTCATAGCTTTCCTTCCAAGAAGCAAACTTTTTATATTTCCTAGCTATAGTCAGCATCTGCTGTGATTTTGGAGCCCAGGAAAATAAAATCTATCACTGTTTACACTTGTCCCCCATCTATTTGCCATGAAGTAATGGAACGAGTTGACTCACTGGAAAAGAGTCTGATGCTAGGAAAGGTTGGGGGCAGGAGGAGAAGGGGACGACAGAGAATGAGATGGCTGGATGGCATCACCGACTCTGTGGACATGAGTTTGAGTGAACTGCCGGAGTTGGTGATGGACAGGGAGGCCTGGCGTGCTGTGATTCATGGGGTCGCGGAGAGTCGGACACGACTGAGCGACTGAACTGAACTGAACTGAACTGAATGGAGCCAAAGGCCATTATCTTCATTTTTTGAATGTTGAGTTTTAAGCCAGCTTTTTTACTCTCCTTTTTTCACCATCATCAAGAGGCTCTTTAGTTCCTGTTCGATTTCTGCATTAAAATGGTATCATCTGCATATCTGAGGCTGTTGATATTTCTCCTGGTAATCTTGATTCCAGCTTGTGCTTCATTCAGTCTGGGATTTCATGTGAGGAACTCTGCACATATGTTAAATAAGCAGGGTGGCAATAAACAGCCTTGACCTCTTCCTTTCCCAGTTTGGAACCAGTCCATTGTTCCATGTCTGGTTCTAACTGTTGTTCTTGACCTGAATACAGATTTCTCAGGAGGCAGGTAAGGTGGTCTGATATTCCCATCTCTTGAAGAATTTTCCAGTTTGTTGTGATCCACATAGTCAAAGGCTTTAGTGTAGTCAATGAAGCTGTAGTATAGTAGATGTTTCAGCTCTGCATATTAGTTCGCTAGTATTTTATTAAAAATTTTTGCATCCATGTTCATCAGATATATTGGCCCGTAGTATTCTTTTCTTGCAGTGTCTTTGTCTGGCATTGGAATCGGTAAAATGCTTGTCTTATAAAATTAATTTAAAAGTACTCTTTCTATTCCTATTTTTTGGAAGAGTTTAAGAGGATTGGAATTAATTCTTCTTTGAATGTTTGTTAGAATTCACCAATGAAGCCATCTGATTCTGGGCATTTCTTTGTTGGAAATTTTTTTGGAAATTATTTTACTTCAATCTTCATTTTTAAGATTGGTTTATTGAGATTTTCTATTTCTTTTTCATTCAGTATTGGCATGCTGTATGTTTCTAGGAATTTATCCATTTCATCTAGTTATTTATCCAATTTGTTCATAAATAATTATTCATAATAGTCCTTCCGTTATGATCCTTTTTATTTCTGAGATGCCCATCATAATGTCTCCTTTTTCATTTCAGGTTTTATTTGAATCTTCCTTCTTTTATCTTAGTTAATCTAGCTAACAGTTTGTGAATTGTTTTATATTTTTAATAAACGCTAAGCTTTGTTGCCTTTTGATACTGTTCATGGGGTTCTCAAGGCAAGTATACTGAAGTGGTTTGCCATTCCCTTCTCCAGTGGACCACATTTGGCTGTGGTCCATGTGATCAGATCGACTAGTTTTCTGTGATTATGATTTCATTGTGTCTGCCCTCTGATGCCCCCTCGCAATACCTACCATCTTATTTGGGTTTCTCTTACCTTGGTCATGGGATATCTCTTCTCAGCTGCTCCAGCAAAGAGCAGCCGCTGCACCTTACCTTGGACGAGGGGTATCTCCTCAGGGCCGCCCCTCCCGACCTTGAACGTGGAGTAGCTCCTCTCAGCCCTCCTGCGCCCGCGCAGCCACCGCCTATTGGGAGTAGGGTAGCTCCTCTCGGCTGCAGCTCTTTGCGTGGTCCCTTGCGCCTATCAGCGTCTCTTGCGTCTGCGCAGCCAGAGCCGGCATCTCTCGTGTCAGTCAGCAAATTTGGAAAACTCAGCAGTGGCCGCAGGACTGGAAAAGGTCAGTCTTCATTCCAATCCCAAAGAAAGGCAATGCCAAAGAATGCTCAAATTACCACACAATTGCACTCATCTCACACGCTAGTATGTTCGGTTCAGTTCAGTCGCTCAGTCGTGTCCGACTCCTCGCGACTCCATAAATCACAGCAGGACAGGCCTCCCTGTCCATCACCAACTCAAAGAGTTCACTCAAACTCATGTCCACAGAGTCGGTGATGCCATCCAGCCATCTCATTCTCCGTCGTCCCCTTCTCCTCCCGCCCCCAACCTTACCCAGCATCAGAGCCTTTTCCAGTGAATAAACTTGTCGCAAGAGGTGGCCAAAGTATTGGAGTTTCAGCTTTAGCATCAGTCCTTCCAATGAACACCCAGGATTGATCTCCTTTAGAATGGACTGGTTGGATCTCCTTGTAGTACAAGGGACTCTAAGAGTCTTCTCCAACACCACAGTTCAAAAGCATCAATTCTTCGGCGATCAGCTTTCTTCACAGTCCAACTCTCACATCCATACATGACCACGGGAAAAACCATAGCCTTGACTAGACAGACCTTTGTTGGCAAGGTAATGTCTCTGCTTTTTAATATACTATCTAGGTTGGTCATAAGTTTCCTTCCAAGGAGTAAGCATCTTGTAATTTCACGGCTGCAATCAGCATGTGCAGTGATTTTGGAACCCCCAAAAATAAAGTCTGACACTGTTTCCACTGTTTCCCCATCTATTTCCCATGAAGTGATGGGACCAGATGTCATGATCTTTGTTTTCTGAATGTTGAGCTTCAAGCCAACCTTTTCACTCTCCTCTTTCACTTTCATCAAGAGGCTTTTATTTCCTCTTCACTTTCTGCCATTACGGAGATGTCATCTGCATATCTGAGATTATTGATATTTCTCCCAGCAATCTTGATTCCAGCTTGTGCTTCTTCCAGCCCAGCGTTCCTCATGATGTACTATGCATATAAGTTAAATAAGCAAGGTGACAATATACAGCCTTGATGTACTCCTTTTCCTATTTGGAACCAGTCTGTTGTTCCATGTACAGTTCTGACTGTTGCTTCCTGACCTGCATACAGGTTTCTCAAGAGGCAGGTCAGGTGGTCTGGGATTCCCATCTCTTTCAGAATGTTCCACAGTTTATTGTGATCCACACAGTCAAAGGCTTTGGCATAGTCACTGAAGCAGAAATAGATTTTTTTCTGGAACTCTCTTGCTTTCTCCATGGTCCAGCGGATGTTGGCAATTTGATCTCTGGTGCCTCTTAAAACCTGCTTGAACATCTGGAAGTTCATGGTTCACATATTGCTGAAGCCTGGCTTGGAGAATTTTGAGCATGACTTTACTAGTGTGTGAGATGAGTGCAATTGTGCGGTAGTTTGAGCATTCTTTGGCATTGCCTTTCTTAGTGATTGGAGTGAAAACTGACCTTTTCCAGTCCTGTGACCACTGCTGAGTTTTCTAAATGTGCTGGCATATTGAGTGCAACACTTTCACAGCATCATCTTTCAGGATTTGAAATAACTCAACTGAAATTCCATCACCTACACTAGCTTTGTTCATAGTGATGCTTTCTAAGGCCCACTTGACTTCACATTCCAAGATGTCTGGCTCTAGGTCAGTGATCAAGTTATTGTGACTATCTTGTTCGTGAAGATCTTTTTTGTACAGTTCTTCTGTGTATTCTTGCCACCTCTTCTTAATATCTTCTGCTTCTGTTAGGTCCATACAATTTCTGTCCTTTATTGAGCCCATCTTTGCATGAAATGTTCCCTTGGAATCTCTAATTTTCTTGAAGAGATCTCTTGTTTTGTAAAGAGAACGCACTGGTCATAGCAAACACCCTCTTCCAACAACACAGGAGAAGTCTCTACACATGGACATCACCAGATGGTAAACACCAAAATAAGATTGATTATATTCTTTGCAGTCAAAGATGGAGAAGCTGTATACAGTAGCAAAAACAAGACCAGGAGTTGACTATGGCTCAGATCATGAACTCCTTATTGCCAAATTTAGACTTAACTTGAAGAAAGTAGGGGAAACCACTAGACCATTCAGATATGACCTAAATCAAATCCCTTATGATTATACAGTGGAAGTGAGAAATAGATTTAAGGGACTAGATCTGATAGATAGAGTGCCTAATGAACTCTGGACTGAGGTTCGTGACATTGTACAGGAGACAGGGACCACGACCATCTTCATGGAAAAGAAATGCAAAAAAGCAAAATGGCTGTCTGAGGAGGACTTACAAATAGCTGTGAAAAGAAGAGAAGCAAAAAGCAAAGGAGAAAAGGAAAGATATAAGCGTCTGAATGCAGAGTTCCAAAGAATAGCAAGGAGAGATAAGAAAGCCTTCCTCAGTGATCAATGAAAAGAAATAGAGGAAAACAACAGAATAGGAAAAACACACTAGTAAAGTCATGCTTAAAATTCTCCAAGCCAGGCTTCAGCAATATGTGAACCGTGAACTTCCAGATGTTCAAGCAGGATTAAGAAAAGGCAGAGGCACCAGAGATCAAATTGCCAACATCCGCTGGATCATGGAGAAAGCAAGAGAGTTCCAGAAAAACATCTATTTCTGCTTCAGTGACTATGCCAAAGCCTTTGATTGTGTGGATTACAATAAACTGTGGAACATTCTGAAAGAAATGGGAATCCCAGACCACCTGACCTGCCTCTTGAGAAACCTGTATACAGGTCAGGAAGCAACAGTCAGAACTATACATGGAACAACAGACTGTTTCCACATAGGAAAAGGAGTACGTCAAGGTTGTATATTGTCACCCTGCTTATTTAACTTATATGCAGAGTACATCATGAGGAACGCTGGGCTGGAAGAAACACAAGCTGGAATCAAGATTGCTGGGAGAAATATCAATAACCTCAGATATGCAGATGACACCACCCTTATGGCAGAAAGTGAAGAGGAACTAAAAAGCCTCTTGATGAAAGTGAAAGAGGAGAGTGAAAAGGTTGGCTTGAAGCTCAACATTCAGAAAACAAAGATCATGGCATCTGGTCCCATCATTTCATGGGAAATAGATGGGGTAACAGTGGAAACAGTGTCAGACTTTATTTTTGGGGGCTCCAAAATCACTGCGGATGCTGATTGCAGCCTTGAAGTTAAAAGACGCTTACTCCTTGGAAGGAAAGTTATGACCAACCTAGATATTATATTAAAAAGCAGAGACATTACTTTGCCAATAAAGGTCCGTCTAGCCAAGGTTATGGTTTTTCCCGTGGTCATGTATGGATGTGAGAGTTGGACTGTGAAGAAAGTTGATTGCCGAAGAATTGATGCTTTTGAACTGTGGTGCTGGAGAAGACTCTTGAGAGTCCCTTGGACTGCAAGGAGATCCAATCAGTCCATTCTAAATGAGTTCAATCCTGGGTGTTCATTGGAAGGACTGATGCTAAAGCTGAAACTCCAATACTTTTGCCACCTCATGTGACGAGCTGACTCACTGGAAAAGAGTCTGATGCTGGGAAGTACTGGGGGCAGGAGGAGAAGGGGACAACAGAGAATGAGATGGCTGGATGGCGTCACCGACTTGTAGCACATGAGTTTGAGTGAACTCCGGGAGTTGGTGATGGACAGGGAGGCCTGCTGTGCTGTGATTCATGGGGTCGCAAAGAGTTGGATATGACTGAGTGACCGAACTGAACTGATCTGAAGCTTTTTTGATTTTTTTTTTATATTTTCTATTCATTTTATATTTATTTCAGTTCTGTTATTTATTATTTTCTTTCTTTTGCTAACTGCAGGTTTAGTTTTTCTTCTTTTTCTGGTTCCTGAAATATATAGTTAGTTTATTTGTCTGATATCTTTCTTCCTTTTTATGAAAGCTTTCTCAAAGGGATTATTTTCTTTTAAGCAATGAGAATAATTTTCTATCATCCCTTCCACTTCCAGATATCAAGAAACAAGGAGAAAGTATGAAATGATATCGGACAATCCTCTGTTTAGAACACCACATATACGCTTAACCTGGAAATAAATATTTGGTGCTCTAGAGATCTTTAGAAACAGCAATTTGTAAGGCTGGTCATTCAAAATGGGAGTCTGAGAAAAAGACCCCTCAAAGGGAATTTGGACATAAATCCTCAATATCGAGGTATAGCGAGCATCTGAGGTTGATTGTTTAATGACCACAAATATTTCCAAATCCGTTGTGTACAACTATTTGCAAGGTGACATTGGCATGACTCCTATCCACAGTTAGAATCTATTTCTCCATCCCTTTGAGTTGGCTTTCTGACTTGCTTTGTCCAATAAAATATGGCCGAAATCACTTTGTGCAAGTTTTGGAGCTTTGAGTGCATGCATCTTCCACGTTCCACATATTGGAACTTTGCTTGAGAATGTCACAGAGGAAACCAGTCTTGCCTACTGGAGGATAAGAAGCCTACTAGAAGAGAATAAAGATGCTTTAGACAATAGTCGGGACCAACATATTAGTGAGTCCTTATTAGAATTTTCAACCCAGCCAACCTCCCAGCTATATGCAATTATATGAGTGGATCTAGGCTATAACCAGAAAGGCAGCCATTCATCGAATTCACCGAGAAACCACTGTGTCTCAAAATTAATATGAAAAACAGTTAACTGGTGTTTCAAAACACTTAGTTTGGGGTTCTTTGTTATACTGCAAAAGACAATTGATAGATCACAGTAAAACAGAAATATTTAAATTTGTTTGAGGTGAACAAAAAATGCAAAAGCCCACTTGTGATCTCTGAAACTCTATTTCCTAAACACTGAAGGCTTAGATATTGGATATTGAGTAGAATCTGGATAATCAAATAGAAGAAATAAAGATGATAGAGGCAGGGTAGGAAAGAATGAGCACAGGCAAGAGAGACAAGACAAGGAAATAAAAAGGATCCTTCTTTCTCTTATTTTTCTTTTCAGAATAAGTAGTTCGGTGTTCCTCTCTAAATCCTTCAAGATTTTCTTCTATTGGGGATACATTTAATGTGTTCCTCTAGAGGAGTAGAAATAGATTATAAGTTCTTAGGGGAAGGAAAATTAAAAAGGAAACCAACACTCATGAGCATTTACTATATAACAGGAACTTGTTATTGATTAATATCATTGAATCATCACAACATCCTTGTGCCACACATATTTTTCCTTATTTCACGGAAGAAGAAACTACAGCTCAGGGAGATTAAGTCTCTCTCTCAAGTTCACTGATCTAGTAAGTGGTATTGTTTTATTTGTTTCTGTTCCAAAACCCATACCATTTCTACATTCACATGCTAGCTCCCAGACTCTGTTGCATTCATTTTGCTATCAGCAATGCTTAGTTTATTTCCTAGAACAATCTAGGTACTCAAAGGCTCTCTTTGAGGATATTCAGGGGAATAAATCTCACATGACAGGAATTGCATTAATCTTTTTACTCTAGTGTTATTAACATAAATAGTTCTTTGTACACAGTTTGCTTCCTTTATGTGTTCATTAACTCACAACTGAGACATTCATTAATTCATTTAACAAATATGTACTGAGCACCTCATAAGTCCAGCTTTCTGGGCACTAGAAACCCAATAATGAGAGGACACACACACACACACACACACTCATAATCTCAGAGGTTCTGACTTCCTAATGATGAGTTTTGGTAACTTCTGCATCTTCCCCAGAGATATGGTGGGTGGTAGAGTGAGTTCTTTACCTCACTAGCTAAGTTGGCTTCTCATTTGTTTTTCTTCTTAGCCTCCTGATAACACAATGAAGGTAAATAACATGATACTATAATGATACACATTTCTTTGATCCTCCTCAGTAAGTAACAATGGAGTGCCCCTTTCCAGGATTTGACCCCTTATTTACCTTCAGTGATTACAATGGTTAGAAAATATATTTGCTACCTGTGGAGAACTTACATTTAGTCTGGTTATAATGGTTTTAACATAATCTTAAAAACGGCAATTATTCTATCACACGTATCAAAGCCCCTGGCACTTTAACTTAATTGAAATGTGCATCTAAGTCAGACCACAGTCTCCTGAAGTTTCTATGGCAAATTTGTCAAAAGTTGGAGAGTGTCATTTATTCCCAGCTGTTTCTAAGGTTCACAACTTCCACCCCCCACACGTTGTCTGAGATTCTTGGCTGAGAGAGCTGTTTGTTTCTTTATTTAGCAAAAACTAGCACAGCTCTGCTTAGCAGAGGGACAAACTGGAATTTGCAAGTCTCTGTGATATCACTCAGGCAGTTGCCAACCTGTCACAGGTGTACACAACAAGAGCAGTGGAAAGGAGAAATCTATGGACTAGCGTGGACCTGGATGCTGGGGCTCCGTCCAACATATCCCACACTTGTTCCTGCATCTGTTAGGGAAAATCAGCTTTTAGTGATGGGCAGGGGTGAGGGGTACAGGTCCTACTTGCAGCTTATTCTGAGTCAGCAGTTATAAACAGAGCTGTTGACAGAATGCTGCCTGATCATTAATCCATGAAGGGAATGGCAAGAATAACTTGGAAAAGAAAGAAATACAAAACAGTGAGTTTTCTGAGAAGTAGAGAATAAACTGAGAGATTGGTTTTATTTTTAAAAGCCGCTGAGTTGGTCTCACTTCTTTGCTAAGTCTCTTGATTTTTTTCCCCCAGAAGACTTGAATACCTGACCTGAAAGGTATTCAGGGGGAAATGCAGAGGCTCAGCATACCGACAGGTGGACAGATAGGTGGCTGAACAGGTATGGCATTTTGGTCTCAGGTTAGCTTTATATGGGACTTAATTGAATAATATCACCGCTCACTTTTTTTTCTCCCCCCTCATTGATCAAGCTGCTTTTGAGAAAAGTGATACTTTGCATATCTGGCTAAGTGCTGTTAACAGCCTCTGCCTGTGGTTTGTTAAAATTAAAAAAAAAAAAAAAGTGTGATCTTGCCGGAGAAGTAATTTGCTTCTCTCCAACCAATGATGGCTTGTACTTTATGCAAATTGGTATCTAGGGACAACAAATCCCATTTAATACATATGCATAGTTCATAAAAAAAACGACGTGAGAGAAAGAGGAAAAAAAGATAAAGCAACCGAGTCAGCAAAAGAACAGGTTCCGAGGAAATTTATTGTCCCAAATTGGACATTTGTAACAGATGATGTGAACAAGTGTTAACTTTGTTTTCAGCAGCTCTTCACGTACATTCACTAGACATCACACAGATTATGTTTTAAGGATCTGAACTGTAATAAAAAAAAGTGTCTATGGGCTTTAGAGTGTTGTGTTCCATATGGTTAGGGAAGTACGGAGTTATTGCGACAAGCATCTTGTGAAGCTCATTACGCGCGGTGGTGTTAGATGCGAATTGCCGCGCATAGCTATAGGGTAAGTACATGACATCCCACAGTCAGCAGATAGCAACTGGAAATGAAAGATATGAAGGAACAGAGTACAGCTTCAGGGAACATGTTAGACACAACATCTGCTGGTATCAGAACACTGCATTATCAGATCATTGTGGCCATGAATTTTTTATAAAGATACTTGTTTCCCCCCCAAATTGCAACTTTGAAAGTGACATTTTGTACAAAAAGTTTTTGATTGAAGTGTGATGTCAGGAGGAAGTCCAGTGAAGTGATTCATTGCGGAGAGAACCCACACTGGCTGCCCAAGAAAAATTCTTTCTGCAAATGAGGATGATGCCTACTCACAAAATCTATGCTGTAGTACATGCATGGGAATGCATAAGCAAGAAAGTTTTCTAAGCAGAAACATGATGGAGGTGCTTTGGCCCTTCTTACCACTCAGTGTGGGGAATGGTCCATATTCTAGATGACCACTTAACATTCTCTTTTCTCATGTGGACAGAGTGTCAGTTACCAGCTCCCATTTAGCAAGGAGGTCATAGTCCATCCACTCGCCTCTGTGCTCTGCTTGTTAATGGCAGCCATTAACAAGCCATTCCTTGTCCCAAGAAATCTTGCCATTTCTGCTCTTATAAGGTATTCCCTTATTTCAGGAAACATGCACAGATGAAAAACTGGCCGAGTTCTGATCTTTGGGAGTAGTGTGTACATTAGTGCCCCTAGTCTTAGGGAGAGGGTAAGAAGATGGCCTGAAGGGAAGGAATGAGTGAGTAGATGGTGCTCGCCTTGAAAAGAGTCAAAGGTCCTGATACTTCGGTCCCATTACAGGATGCCACGTATTTCATCTTGGGAGATAACAATGTGCTTCTAAAAGCATTATGGCTCATGGAAGAATCAGACTATCTACATTCATGTTTCTGTTAATGTAGCTCTGGGAAAAGGCATAATTTCACTGATTCAGACTACCCAAGTTATGGGGTAGAGGGATAAACATATTTCTCTTCAAAAGCTAATTCAAAAGAGGGAACCGAATTCAAAGACAAGTGGTCAGTCCCTGGAATGGATTCTGAAGAACTGAGAGGACATGTTTCTCTCCACTGTGCAAACTATATTGAATTTGACTTTTTTTTTTTCTTCAGTAAACCACTGGGTTCCTCTTCTAGCCTGTGAAGAGTAGTGACACTGTATGAGATTAGTGAGAGGTTGGGAAACTCTCAAAAGTCAAAATATATTCATAGGAGTAGATATGCAAGAATATCTGTAGAGTAATTGACAATAGTTCCAGATATGGTAGAAATACGTATAAGGCACTTATGAGTGAGTAAAGACCAACTACAGAGTCTGATACTTCAGTTTCACCTCTTAGCTGTTTGTTCATCATCCTATCACTTTTTCCCTTTCTCTTTACTTCTTCTTTACTTCTTGTTTCTTATTTTTTCTGTTTCATTTTTTTTTAAATCAAATTTTAGGTAGGAAAGAGGGTTACTCTTTCCTTCATAATTCCTGTTCTGCATTTCTTTATGGAAGAGAGAAAAGCTATGACCAACCTAGACAGAATATTAAAAACCAGAGACATTATTTTGCCCACAAAGGTCCATCTAGTCAAGGCTATGGTTTTTCCAGTAGTCATGTATGGATGTGAGAGCTGGACCGTAAAGAAAGCTGAATGCCAAAGAATTGATGCTTTTGAACTGTGGTGTTGGATAAGAATCTTGAGAGTCCCTTGGACTGCAAGGAGATCAAACCAGTCAATTTTAAAGGAAATCAGCCCTGAATATTCATTGGAAGAACTGATACTGAAGATGAAACTTCAATACTTTGGCCACCTGATGCGAAGAACTTACTCATTTGAAAAGACCCTGATGATGGGTAAGATTGAAGGCAGGAGGAGAAGGGGACGACCAAGGATGAGATGATTGGATGGCATTACCAACTCGATGGACATGAGTTTGAACAGGCTCCGGGAGTTGGAGATGGACAGGGAAGCCTGGTGTGCTGCAGTCCTGGTTGCAAATAGTCAGACATGACTGAACTGAACTGAACTGATTGATACACAAAAATACCTGCTGGGAAAAGGACTTATTCTCTACTATTCTCTGTGAGAGTTTGAATGAACCATCAATAAACACAGGAGGGCCTGAAAAATCATTTGTTCATTGATCCACCAAACATTTCTTGAGTACTAGTTACCATGAATGACTCTTCTGCTGAAAACAACCAAATTGTTGTATATCTGTATTTGTTTTGAAAAATATTTACAAGCAGCAAATTAGTAAGTAAAATTCAGAAGAAAGGAAAAACAAAGAGAGTTAAGTAATCCTGAATCTGTCTTTGTCTTGAGAACATTTGCTGCTCTAAATAAATTTGGCTTTTGCTTTCTTGATCTTTGCGGGAATGGGGAAAGCAAAGTCTAGGAGTCACCCAAAGTGGGAAATCTAATATGAGACACTCCTGCATAGAACCAATCCCCCTGAGGGCTACATATTCAACGTAACATAAAGAACAAGTAAACACACCCCAGTAAAAAGCCCACTGTTGGCCCAAAATCCTTGCAAAAAGAAGGCAAGTAGAATTGCATCTCTGGAAACTGCATAGGATGGAAGAGGGATATTTTCTACTAAAAGTCCTAACTATAAACCAGTTATAACATGATTATGTCAGTCAAAATTCATATTCATACTATAATGGTGTCCAGAACATGAGCATGTGCATGCACGCACGCGTGCACACACACACACACACACACACACACACACACACACACACACACACACTATACATGCACAGAGGCACAAGGACTTTGGTAAAAATTCTAGCCCACTGGCAGAAACAGGTCAGTTTTCTCTAACAATGCATTTTTCATATAGGCCTCCAAGACAGCCTTACAAATAAACTATTAAAAAATATGTACAAAAAGCACAAGAAAATAAGATACCATAAGTGAGAATCATTAAAATTTTTGGACAATATAATCAGGTAAAGTCTTCAGAAAGTAAATCAGATATTGAATATAAAATTAATTTTTGTAATAAAACTAAGAAAGAAAATAGGAGACTGAAATTATCAAAAAGGTAAAGATTATAAAAATATAAAAGCATATTTGAACAAGAAACAAATTGAACTTAATATAAAGAAAGAAATTTGTAAGCTACAAGTCATAGCTGAATAGAAGCAAAGAGATGCAAAGCATTTAAAAAGTTAAATCAAAATGAAGGAGCAAAAAGTTCTAAAATTTGCCTAATTAACAAGAGGGAAGGGGGCTCAAACAGTATTCAAAACTATAGTTTTTTAGAATTTTCCAGAACATATTTTCAAAGTTCTCATATTCATGACCTAGATGAATCCTAGACAGAAAAATATGTACTAATATGTATTGATATTCATACTAGTTGCATGAAACTCAAGAGCACAAAACATAAATATATTAAAACACCAAGAGAAACTTTAGAACCTTCAATGGTTTAATGAACTGACAGCTAACTTCTCAACAGTGACAATGAAAGCCAAAATACAGTGTGATAATATCTTCAGTGTGCTCAGAGAAAATAACTTTTAACCATGATTTTATGCTAATCAAAATAATTTTCATTTTTTTTAGCTTTGAGATATAATTGACATATAATGTTGTATAAGTTTAAAGTATACAATGTGGTGATTTGATATATGTGTATATTGTGAAGTGATTACCACATTTAAGTTAGTTAACACATCCATTACCTTACGTAGTTACAATTTTTGTGCACGTGTTGAGAACTTTTGAGATGTACTCTCTGAGCAACTTTCATATGTGTAGCACAGTATTGTTAGCTACAGTCACTGTGCTGTACATTGTATCCCCAGAAGCTATTTATACAATAACTAGAAGTTTGTACTTTCACCATTCTTCCACCATGCTCCTCTGGTGCCTGACAACCACCAATCTACTCTATTTCTATGAGCTGAGTTTTTTAGATTCCACATGTAAGTGATATCATATAGTATTTGTCTTTCTATGTCTGACTTATTATACATATATAACACATTTTCTTTATCCATTCATCCACTGATAGACATATCAGTTGTTTCCTTGTCTTAGCTATTGAAATAGTGTTGTAATGAACATGGAGTTACAGATATCTCTTCACGATAGTGATTTCAGTTCAGTTCAGTCACTCAATGGATAGTGATTCAATTTCCTTCAAATACATAATTCCAGAAATTAAATCACTAGATCATATTATAGTTCTATGTTTAATTTTTTGAGGAATCTCTATGCTGTTTTCCATAATGGCTACACCAGTTTACACTCCCACCAAATGTTATTTCCATTTAAAAGTATTATCAACCAATTTCTATTTTAGTAAACTTTTTCCCTAGGAACATTAAATTTTATAGATATCCTTTAGAATCTTTAGGGTGGGTGATCATACAGTTTTTATTATTTATTAATTTGACAAATTATATGAATAGATTTTTTGACATGAAAGACTGTTTTCCTAGCATAATATCCACTTAGTTATACAGTATTCTTTTTGAATTTTATTCTGCAGTCTTTACTGTGAGATTTTATTTAGGATCTTTGCATTGATATTCATGAGATATTGGTTTGGAGTTTTCTTTTTACATGAAATCATTTTCAGTTTTTGGTATTAATATTATATTCAATACATATGAAGAATGTGGAAATATTGGAGTTATCCACTCCTGAAAGCTTTTACTTGTGAACATGTCTAGACTTGGTACTTTATGGATAGCAATAACATGAGAACTATGTGGCTTGGACAAATGTGGAAAGAAGACAGACTTTTCATTTTTGTTTTTTAACAGCTTTGTTGAGCTATAATGTATATATCATAATGTTCACTCACTTCTGTATGCAAGTCAATTCAACATTTAGAGATGTGCAACCATCATCATAATCTAATTGTAGAATATTTTCATTATTCCCTCCCCTTCAAAAAATTCAAACCAATTAGTAGTCACTACTGCATTCCACCTTTTGCCCCTACAACCAGTCCTGGACAACCACTTATCTAATTTCTGTCTCTTTAGATTTGCCTATTCTGGACATTAAAAAAAAAAATGTTTCATACAACATGTAGTGTTTCCTTCATAGCACAATGCTTTTGAGGTTTGTCCATGTTGTAGCCTTTATCAGTACTTCATTTCTTAATATTCCACATTATATCATACTGTATAGATATATCACATTTTATTTACCCATTCAGTAGTTGATGGGCATTTGAATTGTTTCTACTTGTTTCCACTTTCGACTATCATGAGTAATGTTACTATAAATATTTGAGTACACACTTTCTGTGGATGTATGTTTTCAATTTTCCTTTGGTATACACTTAGGCAGATACAGAGAATTTGTAAGCCTTGGTGGACATTCAGTTGGAAATTTAAAAGTTGAGATACTCCAGGGAAGGGCTAAATAATTGGGAGCTATTTAATATCAAAAGGTTTTTGACGATACATAGGAAGACATCAGATGGATTACCTGGGCTATATTGTAACTCTATATTTAACTTTCTGAGGAACTCCTGAACTATTTTCCAAAGCAGCTGCACCATTTTGTATTCCCTTTTGTATTCAGCAGTGTTTGAGGGTTTTCCAAACTCCCCACATCCTCATCAATACTTGTTGTTGCTCATCATTTTGATTACATCCATTCTGATGGGTATGAAGTAGCATCTCATTGTGGATTTGATTTGCCATTTCCTTAATAACTAATGACATTAAGCATTTCTTCATGTGTTTATTAGCCATTCATACATCTTCTTTGAAAATAATCATTTGATTCAACATCATAGTGGTTTACTCCTATATTTCTTCTAAAAGCTTTATAGTTTTAACTCATTTTATTTCTATGATCCACTTTGAGTTACTTTCTATGTAATGATGTGAGATAGTGGTTCAAATTTATTCTTTTGCAAATTTGCCCAGATTTATTCATTTGTCCCTGATATAAACTTTTGAAATTTTGTTTGTATTTAACTGTGTAAATGTATTCAGAAAAATACTTGGATAAGTTAAGAGAAAAGAGGAAAATCCTTCACAAAACAAAATAGAGAATGTCATTATCATAGGAGAATAGATATGACATGTTTTTCCAAAAGCAGATGTCATTTTATTCTTTTTTCAAATTCCCCAAACTGTCCATTACAAGAAGAGTTATCTGATAAGGTAATTTTTGAAAATATCTCACAATATGTACAATAGGATATCCTACAATCATTAATAAAGGAGATGTTTATACATGCACAAACAGGGAAATACTCCAGAATACATTGTGATAAAAGTTGCAGAGAAGTGTTTATATCATGCAAATGTCAGTGTGAAAATTATATAATACATGTATGCAAGTGCATAGAACATTTCTTTAAGGACTTATATAGAATAATAGTTATAAAATTAGCAAAGTGCATGCCTTGGATAGAATAATAGATGACCAGGGAGTTGAGAGAGGTGAAAACTTGTTTTATTCACTTCCATTTTGCACTTTGTAGATTGGAAAACTGCATATGCCTTGCATAGTTAAAACTTAATAAAAGTTAATAAACTTGATAGTCATGTCCCACTCTGCATCCCCATGGACTGAACCCCCCAGGCTCCTCTGTCCAAGGAATCTTTCAGACAAGAGTACCGGAGTGGGTTGCCATTTCTTCCTCCAGGGGAATTTTCCCAACCCTGGGATTGACCCTGCATCTCTTGCCATCTACTAACTTGCAGGTGGATTCATTACCACTGCACCACCTGGGAAGCCCCCAGATTGGCTTATTAGCTTTATTTAATTTTAATAGAGAACACCTTTCTCAAAATTTTCTCTGAGTTATTGATTGTAGAACTCTAAAATATTTCATATATACAAATAATTCAGAAAAAGTTATCAATGCAAATTCCTTGAGCATCCTAACACTGCAGCCAGAACCCACTCAGTATTGAACAAAACTCAAAAAATACCCAAAGAGATCACATACTCTTCTTAAAGGGAACTTGATGCATCAGCACACACTTGTTCACAAATCTTAGAACATTCAAACAGAAACCTCACCTTGTGTTTTGAGAGAGGTACAATTTTACAAGCCAAGGAGTCCTGAATCATATTCTTCAAGAAGACAATAAATAAAGTTATGGATTTTACTTACTTCCTTGAAGGGAAGATATGGATGTTTGGGAAAGCATTTTCTAACATTCTTTTGAGGCTAATGCCAGAGAGCAAAACCATTTATCCCCAGTACTATGAGTCACACCTAATACTGTCTCTTTTAGCAAGCTGGGCTAATGGACCCACTGATCTGATCTAACATGGCAGCCTCTAATGCTCTCAGACTGGTTTACAAATGCTCTCTAAATGTTCTCTCAAACATGGCCATTTTCCAAGATGTCTCTGTTACTCCAAAGGAAAGAATGTGTGTATATATATATGTATACACATGTACATTACACACACACACACAAACATACACAGACATATCTGTATGTGTTTATTACAATGTCTTGATTGACCCAGACCTTTTAATCTGTCTCATGTATTGTACACTTGAGAACCACTATTTTTAGTCTGAATTTTATTTTAAAGTTTACAAATTGTAAAGATAAAATCTTGATGTGAATGAAGAATGTTTGGCTGTATTCTTACATCCTGTTACCAATTTGCTCCAAAGTCCATATATATAAACAGTGGATATTTAACAGCGAATGACTAATTGCTTTCAGTCAGAAGCCTGAGCTCTTCAACTACAAGGTGTGAGAACTTATGCAGTTAGTTTCAAAGAGCCAAAGAAATTTACAAATGTAGGTACCTGTTGTTAAGTCCCATGATTGGGAACAAAGAGAGGACTTCTTTACATATTATTCACCCTACTGCTGAGTATGTCCATCTAAAAGCTGTGACTGATGATGTCACCAAAACAAAGGAGTACATTTAGTCTAATAAGCCAACTTGAAGAGATATTGAAAGGTTGAAATTATGTATGGCAGAAGACAGTTATGCAAACCAAATGATTCTTTAATTAATAGTGAGATCTATCATGGGCAAAAGAGAAAGGATCACAGGATGGAAAGCCTTGTGATTTACTCTGTGTGTCCATATATGTTTGCAGTGTGTATATTTTGGGATATAAATGCTATATGCACAGTGTGAATGCCGTGGCTTCTGAATCTATGAGGTCATGACTGAGCTCATGACTCATTCATCCACTGGGTGGATAAATATCTAGAATGTAAGTAAGGATTGTTTCTTAAGTGATAGAATTCATTGCCTGGTGCCTGAAGCCATATGGTTTTCTTATTGGGGGAAAAATGGAATTTAATTGATTTGCAATCTATATTCCCTTATTTTCAAATATAACTAGTTGTTTTATACTGGCCTAATTTAATTTTTTAAAATATTAAATCAAATGTAGAAGTGCATAAATTTCTTCATGTGTATAAGGCAATACTCATATATCAACATCAACATAAATGCATAAACTAACAAAATACTATTTGCTGTGTTTTTGAATGTTTCCCAGTCTTTGGATGAACAACTGGTTTTAACCAGCAAATTACATTTGTTTCCAAGTTTTAGATCTTTTAGATCATAGTGGTTTTCAAACTATGTTTCATAAAACCCACAGGCTCGACAAAGACATGACTTCTGCTTCTTCCTTCTCCCCTCTTCTTAACTGTGATCAAGAGTGGGAGGTAAAGGAAACAGGGAGATGGAGCTCTAGCCCAGAGAGCTACAGCCTTTGGTGGGGAGGAGGTATGAGGGTTTATTTTATGTCTCTGTTTAAGCAAAAGTGTTCTATGGTTAT
Organism: Moschus berezovskii; assembly: GCF_049115385.1. Lineage (NCBI taxonomy): Eukaryota > Metazoa > Chordata > Mammalia > Artiodactyla > Moschidae > Moschus > Moschus berezovskii. Next base: position 65,592,554 of record NC_142470.1, on the reverse strand, counting down.
AAATCAATTTTAAACTACTCTTAAGAAAAAATATGAAATAAAACTAAAGTTACTTTCTTAACTCATACAAGAAATGAAAAAAAAAAAAAAAACAACACAAACTTATGCTACAGAAGTACAGGAAAGAAATCTTTGGGTAATTTTTAAAATATTTTTCAGTGACTGAAATAAAGCCTATATCAGAAAAAAAATAAAAGGCAGACTTAAGAGTATATTAAACTTCTACACATACAAAATAACATTGTAAATGTTCAAAGTAAAACCTTTTAAATGCTAAAGGTGGAAATGTTTTAGTATTCATTAAAAGACAACATATTATTATTAATATCTACAATAAATAAAGACCTCTTTAACATGTATTCAAGAGCAAATAACTAGATATAAAATAGCAAAAGCTATTAGCAAGAAATTCACCAGAGAATGAAATAACTCTTCCTGATTTAAAAATATTACAAAGCTACAATAATGAAAACAGTACAGTATTGGCACCAAAACAGAGACACAGACCAGTGGAAAAGAATATAGAGCCTATACATAAATAAATAAACCCACACTTATATGATCAACTGATCTCAACAAAGGTGCTGAAAAGATACGTAAGGAAAGAACAGTGTCGTCAACCAGTGGTGCTGGGAAAACTAGGTGTACATATACAAAGTAGCAACACTCTATCCCTTTTATCAAAGAATCATTTTGAAATACAATAAAACTTAGCAAAAAGATCTGAATCTATGAAACTCCTGGAAGAAAAAGAAAGAACTCCTTAACATTGGTCTTGGACATTATTTCTTGGCTATGACACCAAAAGCATGGATAATAAAAGCAAAATAGACAGGTGAAACTACACCAAACTAAAACACTGTAGAGCAAAGGAAACAATCTAAAGGGTCAAAAGACAGCCTACAGAGTCAGAGAAAATATTTACAAACCACCTATCTAAAAAGGGGCATTTGTATTTTTCTGTCCAAAATTTGTAAGAAACTTTCTACGAGTCAAAAGCAAACAAACAAAACCTGATTTAAAAATTAGCACAGGACTTGAATATATATTTCTCCAAAAAGACAAGCACTAGGCCAGCATGTATACAAAAAGGTACAAAACCATTAATCATCAGAGAACTGAGAATGAAAAGCACAGTGAGGTACCACCCCCAACCTTTTAGGATGACCATTGTCGAAAACAAAACAAAATGCAATAAATGTTCATAAGGATGTAGAGAAAAGGGAACCCTTGTGCATTGATGGTGGAATGCAAAATGATGAGGAACCTGTGGAAAACAATGTTGAATTTCCTCAAAAACTCATAAATATACTATTATGCATGTGTAGTTGCTCAGTCGTATCTGACTCTTTGCAACCCCATGGATTGTAGCCCAGCAGGCTCCTCTGTCCCTGGGATTCTCCAGGAAAGAATACTGGAGTGGGTAGCCATTTCCTTCTCCAAGGGATCTTCCCAACCCAGGGATTGAACCCAGGTTTCCCACATTGAAGTCAGATTCTTTACCACCTGAGTCACCAGGGAAGCCCCATTTGTTATATAGAAGTAGATAAATAATACATGATATTTTATGGTAACATTATTTGTAATAGTGAAAAATCAGAAAAAAAATTTAAATTTCCATCAATAACTGTATGGTTGAATAAATTGTGATTAATCTATACTATGAGATATTATATATATTAACAAGATAGCTCTGTGTCTTCTAAAATGAAATATCTTTAAGAAATATTAAATAATAAAAGTATAAAATTATGTATTGTACTAATATTGACAGTAAAATACACTTTTATATTCATAGTTTACAGGGACATATATATATGTGTACAGATATATATATATATATAGTTTACAGATACATACATATACATATGTATCTGTATTTTTCTGTCAGTATCTGTAAAATTACAGATATCTGTAATTTTATATGCTTTCAGAAATCTTTGTAACAGAGGGTTGGACTGAAAGAAGTAACAAGGAGATTTAATTTTATGCACTTCTATATATTTGGAATTTTTTAATAACGTGTTTTAGGTATCTGTGTTTCCTCATATGACTTCATTTAAAAATTTAAACTAATGAAAAATAAATGGAATAGTTTCCTTAATTTCTCTATTTTCTCATTATTAGTGTATAGGAATGCAAATGATTTCTGTGTGTTGATTTTATATCCTGCAATGTTACTGTAATCATTGATTAGCTCTAGTAGTTTTCTGGTAGAGTCTTTAGGGTTTTCTGTGTAGAGGATCATGTCATCAGCGAACAGTGAAAGTTTTACTTCATCTTTTCCAATTTGGATTCCTTTTATGTCTTTTTCTGCTCTGATTGCTGTAGCCAAAACTTCCAGAACTATGTTGAATAGTAGTGGTAAGAGTGGGCACCCTTGTCTTGTTCCTGACTTTAGGGGAAATACTTTCAGTTTTTCACCATTGAGGATAATGTTTGCTGTGGGTTTGTCATATATAGCTTTTATTATGTTGAGGTATGTCCCTTCTATTCCCACTTTCTGGAGGGTTTTTATCATAAATGGATGTTGAATTTTGTCGAAGGCTTTCTCTGCATCTATTGAGATAATCATATGATTTTTATTTTTCAGTTTGTTAATGTGGTGTATTACGTTGATTGATTTGTGGATATTGAAGAATCCTGGCATCCCTGGGATAAAGACCACTTGGTCATGATGTATGATCTTCTTAATGTGTTGTTGGATTCTGATTGCTAGAATTTTGTTCAGGATTTTTGCATCTATGTTCATCAGTGATATTGGCCTGTAGTTTTCTTTTTTTGTGGGGTCTTTACCATGTTTTGGGATTAGTGTGATGGTGGCCTCATAGAATGAGTTTGGAAGTTTCCCTTCCTCATCAATTTTCTGGAAGAGTTTGAGTAGAATCAGTGATAGCTCTTCTCAAAATTTTTGGTAGAATTCAGCTGTGAAGCCGTCTGGACCTGGGCTTTTGTTTGCTGGAAGATTTCTGATTACAGCCTCTATTTCCGTGCTTGTGATGGGTCTATTCAGATTTTCTATTTCTTCCTGGTTCAGTTTTGGAAAGTTGTACTTTTCTAGGAATTTGTCCATTTCTTCCAGGTTATTCATTTTATTGCCATATAATTGCTGATAGTATTCTCTAATGATCCTTTGTATTTCTGTGTTGTCGGTTGTGATTTCTCCATTTTCATTTCTAATTTTATTGATTTGGTTCTTCTCCCTTTGTTTCTTGATGAGTCTGGCTAGTAGTTTGTCAATTTTATTTACCTTCTCAAAGAACCAGCTTTTGGCTTTGTTGATTTTTGCTATGGTCTCTTTTGTTTCTTTTACATTTATCTCTGTCCTAGTTTTTACGATTTCTTTCCTTCCACTAACCCTGGGGTTCTTCATTTCTTTCTTTTCTAGTTGCTTTAGATGTAGAGTTAGGTTATTTAGTTGACTTTTTTCTTGTTTCTTGAGGTGTGCCTGTATTGCTATCAACTTCCCCCTTAGCACTGCTTTTACAGTGTGCCAGAGGTTTTGGGTTGTTGTATTTTCATTCATTTCTATGCATATTTTTATTTCTCTTTTGATTTCTTCTATGATTGTTCATTATTCAGCAGTGTGTTGTTCAGCCTCCATATGTTGGCATTTTTAATAGTTTTTCTCCTGTAATTGAGATCTAATATTACTGCATTGTGGTCAGAAAAGATGCTTGGAATGATATCAATTTTTTTGAATTTACCAAGGCTAGATTTATGGCCCAGGATGTGATCTATCCTGGAAAAGTTTCTGTGTGCACGTGAGAAAAAGGTGAAATTCATTGTTTTGGGGTGAAATGTCCTATAGAGATCTATTAGGTCTAACTGGTCCATTGTATCATTTAAAGTTTGTGTTTCCTTGTTAATTATCTGTTTTGTTGATCAATACATAGATGTAAGTGGAGTGTTAAAATCTCCTACTATTATTACATTGTTGTTAATTTCCCCTTTCATACTTGTTAGTAATTGTCTTACATATTGCAGTGCTCCTATGTTGGGTGCATAAATATTTATAATTGTTATATCTTCTTCTTGGATTGATCCTTTGATCATTATGTAGTTTTCTTCTTTGTCTCTTTGTTTTAAAGTCTATTTTATCTGATATGAGTATTGCTACTCCTGCTTTCTTTTGGTCTCTATTTGTGTGGAATATCTTTTCCAGCCCTTCACTTTCAGTCTGTATGTGTCCCTCATTTTGAGGTGGGTCACTTGTAGACAACATATATGTGGTTCTTGTTTTTGTATCCATTCAGCCAGCCTTTGTCTTTTGGTTGGGACATTCAACCCATTTACGTTTAAGGTAATTATTGATAAGTATGATCCCATTGCCATTTTCTTTATTACTTTGGTTTCGAGTTTATACACCCTTTCTGAGTTTCCAGTCTAGAGAAGATCCTTTAGCATTTGTTGGAGAGCTGGTTTGGTGATGCTGAATTCTCTCAGCTTTTGCTTATCTGTAAAGCTTTTGATTTCTCCTTCATATTTGAATGAGATCCTTGCTGGCTACAGTAGGAATATATCTACCTGAGGAAACAAAAGACTTGTACATAGAAAACTATAAAACACTAGTGAAAGTAATCAAAGAGGACACTCATAGATGGAGAAATATATCGTGTTCGTGGATTGGAAGAATATATATTGTAAAAATGAGTATACTACCCAAAGTAATTTATACATTCAATGCAATCCCTATCAAGCTACCAACAATATTTTTCACAGAACTAGAACAAATAATCTCACAATTTGTATGGAAATACAAAAAACCTCGAATAGCCAAAGCAATCTTGAAGAAGAAGAATGGTACTGGGGGACTCAACCTGCCGGACTTCAGGCTCTACTACAAAGCCAAAGTCATCAAGACAGTATGGTACTGGCATAAAGACAGAAATATAGATCAATGGAACAAAATAGAAAGCCCAGAGATAAATCCACGCACCTATGGACACCTTATCTTTGACAAAGAAGGCAAGAATATAAAATGGAGAAAAGACAGTCTCTTTAACAAGTGGTGCTGGGAAAACTGGTCAGCCACTTGTAAAAGAATGAAACTAGAACACTTCCTAACACCATACCCCAAAATAAACTCAAAATGGATTAGAGAGCTAAATGTAAGACCAGATTCTATAAAACTCCTAGAGGGGAACGTAGGCAAAACACTCTTTGACATAAATCACAGCAGGATCCTCAAAGACCCACCTCCCAGAATATTGGAAATAAAAGCAAAAATAAACAAATGGAACCTAGTTAAAATCAAAAGCTTCTGCACAGCAAAGGAAACTATAAGCCAGGTGAAAAGACAGCCTTCAGGATGGGAGAAAATAATAGCAAATGAAGCAACTGATAAAGGATTAATCTTCAAAATATAAAAGCAGCTCCTGCAGCTCAATTCCAGAAAAGTAAATGACCCAATCAAAAAATGGGCCAAAGAACTAAACAGACATTTCTCCAAAGAAGACATAAAGATGGCTAACAAACACATGAAAAAATGCTCAACATCCCTCATAATCAGAGAAATGCAAATCAAAACCACAATGAGATACCATTTCACACCAGTCAGAATGGCTGCTATCCAAAAGTCTACATGCAATAAATGCTGGAGAGGGTGTGGAGAGAAAGGAACCCTCTTACACTGTTGGTGGGAATGCAAACTAGTACAGCCACTATGGAGAACAGTGTGGAGATTCCTCAAAAAACTGAAATAGAACTGCCATATGATCCAGCAATCACACTCCTGGGCATACACACTGAGGAAACCAGAATTGAAAGAGACACATGTACTCCAGTGTTCATTGCAGCACTGTTTATAATAGCCAGGACATGGAAGCAACCTAGATGTCCGTCTGCAGACGAATGGATAAGAAAGCTTTGGTACATATACACAATAGAGTATTACTCAGCCATTAAAAAGAATGCATTTGAATCAGTTCTAATGAGGTGGATTAAACTGGAGCCTATTATACAGAGTGAAGTAAGCCAGAAAGAAAAACACCAATACAGTATACTAACGCATATATACGGAATATAGAAAGATGCAAATGATAACCCTGTATACGAGATAGCAAAAGAGACACAGATGTATAAAACAGTCTTTGGGACTCTGTGGGAGAGGGTGAGGGTGGGATGGTTTGGGAGAATGGCATTGAAACATGTATATTATCATATGTGAAACGAATCGCCAGTTCAGGGTCGATGCATGTTACAGGATGCTCGGGGCTGGTATGAGGGGATGACCCAAAGGGAGGATAATGGGAGGAGGGAAGTGGGAGGGGGGTTCACGAAGGGGAACTCATGTACACCTGGGGCGGATTCATGTCAATGTATGGCAAAACCAACCAATATAATGTAAAATAATTATCTTCCAATAAAAAAAAAGGAAGAAAAAAATAAAAAAGAAAAATAAATGAAGTAGTATACTTTTAGGAGCATTAATTGTTGATATTAACTAATTACCAAGATGTAAAAGACAAGAAAATAAAGTCAAAATGCATAGTTTAATTAACTTTTTGGCTTTGAAAAAGCAAGTGAAATGACTGTTACTTTTGATTATAAGCCAAGTAGTTTTATGCATTTCTACAGTTACTGCTTACCTGTCTGTCAAATGGGACTGTGGATCTCAAGAGGAGAGAAAAGAGGATGACTTGGCTCAAAAACACCACTGAAACTGGACAAAGTTCAGAATCCATACCAAATGCCAGATGGACTATGGGTCGATACTGACATCTTCATGTACAAAGGACAGCACATTAAAGAAGGGGATGAAATAGATGTCTACCTGTGGGAGCTATTGATTGAGTTTAATGCTAGGGCTTTCATCCTGTTATGCTGTATGTAATATGCTGAGGATTTCAGAAAAAAATAATGCATGGGCTGTCCCAAGTACTAGAGGTCAAAAGGGAGTGGATAATAGAATTTGAATAAAAAGGAAAAATTGATTAGCTGATAGTGATTATTAGGCAAGGTTACAGAAGGCAATGTTACAACTAGCAGAGCATTGCTAAAGGACACTCAGCTCTTAATACAAAACCACCTAAATCAACCTGAAGTATAACATATGACGATTCAAGTGACCAAGGCAAATTTTAATTGGGATTACAAACATTACTTTGCAAAATATGGCTTAAGTTTTCCTGAGAGTGCTTATGTAAAACTTTATGTTTTTCTTTCTAAGGTTTCTTAAAAAAAGTTCTAAAAAAATTCTTTTATTCCAGTTTATAGATTTTCCTTATTTTAATGTTCTCCTCTCTGGTGTAAGCATATTATAAACGGAATTAACTACATTACTAATACTTTTAATATGATTTTACTGGTTCCTAGGGCTGATGACTACAATCAGCATGTACATCAATAAAAGAAAAACACAGTTATACAGAAACTAAATTACATATCCAAACAAACACATTTATCCATGTGCCTTATTCAGTATCCCAGCTAACCATAGCAAAAATCCCTGACTATACCTCTTCAAAAATAAAGTAGCTTGAAAAGAGTTTCTCTGACCACTGGCGAGAAGAGCCCATAATTTGATGTATTCTTTGCTTATAATTCCTGAATTTTAGGCTGGAACTATATATTTTGGGGGCACTACATACATTTTTATGACTAATATGTAAGAAATAATTGACATTTTTTAATTCATTTAAATCAATTGCTGAGTAATCATGTGGGTTGCTGCAGTGGATTTGATCTGGTAATTCAAGACAAGTGAAGTATTAATACATACTGGGTGCTACTGATTGAAAGTCCTCTCTCTGAGGTCATAACTTTGAACCTGGTGACACATGAAGAAAGAAACAGTAGAGCTTAAGCTGAGAATTTTTAAAGAAATGACTAAAAGGAGAGGATGGCATAGCCCAAAATGTGAGAACCAGCTCCTAAAATCACAGTGGACTTCTGCCTCAACTTACCTTTTCTTATATTTACTTTGGAGTAGTTCCAAATTTTGTGCTATGCCATTCATAAATCATCTCATCATGAATGGCCTTCTCCTCTTCCAATCGTCTATCAAATATCTTCATCAGCTCAGACGCACCGATGACCTGCCCTGACCACGTCTTTGTGAGGGATACTGTTTGTCTCTTTTCCTTTAATTACAGTATTTCCCGAGCTATTCAATAGGCAGCAACTCTTTTCTTGGCCATTGCCCTTCTTGTTATTTTGGATTAATATTCACATTTTGTGCTATCATTGACTTTTTTACATTACCTCAAGTACATGATGTGCTTTTGGAATGCAACTGACTCTGCTTTTGTCTTTTCTTGCTTTTTTGCCTATCCCCACTTCCCTACCACCACTGAGCCTGTCACAGTGCCTTAGACTAGGAAATCCTCATCATGTATTTATTGTTCTATAATTTAAAAACCTTGGTATAGTTGCACCCTTTAAGAACTTCACAACTTTGTTGAGGCAGGACTTTATTTGCACCTTGAAAATGTTTTACTACTGTTATAAAGGCAAAGGCAAAAGAAGGGGAAATATGTTTAAATAACAGTAATTAAATTTTCATAATACTATTTAATCTTCTAGATATGCTTATGAAGAGATGGTATTATTATTATGTTTTTCTACTACAGATGAGGAAACCAGGCTGAGAGAGGTCAAGCAATTTGCCTAAACTTGAAATGATTTTAAGTGGTTGGGGTGATTCAATGCCATTTCAACAATAAATAACATTAGAGAGACTGCATTAACATCCTGCAAAGTAGGAGGACCACTAAGGGACTGAGGAGTGATGAAAGCATACAGAAATGGGTCATGAATCAGGAAAGGCTTCCAGAATGAGGGAACAGAAAACAAAGGATGAAAGGGGGAATGCAGCACTGAAAAACAGAGGATCCAGTAAGTGGAGCAAATTAATAAAGAAAAGAAAAAACATTTGCCATTAAGTCTGTAGAAATATTTACAGTTGGTTTCCAGTCTCCTCATATTTTCTATCTAGCCAAACAGCAATAAAGGTATATGGTTATCTAATATATAATAACGTATATATTGAATTACTAGGAATCAGATTTCTGATTTGATAACACTTGGTATAAAAATAACAATTATTACTCTTCATTCATCTAGCTCTGAGAGTATATATAGCACAGTATAATAAGTAGAATTTATCAGAGTGGGGACAAAATTGGTGCCCCAAGGGCTTTGCCGAGTAGAGGCTCAAGTGGAAACTGTGTGACACTGAAAGTCAGGGCACTGCAATCGCCATACATAAAGACTCGTCTTCTCTCTCCAGCTGCCGTTGAAGATGTGGGGGGGTCTACTTTAAGTGGCATTTTTATTTTATGGGGAGTACATAGAGATTTTCATGTTTGTCTTTTAGAAAGATGTTAATTGGGGTCTTTTTCTAATGTTACATACCCAACATGTAAAAAATCCAAAAACACAAAAACTGTCTTTTGTGTAGTAGGCAATATTCAATCATGATCCAGGGAGACCCAAAATCAGGAACGAAGTAGTGATGGGCAACTTTCTCCTCGGGGACCCAGGAACACAAGAGGCTCCATAACAAGTAAGTGTATTAGTTACAGTGTACCCATCTGTGCTAGTAAATATAGACACAAAAATGCCCTGGTTAGGCATCCTGGCTCTGATATCCAGACGACAACAAAGAGACAGCAACTGAGCAAAATAAACGTCCTTTGCTCAAATCAGAGCACAGGCTCTCATTCACAGATAGTGAACTTTTATCCAGAAAATGAGTTTAATAATCTTGGTTTTGTACTTTCCTAGCTCCAGTGATTTAGCAGCAGCAAATGAGAATTACAATGAGAAGGCAGAGAGCTGGACAGCAATGGTGAAGATCGAAACTGAAAACTGTGGCCAGGAAGTGACAAGGGCACAGAACAGAGAACCCTACAACTTAGTGGTCCCTGAGGACATCCATATTTGCATGGGGTCGTAACCCAGAGCACAGTTTGTGCTTGTTTTGGCTGCTATATTTTATGTTATCCATAGTAAAATAATTATATTTTAATTAAAAAAGAGTGTTGATACTGCAAAAACAAACACTGAGTCAACTACTCCAATTGAAAGAAAAAATATAATTGGAAAAAATAATTTAAAAATAGAGAACTCATGACGAAAGATAAAAGCAATAATTGGACTAATGCCTAAATAACCACTATTAATCATTTTGAAAATTTAAGGCATATGTAAAATAAAAATTCTTAAATTGAGACATAACAGAAAATACTAATGATCAATCAGGGGGAAGAGTCAGGTTATTTCAAATAATTTGAGATGGACAAAGAGAGAAAGTAAACTCAAGTCATGTTAAAGTTTAACACTGGTTTAACATGTCATTGGTTTAACATTGAATAAGTATTTATTGACCCACTATTATGTCTTTGAACCTATACTAGCTGCTAGCTGTGCTGTGCTCAATCTTCTCTGACTCTGCAATTCTATGGACTGTAGCCCACAGGCTTCTCTGTTTTTGTGATTTCCCAGGCAAGAATACTGGAGTGGGTGCTATTTCCTACTTCAGGGGATCTTCTGACTCAAGGATTGAACCTGCATCTCCTACATTGGCAGGCAAATATTTTACCACTGCTCCACCTGGGAAGCACTTTACTAGCTGCTATTTCAGTTCAGTTCAGTTGCTCAGTCGTGTACAATTGTTTGCAACCCCATGGATTGCAGCACACCAGGCTTCCCTGTCCATCACCAACTCTTGGATCTTGCTCACACTCATGTCCTATGGGGGTCCAGCCTCGATAAGGCCCAGGGTATCCTCGGGATGAACGGCGTCGGCGTTAGAGAGAGAGAGAGAGAGACAGGGGCTGATGATTCCTTGGTTTATGCTGGAAACCAATAAAACCACAGCACGGGGCTTGCTCTGTTTACGTAGGCCGCAGGCGCCCTCTCGAATCACTGGAGGTACCCCACCAGGGCACCCCCTCGAGTGGGTCTTAGAAGCCCAGGCAGATAAGTAAACTCAGAGGGCCCAGCGCTCCAAGGATCTCAACCAGAAAAAGGAGAATAGAGAAAAGGATGGAAAAAGAGAAAGAATGACACGGGGAGACCAAGCTTCAGTGAGCAAGGCCCAAAACTTTATTTTCCAGTGCTGCTTTTATACCCTAAGTTATGCGCATAAGAAACAGAGAAAGGGAGGTATAGAGTCACGCCAAAATCGCGTGGGGTCAGCAGTCTTGACCCTTATCAGGATCAGGGCTTATTTTTGTATGTCTCGTGATATACAAAAGTTTTGGGTGGTTTACATCATCTTCTGGCCAGGTGGCCTGTTAACAGTTTATGGCCCTCTCTCCTAACAAAGGTTAGTTAGCTAGAAAAAGGCTTATATTCTTTTAAGTTGATTTTCCTAAAGTCAGGTGCTATACACATGACAAGGTTACATTCCTATAAGGTACAGGTGTAGTGAGCTACAAGAAAGGAATTTATTAACTTAAGATCTGATGTGGTTAAATCAAAGGCTACTACTTATATTCTCTATATGTGATTAATATATTTCCAAGGATACAACAGATACAGGAAACTTTGCAGCAAGCATTGATTCAACAATGAAATCTCTTTTAGTACTATTCTAATGATTTTAACTTCTTCAACAGATTTCTGTATTTTAGAATATCAGACTTTCTGTCCTTGCATGGCTGGGAGGCTATAAACAGTCACACTCATAGTTGTAAGAGCCCGGACAAACTTGTCATGCAAGTTAGAAAGCTATCAGAGGGGCTTGGATTGGAACACTCCTATTAAGCCGAGGAGAACTTTTAAACTACAGCTCTGAATTAATGTTTTCAGAGAAAGGTGGTTGGGGGGAAGCCCCCGTAAGTATTAGAGGACTTGGTAAGAGGCGTAAGATAGCAAAGCAGTCAGACTCCAGTTTTCTTTGGGGTAGATGCTCAGGTAAGTTCAGGGAGTTCCTCGAGCCCTGATTAGCCTTTGCCCGTCAGGCCTCTTCCCCAATTGACCTTTGCCATGGGTAGGATTTCCCTCGCTGGCTCCCGGCAATGTCCATTGTGTCGGTGATGCCATCCAACCATCTCATCCACTGTTGTCCCCTTCTCCTCCTGCCTTCAATCTTTCAATGAATCAGGGTTTTTTCCAATGAGTCAGTTCTTCGCATCAGGTGGCCAAAGTATTGGAATTTCAGCTTCAGCATCAGTCCTTCCAATGAGTATTCAGGACTGATTTCCTTTAGGATGGACTGGTTGGATCTCTGTGCAGTCCAAGGGACTCTCAAGAGTCTTCTCCAACACCACAGTTCAAAAGCATCAATTCTTCAGTGCTCAACTTTCCTTATAGTCCAACTCTCACATCCATACATGACTACTGGAAAAACCATAGCTTTGACTAGATGGATCTTTGTGGGCAAAGTAATGCCTCTGGTTTTTAATATGCTGTCTAGGTTGGTCATAGCTTTTCTTTCAAGGAGTGAGCATGTTTCAATTTCATGGCTGAAGTGAACATCTGCAGTGACTTTGGAGCTGCCCAAAATAAAGTCTGTCACTTGTTTCCCCATCTATTTCCCATGAAGTAATGGGACCAGATGCCATGATCTTAGTTTTCTGAATGTTGAGTTTTAAGCCAACTTTTTCACTCTCCTCTTTCATCTTCATCAAGAGGCTCTTTAGTTCTTCAATTTCTTCCATACTAGTTGCTAAGGCTTTAGCAAAAAAAAAGGGGCAAACTAACTTATCTGTAAATTACAATCCAGCATATAAACAGACAATAAATGTGTACAAATATATAACATAATTTCTGGTTGTGATATATGCAACAAAGAATAAACAGGGTAAGAGTGTCAGGGGAGGGTCAAGGGGAGGGATTGCTACTACTTTAGATATGGTGTTCTTGGAAAAAGATCAATCACATTTACAGAGTTTTGTAGCTCAGTCAGTAAAGAGTTTGCCTACAATGCAGGAGACCCGGGTTCGATTGATGGGTTATGAAGATCCCCTCGAGAAGGAAATGGCAACCCACTCCAGTATTCTTGCCTGCCTGGAGAATCCCACAGACAGAGGAGCCTGACAAGCCCCAGTCCATGGGGTTGCAAGAGTTGGACATGACCTGAAAACAATAAGACCATTTAGAAGAACAGCCTTCCAGGAAAATGCTAGGTGAATGCAAAGGCCCTCATGCAGCATTGGCTTTGAGAAACAGTAAGAAACAGGAAGCATTTCCCTGGTGGCTCAGCATTAAAGAATCAGTCTGTTTGCAGGAGACATGAGTCTGATCCCTGGATTGGGAAGTTCCCTGAAGAAAGAAATGGCAACTCACTCTAGTCTTCTTGCCTGGGAAATCCTATGCACAGAGTTTGGTAGGTGACAGTCCAGGGGGTTAAAAAAGAATCAGACACAACTTAGCAACTAAACCACTACTTCAAGAAACAAGAGCGAGAAAAGGTAGATGAATTTGAAGACACAGGCAGTATTCTACAGGAACAGAAACTAATGTTGGGCTGGATGTGTAATCAAAGAATTTAGGATCCCCCCACCCACTCCTATTACTGTGACATTGAGATACTTGGGTAAATGGTAGAGCCAATTACTGTGATGGGCAAGCTGGAAAAGATGCAAATGTGTGAGGGAGTTGAGAGTAGAGAGGCAATAAGTGTTAGCAGATGATCCTGCTGGAGATCTGGAGAGTTTGGACTGAAGATCAATGATTAGGATCCATCAGAATACAGATGGTACAAAGCTAGGTGATTGACTGAGGCAGCCCAGGCAGTAGGTGTAGATACAGAAGACAGGAGGTCTGAAGACTGGCTCCATGCTAGCATTTATAAATCAGAAGGAGTACACAGAGGAGTAAGGGCTTGAATTCTTGGACAAGAAAGCCACAGAGGGTGGAGTCCTGAAAAGGAAAAAACAAGAGGAAAATCATAAGCGTGAGTATGTAACTGAGTAATCTACTGAGAGTCAGGTAAATCAGATGAACACTGAGAATTCACCATTAGATATGATGATCAGTGGATCATTCACAACCTAGATGAACTTATAGATTTACATACAATTTAAATTCTTGACAATGATAGAGAAATGCACAAGGTTAAAGCAAACTTCCTGGTGACTCAGATGTTAAAGAATCAGTCTGCAATGCAGGAGACTCGGGTTCTATCCCTGAGTTGGGAAGATCCTCTGGAAAAGGGAATGGCAACCCACTACAGTATACTTGCCTGGATAATTTCATGGACAGAGGAGCCTGGCTGGCTACAGTCCAGGGGGTCACAAGAGTCATACAGGACTGAGTGACTAACACTTTCACTACTACTTTTTTTTCAAAGCAAAATCCTGATATAAAAATATGCCAGAGAGGGATCAATTCTTCTACCCCACCCTTCCTGGCCCCCATCCCTGAGTGGGGACACCTGTTTCTGAAAGGTGCTATATCCTTTGATAGAGTGGGGCACAGAGCAACAGGATGGAACTATTCTATTTTTTTAAATATTTTTATTGAAAGATAATTGCTTTATAGAATTTTGTTGTTTTCTGTCCAACCTCAACAAGAGTCAGCCATAGGTATACATATATCCCCTCCTGTTTGAACCTCCCTCCCATCTCCCTCCCCATCCCACCCCTCTAGATTAATACAGAGCCCCTGTTTCAGTTTCCTGAGCCATACAGCAAATTCCCGTTGGCTATCTATTTTACATATGGTGATGTAAGCTTCCATGTTACTCTTTCTTTACATCTCACCATCTCCTCCCCTCTCCCCATGTCCATAAGTCTATTCTCTATGTCTGTTTCTCCATTGCTGACCTGTAAATAAACTCTTCAGTACCATGTTTCTAGATTCCGTATATGTGTGTTATAATACAATAATTATCTTTCTCTTTCTGACTCACTTCACTGTGTATAATAGGTTCTAGGTTCACCCACCTCGTCAGAACTGACTCAAATGCATTCCTTTATTTGGCTGAGTAATATTCCATTATGTATATGTACCACAACTTCTTTATCCATTCATCTGTCAATGGTTGCTTCCGTGTTCTAGCTATTGTAAACAGTGCTGCAATGAACAATGGGATACATGTGTCTTTTTCAACCCTGGTTTCCTTGGGATATATGACTAGGAGTGGGATTGCCAGGTCATATGGTGGTTTTATTCCTAGTTTTTTAAGGAATTTCCATTTTGTCTTCCACAGTGGCTATATCGGTTTACATTTCCACCAACAGAATAAGTTCATTTCAGTTCAATCGCTCAGTCGTGTCCAACTCTTTGCGACTCCATGAACCGCAGCACGCCAGGCCTCCCTGCCCATCACCAACTCCCGGAGTCCACCCAAACCCATGTCCACTGAGTTGGTGATACCATCCAACCATCTCATCCTCTGTCTTCCCCTTCTCCTCCTGCCATCAACCTTTCCCAGCATCAGGGTCTTTTCAAATGAGTCAGCTCTTCACAGCAGGTGGCCAAAGTATTGGAGTTTCAGCTTCAACATCAGTCCTTCCAATGAACACCCAGGACTGATCTCCTTTAGGATGGACGGCAGTCCATCTCCTTGCAGTCCAAGGGACTCTCAAGAGTCTTCTCCAACACCACAGTTCAAAAGCATCAATTCTTTTGCACTCAGCTTTCTTCACAGTCCAACTCTCACATCCATACATGACCACTGGGAAAACCATAACCTTGACCTAATGGACCTTTGTTGACAAAATGATGTCTCTGCTTTTTAATATGCTGTCTAGGTTGGTTATAAATTTCCTTCCAAGGAGTAAGTGTCTTTTAATTTCATGGCTGCAATCACCATCTGCAGTGATTTTGGAGCCCAGAAAAATAGTCAGTCACTGTTTCCACTGTTTCCCCATCTATTTGCCATGAAGTGATGGGACTGGATGCCATGATCCTAGTTTTCTGAGTGTTGAGCTTTAACTTTTTCACTCTCCTCTTTCACTTTCATCAAAAGGCCCTTTAGTTCTTCTTCACTTTCTGCCATAAGGGTGGTGTCATCTGGACATCTGAGGTTATTGATATTTCTCCCGGCAATCTTGATTCCAGCTTGTGCTTCCTCCAGCCCAGTGTTCCTCATGATGTACTCTGCATATAAGTTAAATAAGCAAGAGTGTTCCTTTTTCTCCACATCCTCTCCAGCATTTATTGTTTGTAGACTTTTTGATGATGGCCATTCTGACCAGTGTGAGGTGATAGCTCATTGTGGTTTTGATTTGCATTTCTCTAATAATGAGAGATGTTGAGCACCTTCTCTTGTGTTTGTTAGCCATCTGTGTGTCTTCTTTGGAGAAACATCTGTTTAGGTCTTTTCCCCACTTTTTGAATGTGTTGTTTGTTTTTCTGGCATTGAGTTGTATGAGCTAATTTTATATTTTGAAAATTGATCCTTTGTTCTTTTTTTTCTCTCAAATCATCCCACCCTTGCCTTCTCCCACAGAGTCCAACAGTCTGTTCTTTACATCTGTGTCTCTTTTGCAGTCTTGCATATAGGGTCATTGTTACCATCTTTCTAAATTCCATATATATGCATTAATATACTGTATCAGTGTTTTTCTTTCTGGCTTACTTTGCTCTGTACAATAGGCTCTAGTTTCAACCATCTCATTAGAACTGATTCAAATGTATTCTTTTTAATGGCTGAGTAATATTCCATTGTGTATATGTATCACAGCTTTCTTATCCATTAGTCTGCCGCTGGACATCTAGGTTGCTTCCATGTCCTGGCTATTGTGAACAGTGTTGTAACGGACATTGGGGAACACATGTCTCTTTCAATTCTGGTTTCCTTGGTGTGTATGCCCAGCAGTGGAATTGCTGAGTCATGTGGCAGTTATATTTCCAGTTTTTTAAGGAATCTCCACACTGTTCTCCATAGTGGCTATACTAGTTTGCATTCCCACAGTGTAAGAAGGTTCCTTTTTCTCTGCACCCTCTCCAGCATTTATTTTTGTAGACTTTTTGATAGCAATCATTCTGACTGGCATGAGATGGTACCTCACTGTGGTTTTGATTTGCATTTCTCTGATAATGAGTGATGTTGAGCATCTTTTCATGTGTTTGTTAGCCATCTGTATGTCTTTGGAGAAATGTCTGCTTAGTTCTTTGGCCCATTTTTTGATTGGGTCACTTATTTTTCTGGAATTGAGCTGCAGGAGTTGCTTGTCTATTTTTGAGATTAATTCTTTGTCAGTTGCTTCATTTGCTTAATTTTCTCCCATTCAGAAGGCTGTCTTTTCACCTGCTTAAAGTTTCCTTCATTGTGCAAAAACTTTAAATTTTAATTAGGTCCCATTTGTTTATTTTTGCTTTTCTTTCCATTACTCTGGGAGGTGGGTCATAGACGATCCTTCTATGCTTTACATCAGAGAGGGTTTTCCCTATGTTTTCCTCAAGGAGTTTATTTATAGTTTCTGGTCTTACATTTAGATCTTTAATCAATTTTGAGTTTATTTTTGTGTATGGTGTTAGAAAGCTGTTCTAGTTTCATTCTTTTACAAGTGGTTGACCAGTTTTCCCAGAACAACTTGTTAAAGAGATTGTCTTTTCTCCATTGAATATTCTTGCCTCCTTTGTCAAAGATAAGGTGTCCACATGTGTGTGGATTTATCTGTGGGCTATTTTGTTCCATTGATCTATGTTTCTGTCTTTGTGCCAGTACCATACTGTCTTGATGACTATGGCTTTGTAGTAGAGCCTGAAGTCAGGCAGGTTGATTCCTACAGTTCCATTCTTCTTTTTCAAGATTGCTTTGGCTATTCCACGCTTTTTTGTATTTCCATACAAATTGTGAGATAATTTGTCTAGTTCTCTGAAAAACACTGCTGGTAGCTTGATAGGGATTGCATTGAATCTATGGATTGCTTTGGGCAGTATACTCATTTTCAGTATATTGATTCTTCCAATCCACGAACATGGTATATTTCTCCATCTATTTGTGTCCTCTTTGATTTCTTTCATCAGTGTTTTATAGTTTTCTATATATAGGTCTTTTGTTTCTTTAGGTAGATTTATTCCTAAGTATTTTATTCTTTTCATTGCAATGGTGAATGGAATTGTTTCCTTAATTTCTCTTTCTGTTTTCTCATTGTTAGTGTATAGGAATGCAAGGGTTTCTGTGTGTTAATTTTATATCTTGCAACTTTACTATATTCATTGATTACCTTTAGTATTTTTCTGATGGAGTCTTTAGGGTTTTCTATGTAGAGGATCAAGTCATCTGCAAACAGTGAGAGTTTGCTTCTTCTTTTCCAATCTGGATTCCTTTTATTTCTTTTCTTTTCTGATTGCTGTGGCTAAAACTTCCAAAACTATGTTGAATAGTAGTGGTGAGAGTGGACATCCTTGTCTTGTTCCTGACTTTAGGGGAAATGCTTTCAGTTTTTCACCATTGAGGAGAATGTTTGCTGTGGGTTTATCATATATGATTTTTATTATGTTGAGGTATGTTCCTTCTATGCCTGCTTTCTGGAGGGTTTTGATCATAAATGGATGTTGAATTTTGTCGAAGGCTTTCTCTGTATCTATTGAGATAATCATATGGTTTTTATCTTTTAATTTGTTAATGTGGTGTATCACATTGATTGATTTGTGAATACTGAAGAATCCTTGCATCCCTGGGATAAAGCCTACTTGGTCATAATGTATGATCTTTTAAATATGTTGCAGGATTATGTTTGCTAGAATTTTGTTAAGGATTTTTGCATCTATGTTCATCATTGATATTGGCTTGTAGTTTTCTTTTTTTGTGGCATCTTTGTCTGGTTTTGGTATTAGGGTGATGGTGGCCTCATAGAATGAGTTTGGAAGTTTACCTGCCTCTGAAATTTTCTGGAGGAGTTTGAGCAGGATAGGTGTTAGTTCTCTTAATTTTTGGTAGAATTTAGCTGTGAAGCCATCTGGTCCTGGGGTTTTGTTTTTTGGAAGATTTCTGATTACAATGTCAATTTCCG
This sequence comes from Moschus berezovskii, assembly GCF_049115385.1. Classification (NCBI taxonomy): domain Eukaryota; kingdom Metazoa; phylum Chordata; class Mammalia; order Artiodactyla; family Moschidae; genus Moschus; species Moschus berezovskii. The sequence continues at coordinate 65,573,691 of NC_142470.1, read as the reverse complement.
TGCTTGTGATGGGTCTGTTAAGATTTTCTATCTCTTCCTGGTTCAGTTTTGGAAACTTGTACTTCTCTAAGAATTTGTCCATTTCTTCCAAGTTGTCCATTTTATTGGCAAACAGTTGCTGATAGTAGTCTCTTATGATACTTTGTATTTCTGTGTTGTCTGTTGTGATTTCTCCATTTTCATTTCTAATTTTGTTGATTTGATTCTTCTCCCTTTTTTTCTTGATGAGTCTGGCTAATAGTTTTTCTATTTTGTTTATCTTCTCAAAGAACCAGCTTTTAGCTTTGTTGATTTTGGCTATGGTCTCCTTTGTTTCTTTTGCATTTATTTCTGCCCTAATTTTTATAATTGCTTTCCTTCTACTAACCCTAGGGTGTTTCGTTTCTTCTTTTTCTATTTGCTTAAGTATAGAGTTAGGTTATTTATTTGATTTCTCTCCTGTTTCTTGAGGTAGTTGTGTATTGCTATGAACCTTCCCCTTAACACTGCTTTTACTGAATCCCATAGGTTTTGGGTTGTTGTGTTTTCATTTTCATTCATTTCTACGCATATTTTGATTTCTTCTGTGATTTGTTGGTTATTCAGAAGTGTGTTGTTTAGCCTCTTGTGTTTATATTTTTAACAGTTTTTTTTTTTTTTTTTTTTTTTTACTGTAGTTGACATCTTATCTTACCACATCGTGATCAGATTTATGGCCCAGGATGTGATCTATCCTAGAGAAGGTTCTGTGTGTGCTTGAGAAAAAGGTGAAATTCATTGTTTAGTGGTGAAATGTCCTATAGATATCAATTAGGCCTAACTGGTCCATTGTATCATTTAAAGTTTGTGTTTCCTTGCTAATTTTCTGTTTAGTTGATCTATCCGTAGGTGTGGGTGGGGTATTAAAATCTCCTACTATTATTGTGCTATTGTTAATTTCCCCTTTCATACTTGTTAGCATTTGTCTTACACACTGTGGTGCTCCTATGTTGGGTGCATATATACTTATAACTGTTATATCTTCTTCTTGGATTGATCCTTTGATCATTATGTAGTGTCCTTCTTTGTCTCTTTACACGGCCTTTATTTCAAAGTCTATTTTATCTGATATGAGTATTGCTACTCCTGCTTTCTTTTGGTCTCCATTTGAATAAAATAACTTTTTCCAGCCCTTCACTTTCAGTGTGCATGTATCCCTAGGTTTGAGGTGGGTCTCTTGCAGACAGCATATAGACCCATGTCTCTTGTAGACAGGGTCTTGTTTTTGTGTCTATTCAGCCAGTCTTCGTCTTTTGGTTGAGGCATTCAACCCATTTACATTTAAGGTAATTATTGATAAGTATGATCCTGTTGCGATTTACTTTGTTGTTTTGGGTTCAAGTTTATAAACCTTTTCTGTGTTTCCTGTCTAGAGAAGATCCTTTAGCATTTGTTGAAGAGCTGGTTTGGTGGTGCTGAATTTTCTGAGCTTTTGCTTGTCTGTAAAGCTTTTGATTTCTCTTTCATATTTGAATGAGATCCTTGCTGGATACAGTAATCTGAGTTTTTCTCTTTCATCACTTTAACTATGTCCTGCCATTCCCTCCTGGCCTGAAGAGTTTCTGTTGAAAGATCAGCTGTTATCCTTATGGGGTTCCCCTTATGAGCTATTTGTTGTATTTCCCTTGTTGCTTTTAATATTTGTTCTTTGTGTTTGATCTTCATTAATTTGATTAATATGTGTCTTGGGGTATTTTGCCTTGGGTTTATTCTGTTTGGAACTCTCTGGGTTTCTTGGACTTGGGTGGCTATTTCCTTCCCTATTTTAGGGAAGTTTTCAACTATTATCTCCTCAAGTGTTTTCTCATAGCCTTTCTTTTTTGTCTTCCTCTGGGACTCCTATGATTCAAATGTTGGGGCGTTTAACATTGTCCCAGAGGTCTCTGAGGTTGTCCTCATTTCTTTTCATTCTTTTTTTTTCTTTTTTCCTCTCTGCTTCACTTATTTCCACTATTCTATCTTCCAACTCACTTATCCTATCTTCTGCCTTTGTTATTCTACTGTTGGTTCCCTCTAGAGTGCTTTTGATCTCAGTTATTGCATTGTTCATTACTGATTGACTTCTTTTTATTTCTTCTATGTCCTTGTTAAACTTCTTGCATCTTCTCAATCCATTGTCTCCAGACTATTTATCTGTAACTCCATTTTGTTTTCAATATTTTGGATCATTTTTATTAGCATTGTTCTGAATTATTTTTCAGATAGACTCCCTATCTCCTCCTCTTTTGTTTGGTTTGGTGGGCTTTTATCATGTTCGTTTACCTGCTGAATATTTCTCTGCTTTTTCATCTTGTTTAGGTTGCTCTCTTTGGGGTGTCCTTTCTGTGTGCTGGAAGTTTATGGTTCCTCTTTATTGTAGAGGTTGCTCCCTGTGGGTAGGGTTGGACAGTGGCTTGTCAAGGTTCCTGGTTAGGGAAGCTTGTGTTGGTGTTCTTGTGGGTAGAGGTTGATCTTTTCTCTCTGGAGTGCAATGAAGTGTCCAGTAGTGAGTTTTGAGGTGTCTATGGGTTTGGTGTGACTTTTGGCCACCTGTATTTTTGTGCTCAGGGTAATTTAATGTGTTGTTGGAGAAATAGTTTGGTATGTCTTGCTCTGGAACTTTTTGGCTCTTGGTGGAGCTTGGTTTCAGTGTAGGTATGGAGGCTTTTGGATGAGCTCTTGTCAATTAATATTCCCTGGAGTCAGGAGTTTTCTGTTGTTCTTAAGTTTTGGATTTTAGCCTCTTGCCTGTGGCTTTCAGTCTTATACTTACAGTAGTCTCAAGACTTCTCCATCCATACAGCACCGATGATAAAACATGTAGGTTAATGGTGAAAGGATTCTCCACAGTGGGGGACACCCAGAGAGGTTCACAGAGTTACATAGAGAAGAGAAGAGGGGGGAGGGAGACAAAGGTGACCAGGAGGAGAAGAGGGGTAGTCAGAAGGGGAGAGAGCAAGCTATCCAGAAATCATTCCCTATTTGTTCTCCAGTCTGGAATACTCAGAGAGGTCCATGGAGTTCCATAGAGAAGAGAAGAGGGAGGAAGGAGATGGAGGTGACTAGGAGGAGAAGACGGGGAGACAAAAGGAGAGAGACAGGTCCAGCCAGTAATCGGTTCCCTAAGTTTTCTCCACAGCCTGGAACCCACAAAGAGATTCACAGAGTTGGGTAGAGAAGAGAAGAGGGAGGGAGGAGATAGAGATGGCCTGGGGGAGAAAAAGGAGAGTCAAAAGGGGAGAAAGCAATCAAGCCAGTAATCAGACTCCTAAGTAAAAATGGGTACTGAAGATTGGATTCTTAAAGGTACAGAACTGATAACAAATACCACAAAGCAAAGATTAAAAATCTAGAGTAGAAGTTATACTCTCAAACATACAATATTAAAAAACAAAACAAAACCGCAAAAGTTATTTAAAAAATAGATATGAAATTTGTTTTAAAATAGGGTCTTTTTTTTTTTTTCAAGGTTCGATCCTGGGTGTTCATTGGAGGGACTGATGCTGAAGCTGAAACTGCAATACTTTGGCCACCTCATGCGGCGAGTTGACTCACTGGAAAAGACTCTGATGCTGGGAAAGGTTGGGGGATGAAGAAGAAGAAGGGGATGACCAAGAATGAGATGGCTGGATGGCATCACCGACTCGATGGACATGAGTTTGAGTGAGCTCCGGGAGTTGGTGATGGACAGGGAAGCCTGGCGTGCTGTGATTCATCGGGTCGCGGAGAGTCGGACACGACTGAGCGACTGAACTGAACTGAACTGAGCAGGTTTAAAAATGAAAATTAAAGAAGTAATAAAGAACTTAAAAAATTTAAATTAAAAAAATGATAATAGTAAAATATATCTAGGAATTTCTTTGGAGCTGTTGAGGGTAGTGTGGGGTCAGTTCAGTTTCAGATAGTTTCTTGTTCCAGCTTATACTTCTTCTCAAGGTCTATAGGTCCCTTCCAATGTAGCCAGTTCTAGCTACAGGGTTTTAATCTGTTGCACCTTTCACTTCAAAAGTGGTCTCCTCTTTGTTTATTTGGCCTCCTCTATTTGGAAGTCTCTTCAGTATCTAACTTCCACCCTGACACAAGGGGCAAAGGTGGTCATTTATTTAGGCTCATTTGTTCAGTTGTGCCACGGGGAGGGAGGAACACTGCAAACAAATATCACTGGTGTATGTGGGGAGTGCTCATAGTGTCTGGGTCACACTGGGTTTGCCCCCGCTTACAGAATTTGTGTTTTCCTGGTCTACACTGCTCAGGCTCCAGGTTGCTTTTCAGGGGAACTGTCTAAGGTGGGTCCTGGGTTGCGTGAACCTCCCAGGTCTAAGCCACTCAGGTTCAGGTTCTCGGGTATTTCACAAAGGCACAAACTTGGTTGGGCCTGCGTTTTGTGCCTTTCCGAGGTCCTAGCAGCTCAGGCGACCAGGTGCCTGTCTAGCGCATACTCCCCAGGTGGGTGGTGCGTCTTCATCACCTCCCCAGTCCCAACCGCTTGGTTTTCCAGGTGCACCACAAGAGTGCTGACTCAGGTGTGCTGTATGTCTCCTCTGGGGAGCTGATCTCTGGCTGTGACCCTTCTGGCAGATGTCAACCGTCCAGGATCCCAGGAAGACTTGGTTAGCAACTGGGAGGCTGCTCACAGTTTGGTAGAGGATGCTGTCTCTGGGGCCGAGTTTGCCCCTTGCCTCTGGCTCTGGCTGTTGCCCGCCTGCCTCCCTGCCTCCAGCAGGGGATGGACCTGTCGTCTGCCAGATAGCTCTCCTCTGGTATTTGCTCAGTCCTTTGTTCTGTGAGCAGGAAATGGCAACCCACTCCAGTATTCTTGCCTGGAGAATCCCATGGATGGAAGAGCCTGGTGGGCCACAGTCCACAGGGTCGCAAAGAGTCAGACACGACTAAGTGACTTCACTTCAGTTTTATTGTTCTGTGAGCGGGTGGCAGTGCCTTAGGTTAGAGCTTTTCACAGGAAAATTCTCTCTCTCTCTCTTTCTCTCTCTCTCATAATTTTTTTCTCTCTCTGGCTATCCCACAGTTTGGGATAGCTCCCTCAGATTGCCCTCAGGGCATTCAGGCCTGGTCCTTACCCTAACAATGCAGCCCACACCTCCCTGTTCAGCTCCTCCCCACCCCCTGCCTTGCTAGTGGGAGACACAAACATCTGGCTACTTCTCTGCTGGGAGCTGCAGTTAGGTGCGTAATCTGTGGGTTTTATTTATTTTTTCCTCCCAGTTATATTGCCATCTGAGATTCCAAAACTCCCCACACGTTCACTGGTGAGAGGGTTTCCTGGTGTTTGGAAACTTCTCTTTTACAACTGCCTCCCTGGGATGGGTCTCCATCCCTAACTCTTTTGTCTCTCTTTTTATCTTTTATATTTTGTCCTACCTCCATTTGAAGACAATGGGCTGCCTCTCTGGGTGCCTGGTGTCCTCCACCAGCATTCAGAAATTGTTTTGTGGTAGTTGCTCAGCATTCAAGTGATTTTTCAATGAATTTGTGGGGGAGAATGTGGTCTCCCTGTCCTATTCCTCCACCATCTTCCATTTCTAATTTTGTTGATTTGATTCTTTCTTTTGTTCTTGATGAGTCTGGCTAAAGATTTCTCAATCTTGTTTATCTTCTCAAAGAACCAGCTTTTATTTTTCTTAATCTTTACTATTATTTCTTTCATTTCTTTTTAATTTCTTTCTGCTTGGATCTTTATGATTTCTTTCCTTCTACTATGGGCTTCCCTGGTGGCTCAGATGGTAAAGAATCTGCCTGCAATGCAGGAGACTGAAGTACTAATTTGAGAGATTCTTTTTGTTCCTTTTCCAGCTTTTTTTGGTGTAAAATTAGATTGTCTATTCGATGTTTTTCTTGTTTCTTGAGGTAGGATTGTATTGCTATAAACTTCCCTCTTTTTTTTTTTTTTTTTTTTTTGCTGCATCCCATAGGTTTTGAGTTGTGTTTTCATTATCATTTGTTTATAGAAATTTTTAGGTTTCTTCAGTAACCTGTTGGTTATTTAGAAATACGTTGTTTATCTGAAAGACCATGTGAAGTCACTGTACCTGGGAACAGTCTGCTCAGAAGAGTTAGGAATCTCTGTTGCTTCCTCCCTGTCTTGAGTCTCTTGTTGGTCAAAATTCATCCTGTGGGGCATTAACTATTTTGTACTTATGGGTTGCAAAGTGTCAGACGTGACTGAGCAACTGAACTGAACTGAACTTATGGGTTGTGTAGCTGGGCCCCCTGAGCAGCTTTGAGGCCAGACTCAGTGAGTCCAGGTCAGGGTAGACATGTGTCCAGGGGCTGTTTCAGTTCCTCCAATCATGGGGGACATAATAAAGGTCATGCCCAACCCCCCCTAAAGAAAAGAAAAAGGTACATGTTGTTTAATCTCCATATGTTTATGTTTTTTACAGTTTTTTCTTTCTTACAATTGATATCTAATCTCATAGCATTGTGGTCAGAGATGAAGCCTGATACAATTTCAATTTTCTTAAATTTACTGAGGTTTGATTTGTGATCCAAGATGTGGTCTATCCTGGAGAATGTTCCATGTGCACTTGAGAAGAAGGTGTATTCTTTTGCATTTGAATGGAATGTCCTGAAGATATCAATGAGGTCCATCTCATCTAATGTATCATTTAAGACTAGTGTTTCCTTATTAATTTTCTGTTTTGATGATCTGTCCATTGGTGTGAGTGGGGTGTTAAAGTCTCCTGCTATTATTGTGTTACTGTCAATTTCTCCTTTTATGTCTGTTATTGTTTGTCTTATGTATTGAGGTGCTCCTATTTGGGTGCATAGATATTTACAATTGTTATGTCTTCCTCTTGGATTGATCCCTTGATCATTACGTAGTGTCGTTCCTTATCTCTTGTGATCTTCTTTATTTTAAGGTCTTTTGTCTGATATGAGGATTACTGTTCCAGCTTTGTTTTCCTTCCTATTTGCATGGAATATATTTTCCCATTTTCTAACTTTCAGTCAATATGTGTCTTTAGGTCTGAAGATCATTTCTTGTGGACAACATATATATGGATCTTGTTTTAATATCCATTCAGCCAGGCTGTGTCTTTTTGTTGGAACATTTAATCCATTTACATTTAAAATAATTGTTGATATATATGTTCCCATTGCCAATTTCTTTGTGTTGATTGCTGAGGAAGGCTTTATAATCTCTCCTTGCTATTCTTTGGAACTCTGCATTCAGATGCCTATATCTTTCCTTTTCTACTTTGCTTTTCGCCTCTCTTCTTTTCACAGCTATTTGTAAGACCTCCTCAGACAGCCATTTTGCTTTTTTGCATTTCTTTTCCATGGAGATTGTCTTGGGCCCTGTCTCCTGTACAATGTCACAAACCTCCATCTATAGTTCATCAGGCACTCTATCTATCAGATCTAGTCCCTTAAATCTATTTCTCACTTCCAATGTATCATCATAAGGGATTTGATATAGGTCATACCTGAATGGTCTACTGGTTTTCCCTACTTTCTTCAATTTAAGTCTGAATTTGGCAATAAGGAGTTCATGATCTGAGCCACAGTCAGCTCCTGGTCTTGTTTTTGCTAACTGTATACAGCTTCTCCATCTTTGGCTGCAAAGAATATAATCAATCTGATTTTGGGGTTGACCATCTGGTGATGTCCACGTGTAGAGTCTTCTCTTGTGTTCTTGGAAGAGGGTGTTTGCTATGACCAGTGCGTTCTCTTCACAAAACTCTATTAGCCTTTGCCCTGTTTCATTCCATACTCCAAGGCAAAATTTGCCTGTTACTCCAGTTGTTTCTTGACTTCGTACTTTTGCATTCCAGTCCCCTATAATGAAAAGGACATCTTTTTTGGGTGTTGGTTCTAGAAGGTCTTGTAGGTCTTCATAGAACCGTTCAACTTCGGCTTCTTCAGCGTTACTGGTTGGGGCATAGGTTTGGATTACTGTAATATTGAACGGTTTGCCTTGGAAACGAACAGAGATCATTCTGTCGTTTTTAAGATTGAATTCAAGTACTGCATTTCGGACTCTTTTGTTGACCATGATGGCTCCTCCATTTCTTCTAAGGGATTCCTGAGCACAGTAGTAGATATAATGGTCATCTGAGTTAAATTCACCCATTCCAGTCCATTTTAGTTCACTGAATCCTAGTATGTCTACATTCACTCTTGCCATCTCCTGTTTGACCACTTCCAATTTGCCTTGATTCATGGACCTAACATTCCAGGTTGCTATGTAATATTGCTCTTTGCAGCATCAGACCTTGCTTCTATCACCAGTCACATCCACAACTGGGTATTGGTTTTTCTTTGGTTCCATCCTTTCATTCTTTCTGGAGTTATTTCTCCACTGATCTCCAGTAGCATACTGGGCACCTGCCGACCCTATGATTTTGTCCTTAGATACTGTTCATGGGGTTCTCAAGGCAAGTATACTGATATGAAAGCAAGAGATCTCTTCAAGAAAATTAGAGATACCAAGGGAAAATTTCATGCAAAATGGGCACGATAAAGGACAGAAATGGTATGGACCTAACAGAAACAGAAGATATTAAGAAGAGGTGGCAAGAATACACAGAAGAACTGTACAAAAAAGATCTTCACGACCAAGATAATCACGATGGTGTGGTCACTCACCTAGAGCCAGACATCTTGGAATGTGAAGTCAAGTGGGCCTTACAGAGCATCACGATGAACAAAGCTAGTGTAGGTGATGGAATTCCAGTTGAGCTATTTCAAATCCTGAAAGATGATGCTGTGAAAGTGGTGCACTCAATATGCCAGCAAATTTGGAAAACTCAGCAGTGGCCCCAGGACTGGAAAAGGTCAGTCTTCATCCCAATCCCAAAGAAAGGCAATGCCAAAGAATGCTCAAACTACGGCACAATTGCACTCATCTCACACGCTAGTAAAGTCATGCTCAAAATTCTCCAAGCCAGGCTTCAGCAATATGTGAACCATGAACTCCCAGATGTTCAAGCAGGTTTTAGAAAAGGCAGAGGCACCAGAGATCAAATTGTCAACATCTGCTGGATCATGGAAAAAGCAAGAGAGTTCCAGAAAAACATCTATTTCTGCTTCATTGACTATGCCAAAGCCTTTGACTGTGTGGATCACAATAAACTGTGGAACATTCTGAAAGAGATGGGAATCCCAGACCACCTGACCTGCCTCTTGAGAAACCTGTATGCAGGTCAGGAAGCAACAGTTAGAACTGGACATGGAACAACAGACTGGTTCCAAATAGGAAAAGGAGTATGTCAAGGTTGTATATTATCACTCTGCTTATTTAACTTACATGCAGAGTACATCATGAGGAACGCTGGGCTGGAAGAAACACAAGCTGGAATCAAGATGCTGGGAGAAATAACAATAACCTCAGATATGCAGATGACACCTCCCTTATGGCAGAAATTGAAGAGGAACTCAAAAGCCTCTTGATGACAGTGAAGGAGGAGAGTGAAAAGGTTGGCTTGAAGCTCAACATTCAGAAAACTAAGATCATGACATCTGGTCCCATCACTTCATGGGAAATAGATGGGGAAACAGTGGAAACAGTGTCAGACTTTATTTGGGGGGGCTCCAAAATCACTGCAGATGCTGATTGCAGCCATGAAATTAAATGACGCTTACTTCTTGGAAGCAAAGTTATGACCAACCTAGATAGCTTATTAAAAAGCAGAGACACAACTTTGCCAACCAAGGTCCGTCTAGTCAAGACTATTGTTTTTCCAGTGGTCATGTATGGATGTAAGAGCTGGACTGTGAAGAAAGCTGATCATCAAAGAATTGATGCTTTTGAACTGTGGTGCTGGAGAAGACTCTTGAGAGTCCCTTGGACTGCAAGAAGATCCAACCAGTCCATTCTGGGGGAGATCAATTCTGGGTGTTCATTGGAAGGACTGATGCTAAAGCTGAAACTCCAATATTTTGGCCACCTCATGCGACAAGTTGACTCCCTGGAAAGACTCTGATGCTGGGAAGGATTGGGGGCGGGAGAAGACTTGACGACAGAGAATGAGATGGCTGGATGTCATCACCGACTCGATGGACATGAGTTTGAGTGAACTCCGGGATTTGGTGATGGATAGGGAGGCCTGGTGTGCTGTGATTCATGGGGTCACAAAGAGTCGGACAGGACTGAGTGACTGAACTGAATTGAACTGATTGCCATTTTCTAAGGGCTTCCCTAGTAGCTCAGATGGTAAAGCATCTGACTGCAATGCAGGAGACCCAGGTTCGATCCCTGTGTTTGGAAGATCCCCTAAAGAAGGAAATGGCAACCCACTCCAGAATCCTTGCCTGGAAAATCCTATGGACAGAAGAGCCTGGCAGGTTGTACAGTCCATGAGGTCACAAAGAGTTGGACATGACTGAGCAACTAACACACAAATTTTTAGGGTTGGTTTTGTAGATCTTTTTCTTCTCTTGTATTTCTTGACTATGTAAGTCCATTTAACATTTGTTGTAAAGCTGGTTTGATAGTACTGAATTCTTTTAACTTTTGCTTGTCTGAAAAGCTTTTTATTTCTCCATCAATTTTGAATGAGATCTTTGCTGGATACAGTAATTTTGGTTGTAGATTTTTTCCTTTCAGTACATTAAACATACTCTGCCATTCCCTCCTGGCCTGCAGAGTTTCTGCTGAAAGATCAGCCATTATGCATATAGGGTTTCATTTGTATGTTACTTCTTGCTTTTCCATTGCTGCTTTTAATATTCTTTCTTTGTGTTTAGTATTTGTTAGTTTGATTAGTAGTGTCTTGGCGTGTTTCTCCTTGGGTTTATCCTGTGTGGGACTCTTCGTGCCTCTTGGACTTGATTGACTATTTCCTTTTCCATGTTGGGGAAATTTTCAAGTATAATTTCTTCAAAAATTTTCTCATACCCTTTCTTTTTCTCTTCTTCTTCTGGGACCCCTATAATTTGAATGTTGGTGTGTTTGATATTGTCCCAGAGGTCTCTGAGACTGTCCTCAGTTCTTTTCATTCCTTTTACTTTATTCTGCTCTTCAGAAATTATTTCCACCATTTTATCTTACAGCTCACTGATTCGTTCTTCTGCTTCAGATATTGTGCTGTTGATTCATTCTGCTGCTGCTGCTAAGTTGCTTCAGTTGTGTCTGACTCTGTGCAACCCCATAGATGGCAGCCCACCAGGTTCCCCCATCCCTGGGATTCTCCAGGCAAGAACACTGGAGTCGGTTGCATTTCCTTCTCCAATGCATGAAAGTGAAAAGTGAAAGTGAAGTTGCTCAGTCGTGTACGACTCAGTGATCCCAGGGACTGCAGCCTACCAGGCTTCTCCGTCCATGGGATTTCCCAGGCAAGAGTACTGGAGTGGGGTGCCATTGCCTTCTCCAGGTAATTCATTCTAGAGTGTTTTTAATTTCAGTAATTGTGTTGTTTGTCTCTGTAAGTTTATTCTTTAATTCTTTTAAGTCTTGTTAATTGATTCTTGCATTTTCTCCATTTTGTTTTCAAGGATTTTGGTCATCTTTACCATCATTATTCTGAATTCTTTTTCAGGTAGTTGCCTATTTTCTCTTCATTTATTTGAACTTCTGTGTTTCTAGTTTGTTCCTTCATTTGTGTAGTATTTCTCTGTCTTTTCATTATTTTATATACATATATATATATATATATATATTTTTTTTTTTTTTTAACTTACTATGTTTGAGGTCTCCTTTTCCCAGCCTAAGGTTGAATTCTTTCTTCCTTTTAGTTCCTGCCCTCCTAAGGTTTGTTCAGTGGTTTGTGTAAGCTTCTTATTGGGTGAGATTTGTTCTGAGTTTTTGTTTGTTTTTCCTCTGATGGGCAAGGCTGAGTGAGGTTGTAATCCTGTCTCCTGATGATTGGGTTTGTATTTTTGTTTCGTTTGTTGTTTAGATGAGGCATCCTGCACAGAGTGCTACTGGTGGTTGGGTGCTACTGGGGCTTGTATTCCAGTGGTTTCCTTTGTGTGAGTTCTCACTATTTGATAACTCCCTTAGGGTTAGTTCCCTGGCAGTCTAGGGTCTTGGAGTCAGTGCTCCCACTTCAAAGGCCCAGGGGTTTGTTTTGCTGTAAAGGTTGTCTATTCTGGAGAAGCATAGCAGGCTCTGGTGGCTCAGAAGCTCCTTGCCTGCTCTGTCAAATAGGAAACCCAATCCTTATTGTATAACAAAGGAGGGAAGCCACTGGAGGCAGACCCTTCAGGCCAAAGTTGCCAATGCTGGGTGGAGGCAAGGGGGAGTCTGGAATCATTCATTTTTATAGAGTGAGTCACAGCCAAGAGATAAATCACCTGCTGATTGCAGCCATGAAATTAAAAGACGCTTACTCCTTGGAAGGAAAGTTGTGACCAACCTAGATAGCATATTAAAAAGCAGAGACATTACTTTGCCAACCAAGGTCCATCTAGTCAAGGCTATGGTTTTTCCCGTGGTCATGTATGGATGTGAGAGTTGGACTGTGAAGAAAGCTGATCACCAAAGAACTGATGCTTTTGAACTGTGGGGAGAAGACTCTTGAGATTCCCTTGGACTGCCAGGAGATCCAACCAGTCCCTTCTGGGGGCGATCAATCCTGAGTGTTCATTGGAAGGACTGATGCTAAAGCTGAAACTCCAATACTTTGGCCACCTCATGCGACAAGTTGACTCCCTGGAAAGACTCTGATGCTGGGAAGGATTGGGGGCGGAAGAAGACTTGACGACAGAGAATGAGATGGCTGGATGGCATCACCGACTCGATGGACATGAGTTTGAGTGAACTCCGGGATTTGGTGATGGACAGGGAGGCCTGGCGTGCTGTGATTCATGGGGTTGTGGAGAGTCGGACACGACTGAGTGACCGAACTGACTGAACTGAATCCAAACAATCTAAATTCAAGGAAAAGTTAAGAATCTCTCAGTGAGTCTGTGTGTGTGGGTTGTCCCTCAGTAGTCTAACAATGACCTGACTTAGAAAACTAATTCTAATAAATAACTTTTTCATTTTATTGTTTTAGTCTGTGTGTCTTAATTTTTCTGTCTTCATCAAGTAAAATTAAATAACAGATAAACTACATTTGTCAACTATTTTGAATTTTTCAGGAAGAAAGAGGAAAGGGATATGGCACTTGTGGACTAATGAATACAGCTTCTACATGGGGAATAATATTCCCTCTGCAATTATAAAAATTTGATATAATTGCTCATTGGGAGAAAATATAACCATCAGCACCATATTTTTTTTTCTTATAACCACCTATATTTTATTGTATGTAGTTGTGGAACTGAGGTATGGTAATATTCCTTTTCTCTTTTTTCAGTACTTCATGAAGGAAAAAAGAAAAATTCCATTGTGATAGTGCGGCAATGGAGATTTAAAGGTTGTATTGGACTTACAATTGAAATGCAAATCACTCTTTGCAAACAGCTTCCCACTGAGGCCCAGATTTTTACAGATCAGGTTCTGCTGTCCTGATGAGGAATCATTGAACGGCATTTCCTAGGATTCACAAATTAGTTGCCGTCTAAGGTATCATTTTCTACGTTATAATTGTAACTTACCAGAGGAAACTTTGTCACAAAAGACAGTACCCTGTGCTTCCATTATTTTTCCAGCTGCACTGCCACTAAGGATTCTTTCACACACAATAAAAACACACACATCACGACCTCCCTCTCTGAAATACACACTCCTTGAATATAAACATTTTGAGAATATTGGTGTGCTTTTCTTCCCCTTCTTTTTCAGATGTGCAGGTGGTAAAATACTGGCTGCCATGAACTGCAGACAATAAATAAAAATTACCAGCTTCTTCTGGCTGCTTGATAGAAAAGTGCCAGCTTGGAAAAGCCTGATTCTCCAGGCACAGTGATCTCCTGGGCAAAGAAGGCCCTGGATATGCAAGTCTACTTCCTGGTGACTCCTTAATGGGCAGGTGAGGCTTATCCACTTCAGCCAGGCTTAGCTGCCCTCAGCAACAAGGAAGCTGGTTAGAACTCTGAAAGGTTTCCACTCCATCCCCAAGTTAAAAAGGCTAAAACTCTGAGAGAGGCAGCATTGCAACCCGGACAGAGAACACAAAAGGCTTAGGGTTTCAAAGCTGAAGTTGAGACACAGAAATAATTCCCAAAAGTATGGTTGTATGTTGGGAACATCATTAGCTAGTATCCTTAAACTTGATCATGTCACAGACCTTTGTCAGTTATCTGAGGCAGATTGTGGCATGTCTGTTGATGTCCACCTCTACATGTGTCAGTGTTTTGGATCAACAATTTCTCAAAGAGAATTCCAGAATCCCTTGCCCCAGAAGCAAACAGGGATCTTGTTCTATAAGGAGTGTCAGGGGACTCATCCCCAGAGATTCTGATTTATTATACTCAGGATAGTTTCCAAGAATTTGTCATTTTAACAAGTTCCCCCAGATGATCTGAAGGCACACTGAATTTGAGAATCACTGCATTAGATGAACCTTGAAACTCCTTCCAGACTTAAGGTTTGAGAAATCAATAGGTTAGTTAAGCATACCTGCCATGAAGTCTGGGTCCCTTAACCAGAAAAAAAAAAAAAAAAAATCACAGAAACTGAAGGCAAAGTCTCCTCCGTATAAGGTTACTATCTATATTTAGATAGAAACTACTAGATATCCCTCTCCTCAACTGTGTGTTCAGCAACCCCACTAAAAGGGAAAGCTACAAACACGATGAGATCCCAAGAATCACCTTCCACATGCTCTGGCCATTGAAAAGAGATGATTCTCATAGATGCCATCTTCCTGCCAGAGCAGGAGAGGCTCCTGGGGAAGACTGAGGAGTGGAGGGAGGCCGTGGTCCTGTCTCCAGCCACCATGGTTTGAGGAGGAGGGAAAACTAAGGAATGTGGACAAGAGAGCTCTTCCACTACCTGGGTTTCCTACATAAAGTAGGAGGCAGAGAAACATGTGAGTGGGAAGAGAAGGTGTTGAGAAGAACAAAAAATTATGAAGGAAGGGTTGGAACTTTTATTGATGAGAATGGGTGTGAAATATGAGCAAACTCAAGGGAAAGGTGTGGTGAGTTTTTGAGTCTCAACCAGAGTGAGGCTTCTGGGATTCTATTACTGTTAATTAGCTTTATTGTGGGATTATTCATAGCAACGTTTAATATTTTGAAAAACAGGGATAAGGATACTGGGTGTATTTTCACATTTTTATTGTTTATATGTTTTATGTGGTGAGCTACCTATTCATAATCTTTGTTCATGTATTTTGTTATTTCTTCTTTGATAATTTTTCTATTTATTAAAATAAGGACTGGAAAAGGTCAGTTTTTATTCCAATCCTAAAGAGAGGCAATGTCAAAGAATCTTCAAACTACTGCACAATAGCACTCATCTCACATGCTAGGACTTCCCTGTAGCTCAAGTGGTAAAGAATCTGCCTGTGATGCAGGAGACCAGGGTTCAATCCCTGGGTCAGGAAGATCCTCTGGAGAAGGGAATGGCAATCCACTCCAGTATTCTTGCCTGGAGAATTCCATGGACAGAGAAGCCTGGTGTGCTATAGTTCATGGGGTCGCAAAGAGTCAGATACAACTGAGTGACTAAGAGACACATACACACACACATGCTAGCGAAGTAATGTTCAAATTTTTCCAAGCCAGGCTTCAACAGTATGTGAACCATGAACTTCCAGATGTTCAAGCTGGATTTAGAAAAGGCAGAGGAACCAGAGATCAAATTGCCAACATCCATTGAATCATAGAAAAAGCAAGAGAATTCCAGAAAAGCACCTACCTCTGTTTCATTGACTACGCTAAAACCTTTGACTGTGTGGATCACAACAAACTATGGAAAATTCTTCAAGAGATGGGAATACCAGACCACCTTACCTGACTCCTGAAAATCTGTATGCAGGTCAAGAAGCAACAGTTAAAACTGGATATGGAAAAGCAGACTGGTTCCAAATTGGAAAAGGAGCATGTCAAGGCTATATATTGTCACCCTGCTTATTTAACTTATATGCAGAGTACATCATGAGGAATGCTGGGCTGGAAGAAGCACAAGCTGGAATCAAGATTGCCGGGAGAAATATCAATAACCTCAGATATGCAGATGATACCACCCTTATGGCAGAAAGTGAAGAGGAACTAAAGTTTCTTGATGAAAGTGAAAGAGGAGCGTGAAAAAGCTGCCTTAAAACTCAACATTCTAAAAATTAAGATCATGGCATCCGGTCCCATCACTTCATAGCAAATAGATGGGGAAACAATGGAAACAGTGAGAAACTTTATTATTTGGGGCTCCAAAATCACTGCAGATAGTGACTACAGCCATGAAATTAAAAGACACTTGCTCCTTGGAAGAAAAACTATAACCAACCTAGCCAGCATATTAAAAAGCACAGATATTACTTTGCCAACAAAGGTTCGTCTAGTCAAAGCTATGGTTTTTCCAGTAGTCATGTATGGATGTGAGAGTTGGGACTATAAAGAAAGCTGAGCGCTGAAATATTGATGCTTTTGAAGTGTGGTATTGGAGAAGACTCTTAAGAGTTCCTTGGACAGCAAGGAGATCAAACCAATCAATCCTAAAGGAAATCAGTCATGAATATTCATTGGAAGGACTGATGCTGAAGCTGAAACTCCAATACTTTGGTCACCTGATGTGAAGAACTGACTCCTTGGAAAAGACCCTGATTCTTGGAAAGATTGAAGGCAGGAGGAGAAGGGGATGACAGAGGATGAGATGGTTGGATGGCATTACTGATTCAATAGACATAAGTTTGAGCAAGCTTCAGGAGCTGGTGATGGACAGGGAAGCCTGGCATGCTGCAGTGCATGGGGTCCCAAAGAGTCAGACATGACTGAGTGACTGAACTGAACTAATTGTTCAATGAAGGTGCTATAGTTTCCATCTTTCTGTGTTTATCTTCATGCCTCTTTAATGCACACAAATATTCATTTGTATTTATTCAAATATACTGAATTTTCGCTTTATATATATACTTCCATGTATCTTGAACTTACTGTCTATGCTGTTGAAAAGTCTCAGTTATTTCCAAGAGTCTCCTTTTTACCTGCACCTGATTTTTTTTTTCTGCAGTACCAATTTTATTCTTTGTCTTTCAAATAGCTAAAAAGTTGTTTATCCAACTTTCAATTATAATTTAAGGTGAGTGGCATAACATGCATAGCTATAATGCTACTAATAATTCCCCCAATTAATACGTCAAATAACCTTTTTCCCTCGTAAGATTTTTATTTCAACAAACGCTATCCAAACATCAGCTCATAATGATAACACTTGTATTTACAAAAAGAAAAACCTTGTTTCTTCAGGTGACTCTTTTATTGGGCCTTTGTCTCCTTAGCTACAATACAAGATATTTGTTTCAGGTGATTTTCAAAGTCTTTCTCAACTTTGAAATTGTGTTATTTTTCTGAGCAGTAAACATCTGTCACTGTGCTAACTAGACCTGTCTTCCTTCACAAGGTGCTCTAGACTATAGTCCTCAGGCCATATCTGGCCATTGACCAGTTTCTATAAGACATTTGAGCTAAGAATGGTTTTCATATTTTCAAAAAGTAATTAAACAACAATGACAAAAGGGATATTGACAGAGATCCATAGATCTTTTAAGGTTCTCAAAGCCTAAATTAGTCTCTATGTGACCCTCTGTAGAATCAGCTCACTGACTCCTGCTATAGTGTGAGCAGTCAGATCTTTTATTATCACAGGCACCTCTCCAAAATACCATTGACAGAAAACATAACAAGTACCATGTTTCCTTTTCTTATGGGCACAAACTTAGAACACATTTCTCAGTCTCCCTGCAGTTAAGGCTGACCATTATCTGAGTCTTACATAATGGGGTGTTGGTGGATATGATATATACCACTTCCAGACCTCTGCTAAATTTGCCCCATGCTGGAGCTCCATATCCCTCTTATGTATACCAGTTGGATATAGAGAATCCGGTAGAAGACACTTTAGGAGATGATGGAGTGAAGGTAACACAAGTACCTGACTGATCTGGTGGAAGTTTACACATCAGAAAAGAACATCCCGTTGAACTTCATCTGGCCAGAGGAGCCTGGTGGGCTACAGTTCATGGGGTCACAAGGAGTCAGACATGAATGAGCGACTAACACTTACACTTGAGTAAAAACATAAACTTGTGTTGGTTAGGACAATAAAAGGAGGAATTCTTTATAGCTGCTAGTATCTATCCCAATTAAGGCACTGATTCTCCTCCACAGCTCAGCTAGTATGTTGCTTCTGTCTGCTTTGAGTGGGAAACCAGAGGACCAACACTGTTTCCAAACAAAATAGTAACACCAAGGAAATAGTAACTCAATTTCTCAGTAGAAGGAAAAAATGCTATGACATCAATTTAGGATACAGATCTTGGTAGATCAGTAACCTTTGTCTCAGTTAGGTTTGGATTATTATTTCTGAGACAACTTCACCCAAACGAGTGGAGTATCTGACCATCACATTTAGCTGTGTTGAGGCTTCCTTTTTCCCATTTCCTGTGGGAATTGAAATGAGTATTAAGTGCATTTTACCTTTAGTTCTGAAGATACATGAAGAATTATATTCTTTGGATATTGTATTGCCTGGGAAAACTTGCAGAAAAAAATTCTAAATAAATTTCCAAATCAGAGACCATCCAATATTAGCATGGGAAATGCAACGTCCAGAATATTTACATATAACAACGATAAAGATAAAATTAACAAGTAGATGTCACTATTCAGACAAAATTGCCATATAGTGGGAGATTTAAGGGCATGACTGAATTTAGTAAACCTGGGTGTGAATGCTTGTTGCACAAGTTATTAACTGTTTGACTTTTTACAGTCTCAATCTTTCTGTTATTCTATACTCTCACTTTTAAATGGGTGGCAGGATAAAGTGATACCTGCTTATTCAGTTCAGTTCAGTCGCTCAGTCGTGTCCGACTCTCCGCGACCCCATGAATCACAGCACGCCAGGCCTCCCTGTCCATCACCAACTCCCGGAGTACACTCAAACTCATGTCCACAGAGTCGGTGATGCCATCCAGCCATCTCATTCTCCGTCGTCCCCTTCTCCTCCCGCCCCCAACCTTTCCCAGCATCAGAGTCTTTTCCAGTGAGTCAACTCGTCGCATGAGGTGGCCAAAGTATTGCAGTTTCAGCTTTAGCATCAGTCCCTCCAATGAACACCCAGGATTGATCTCCTTTAGAATGGACTGGTTGGATCTCCTTGCAGTATAAGGGACTCTCAAGAGTCTTCTCCAACACCACAGTTCAAAAGCATCGATTCTTCGGCGATCAGCCTTCTTCACAGTCCAACTCTCACATCCATACATGACCACGGGAAAAACCATTGCCTTGACTAGACGGACCTTGGTTGGCAAAGTAATGTCTCTGCTTTGTAATATACTATCAAGGTTGGTCATAACTTTCCTTCCAAGGAGCAAGCGTCTTTTAATTTCATGGCTGCAATCAGCATCTGCAGTGATTTTGGAGCCCAAAAAAACAAAGTCTGACACTGTTTCCACTGTTTTTCCATCTATTTCCCATGAAGTGATGGGACCAGATGCCATGATCTTTGTTTTCTGAATGTTGAGCTTCAAGCCAACCTTTTCACTCTCCTCTTTCACTTTCATCAAGAGGCTTTTGAGTTCCTCTTCTCTTTCTGCCATAAGGGTAGTGTCATCTGCATATCTGAGGTTATTGATATTTCTCCCAGCAATCTTGATTCCAGCTTGTGCTTCTTCCAGCCCAGCGTTCCTCATGATGTACTCTGCATATAAGTTAAATAAGCAAGGTGACAATATACAACCTTGACGTACACCTTTTCCTATTTGGAAGCAGTCTGTTGTTCCATGTCCAGTTCTAACTGTTGCTTCCTGACCTGCATACAGGTTTCTCAAGAGGCAGGTCAGGTGGTCTGGGATTCCCATCTCTTTCAGAATGTTCCACAGTTTATTGTGATCCACACAGTCAAAGGCTTTGGCATAGTCAATGAAGCAGAAATAGATGTTTTTCTGAAACTCTCTTGCTTTCTCCATGATCCAGCGGATGTTGGCAATTTGATCTCTGGTGCCTCTGCCTTTTCTAAAACCTACTTGAACATCTGGGAGTTCACGGTTTACATATTGCTGAAGCCTGGCTTGGAGAATTTTGAGCATGACTTTGCTAGCGTGTGAGATGAGTGCAATTGTGCGGTAGTTTGAGCATTATTTGGCATTGCCTTTCTTTGGGATTGGAATGAAGACTGACCTCTTACAGTCCTGTGGCCACTGCTGAGTTTTCCAAATCTGCTGGCATATTGAGTGCAGCACTTTCACAGCATCATCTTTCAAGACTTGTAATAGTTCAACTGGAATTCCATCACCTCCACTAGCTTTGTTAGTAATGATGCTTTCTAAGGCCCACCTGACTTCACTTTCCAAGATGTCTGGCTCTAGGTCAGTGATCACGTTATCGTGACTATCTTGGTCGGGAAGATCTTTTTTGTACAGTTCTTCTGTGTATTCTTGCCACCTCTTCTTAATATCTTCTGCTTCTGTTAGGTCCATACCATTTCTGTCCTTTATCGAGCCCATCTTTGCATGAAATGTTCCCTTGGAATCTCTAATTTTCTTGAAGAGGTCTCTTGTTTTTCCTATTCTGTTGTTTTCCTCTATTTCTTTGCATTGATCACTGAGGAAGTCTTTCTTATCTCTCCTTGCTATTCTTTGGAACTCTGCATTCAGATGCTTATATCTTTCCTTTTCTCCTTTGCTTTTCGCTTCTCTTCTTTTCACAGCTATTTGTAAGGCCTCCTCAGACAGCCATTTCGCTCTTTTGCATTTCTTTTCCATGGGGATGGTCTTGGTCCCTGTCTCCTCTACAATGTCACGAACCTCCGTCCAGAGTTCATCAGGCACTCTATCTATCAGATCTAGTCCCTTAAATCTATTTCTCACTTCCACTGTATAATCATAAGGGATTTGATTGAGGTCATATCTGAATGGTCTAGTGGTTTTCCCTACTTTCTTCAATTTAAGTCTGAACTTCGCAATAAGGAGTTCATGATCTGAGCCACAGTCAGCTCCTGGTCTTGTTTTTGCTAACTGTATACAGCTTCTCCATCTTTGGCTGCAAAGAATATAATCAATCTGATTTCGGTGTTGACCATCTGGTGATGTCCATGTGTAGAGTCTTCTCTTGTGTTGTTGGAAGAGGGTGTTTGCTATGACCAGTGAATTCTCTTGACAAAACTCTATTAGCCTTTGCCCTGCTTCATTCCGTGCTCCAAGGCCAAATTTGCCAGTTACTCCAGGTGTTTCTTGACTTCCTACTTTTGCATTCCAGTCCCCGATAATGAAAAGGACATCTTTTTTGGGTGTTAGTTCTAAAAGGTCTTGTAGGTCTTCATAGAACCGATTAACTTCAGCTTCTTCAGCATTACTGGTTGGGGCATAGGCCTGGATTACTGTAATATTGAATGGTTTGCCTTGGAAACGAACAGAAATCATTCTGTCATTTTTAAGATTGCATCCAAGTACTGCATTTTGGACTCTTCTGTTGACCATGATGTACTCGGGTTGTAATAAAGATTAAAAGAATTATTATCTTTAACTTAAAATATTACTGACACATTATATGCATTCATTCATTTATTCAAATTATTACATGATTCAAAATAAGGGAATTCACCCAATATGCAAGGTCTAATGTGATATTTCAAAAATCTCCACATCCTCTCCTCTCATTTATGCATTTCTGTAAATGTTTTCCTGATATTTTGCTTTTGTCTCAGTTATTCAGTTATACCTTCTTACCTAGATTTTGAGATCAAGTTTGGGTTATAAGGAGTTGTAACAAGTGGACAGAATGTGGAGGGCAGTCTACTGAGATGTAATAGCACAGAGGTAGGAAAAGATGCTGGAGAAGGCAATGGCAACCCACTCCAGTACTCTTGCCTGGAAAATCCCATGGATGGAGGAGCCTGGTAGGCTGCAGTCCATGGGGTCGCTACGGGTCGGACACGACTGAGCGACTTCACTTTCACTTTTCACTTTCATGCATTGGAGAAGGAAATGGCAACCCACTCCAGTGTTCTTGCCTGGAGAATCCCAGGGACAGGGGAGCCTGGTGGGCTGCCATCTATGGGGTCGCACAGAGTCGGACACAACTGAAGTGACTTAGCAGCAGCAGGAAAAGATGCAGTGTATTTGATTAGTATATGCAGTATATTTGGCAGTCCTATATTACAAAAGCGAGACTTAGAGACCAAAAGCATCTTCCTGTCTTCTCCACAGAAAAGAAATAACTATCTTCTCTTTCAAAACATTGTTAAGATCTATGTATATATGAGGCCTCTTTTTTAGTTGGAAGAAAAGAAACAATGAGATACTTCACAATCAGAAGAGCAAAACACAGTCCATTTTGGAGAAAAATCTTCAAGTTGCTATTGGGTATATATGTGTGTATGTTGTGTGTGTGTGTGTGTTTACGTGTGTTTGTATGTATGTATATATGTGTGTGTATATGTGTGTATTTAATTGCTTATGAACAAACAAAATTCTGCACTTGGATTATCCTGAGAATCTGGATCTTTTCACAATTCATTTTTTATCAGTGTGCCTGGTTTTCACTTGTTAAACTTTATAGTTTGTCAGAGCAAAGCATAAAGAACTATATTCTTATTCAGTGCAGTTTGAAAGCTTCCTGTGCTTTCTCAAAGGAGGAAGAGATACTTTTGTCATAAGGTTTGCAGTCGCCTTGTCTGCAGTCTCCTAAACAAAGAGTGATACTTTATCATGAAGAAGTAATACTCTATCATGGAGAAAAATAAATTCACATACCGTATGCAACATGAACACGCTAGTTTCTGCTACTAATTCAGAATTCTTACTCCATCCGGCATCTTTTATGGCCTAACATGGTGATATGAAAGGAATTTTATATATTTTAGTTCTATCCCTCTGCTGGCAGTGGAAGTAAATCCCAAAGTATTTCAGCAGGTGCTATTAATATGCAAATAACAAAGAATACACTATTTCTAATAGACCTCCCAACTGCATGGGAGGCGTCGCTGCTGGAGCAAATTAGCTTTCTGTAATTTGCATGCTTTTCACAACCTCCTGGGATTATATTTTAGATCAGAGACAATAAAAGCATATGCAGTTAGCTTAAAATGTAACTAATTTTAGACTTTGAAACAATTTTAACCTAACTTCTTTGTGGTGTTAAACAGCTATTTGCAAAGAAACTTTTATAACAGTCTATAATTTTCAAAGCATTGATTTACCATTAATGGCTCCATCTCTCTATAGCATGAAAACAAATGAGGGAGCAGACCAGGTGTATGGGTTTCCCAAGTGACTAAAAAGACACAATGAGGCGGTAGACTGAAGACCTGAGAGTAGGCATTGTTTGAACAATTACAAAGATGATATGAATCAAGAGAAAACACGAAATTGGCCCAAAAAGAGTGATCAGCCAATATGATTCATAACAAGAAGAACCAGCCAGAAAGATATAGCAAATTTATTTAGCTCACCAAGTAAGCATTACAATACCTAAATAAAATGATATCTAAATACGTGAATAAATAATATTAAATTAACTAATTTTAACTATTCCAACTTACAGCTTAAAAATAATATGTTTTAGAATTATTATTCCATGTCCTAGAAATTAGGAAAGTTCCTAAAAAAATATACATCCAGTCTGGCACTAACTAAAGTCATAAATGATTGGGAAATTTAACATAATTTACCAGGATTATGGTTTTTTGTTGTTGATCTTTCAGTGAGAAGGTAAAAATTCACCAACTGGTGCATAATTTGTTGAAAAAGTAATTTATTTTGATTGCTTCCTGGACTGGATATGCTAGGGATTTTGAAAAATAAAAAAGATAATTTTTTTAGCTTTTTGCTGTCTTAAATCCACACATGAAAATTAAATTGAAGAAATGACATAATTAGATGTTTGAAGCTTAAATGTCACCTTTGAGTATGTGGTTTTAATTTGGAGCCCAAATCAACTGATTGAATTATTCTGCATTTCCTTTTGTTTCTGTAGTCATGGCTGCATCATAAGTCTAAAATATATAACATGAAAAAATGTCATAAATGAGAGCTATTTAAGATTTACTATCTAAATGTGTTTCTTATTCATTAGTTCAGTAACTAGTAGCTGACCATAGGTAAAACAGAGGGCTTGAAGTAAAAGAAGAAAAATAAAAGATAACTTTACTCTGAAGAAAGAATATGCTCATGTAATGGTCATTCCAATATTTCTGGTTAAATTATGGACAGGTTTCAAGTAAAGTAATTTTTGCCTCATGAATCTTGCTGAAATATATGAATCAACTTGCAATAAATAATTTGGTCATTTGACATACCTTGGATCTGGAGGGAAAAGTAATTAATTTAAATATAATAAATTCAACTAAGTCAATAATCAGGAATATGAATATTTATATGGAGTAAAATAACATTTTTTATCAATGATTTCAAGATGCTTTAAAGGTAAAATTTTTACTCAGTGATCACACTTTGAAAAACTAGTCTTATAAGCCAAATGGGAAGAGAACCCACGTATGGCATATTCAAGTTAAGCTACACACTACAGAAAGAAGGTTTTTGAACATAAAAAACAATACTGAGAATGATACAATTTTGTAATAAAATTGAGATCATGTATCCCAAGTAAACATAATTTCATAATAATATGTATATAATTATATATATCATATATTTATATAGTTAAAGATTGCTGGGAGAAATATCAATAACCTCAGATATGCAGATGACACCACCCTTATGGCAGAAAGTGAAGAGGAACTCAAAAGTCTCTTGATGAAAGTGAAATAGCAGAGTGAAAAGGTTGGCTTGAAGCTCAACATTCAGAAAACAAACATTATAACATCTGGTCCCATCACTTCATGGGAAATAGATGGAAAAACAGTGGAAACAGTGTCAGACTTTATTTTTTTGGGCTCCAAAATCACTGTGGATGCTGATTGCAGCCATGAAATTAAAAGACGCTTACTCCTTGGAAGGAAAGTTATGACCAACCTAGATAGCATATTAAAAAGCAGAGACATTACTTTGCCAACCAAGGTCCGTCTAATCAAGGCTATGGGTTTTCCCGTGGTCATGTATGGATGTGAGAGTTGGACTGTGAAGAAAGCTGATCGCTGAAGAATTGATGCTTTTGAACTGTGGTGCTGGAGAAGACTCTTGAGAGTCCCTTGTACTGCAAGGAGATCCAACCAGTCCATTCTAAAGGAGATCAATCCTGAGTGTTCATTGGAAGGACTGATGCTAAAGCTGAAACTTCAATACTTTGGCCACGTCATGTGACGGGTTGACTCACTGGAAAAGACTCTGATGCTGGGAAAGATTGGGGGCAGGAGGAGAAGGGGACGACAGAGAATGAGATGGCTGGATGGCATCACTGACTCGATGGACATGAGTTTGAGTGAACTCCGGGAGTTGGTGATGGACAGGGAGGCCTGGCGTGCTGTGATTCATGGGGTCGCAAAGAGTCGGATACGACTGAGCGACTGAACTGAACTGAATCTCAACTATCATGGTCTATATTTGATATACCATTTCTTCAATACCTTTCCTTCCATACTAACCCCCATAGAGCTTTGTCCTCTGTCCATAATTTTTTTTCTTCCTTTTATAATATTATAACCCAATTCATGGTTATCTTTTTACTTCTCTGCTACAATTTTCAAGTGATGTCTTCCATTCTGTCGATTTTGTTTTCTCTCGTAAGCTGAAGACCTAAATTCAGTCCCCGCCAGACATCCTTCAAAGTCTGGTTCAAATATGGGCTCCACTGTGAATGGTTCTGGCTCAAACCTAACTCTCTTTTTCTCAGAAGTCTGATTGCCTTTAAGTCATCTTATTCTTAATATACAGCACTTCTTAAGTTTTTAATTTACATTGGAAATGCATTATTTCCTCTGACTAAACAGTGTGCTTCCTGGGGGCAATTCCTTAAATAAAGCAGATACTTTGGAAGTAGGTATTGAATATTCATAAAGTTTCTATCAGTTCAGTTCAGTTCAGTCGGTCAGTCATGTACATCAATTCTTTGGCGATCAGCTTTCTTCACAGTCCAACTCTCACATCCATACATGACCACGGGAAAAACCATAGCCTTGACTAGACGGACCTTGGTTGGCAAAGTAATGTCTCTGATTTTTAATATGCTATCTAGGTTGGTCATAACTTTCCTTCCAAGGAGTAAGCGTCTTTTAATTTTATGGCTGCAATCAGCATGCCAGGCCTCCCTGTCCATCACTAACTCCTCTGTCACTCACACCTCATCACTAACAACTCATCCTCTGTCATCCCCTTTTCCTCCTGCCTTCAATCTTTCCCAGCTGGGAAAGCTTCTATAAGCATTATTTCCTCATATTTTCTTTAGCTATGGTAAGAAGTTTATCTTTTGCTTTCCTTTGCCCAATTTTTGAAAAGGTATTTACTCTTCTCACTCAGAGTATTGTGGAAACTCACTATACATTTTCAGACTAAACCGGTTTTGCTCTGCTTCTATGTGACCTTACATACATCATTTATCCCCATCATGTCTCAGCCTTCCTATTGTAAAATATTAAATGCTCAATCCCTCAACCCTTCTGAGTTTCTGTGAGAATTACCCAGTGCAGCACACCTTGCGTGAGCATATTCTGAAGTTAGGTTTTTATCCGGAGACTCTGGCAGCTCTCACTATTCCAGTTCTACCCAGCGTTGCGCTGAGCCCTGAAGGGCCTGAGAGTGGCTGAGCGCCCTGGCCACTTGTTCGATATCTGAATGTCCTCATCTCTCGTTATTTGGCTGGCACCTTCATGAAAATAAAAACCCTTTATGGTTTCTGCTTTTCTCATGGACTGGGTGTTTGGACATGATCTCCCTACTGGCTGACTTCAAGTCAAGGAGAACTTTTTTGGCAACTGATGTGAAATAAATTCTGGCTGGACATGTTTAGGGCCTCAAGTCACAGATCTGTGTTTATTTTTATTGAGAAAGAGCAGAGCAGGGAGATGTGGCCCCATGGCCTTTATTTGAGTAGCACACAATAGCAGAGTTCCAAATCCAGCAGTTTCTCCAGAGAACGTGGTTTCAAATATTTTAACCAAAGACGATGTGACTGTTCATTTCATTCTGGGCAACTAAAAGTTGCTCTTCTATATATGCCACACAAATATAAGGCAGAGAATAGAGTTCTTCTTCAAGAAAATGCAACATTTGCTACTCATAAAAATATTCCAACCATGTCCCAGTTTAAATAATCAGACTAGTTTTGCCTTTTTCTAAAAATCATTGACTCTACCCCTCCCCAACCATGTCCCATTCTTAACACTTGTTTTAACACTTAACACTTGTCTTTTCAATGGTATTTTGAGAAATGATAGTGCTGAATATGGGTTCCTTTAGTGAACTTCCCACACCATTTTCCCTTATGTATCTTCATGGGCTAACTTTGATACCTCTGATTAATACTGGAAATTCCCTCCTTTGTCACAAGAAATGAATCCTCTTATATTAACTTCCCTAAGGCCCTGTCCATGCACTGAAATTCTTAATTGTCCTGGAAGTAAAGGATCACATTTGTATGGCAAACATCATCTGTGAAGTAGCCACTATGGTAGGGACTTTATATTGTCTTTCTTAATCTTCACAACCATACTTAGAGGTAGATAACTACACTCATCTTAAGGATGAGAAAATTACATCTCCAAAACACTCACAGTAAAACTGCTAGATAGTGGCAGAGTTGATATTTATATTCAGGGCAGGCTGATTGCAGTTTCCATGTTATTTCCACTATACAACTAAAAATGACTAAATCAATACATAAATAAATATAACTACACACACCAAACATACATATATACACAGAATACTCATTGCTGATGGTTCACAACACCAAAAATCATCTTTAGTGCTAGACAAAATGAATTACTCATTTCAGTTATAAGTAGGTGAATAGGTACTATCAGAACAGTACATTTATCACATTGTAAACAGTTGTTTTAGAATGTTATAGGTGCAGATGCATACATAGAAATATTACCATATCTCCCATATACACAAGAAGACTTGGTGAGCTAGAATAACTCTTTCCCCAAATCAGTCTGTTGATTTAATCTCATCCTTTCATAACAAGTTCCCTGGTGGCTCAGAGAGTAAAGACTCTGCCTTCAATGCAGGAGACCCAGGTTTGATCCCTGGGTGGGGAAGATCCCCTGGAGAAGGAAATGACAACCCACTCCAGTATCCTAGCCTGGAAAATTCCATGGACAGAGGAGACTGGTGGGCTGCAGTCTATGGGTAGTAAAGAGCTGGACACGACTAACACTTTCACTTTTTTTTCATAACAACAGATGACCCTGATCCAGCAGCCTCTGTCACTAGAAGGGCATGCTGACAGATGCTAAAATAGACATAGGTATTTCAGCTGGAAGCGGGTTGAGCAACCATTTGGAATGAAGGTGGGGTGACATGTAGTTATCACCTGAAAAAGAATAAGATAAAGACTCAGATTGCAGATGTGGGGCCCTGGTTCAGAGCAGAGCTAGCAGCCAGCCTGGTCTGAGGCTCAGATGCTGATGGACTGGCCCACAGTACCTGGTAAGTGCTAAACACAGCAGGTATTGTTTCTGCAGCTTGTAGCATAACTGAGCCTAGAAATGGGTTAAATGCTCAAAACATCAAAGATTACAAGAGTTAAAGAGAGCTACCCAAGTTACCCCAACTCTTTTCTTTCCTCTCTGTGTCTTAGTCTTCTTTTTTAAGCTTTCTAGAGCGTGATTACTCTTCAGCAGACCATGGCAATGTGTGTCGGGAAAAAATGAAATTAAACTAGTGCTTCAGGAATTCTTTCATAATGTAATCTGAACCAGTCCTTATTAATGAGGCCAAAGTATTTCCCATCCAAGTGAAGTCCTGCAATTATTTAAATGTGTAAGTGAAACCATTCTTTATACCTTCATTCACAGTCCATTTAAGTCAGAAACTGAATTTACTTGGTTTACTAACTGGGCATTAAGCACCATTTGAACAGTTAAAGAACTATCAACAGTTGCAATGGCCCGTAATAAATATATATACAATTATTTCTATATAGATTGTCCTTTATAGTTGAAAATGACATTGCAAATAGTTACTAATTGCCTACCTGTCACTACACAGCTAGTATTTCAGTATATATCTGCATACGGATTTTCCATGTGTAGAGCACTCACATTCTTTTATTTATTAATATAAACCACTATTATTAACAACAATATTAATATGATTTATTATTAAAGGAATCAAATTAAAAGTTGTTGAATAACCCAAGATGGCTGAAACCAGAAAGTGAGAGACTAAACTGCTCAGCATACTGTGCACCTGCATATCACAAATAAGCGTGACTCTTCTTTCATAGTTCCTGTTCAAAATTCTATGTTCCCTGTTATATTTAAATATTGGCTATTTATATGTAATACATAGCCTGTTTATAAGGAAGAATAGCTATTTGTTTAAATTTATTTGTTGCTAAATCGTATCTTCTTTCAGTAATTTATTCACCCCATTCACTGGGATATTTAAATTACTTGGAATATTCAAATTAGTTACATTTGCAAATATTATAGAACTTCACAGCAAAGAACATGAAAATAACATTCTCCAAGACAAATTCTACTTTTTAGTTATAATGTAATCATGTATTTAATTTAAAATATATCATACAGTACACATATATTGTTAGATTTTTCTTTAATTTTCAATATATTAAAAGTCAGCAGTTTAAGTACAGTTGACCCTTGAACAGCAAAAGTTTCAGCTGTGTGTGTCCCCTTATATGTGGATTTTTTCAATAAAAATATTAGAAACATTTTGGAAGATTTGCAACGATTTGTAAAAAACTTGCATATGAACCGTGTAGCCTAGAAATGCTGAAAAATGAAAATATCAAATATATGTATGGTTGTGGTGGTTTACATGCTAAGTTCTGTTAGACTCTTGAGAGCCCCATGGACTGTAGCCTGGCAGGTTCCTCTGTCCATGGAATTCTCCAGGCAAGGATACTGGAGTGGGTAGCCACTCCCGTCTCAAGGGATATTCCCAACCCAGGGATCAAATCTGCATTCCCCCACATTGCAGGTGGATTCCTTACCACTGAGTCACTAGGGAAGCCAAAAACATATGTACATATAGATGTAACATACAAAATATGTATTAATAGACTGCTTATGTTACTGGTAAGGCTTCTGATCAATAGTAGGCAATTTGTAGTTGAATTTGGGGAGAATCAAAAGTTATATGGGGATTTTTGACTACAAGAGGTCAGCGCTTTTAATTCCCGTATTGTTCTAAAGTCAACTGTATATTCATTCTTAGAGGTTAGGAAAAAGACTAGAAAACTTTAACAATATAATCTCATACTTTGGAGGCTTGTTTTGTTTGATTTTCACTGGTATGAGGTAAAGCTCATGAAAGAGAAGGAAAAAGGATTTTATTGATCACTAGTTTCAAATCACTTTGCTCTGAAAATACTCCTTAAAGGATTGCTCAGAATTAATATGGGGAAACTAGTAGTGTCTGACTAGATTTTCCTAATGCAACCTCTGTCCCAATAAGTATCCATAAATGTCTATAAAAAGGTGAAATTTTCACAAAAACTTCAAAAGTGACAATGAACCTGTTGCTAAAAAGTTGGGAAAATATCACCCTATCTACAAAACCTACATAGTTGAGTGAAATAGTACAATTAGCAAGCATGCATGTGTTGCTAAAACAAGGAATCATCAGTCAGTTCAGTCGCTCAGTCGTGTCCGACTCTCCGCGACCCCATGAATCACAGCACGCCCGGCCTCCCTGTCCATCACCAACTCCCGGAGTTCACGCAAACTCATGTCCACAGAGTCGGTGATGCCATCCAGCCATCTCATTCTCGGTCGTCCCCTTCTCCTCCCACCCCCAACCTTTCCCAGCATCAGAGTCTTTTCCAGTGAGTCAACTCGTCGCATGAGGTGGCCAAAGTATTGCAGTTTCAGCTTTAGCATCAGTCCTTCCAATGAACACCCAGGATCGATCTCCCTTAGAATGGACTGGTTGGATCTCCTTGCAGTACAAGGGACTCTCAAAAGTCTTCTCCAGCACCACAGTTCAAAAGCATCAATTCTTCAGCAATCAGCTTTCTTCACAGTCCAGCTCTCACATCCATACATGACCACGGGAAAAACTTTGGCCTTGACTAGACGGACCTTTGTTGGCAAAGTGATGTCTCTGCTTTTTAATACACTATCAAGGTTGGTCATAACTTTCCATATTGGCCTGAAAAAGAGAAAGACTATAATTTCTTTCTCCATCATTGTCTGTCTTTGAAGCAGAGATGCCTTCCATTCATGCCATGAGAAAACTTTGCTGTGTGGATTGTTGTTTAGTTGCTAAGTCATGTCCAACTCTCTGTGACCACATGGACTGCAGCATGCCAGGCTTCCCTGTCCTTCATTATCTCCTGGAGTTTGCTCAAATTCATGTCTATTGAGTTGGTGATGCCATCCAACCATCTCATCCTCTGTTTCCTATCCACTCTTGTCCTCAATCTTCCCCAGGTCAGGGTCATTTTCAGTGATTGATTCATCACATCAGGCAGCCAAAGTATTGGACCTTTAGCATCAGTCCTTCTAATAAATATTCAGAGCTGACTTTCTTTAGGGTTGACTGGTTTGATCTCCTTCCTGTCCAAAGGACTCTCAAGAGTCTTCTCCAGCACCACAATTCAAAAGCTTTACTTCTTTGGTGCTCAGCCTTATTCATGATCCAGCTCTCACATCTGTACATGACTACTGGAAAAGCCACAGCTATGATTACACAGATCTTTGTTGGCAAAGTGATCTTTCTGCTTTTTGAAACACTGTTTACGTTTGTCATTGCTTTTCTTCCAAGAAGCAAGTGCTATGGACCGAATATTTGTGCCTTCCCTAAATTCATAGGTTGTAACCTAGTGTGGTGGTATTAGGAAGTGGGGCCTTTGGGAAGTCATTAGGTCATGAAGATGGAGCCATTGTAATGGGATTAGTGACCTTATAGGAAGAGATGTGAGAAACATGATCTCTCGTCTGACCATGTGACAAAAGACAGTGAGATGGCCAGGAAGAGGATTTTCACCAGAATCCAACCATGTTGGGACCCTAATCTTGGGCTTCCAGTCTCCAGAATTGTGAGAAACAAATGTTTGTTGTTTATGCTACCCCGTCTATTGTGTTTTTATAGCAGCCCAAGTTCACTGCTTTGGTCACCTGATGCGCAAAGCTGACTCATTAGCAAAGACCCTGATGCTGGGAGAGAATGAAGGAGGAGAAGGGGACAACAGAAGATGAGATAATTGGATGGCATCACCAACTCAATGGACATGAGTTTGAGCAAACTCCAGGAGACGGTGAAGGACAGGCAAGTCCGGTTTGTTGCATTCCATGGGGTTGACAAGAGTCAGACACGACTGAGCGACTAAACAACAACAAATTCACTAAGACAATGTGTTTTTATTTTAATTCTCAGATTACTGATTCTCTTTTTCTACCTTTGAATATCTCCTACAATTCATACACTGAAATACTCTGAAAGCAAAAGGTTAGGAAATATGAAAATGCTAACTGGATTTCTCCAGTTTATCTTTGAGACATAGCCACAAAAATGTAACTCTATGAATGGGAGCAGTGACAGGAGAATGGTTGTTAGTGGGACATGCTGATAATTGTAGGTTATTTGAACTTAATTGGTCCATTGTCAGTGAATCATACAATGAATGCTGGAGATAACCTTAGTTCAATGTGGAAGAGATATGCTTACAATCTGCTGTACAGAAATCAGTTGAGACTAGAACCTTAGTGATACTTGATATAAACTTAGTGACACTAAGAATAAGTGATATGGAACAAGTCATAAATATCAACTACTAGAAAAATACTGAGTATGCTTATATTTCGTTCAATTTGGAACAGTAGAAAACATTAGACTACTAACTGACATTCAAATAGTAAGCAAAACTATGTGACTCCTGTCAACCAGGAGAACAGAATGTCATATCATATCATACTGAGTTGTAAAAAACAACACCATACCATCACTTTAGGTACAACATGAGATGGGTAACATAAAAGATAATAATTAAACCAAAATTAACTATAATAAAAATAAAATTTTGGCTGTGGAAAATAAAGAAAAAATTGAATTCGTATGTAGAAATGTAGAAAAGTGAAAGTATTAGTTGCTCTGTCGTGTCCAAGTCTTTGCAACCCTATGGACTATAGCCCACCAGGCTCCTCTCTCCATGGAATTCTCCAGGAGACTAGAATGGATTGCAATTTCCTGCTCCAGGGAATCTTCCAACCCAGGGATCAAACCCCAGTCTCTAGCATTGCACACAGATTGTTTACCTTCTGAGCCACCAGGGAAGCCATAGGGAAGACTTTAAAAGTTCTCCCAGGAGAGGAGGAGAGGGTGAGATGTATGGAAAGAGTCACATGGAAACTCACATTATCATATGTAAAATAGATAGCCAGTGAGAATTTGCTGTATGGCTCAGGAAACTCAAACAAGGGCTCTGAATCAACCTAGAGGGGTGGGATGGGGAGGGAGATGGGAGGGAGTTTCAAAAGGGAGAGGATGTACCTATGGTTGGGGGTGGGAGGAGAAGGGGACGACAGAGAATGAGATGGCTGGATGGCATCACCGACTCTGTGGACATGAGTTTGAGTGAACTCCGGGAGTTGGTGATGGACAGGGAGGCCTGGCGTGCTGTGATTCATGGGGTCACGGAGAGTCGGACACGACTGAGCGACTGAACTGAACTGAACTGAACTGAGGGCTGATTCATGTTGAGGTTTGACAGAAAACAACAAAATTCTGTTAAGCAATTATCCTTCAATAAAAAATAAATTAATAAAAAAAAAGAACTGAAGCTAGGTACCCCTCGTGGTGGGGGTGGGGTGGGGGGGTGGTTCTCCCAGAATAATAAAGAAATAAAAAATTATGAGAGGATTTAATGAAGAAAGATGACACAACAATGGAAAACTGGTATTTTAGAGAGAAACTAGGGGAAACATACAACAGAAGCAAAATAAAGAATTAAAAAAAGAAAGGAGAGATAATCATATGATTTTTATTTTTCAGTTTGTTAATGTGGTGTATTACATTGACTGATTTGCGGATATTGAAGAATCCTTGCATTCCTGGGATAAAGCCCACTTGGTCATGATGTATGATCTTCTTAATATGCTGTTGGATTCTGATTGCTAGAATTTTGTTAAGGATTTTTGCATCTATGTTCATCAGTGATATTGGCCTGTAGTTTTCTTTTTTTGTGGGGTCTTTACCAGGTTTTGGGATTAGGGTGATGGTGGCCTCATAGAATGAGTTTGGAAGTTTCCCTTCCTCAGCAATTTTCTGGAAGAGTTTGAGTAGAATAGGTGTTAGCTCTTCTCTAAATTTTTGGTAGAATTCAGCTGTGAAGCCGTCTGGACCTGGGCTTTTGTTTGCTGGGAGATTTTTGATTACAGTTTCAATTTCCGTGCTTGTGATGGGTCTGTTCAGATTTTCTATTTCTTCCCGGTTCAGTTTTGGAAAGTTGTATTTTTCTAGGAATTTGTCCAAAATTCAACATCCATTTATGATAAAAACCCTCCAGAAAGTGGGAATAGAAGGGACATACCTCAACATAATAAAAGCTATATATGACAAACCCACAGCAAACATTCTCCTCAATGGTGAAAAACTGAAAGCATTTCCCCTAAAGTCAGGAACAAGACAAGGGTGCCCACTCTTACCACTACTATTCAACATAGTTCTGGAAGTTTTGGCTACAGCAATCAGAGCAGAAAAAGACATAAAAGGAATACAAATTGGAAAAGAAGAAGTAAAACTTTCACTGTTCGCTGATGACATGATCCTCTACACAGAAAACCCTAGAGACTCTACCAGAAAACTACTAGAGCTAATCAATGATTACAGTAACGTTGCAGGATATAAAATCAACACACAGAAATCCCTTGTATTCCTATACACTAATAATGAGAAAATAGAAAGAGAAATTAAGGAAACTATTCCATTCACTGTTGCAATGAAAAGAATTAAATACTTAGGAATATATCTACCTAAAGAAACAAAAGACTTGTACATAGAAAACTATAAAACACTACTGAAAGCAATCAAAGAGGACACTAATAGATGGAGAAATATACCATGTTCATGGATTGGAAGAATAAATATTGTAAAAATGAGTATACTACCCAAAGTAATTTATACATTCAATGCAATCCCTATCAAGCTACCAACGATCTTTTTCACAGAACTAGAACAAATAATCTCACAATTTGTATGGAAATACAAAAAACCTCGAATAGCCAAAGCAATCTTGAGGAAGAAAAATGGAACTGGGGGAATTAACCTGCCGGACTTCAGGCTCTACTACAAAGCCACAGTCATCAAGACAGTATGGTACTGGCATAAAGACAGAAATATAGATCAATGGAAAAAAATAGAAAGCCCAGAGATAAATCCACGCATCTATGGACACCTCATCTTTGACAAAGGAGGCAAGAATATCAAATGGAGAAAAGACAGTCTCTTTAACAAGTGGTGCTGGGAAAACTGGTCAGCCACTTGTAAAAGAATGAAACTAGAACACTTCCTAACACCATACACCAAAATAAACTCAAAATGGATTAGAGAGCTAAATGTAAGACCAGAAACTATAAAACTCCTAGAGGAGAACGTAGGCAAAACACTCTCCGACATAAATCACAGCAGGATCCTTCATGACCCACCTCCCAGAATATTGGAAATAAAAGCAAAAATAAACAAATGGGACCTAATTAAAATCAAAAGCTTCTGCACAGCAAAGGAAACTATAAGTAAGGTGAAAAGACAGCCTTCAGAATGGGAGAAAATAATAGCAAATGAAGCAACTGATAAAGGATTAATCTCCAAATTATACAAGCAGCTCCTGCAGCTCAATTCCAGAAAAATAAATGACCCAATCAAAAAATGGGCCAAAGAACTAAACAGACATTTCTCCAAAGAAGACATAAAGATGGCTAACAAACACATGAAAAAATGCTCAACATCCCTCATAATCAGAGAGATGCAAATCAAAACCACAATGAGATACCATTTCACACCAGTCAGAATGGCTGCTATCCAAAAGTCTACATGCAATAAATGCTGGAGAGGGTGTGGAGAGAAAGGAACCCTCTTACACTGTTGGTGGGAATGCAAACTAGTACAGCCACTATGGAGAACAGTATGGAGATTCCTCAAAAAATTGGAAATAGAACTGCCATATGATCCAGCAATCGCGCTCCTGGGCATACACACCGAGGAAACCAGAATTGAAAGAGACACGTGTACTCCAATGTTCATTGCAGCACTGTTTATAATAGCCAGGACATGGAAGCAACCTAGATGTCCATCTGCAGACAAATGGATAAGAAAGCTTTGGTACATATACACAATGGAGTATTATTCAGCCATTAAAAAGAATACATTTGAATCAGTTCTAATGAGGTGGATGAAACTGGAGCCTATTATACAGAGTGAAGTAAGCCAGAAAGAAAAACACCAATACAGTATACTAACACATATATATGGAATTTAGAAAGATGCAAATGATAACCCTGTATACGAGACAGCAAAAGAGACACAGATGTATAGAACAGTCTTTGGGACTCTATAGGAGAGGGTGAGGGTGGGATGATTTGGGAGAATGGCATTGAAACACATATGTTGTCATATGTGAAACGAATCATTAGTTCAGGGTCAATGCATGTTATAGGATGCTCGGGGCTGGCATGCGGGGATGACCCAGAGGGAGGATAAAGGGAGGAGGGAGGTTGGAGGGGGGTTCAGGAGGGGGAACTTATGTAAACCCGGGGCAAATTCATATCAATGTATGGCAAAACCAACCAATATAATATTGTAAAATAATTTGTCTCCAATAAAAAATAAATTAATTACCTAAAAAAAAAAAAAAGAAAGGAGAAACACTAAAATTTGAATTAGAAATTTAAACACCTTCAAACATTTAAGCATGAAATATAAGCTACCTCCAGTAAACAAAATTAAGTCTGGCCTGAGACTTCTACTTCACATCAATGAACAAGATGAGACTATGCAGTAATAGTCTACGAACATCTTAGAGGAAACATTTATTATTAAAATGTGAATAGAATTTCAAATTTATATTTATATGTGAATAAAATAGTCATTCCGGATATGTATGGGAAGATAAAGTTAGTATGCATTTTCATTCTTAAAAATTATTTAAAGACTTATTAGTGACCTTTTCCTGGCAATTGAGGCATAAGTCAAGATACAAAGTCAAAAAAGGGAAATATAATATTGGATAATACGTTCAAATGTTAAAATTATAAACATTGAAATTAATATTGCAACCAATATGTGTTGAAAAATAATTTGTGTTAGTATAACCAAACACAAAATATAATGCACAAGTCAGATATAGATGTCAGAAAGAAAATATAATGCAAAATGTAATTGGGGAAGACCTAGGATAAATTTTCTGTTTTCTTCATAGGATCAGTCCTGCTCTGCTTTTCTGAAAACATTACTTCATATATTTTGTCTAATTTTTTGTTTATTGTGAGAAATTAAATTTGGACCTTATTACTCTAAGTCAGAAATCAGAAGCTGATATCAAATAAATTTTAATTGAATATAGACTATAACTACTATGTAAATTTAAGGAAGCAGCTATTAGAATAAAAATGGAAAACAGAATTTCCAATCTACTCAAAGAAATAAAATTCTTTATTCTTATTCTCAAATAAATTTAAAAAATAGAAAAAAATTCAACAAAATTAGAAATAATCATGAAACGTAAACAGCAAAATAAGTAGACAAAAGCAGCAATCACAATAAGTGTGGAATGGATGAATTATCCTGACAAGACAAAATTCTTAAACTGGATTTTAAAAATCCAACTACAGGCTGCTTATATTATTCGTGTGTGGTAAGTCTCTTTAGTCATGTCCAGCTCTTTGCCACCATATGAACTGTAGCCCTCCAGGCTCCTATGTCCACGGGATTCTCCAGGCAAGAAAATGGGAATGGGTTGCTGTGCCCTCCTCCAGGGGATCCTCCCAATCCAGGATTGAACCAGTGTCTATTATGTCTCCTGCATTGGCAGGCAGGTTCTTCACCACTAGTGCCAATTGGGAAGCCCATAATATTGTAGATACAATTAAAATGTTAATTTAAAAATTTGGAACTAAATGCTGAAGGACATCATTCTTGGTTTTGCTACTTTGAAAATATAGTTTATGTTATTTAAAAAAAAACATTAAATTGAACAAAACTCAAGGTAGAACAAATAATAGTATTGGAGAAAATACAAAGCAAATGAAACAGTTCTCATAATAAAATAAACAAGACTCTCATCTCTGTAAAATAAAGGAAAACTTATTAAATTAAAAAATATTAAAATTATAGGAGGATTATGAAACACATTAATTATCAAAATAAGTGTAAATGGATAAAACTCAAAACATCTCTGGTTGGCATTATTAAAGAGCCATGTATGTACTAACTATACCTACATAATTACTATGTCATGGTAATTAAAGAGCATAAAAAGAATATTGGGAAAAGATATACCAGGTAAATTGTAAGTTTTGAATGTCAATATTAATGTCAGCAATATAGAAGTTTTTGGAAAAAGCTAGAAGAATGATGATGATTTTGTGTTGAGAAAAGATATTCAGTGTTGTATGGGTGGTTATGTCAGTTTTATACATAAATATATATATTATATATATATATATAACCAACTTCACATTCAGTGATATTACAGAGGTAGTTTGAAATTGGCCATGGCAGTAGTATTTGATCCTTCAGTTCAGTTCAGTTCAGTTCAGTCACTCAGTCATGTCTGACTCTCTACAACACCATGAACCACAGCACGCCAGGCCTCCCTGTTCATCACCAACTCCCGGAGTTCACTCAAACTCATGTCCACAGAGTCGGTGATGCCATCCAGCCATCTCATTCTCTGTTGTCCCCATCTCCTCCTGCCCGCAATCCCTCCCAGCATCAGAGTCTTTTCCAGTGAGTCAACTCATCGCATGAGGTGGCCAAAGTATTGCAGTTTCAGCTTCACCATCAGTTCTTCCAATGAACACCCAGGATTGATCTCCCCCAGAATGGACTGGTTGGATCTCCTTGCAGTCCAAGGGACTCTCAAGAGTCTTCTCCAACACCACAGTTCAAAAGCATCAATTCTTTGGCGATCAGCTTTCTTCACAGTCCAACTCTCACATCCGTACATGACCACTGGAAAAACCATAGCCTTGACTAGACGGACCTTGGTTGGCAAAGTAATGTCTCTGCTTTTTACTATGCTATCTAGGTTGGTCATAACTTTCCTTCCAAGGAGTAAGCGTCTTTTAATTTCCTGGCTGCAATCAGCATCTGCAGTGATTTTGGAGCCCCCAAAAATAAAGTCTGACACTGTTTCCACTGCTTCCCCATCTATTTCCCATAAGTGATGGGACCAGATGCCATGATCTTTGTTTTCTGAATGTTGAGCTTCAAGCCAACCTTTTCACTCTCCTTCTTCACTTTCATCAAGAGGCTTTTTAGTTCCTCTTCACTTTCTGCCATAAGGGTGGTGTCATCTGCATATCTGAGGTTATTGATATTTCTCCTTAGAATTTGGTAAATGTTTCAAATCAGCTCTTGTCTTCCCGCCCCTCCCCACCCCTAGAGACCTGGTTGTTAAACATTTGCTAGCAAACCACTGAACATAATCCAAAATGAATATGTAACAGTCATGACTTTGTAGGACCCAACAGCATAGCTTAGAAATGTAGGGCACAAACCTATTAGAAATTCAAAGACAAAATGACAGAAGCTCAATATTTGTGGGAGAGATTAATACATCTCTGTCAGCCTCTGATGACTCAAATAAGCACATACCAAAAAATGCAATAAAATAGGTGATTTGGATTATATCAAGATCATTAATTAATAAGATTACTTGAAATGTGGGTTGCAGCCACCAAAGAGTATATTTTATTTTGTTGTACATAAGAAACTCTTTAAAAGCATACTATATCAGGCAGAAAATCTCAATAATTGCCAAAACATTCAAATAATGAGGTGCATATCCCTGGGCTTCAGTATTGTGTAGTAGCTAACAAAAAGTTAACTAACATGACTGTACAATAAAATTTCCTCTCTCCCTTCAACAAACAAAACGTTCTAAAGAACTAAGGTGAATTTGGAATCAGTTATATAATTGAACATAATATAAAAAATTCAAAGTATGGCCTTTGCATTAAAAGCATTAGAACTTATAAATTCATGACATCTTCTGAATGAAACATAAACTTAGTGGAAACAAGAAGAAAGCAAAATAATACATTGAATAAACCAACAAACTGTCTAATTTCTATAGTATAAGTTTATAAAGAGGTTATTCTTTATAGAGTGAATAAGACACACAAAATCAAAGCACATAAAACATGATACTTTGAACAAATTTGTTGTAAAAATAAGAATAAAAATTGTATATATGATGGAATGGATGTTTCCAAATAGTGGGCCTCTTAAGTGTGAAAACACTATGGAGAATGATCTCCTACAAATATGGAGATTTTAGAAACTGTTAATAATATCTAATATATCTGAGTGCTTATCTAGTGAGAGACAGTGTTCTAAAGACCTTTAAATATATTACAATATTTCGTTCTCACATAGAACTATATGATAAGTAGGGTAGTTCACACATAAGGAAAGTGAGACATTGAGAAGTTAAATAATTTAACCAAGGTTAAACAGCTGGTAAATGGCAAACCTGAGATTAGAAGAGATGTGGCTTCAGAGTTCCTATTCCTTACCACCACACTGAACTACCTCTCGGAAGATTTTATGTAAAACTAAGTGAAATAAAAAATAGAAACCAACCTAATTGCACAGAAAACAATGTGAAACTGTCGTGGGTTAACTTTAAAATTAGAAATATTTTACAAATGATTTTTTTTTCAAACTTTCAAGACATTACTATTATGTGATTGAAAATTAAACTAGCAACCAGAGAAAAATAGCCCTATGGTGGGGGAAGGAAAGCAAGGAAGGAGGAGACAGGGAAGAAGGAAAGAAGGAAGGAAGGGAGGAGGGAGAGAGGAAGTCAGGGAGAGCGGGAAGGCAAGATCTGCACTCAGCATAGCTAATTTTTAGTGGCTGTAGACTTTGTTCCTGAAACATAGGGGGCAAAGTTGATAAAGATGATGGAAATGTATAAGAAGTACATTAATGATACAACAGGGAAATAAT
The DNA here is from genome assembly GCF_049115385.1 of Moschus berezovskii. NCBI lineage: Eukaryota > Metazoa > Chordata > Mammalia > Artiodactyla > Moschidae > Moschus > Moschus berezovskii. The sequence continues at coordinate 65,532,421 of NC_142470.1, read as the reverse complement.
TTTACTAGAATAAAGGACAGATGTAACCAAACTCAGAATTTCTCTGCAATGTTTATGTTTTATAAGTATATGTTTACAATCAAATAACTATCATGAATAATCCTTCAGGGTAGAAAACATTCATTTAACTCTGGAATTGTTTAGCCACAGATGACTAATTTTCTGTTGAAATGACTGAATCTCTAATATTATGTTTCTTTTTTTTTTTTTCAGTTTTCCTGTTCCCAAAGCTCTCATTATTACCTTTTGTGTCCATTTTTCTCAGAGATAGGCTTTGTGCTTTACTGATCATAGCAAACCCCTCTTCCAATGACACAAGAGGTGACTTCACATGTGAACATCACCAGACGGTCAATAACAAAATAAGATTGATTACATTTTCAGCTGAAGAATGAGAAGCTCTATACAGTCAGAAAAAATAAGACCTGGAGCAGACTGTTGGCTAGATCATCAGCAACTTATTGTGAAATTCAGGATTAAATTGAAGAAAGTAGGGAAAACTACTCGACCATTCAGGTATGACCTAAATCAAATCTCATGATTATACAGCAGAGGTAACCAATGGATTCAAGGGATTAGATTTGGTAGACCGACTGCCTTAAAAACTGTGGACAGAGGTTTGTAACATTGTATAGGAGGTGGTGACCAAAACCTTCCTGAAGAAAAAGAAATGCAAGAAGGCAAAGTGGTTGTCTGAAGAGGTCTTACAAATAGCTGAGAAAAGAAGAGAAGCGGAAGGCAAAAGAGAAAGGGAATCATATACACAACTGAAGGCAGAATTCCAGAGAATAGCAAGGACAGATAAGAAAGCCTTTTTAAATGAACAATGCAAAGAAATAGAAGAAAATGACAGAAAGGGAAAGGCTAGAGATCTCTGCAAGAAAATTAGAGATACCAAGGGAACATGTCATGCAAAGATGGGCAAGAGGAGAAGGGGGCGGCTGAGGATAAGATGGTTAGATAGCATCACTGACTTAATGGACATGAGTTTGAGTAAACTACGGGAGATAGTGAAGAACTAGGAAGCTTGGCATGCTGCAGTTCATGGGGTTGCAGAAAGTCAGATATGACTTAATGACTCAACAACAACAATTGTGGGAATACATTTAAGAAACTTAGGGAAAGACCAAAGGGAAATTGACTCACTTGGTAGAAAACCATGTCAGTTGTGTATCTGGGATGATCCACTTTACTAGCTTGGAGTACAAACATAATCACCACACTTTGATTTATTCAGTTTATTGCTTGAGCAGTGACAGGAGTGAAGTGAAGAGAAGTCGTTCAGTTGTGTCCGACTCTGCGATCCCATGGACTGTAGTCTACCAGGCTTTTCTGTCCATGGGATTTTCCAGGCAAGAGTACTGGAGTGGGTTGCCATTTCCTTCTCCAGGGGATCTTCCTGACCCAGGGATTGAACCCAGGTCTCCTGCATTGCAGGCAGACACTTTACCCTCTGAACCACCAGGGAAGCCAGTGACAGGAGGTCCCCCTATTTCCCAAAGCCTCCCACAACTACCCTCCTTGGGCAGGAATACTAGGGATTTAGTGCAAAGACAAGTCCTACTATAGGAAACCAGGAAGAGAGAGAAAATGGGGAAGCATGACCAGTACACTAATGCTGTTGCTTGAGTCTCTGCCACGTGAAGTTACAGGTGGTCCTGAACATTCTGATGGAGGAAATTTGTCCATGGTTGCTACGATGCTTTTATTGACTCAGCTCTTTCCTTCCCATCATACCAACAGCATTCCTCTGAGCTCTGAGGACTCTCTTCTTTTAGATCACACTCATATGCTCAGCCCTTTCTCCCTAAGTTTTAGCACAGTGCCAGGTGGGCCACACTAGAGAAGAACCCAGCCCCAGCGCCTAAGGTGCTAGAATGTCTTCCCCATGGAGCCAGGTTCTCTCCCCCTTCTTTCGACTGTATCTTTATATCCCAACAAGGGATCTCCCCGTTGAACACAAAGTGGAAATGCAAATGTTGCTAAGCAGCAAACACACACCCATTTAACATACCTACACCTACGCACAAGTTTCACTGCCAAGGACTGCCTTAAATTTTTTAACTTAGAGGGTCTTTTAAATCTTTCTCTACAATGAAGCATATTCTCCAAGAAAGTGGTCCCCAACCTTTTTTGGCACCAGGGACTGACTTTGTGGAAGACAGTTTTTCCAAGGACCAGGGGTTGGGAGGATGGTTTGGGGATGACTCAAACACATTAGATTTATTGTGCACTTTATTTCATATCTAATGCTGCCACTGATCTAACTGGAGGTCCATGACCCAGAGGTTGGGGACCCCTGCTCCAGGGGACTGTTCTTGGCTATATGGTAGAGTGGCACCTCATTCCCACACTAATTTTTCACAAACGAAAATATCCTCCAAGACTATGCCTATTGAGTGAGGCCAAGTAATTATTGCTCAGGGTTTGAATGCTCGGGACTGAGGGGAGAGTTAATCAGCCATTTGCATCTCTCCTAGAATCTGGTAATTTTACCCAGCATTAACTTATTTTTGATTTGTAACACATGTAATTGCAAAAGATTAATATCCAAACTTTATAAAGAATGCCAATGGTCAAGAAAGAAAGCGTAGTAGGAAAATAGCTATTCCACACAAAGGAAATCTAAATGTCTAATAAGCCTTATTAGTTACCTTAGAAATACACATGAAAACCATGAGATCCATTTCACACCCACCAAGGTTAAAAAAAGTAGAAATTGGACAAAACCATGTGCCAATGGAATGTGGAGGAAGGGAGATGCCAGTGAAACAGCTAGTCACCTCATCTCCTCGGGAAGTCAGTGGTGATCACCGGCCACTGCACAGTTCAAACAGCCCCATGTGTGGGCGGGTCTGTGAGTTCATCCAATGGGTGTCTGCAGGAGGGGAGCAGCAAGGCCTTTCCAGGACTGGCTGATGTGAGCAGCCCATTGCCTTGAAGGAGGCTTCATGCCACCAACACCAACAAATCTCAAAAACCTTCCCAGATCCCCTGCATCAGGGGTGTGAGTTCAGGGAGAAGCTAGTGCTTCCCCACTGTGACCAGTATGGTCAGCAGCCTCATGCTGATCCTAGTGAGCCTGCCCTGCTGGCAGTCAGTGCCCTGGTCGTTTCTCCCAGGTCATGTGAAGCACACTTGTACAATGACACAGGTGTCTTTGGAGGCAGAGGGACTTTCTCCTGGCTCCTGTGGACCACTTGCTGTGTATTTGGGCCTGCCTGCCATGTTGTAAGGACACTCCAGTGGTCCCCTAGGGTAGCACACAAGCCTTGGCCAAATCCTATTGCAGCGTCAGGAAGAACCAAGCTGAAGCCACCCAATGAGGTTTCCCCTGACCCTGAGAAACAGTGATGTCATAAATATTTACTGGTTTTAGCATCTGGGACTTCCCCGGTGACTCAGATGGTAAAGCGTCAGCGAACAATGCGGAAGACCCGGGTTTGATCCCTGGGTCGGGAAGATCCCCTGGAGAAGGAAATGGCAACCCACTCCAGTACTCTTGCCTGGAAAATCCCATGGACGGAGGAGCCTGGTAGGCTTCAGTCCATGGGGTCGCAGAGATTCAGACACAACTGAGCAACTTCACTTTACTTTTAGCATCTGGAGCGATTTGTTTTGTGGCTATAGATAATTGAGAACCTTGCCAAATGTGGATTCTCTAACAGTAATATGCTGCAACTGCCAAGGACCTAGGAATTGGCACTTTCAACAAGATCCAGGTGATTCTAATGGACACCCATGTGGTCTGCAAGGAGGAGGCAGACCGGGTCTCACCCCGCTATAGGGAGAGGGAGTCACGCAAACCAGCTCCTCGTCAGCAGCATTTATGCCCGGCAGCCTCAGCGGGGTACAAGAGCAGCCAGCCTGCCGGGACAGAGGGGCAAGGACAGCCCTGCCCACCGGGGACAACCTGAGCACCAAACGCGGCGGGGAGAGAAGCGTGGTGGACTCCCGAAGGTTCTGTGAGCCTGAAGCCTCCTGGTGAGTTCTGGTTCCGTTTAATTCAGAGTTTGCTTTATGGACGCCAGAAAATTCTGTGAGCTCTGGTTCTGTTTAATTCTGAGTTTGCTGTGTGGACTCCTGACGGTTCTGTGAGTCTGCAGTCTCCTGGTGAGTTCTGGTTCCGTTTAATTCAGAGTTTGCTGCCTGGACTCCAGAAAATTATGTGAGCTCTGGTTCGGTTTAATTCTGAGTTTGCTGCATGGGCTCTGGAAGGTTCTGTGCTATGGTTTCGTTTAATTCTGAGTTTGCTGTGTGGACTCCAGAAAGTTCTGTGAACCTGGAGCCTTCCGGTGAAGTCCTGGTTCCGTTTAATTCAGAGTTTGCTGCATGGGCTCTGGAAGGTTCTGTGAGCTCTGGTTCCGTTTAATTCAGGGTTTGAAATCATATTCTTAAGAAGGCAATTGTATTCTAGCAGAACTGACTGTATAGAGCTAACACAAATAAGACTATCTGAAACTAACAGCATAGTACAGATGAATAAATACTAAATAAATTCATCAAAGGATTTTGTTGAGGGGAAGAAAAAGGTTTGACCACTGCTTCCACTATTTGTTTTTTCTGAAAATTATGGGTAATGCAAGAAAATTAGAAACAGGATTTAGAGGTGTAATCAATGGTAGAACACAAAATTACGTTTCTGTTATTCATAGATGTCATCCTTATGACATAGAAAAACCAATAAAAGCAAATGAAACTTTGTTATATTAGAAAATTACCAGATTAAAGATAGGCGCACATACAAAGGTTCAGAATAACCAACTGGATGATAAGTTTTTTTTCCTCAGAAAACTTTCTGTGTATGTATGTATATCTATGTATGCATGCTTGTCTAAGCTTGAGTATTTGTATCCAGATATAACAGAAATACTATTTAAATAAAATGTCTTTCGCCACAATCACTTTTTACCCCTTGATTTTTCTTAAAGCACCTCTTATATAATTATGAAAAAAATTATAATCTCTGTCCCCCAAGACTGATGAGAGCAGTGAGTGAAACCTGACAGATGAAAACAGATGTGTTCATCATTATCTTATTTGAATAATCTGAATATTGCAAAGATGCCAATCTAATATATTTAAAGCATAATTTATTCAAGCCCCAATGGATATGTAGTTTTGAAGACTAATAACCAAGTTTAGTACTAAGATTAGGAAAAGGCAGTAAGAAGGAATTACTAAGAATGCAAGGATGAGAGAGGGCTGAGACTTGCCCTAGCAGGTTGTAAGGTACTGTTTTCATTTGTGCTAACATTTAGTAGCTGCATCAGTGAGACCTAATAAACAGCCCTAAATCTGATCTTGAAAGTGGTGAGAGTGGGCACCATTGTCTTATTCCTGGTATTAGAGGAAATGTTTTCAGTTTTTCTCTGTTGAGAATAATGTTTGCTGACAAATAATGTTTGCCATGTATGGCCTTTATAATGTTGAGGTATGTTCCTTCTATGCCTAATTTTTTGAGAGATTTTTAAAAAATCATAAATGGGCATTGAATTTTGTTGAAAGCTTTATTTTCATCTATTGAGATGATCATATGGTTTTTATCTTTCAATTTGTTAATATGGTGTATAGCATTGATTGATCTGTGTATATTGAATGCTTGCATCCCTGGGATAAAGTCCACCTGATCATGGTGCTGCTGCTGCTGCTGCTAAGTCGCTTCAGTCTTGTCCGACTCTGCGACCCCATAGACAGCAGCCCACTAGGCTCCTCTGTCCCTGGGATTCTCCAGGCAAGAATACTGAAGTGGGTTGCCATTTCCTTCTCCAATGCATGAGAGTGAAAAGAGAAAGTGAAGTCGCTCAGTCATGCCCGACTCTTAGCGACCTCATGGACTGCAGCCTACCAGGCTCCTCTGTCCATGGGATTTTCCAGGCAAGAGTACTGGAGTGGGTTGCCAGTGCCTTCTCCGGATCATGGCGTATGATCCTTTTAATGTGTCACTGGTTTCTGTTTGCTAGCATTTTGTTGAGGATTTTTGTACTGTGTTCAGCAGTGATACTGGCCTGTGATTTTCTTCTTTTTGTGACATCTTCATCTGGTTTTGGTATTAGGGTGATGGTGGCCTCGTGGAGTAAGTTTGGGACTTTTCCTTCCTCTGCAATTTTCTGGAAGAGTTTGAGCAGTATCGGTGTTAGCTCTTCTCTAAACTTTTGGTAGGATTTGCCTGTGAAGCCATCTGGCCCTGGGCTTTTGCTTGTTGGAAAATTTTTTATTACAGTTTTGATTTTTGTGCTTGTGATTGGTCTGTTCATATGTTCTACTTCTGACTGGTTTAGTTTTGGGAGGTTAAACTTAGTCAAAACAAGAATCTGGCTAATGAGAAAAGGAACATCACAGAATAACAAGGGTAGAATTACTTAATCAATAAATTTTATGATAAAAAATGGATATTAGTGAAAATATGTATTAAAAAACTCCTGGATATGCTGAGACATTGAACACAGAAATTATTACCACATAAGAGAAGACAGATGAATGAATATTTAACTACTTGTGGATTAGGAAAATGCACATTCCAAAAGGCAGAAACATTATATCAAAAGTACATAAATGTTACGCAACAGAGAGAAACTGGTAGAAATGTTTTCAACAAATATTAACAAGAAGTTACTATCCCCCATGTTTTAAAAAACTCTTGCAAATTAATAAAATAAGCATTATAACCCCAATAAAAATGTGGACAAATAGAAACAATTTTCAAGCACAGAAGAAATTCAACTATCTGATAAGTATATGAAAAATTGCTCTGCAAAGATGCTAGTTTTAATTTTCCAAGGAATAAATGATTTTTAGAATAATTAATAATGATGGTGTGGATGTGGAATGTGGGAGGCATAAGTAGCATGCTGTTTAACAACTGGTTTTAGTTCTCACATGAATATTAATATTTGTTGATATTTAAATTTTATGTTAAGACAAAAGTAAACAAAAGGGAAAAAGAACAAAAATCAGCATGTCACTCATTCTTCAGTAAGAACTTCCTTGACACATAGGATAATTGACTTCTTGAATAGTGTGAGAATTATTTCTTCAGTGTTATCACTATTAATAATATAAGCATTAAAAACATGGTATATTTTAAAGAAAACCTGTATCATTAATGTTTTCTCCATTCCTTCATTACCTCTTGAAAGGAAGCAGGACAATAATTCCAGCACTGGTTTGTAGTATTTTTTCGTTGTTGTGTTGAAATAATCTCACCAAACTGATATCAAGCTTTCAAAATAGGGTTACTAAGAGATACACAGTAACACATCATATATAGTATTTCCACCAAACAGATACGACAATTAGGGATTAATTCATATGATGTTATGGGAAAAAATATGTTGTATATAAATTATAGAAAGTTTATGGATTTTGATTTTTGTAAACTCTGTATGAATACATGCGTTTATGTGCATTTTTGCTGCTGCTGCTAAGGCGCTTCAGTCGTGTCCGACTCTGTGCGACCTAATAGACAACAGCCCACCAGGCTCCACCGTCCGTGGGATTCTCCAGGCAAGAACACTGGAGTGGGTTGCCATTTCCTTCTCCAATGCATGAAAGTGAAAAGTTAAGGTGAAGTCGCTCAGTCGTGTCCGACTCTTCGCGATCCCATGGACTGCAACCTACCAGGCTCCTCCGTCCATGGGATTTTCCAGGCAAGAGTACTGGAGTAGGGTGCCATTGCCTTCTCCGATGTGCATTTTTAGGTATATATAAATGTTTACATTTCATCTGGGCAGTACGTTTATGGGATTCTCCAGGCAAGAGTACGTTTATAGATAATCTATATTATATTATTTCCACTATAATATTTTTCAGATTTTCTACTCTTAACAGGCTTCCCTGGTGGCTCAGAGGTTAAAGCATCTGCCTCCAATGCGGGAGACCCGGGTTCGATCCCTGGGTCGGGAAGATCCCCTGGAGAAGGAAACGGTAACCCACTCCAGTATTCTTGCCTGGAGAATCCCATGGACGGAGAAGCCTGGTAGGCTACAGTCCACGGGGTCGCAAAGAGTCGGACACGACTGAGCGACGGAACGGAACGGAACAGTTTCTGTTGGACAATATTCTGCTTCATGTCTTCCAGGATTTAAAAGGGAGAAAATAAAGATACCAAAAAAAGAAAAATACGATTTTGTTTAAAAGATCAAGTCCTGTGGAATTTGTACATTGTAGCATAATTTCACACACCCCAAACAGATTATAAATTCAATTTAAATAGCATTCCATGTCCAGTGTAGGCTCTTAAATTTTTTCGAAACCATCTTTTTAGGTCTTGAAAACAAATTTGCCAAATTAGAAATGTCCTTGAGCTGCCCAGTTGAGGTTCTTGCATTAAACTGAACGCTGTCCAACACATCATTATTCCCCAAAATGATGCAGTGTGTATTCTGAATTTGTATTTCTATAAACATTTTCCATATCGTTGTTTGTAGAGAATGTAGCAAGTTCTGTTTTGGTTCACTCCTTCCATCAGAAGTGTTCAGAATTATTCCACATAATTATAGAACTTAAGAAAGTATATGTTTAACTCATAATACTCCAAATCTATTGCTTATGGTAGTAACTCAAGCATATTATGACCAGTTTGCTATAGCACTGTTGTTTAAAAATTGGGGTGTATTATTTCTTCATTATAATTTACCAATATAAGAATTGATTTAGAATAATATTTTTGTCATGCACCTAATATACAAATTTGTGGTTGTTTGCCATGCAATTGTATTTGCAAGCTGTAGTAGTAGACGTATCAGTACTTCTATATAAAGTGTAACTTGAACTATGTTTTTAAGTTTAAAACTGTCAACCTAAAAAAAAATAAACATAAATCAGTGTGTGTTTGTGTGTGTCTATGTATCATGTATGTGCCCTTTCACATGACTAATTTTTACCAAATGGCAGAACTCAGGTTTGTTTATTTTTAAAAGTGAAGGGGTTGAATTTAAGTCCTTTTTCAGAATGGGTAAATACTCCACTTCTCCACAGACCTCCTCTGATTATACAACTACTATGTTGTCAAAATTGCTGCTAATCCATGATCTTCAGTTCATTACCACTGACAACTAGTTAGTTCCTCTGATATTTAATAATAGGAAGTTAATAAGTATATTCCTGTACAATCTGTTTCTTGAGGAGGTCTTATTATGGTCAGATTTGTCCATTTTAGAATCACAAGTCAAAACCCATTATAGTTTTAAAAATAGCTCTTTCAGTAGAGTTGCTCTGCCTTCAAAATTCAAATTTAGTTGACTAATGCTATCTTATATAACTACTCACTAACCAGAGTATTCTTGATCATTGTGTATCCCTCTTTAGTTATCTCTGTTTGATCAATATATGTCTTAATTTCATATTCTCTTCTACAGAATAGTATAGCAGAAAGATTTTTTCAGGAAGAGCCTGTTCTCTTATTGGATATTTATGTTACCAGTAGATGTGTTTTCTATATTAACTCTGAAAAGCAAGTGATGTAGGAGAATTGTGACAGATAAGACTTCTGCAAAATGACAAATATGAGGGTATGTCTCAAACAGACAAAATTAGGTAAGCTCATTCTCCACTAAGGCTTAACCCTTTGATGTTGGTCAAAGGCTCTACCTGCCTAAAAGCTAAGTTGATTTTGTCAAAAGTTAATAGAATTTTTTCAAAAGTCAAGGTTGCTTACTTGGAACTAAGTAAATAAAATAGAATAAAATAGGCCAATCCCAATACTGTGGCCAGAGCTAATGGTTTCCTTAAAGGTTTAACATTCCCACTGAAAATGAGATGTACCTAGCAGCTCTGTGGTTTGAATCCCCTGGTTAATTCCATACCAGTTATTATTTCATAGCATTTTATAGCAGGGAAATCATGTGGTGACCCATAAATATATGACCAAAAGTTAAATATGTTTTCAAGTTAACAGATGACACAAGCCAAAATAAACTGAAAAGGCAGAAAGTTCAACTAAGTACCATTCATTTAATTGAGTAACATCTATGGGTGAGAAATTTGTTTTTTATGGTATTCATTTTTTAACTTTCATTAAAGTCCTGGTAACAGAGAGACATCTAATTTACTAAATGTGAAGTCATCACATTTTATCTTATGTTGCCTTTTGAAGCAGCAGGCAGAATTGTTCCATTATTGTTTAATTCAGGTTGAGATAAAGAAAAAGGTGGGGTATGAAGAGTCTAGGAAATAACCCACCTTCCAGTTTTCATATTATACCAGAATAGAATGGAGGCAAAATGAAGAACGATTTGGAAAGAGAATGGGGCATTTGACCAAACAACTAGTTTGTGTTTTAAGGAAAGGCAAGGAAGAAAAGGGATCAAAAGAAAGCACTTTTTTTTAATGTAAAAAATACTTCGTAGGTAAAAGAACAACCAAAGGAGCACCAGGTTAGAGAATTAAAAAGTAAAAGGATAAATTCAACTTGATAAATGACAAATTTGAAGTGTCCACAGAACATTGAAGTAACAATGTGTTAAAGGTATTTAACAATCTGTGAGAGGAGCTTGGGTAGATTCTCAAGTACAAGATGTAAATGAGGAATGAATCCAGATAGTAGAGATGAATTGAAGTCTGTAACTTTACTAAGAGTGATAAGGTAAAATTTATAAAAGAAGAGACATTATCCCAACCATCCTACTTCCAAGAACTTACAGGCTCACCCCTACATGTCCAAATTGACATATGCTATCAATTAGAGTGATTTTTTTTTTTTTTTAACAAAGCAAGTGTTCATCAGGAGGGGAGTGGCTAGGTAAACTAAGATATATCAATAAAATGAAATATTACATAAGTATTGAAAAGCTGTAGTAATATGCAAAGATTAATAATATATATCAAGTAAAAAACATGGTTCAGAACAGTTTATAAAGAGTGCCATCCTTTGTGTAAAAACATATGGAAGAGCAGAATATATATTTTAAATAAATACTTATTTGAATATTTAAAAACACTAAAACATTCAAAACTGATCAAGGTGGTCATGTATGGTGGCAAGGAAAATAAGGGCCAAGTGAAAGGGAATCTTGTCAGTATATACCTTGTGCTATTGTTTTGATTTTTCAATCATGAGAATGTATTAACTATTCAAAACAAATAACAAAAGAAATTGTCTTAAACTCATTAAAACAGAGAGGACAGGCAGAAGGCAAGGGTGTTTTTCTTGGATTAAAAAAAAAGAATAAAAAATAAAGCATGGAGACAAGATGCATATCACACAAAGCTGAGAGAAAAGAAAATGAAATGTCAACAAGGTAAGTGGAGACTGTCAAGGAGAAGGTGGCCGATATCTTCAAATGCTGCCAAAGGATGTAGATGAGGAGACCTAAATAGACCAATGACAAGCATTTTTCTTCCTATAGATAACACTGCTGATGCCCTGTACAGGATAGCCTGTACAGTGCATCGAAGTCTCTGTGTTGTTTTTAGCAGGTAAATGTATAAGACATAGAAAGGCTTCCTTAGAATTGTCACAGGCCTCTGATCTTCCCCCTTTTATTTTAATTAAAAGTACCCATTTTAAAGTTATTAAACCAAAGAATAAAATTGATGATTAGAAAATTATCTTCATAAATAGCAACATCTAGCATTCACTTAAAAATTTTTAAAAATAAAGAACAGCTGTGTTTGGTTAAAGAAAAACATTTAAATGTATTTTTCTTCTAAAAAGGGTGCATTTTTTTTAGGAATAAAAAAAAATTGGGGTGGAGTCTTGAGGTCTGAAAGTTGGAACAGTAATTTTGTGATGGAATTCCCTGGAAAAGTGAATATTATGGTTTAATGGTGATCAAGACAGGGAGAAGAATTATTGGAAAACTGGAAAAGCTTTGGATTTTTAAATGGGTAAACTAAGAAATGGGACTGAAAAGCCTCTTGATGAATGTCAAAGAAGTGGTTGAAAAAGCTGGTTTAAAACTCAACATTCAAAAACTAAGATCATGGCATCCATCCCCATCACTTCATGGCAAATAGATGGGGATACAATTGATACAGTGACAAACTTTATTTTCCTGGGCTCCCAAATCACTGCAGATGGTGACTCCAGCCATGAAATTAAAAGACGCTTGCTCCTTGGAAGAAAAGCTATGACCAACCTAGTCAGCATATTAAAAGGCAGAGACATTGCTTTGCTAGCAAAGGTCCGTCTAGTCAAAGTTACAGTTTTTCCAGTAGTCATGAATGGATGTAAGAGTTGGACTATAAAGAAAGCTGAGGACTGAAAAACTGATGCTTTTTAACTGTGGTATTGGAGAAGACTCTTGAGAGTCCCTTGGACTGCAAGGAGATAAAATCAGTCAATCCTAAAGGAAGTCAGTCCTGAATATTCATTGTAAGAACTGAAGCTGAAGCTCCAGTACTTTGGCCACCTGATTCAAAGAACTGACTCATCTGAAAAGACCCTGATGCTGGGAAAGATTGAAGGAAGGAGGAGAATGGGACGACAGAGGGTGAGATGGTTGGATGGCATTGCTGACTCAATGGATATGAGTTTGAGCAAGCTCTGGGAGTTAGTAATGCACAGGGAGGCCTGGCATGCTGCAGTCCATGGGGTCACAAGGAGTTGCACATGACTGAGCTACTGAACTGAAACTAAGAAAAGTGGGCAGCGAGTCAAACTTGGTTTTCTTTTATTCTGAAAAATTCTTGGAAAATGTAAATCCCCCCAGATTGAGATTATGATCCCTCAATTAAATGATCTATGTTTTCTTTTTTTTGTAAAGATTTTTTAGAAACTTTCTTTATTTACACCTTTTTCAAGTTTTTTTTGTGGGCAGGCTTTCCTTTTGAAATCTCAAGTCTCCTTCAATGAAAGCTTTCTCTAAAGCATGTTTTGTAAGTGGTAAAGGCATTCACTAGCCGGAGAAGGCAATGGCACCCCACTCCAGTACTCTTGCCTGGAAAATCCCATGGACGGAGGAGCCTTGTAGGCTGCAGTCCATGGGGTTGCAAAGAGTCGGACACAACTGAGCGACTTCACTTTCACTTTTCACTTTCCTGCATTGGAGAAGGAAATGGCAACCCACTCCAGTGTTCTTGCCTGGAGAATCCCAGGGATGGGGGAGCCTGGTGGACTGTCGTCTCTGGGGTCGCACAGAGTCGGACACGACTGAAGCGACTTAGCAGCAGCAGCCAGAATAAAAGTACTATGTAAAATATTTTTAAATAAAATTTTCAGGGCAACCTTCCTTTTATACCAAACTAGGACTATTCCTACCTTTACCTCCAAAGGCAGGGATTTAAGAAACCAGGAAAATAGTTACATAATACTTACATTTATATTACTAAATTGCTTTTAATTTTATTTTTAAACTTATGCTAAAATACTTATTTGGGTCCCTTGAACACTATATTTTCTGCATTTAAAAAAAAATGATTTTTTAGGCCTTTTACCCACTTAGATCCTTGGAGTCAAACTGTTTAGTAGAATTACAGAAGCTCCATGGGCTTCACTGGTGACTCAGTGGGAAAGAATCTGCTTACCAGTGTAGGAGACACAGGTTCAATGCCTGGGTCAGGAAGATCCCCTGGAGAAGGAAATAGCAAACCACTCCAGTATTCTTGCCCAGAAAATTCCATGGACAGAGGGGCCTGGCAGGCTATATATAGTCCATGGGGTTGCAAAGGAGGTGAACATGACTTAATGACTAAACAACCATCACAACATAGAAGTCCCAGGTATATCCTGTAATAATTCTGGTTTGCTCTTTCTGCCCTTCTTGTACTGTTGTCTCTGTAGAATGATCATTTATTCAATAAGCAGGTAGGTAGATGTGCAATGAAGAGGGGAGAGAGCTGGTATAGATTTACAGAGAGAGAGCGAGATCTGAAATAGTAGGGAAATGGATGATCTAAGGAAACGTAGTAGCATGAAGGGCCCAATTGAGTGTAGTGACAAATAGAAACCCCTATTCAATTCCCCTGCCAATCTGCATGTCATATCTCAGCTGCACAGTGTCCTTGCATTTGCCCCAAGAGCCCTATAACTTACACTAGGGTTCTTCCAATGAAGGCCTCTAGTCCCCTTTCTATAACCTAAATTCAGATATTATGATTCCTTTGTTATACATTCTCCTAAAGAACAAATTAATGGATTAATTGAATAGTTCTCAGATACGAGTAGCTTTTACTGGTTGAACTCTTACCTTTTTCAAAGTAGCTGAGCATTTTTCACACTAGAGAAAAGAAAAAAAAATTTTTCAACATTTGGAAGACTCAGGTATCATATGAGAGCCTGAGAGGGAGAAATAATGTTTTGGAATAGGCATTAGTTTTCACCTGGGGGAAATCATGCTTAAGTCCAGACCTTCAGTCAGTTCAGTTCAGTCGCTCAGTTGTGTCCGACTCTTTGCAACCCCATGGACTGCAGCATGCCAAGCCTCCCTGTCCATTGCCAACTCCTGGAGTTTACTCAAACTCATGTCCATTGAGTTGGTGATGCCAAATGCCATCCAACCATCTCATCCTCTGTCATCCCATTCTCTTCCTGCCTTCAATCTTTCTCAACATCAGGGTCTTTTCAAATGAGTCAGTTCTTTGCATCAGGTGGCCAAAGTATTGGAGCTTCAGCTTCAGCATCAGTCCTTCCAATGAATATTCAGGACTGATTTCCTTTAGGATGGACTGGTTGGATCTCCTTACAGTCCAAGGGACTCTCAAGAGTCTTCTCCAACACCACAGTTCAAAAGCATCAATTCTTCAGTGCTCAGCTTTCTTTATAGTCCAACTCTCACATCCTTGGGATTATATTAAAGCAGCATCTGGTAGGTCTTCAGCTTCCAGGAAACAGACATATTTTTTTGTTTTTCTTCCCTCTAAATACAGTTCAACCCCGGACAACACATTGCATTGGCCAATAAGTTCATTCTGGTTTTTCTGCAACATCTTACAGAAAAGCCTGAATGAACTTTTTGACCAATCCAATATATAAAACAAACATTAAAAGAGTCTTTAATAATATATATATATATAAAATACTCTTAGAGAAGAAGAAAGCTATAATAAATCATGGGCTTACCCCACGCATGTCAGCAATAGCTATGTTGGAAACTCAGACTTTCACTTTTTTTTTTTTTTTTAAGTAATTAATTTATTTTTTATTGGAGGCAAATTATTTTACAATATTGTTTGGTTTTGCCATACATTGACATGAATTCACCCCAGGTTTAGTTACAGTCCCCCACCAAAGTGATATCAGTTGTGACCACATGGCCTAGAATTCCATACCTCCTTGAAACTAAGGCGCCATCCAATCCCTCCCCAGTGGAGAGGTGTCAGAGCAGACATAGTGGAAAGTTATGACTTTCATCCTGCTGCAGTGAGTTTCCTTTCCCCACTACCTGCTCTATGTCAGTGGAAGTAATATGGGAGGCAGTAATCAGGCATTCCATCCCCTCTCATCCAGGAAGTTATCAGTGAAGGCCTAGAGGAGAGCCAAAACTTCTACACACCCAGAAGTAATAAGGAGTACTGCCTGCCTTGGGTGTAGTACAAAGAAAGGCAAGCAGTGAACCTGAATTTCTATCCAAGCCTAATAGTGATGAGGTAAATTCATGGGAAATAGATGGAAAAACAGTGGAAACAGTGTCAGACTTTATTTTTTTGGGCTCCAAAATCACTGCAGATGCTGATTGCAGCCATGAAATTAAAAGACGCTTACTCCTTGGAAGGAAAGTTATGACCAACCTAGATAGTATATTAAAAAGCAGAGGCATTACTTTGCCAACCAAGGTCTGTCTAGTCAAGGCTATAGTTTTTCCCATGGTCATGTATGGATGTGAGAGTTGGACTGTAAAGAAAGCTGATCGCCGAAGAATTGATGCTTTTGAACTGTGGTGTTGGAGAAGACTCTTGAGAGTCCCTTGTACTGCAAGGAGATCCAACCAGTCCATTCTAAGGGAGATCGATCCTGGGTATTCATTGGAGGGACTGATGCTGAAGCTGAAACTGCAATACTTTGGCCACCTCATGCGACGAGTTGACTCACTGGAAAAGACTCTGATGCAGTGAAAGGTTGGGGGTGGGAGGAGAAGGGGACGACCGAGAATGAGATGGCTGGATGGCATCACCGACTCTGTGGACATGAGTTTGAGTGAGCTCCTGGAGTTGGTGATGGACAGGGAGGCCTGGCGTGCTGTGATTCATGGTGTCGCGGAGAGTTGGACACAACTGAGCGACTGAACTGAACTGAACACTCTCATTCCCTTGCTCAAGAAGTGCCAGAGGAAGTCAACTAAAAGAGATTTAAATAAAATGTAGACTTTCAAAATATAATAACTAAAATGTCAAAGATTCTATTAACATTCACTCATCATATCAAGAATCTAGAAGGTATCAAATTAGATAAAAATGACAATGAATATATTCCAACCCAGGGATGATAGAGACTCAAGAACCTAGAAAGTATCAAATGAGATTAAAAAAAAGAAAAGAATAGATTCCAAAACAGATGATAAACTTTAGAATTACTTGACAAAGCTGTCATCATAAAAATGCTTCAGTAAGCAATTACAAACAAAATAAACAATGAAAATATACCAACAGCAAATTATCAGAAAGTCTTGGCCAACAATAAAAGATATAAAAGAGAATCTGGTGGAAATTTTAAAAGTAAAAAATATAACTGAAATAAAAACTTAGTGATGAACTCAACAATAGGATGGAAGAAAGAGAGTAAAGAATCACTGAACTTAAGGATAGGACAATATCAGTGACTCAGTCTGAACAGAGAGAAAAAAAAATGAAATTTTAAAATAAATAGAACCTCAGGGACCTACAGAAATATAGCAAAATGTCTTAACACTCTTGTCATCAGATTTCCAGAAGGAGAGGAAAAAGAGTTCCCATATATCCCCTGTCTCCACACATGCATAACAACCCCCGCCCCCACCATATAGACATCCTTGAGAATATTCCTTGTGTGCTTGAGAAGAATGTGTATTTTGTTGCTGTTGGATGACATGCTCTCAATGAGTTTCTTAGTTCCGCTTGGTCTAAAGTACTTTTCAAATTTAACATTTCTTTTTTTTTTTTTTTTAACACAACTTTTATTTTTTTTAATTGGAGGCTAATTATTTTACAATATTATATTGGTTGGTTTTGCCATACATTGACATGAATCCGCCCCAGGTGTACATGAGTTCCCCCTCCCGAACCTCCCTCCCACCTCCTTCCTCCCCATATCCTCCCTCTGGGTCATGCCCGCATACCAGCCCCGAGCATCCTGTATGATGCATCGACCCTGAACTGGCAATTCATTTCACATATGATAATATACATGTTTCAATGCCATTCTCCCAAACCATCCCACCCTCACCCTCTCCCACAGAGTCCCAAAGACTCTTTTATACATCTGTGTCTCTTTTGCTGTCTCATATACAGGGTTATCATTTGCATCTTTCTAAATTCCATATATATGCATTAGTATATTGTATTGGTGTTTTTCTTGCTGGCTTACTTCACTCTGTATAATAGGCTCTAGTTTCATCCACCTCATTAGAACTGGTTCAAATGCATTCTTTTTAATGGCTGAGTAGTACTCCATTGTGTATATGTACCAAAGCTTTCTTATCCATTTGTCTGCAGATGGACATCTAGGTTGCTTCCATGTCCTGACTATTATAAACAGTGCTGTGATGAATATTGGAGTACATATGTCTCTTTCAATGCTGGTTTCCTCAGTGTGTATGCTCAGAAGTGCAATTGCTGGCTCATATGGCAGTTCTATTTCCAGTTTTTTGAGGAATCTCCACACTGTTCTCCATAGTGGCTGTACTAGTTTGCATTCCCACCAACAGTGTAAGAGGGTTCCCTTCTCTCCACACCCTCTCCAGCATTTATTGCATGTAGACTTTTGGATAGCAGCCATTCTGACTGGTGTGAAATGGTATCTCATTGTGATTTTGATTTGCATTTCTCTGATTATGAGGGATGTTGAGCATTTTTTCATGTGTTTGTTAGCCATCTTTATGTCTTCTTTGGAGAAATGTCTAGTTCTTTGGCCCATTTTTTGATTGGGTCATTTATTTTTCTGGAATTGAGCTGTAGGAGCTGCTTGTATATTTTGGAGATTAATCCTTTATCAGTTGCTTCATTTGCTATTATTTTCTCCCATTCTGAAGGCTGTCTTTTCACCTTGCTTATAGTTTCCTTTGCTGTGCAGAAACTTTTGATTTTAATTAGGTCCCATTTGTTTGTTTTTGCTTTTATTTCCAATATTCTGGGAGGTGGGTCTTGGAGGATCCTGCTGTGATTTGTCAGAGAGTCTTTTGCCTACGTTCTCCTCTAGGAGTTTTATAGTTTCTGGTCTTACATTTAGCTCTCTAACCCATTTTGAGTTTATTTTGGTGTATGGTGTTAGGAAGTGTTCTAGTTTCATTCTTTTACAAGTGGCTGACCAGTTTTCCCAGCACCACTTGTTAAAGAGACTGTCTTTTCTCCATTTTATATTCTTGCCTCCTTTGTCAAAGATAAGGTGTCCATAGGTGCGTGGATTTATCTCTGTACTTTCTATTTTGTTCCATTGATCTATATTTCTGTCTTTATACCAGTACCATATTGTCTTGGCTTTGTAGTAGAGCCTGAATTCCGGCAGGTTAATTCCCCCAGGTCCATTTTTCTTCCTCAAGATTGCTTTGGCTATTAGAAGTTTTTTGTATTTCCATACAAATTGTGAGATTATTTGTTCTAGTTCTGTGAAAAATATCATTGGTAGCTTGATAGGGATTGCATTGAATGTATAAATTACTTTGGGTAGTATACTCATTTTTACAATATATTCTTCCAATCCATGAACACGGTATATTTCTCCATCTATTAGTGTCCTCTTTGATTACTTTCACTAGTGTTTTATAGTTTTCTATGTACAAGTCTTTTGTTTCCTTAGGTAGATATAGTCCTTAGTATTTACTTCTTTTCATTGCAACAGTGAATGTAATAGTTTCCTTAATTTCTCTTTCTATTTTCTCATTATTAGTGTATAGGAATGCCAGTGATTTCTGTGTGTTGATTTTATTATATCCTGAAACTTTACTGTATTCATTGATTAGCTATAGTAGTTTTCTGATAGAGTCTTTAGGGTTTTCTGTGTAGAGGATCATGTCATCAGCAAACAGTGAAAGTTTTGCTTCTTCTTTTCCAATTTGTATTCCTTTTATGTCTTTTTCTGCTCTGATTGCTGTAGCGAAAACTTCCAGAACTATGTTGAATAGTAGTGGTGAGAGTGGGCACGCTTGTCTTGTTCCTGACTTTAGGGGAAATGCTTTCAGTTTTTCACTGTTGAGGATAATGTTTGCTGTGGGTTTGTCATATATAGTTTTTATTATGTTGAGATATGTCCCTTCTCTTCCCACTTTCTGGAGGGTTTTTATCATAAATGGATGTTGTATTTTGGAGAAAAAGGATTGAGAAGATGGAAGAAAGATTTAATAAGGACTTAGAGGAAATAAAAAAGAGTCAATATACAATGAATAATGCAATAGGTGAGATCAGAAACTCTCTGGAGGGAACAAACAGTAGAATAACAGAGGCAGAAGGCAGGATAAGCAAGCTAGAAGATAGAATTGTAGAAATAATTGAAGCAGAGAGGAAAAAAGAAAAATGAATTAAAAGAAATGAGGACAATATTAGAGATCTCTGGGACAATGTTAAACACTCCAACATTTGAATCATAGGAGTCCCAGAAGAAGAAGACAAAAAGAAAGACCATGAGAGAATACTTGAGAAGATAATAGTTGAAAACTTCCCTAAAATGGGGAAAGAAATAATCACCCAAGTCCAAGAAACCCAGAGAGTCCCTAACAGGAAAAACCCAAGGTGAAATACTCCAAGACACATATTAATCAAATTAACAAAGATCAAACACAAAGAACAAATATTAAAAGCAGCAAGGGAAAAGCAGCAAATAACACACAAGAGGATTCCCATAAGGATAACAGCTGATCTTTCAACAGAAACTCTTCAGGCCAGGAGGGAATGGCAAGACATACTTAAAGTGATGAAAGAAAATAACCTACAGCCCAGATTACTGTACCCAGCAAGGATCTCATTCAAATATGAAGGAGAAATCAAAAACTTTACAGACAAGCAAAAGCTGAGGGAATTCAGCATCACCAAACCAGCTCTCCAACAAATGCTAAAGGATCTTCTCTAGACAGGAAACTCAGAAAGGGTGTATAAACTCGAACCCAAAGCAATAAAGAAAATGGCAACGGGAGCATACTTATCAATAATTACCTTAAACGTTCAGTTCAGTTCAGTCGCTTAGTCGTGTCCGACTCTCCGCGACCCCATGAACAGAGCACGCCAGGACTCCCTGTCCATCACCAACTCTCAGAGTTCACTCAAACTCATGTCCACAGACTCGGTCATGCCATCCAGCCATCTCATTCTCGGTCGTCCTCTTCTGCTCCCACCCCCAAACTTTCCTAGCATCAGAGTCTTTTCCAGTGAGTCAACTTGTCGCATGAGGTGGCCAAAGTATTGCAGTTTCAGCTTTAGCATCAGTCCTTCCAATGAATACCCAGGATTGATCTCCTTTAGAATGGACTGGTTGGATCTCCTTGCAGTATAAGGGACTCAAGAGTATTCTCCAACACCACAGTTCAAAAGCATCAATTCTTCGGCGATCAGCTTTCTTCACAGTCCAACTCTCACATCCATACATGACCATGGGAAAAACCATAGCCTTGACTAGACGGACCTTGGTTGGCAAAGTAATGTCTCTGCTTTTTAATATACTACCTAGGTTGGTCACAACTTTCCTTCCAAGGAGTAAGCGTCTTTTAATTTCATGGCTGCAATCAGCATCTGCAGTGATTTTGGAGCCCCCCAAAATAAAGTCTGACACTGTTTCCACTGTTTCCTCATCTATTTCCCATGAAGTGATGGGACCAGATGCCATGATCTTTGTTTTCTTCATGTTGAGCTTCAAGCCAACTTTTTCACTCTCCTCTTTCACTTTCATCAAGAGGCTTTTGAGTTCCTCTTCACTTTCTGCCATAAGGGTAGTGTCATCTGCATATCTGAGGTTATTGATATATCTCCCAGCAATCTTGATTCCAGCTTGTGCTTCTTCCAGCCCAGCGTTCCTCATGATGTACTCTGCATGTAAGTTAAATAAGTAAGGTGACAATATACAGCCTTGATGTACTCCTTTTCCTATTTGGAACCAGTCTGTTGTTCCATGTCCAGTTCTAACTGTTGCTTCCTGACCTGCATACAGGTTTCTCAAGAGGCAGGTCAGGTGGTCTGGGATTCCCATCTCTTTCAGAATGTTCCACAGTTTCTTGTGATCCACACAGTCAAAGGCTTTGGCATAGTCAATGAAGCAGAAATAGATGTTTTCCTGGAACTCTCTTGCTTTCTCCATGATCCAGCGGATGTTGGCAATTTGATCTCTGGTGCCTCTGCCTTTTCTAAAACCTGCTTGAACATCTGGGAGTTCACGGTTCACATATTGCTGAAGCCTGGCTTGGAAAATTTTGAGCATGACTTTACTAGCGTGTGAGATGAGTGCAATTGTGCGGTAGTTTGAGCATTCTTGGGCATTGCCTTTCTTTAGGATTTGAATGAAGACTGACCTTTTCAAGTCCTGTGGCCATTGCTGAGTTTTCCAAATTTGCTGGCATATTGAGTGTAGCACTTTCACAGCGTCATCTTTCAAGTTTTGAAATAGCTCAACTGTAATTCCATCACCTCCACTAGCTTTGTTAGTAGTGATGCTTTCTAAGGCCCATTTGACTTCACATTCCAAGATGTCTGGCTCTAGGTCAGTGATCACATTATCGTGACTATCCTGGTCGTGAAGATCTTTTTTGTACAGTTCTTCTGTGTATTCTTGCCACCTCTTCTTAATATCTTCTGCTTCTGTTAGGTCCATACCATTTCTATTCTTTATTGAGCCCATCTTTGCATGAAATGTTCCCTTGGTATCTCTAATTTTCTTGAAGAGATCTCTTGTTTTTCCTATTCTGTTGTTTTCCTCTATTTCTTTGCATTGATCACTGAGGAAGGCTTTCTGATCTCTCCTTGCTATTCTTTGGAACTCTGCATTCAGATGCTTATATCTCTCCTTCTCTCCTTTGCTTTTCGCTTCTCTTCTTTTCACAGCTATTTGTAAGGCCTCCTCAGACAGCCATTTTGCTTTTTTGTACATCATTTCCATGAGGATGGTCTTGGTCCCTGTCTCCTGTACAATGTCATGAACCTCTGTCCAGAGTTCATCAGGCACTCTATCTATCAGATCTAGTCCCTTAAATCTATTCCTCACTTCCACTGTATAATCATAAGGGATTTGATTTAGGTCATATCTGAATGGTCTAGTGGTTTTCCCTACTTTCTTCAATTTAAGTCTGAATTTGGCAATAAGGAGTTCATGATCTGAGCCACAGTCAGCTCCTGGTCTTGTTTTTGCTAACTGTACAGATCTTTTCCATCTTTGGCTGCAAGGAATATAATCAATCTGATTTCAGTGTTGACCTTCTGGTGATGTCCATGTGTAGAGTCTTCTTTTGTGTTCTTGGAAGAGGATGTTTGCTATGACCATTGCGTTCTCTTGACAAAACTATTAGCCTTTGCCCTGCTTCATTCTGTGTTCCAAGGCCAAATTTGCCTGTTACTCCAGGTGTTTCTTGACTTCCTACTTTTGCATTCCAGACGTTGGCCCAGGCGGCGCAGACGTGAGAGACGCCGGCCCCACGCCTGAGGCCAAGGCCGGTGGCCGAGAGGAGCTACCCCACGTCCAATAGGTGGTGGTTGCGTGGGTGCAGGAGGGCCGAGAGGAGCTAATCCACGTTCAAGGTCGGGGGGGCGGCCTTGAGGAGATACCCCTCATCCAAGGTAAGGTGCAGCGGCTGCGCTTTCTTGGAGCAGCTGTGAAGAGATATCCCATGCCCGAGGTAAGAGAACCCCAAATAAGACGGTAGGTATTGCGAGGGGGCATCATAGGGCAGACACACTGAAATCATAATCACAGGAAACTAGTAGATCTGATCACATGGACCACAGCCGTATGTGGTCCACTGGAGAAAGGAATGGCAAACCACTTCAGTATGCTTGCCTTGAGAACCCCATGAACAGTATCAAAGGGCAAAATGATAGGATACTGAATGAGGAATTCCCCAGTCGTTAGGTGCCCAGTATGCTACTGGAGATCAGTGGAGAAATAACTCTAGAAGGAATGAAGGGATGGAGCAAAAGCAAAACCAATACCCAATTGTGGATGTGACCGGTGATAGAAACAAAGTCTGGTGCTGTAAAGAGCAATATTGCATAGGAACCTGGAATGTTAGGTCCATGAATCAAGGCAAATTGGAAGTGGTCAAACAGGAGATGGCAAGAGTGAACATAGACATTCTAGGAATCAGCGAACTAAGATGGACTGGAATGGGTGAATTTAACTCAGATGACCATTATATCTACTACTGTGGGCAGGAATCCCTTAGAAGAAATGGAGTAGCCATCATGGTCAACAAAAGAGTCTGAAATGCAGTACTTGGATGCAATCTTAAAAACGACAGAATGATTTCTGTTCATTTCCAAGGCAAACCATTCAATATTACAGTAATCCAGGCCTATGCCCCAACCAGTAACGCTGAAGAAGCCGACGTTGAACGGTTCTATGAAGACCTACAAGACCTTTTAGGACTAACCTTAAACGTAAATTGGTTGAATGTCCCAACCAAAAGACAAAGGCTGGCTAAATGGATACAAAAACAAGACCCCCATATATGTTGTCTACAAGAGACCCACCTCAAAACGAGGGACACATATAGACTGAAAGTGAAGGGCTGGAAAAAGATATTCCATGCAAATAGAGAACAAAAGAAAGCAGGAGTAGCAGTACTCATACCAGAAAAAATAGACTTTAAAACAAAGGCTGTGAAAAGAGACAAAGAAGGAAACTACATAATGATCAAAGGATCAATCTAAGAAGAAGATATAACAATTATAAATATTTATGCACCCAACATAGGAGCACCGCAATATGTAAGACAATTACTAACAAGTATGAAAGGGGAAATTAACAACAATGCAATAATAGTAGGAAATTTTAATACCCCACTTACATCTATGGATAGATCGACTAAACAGAAAATTAACAAGGAAACACCAACTTTAAATGATACAATAGACTGATCTCTATAGGACATTTCACACCAAAACAATGAATTTCACCTTTTTCTCAAGCGCACACGGAACCTTTTCCAGGATAGATCACATCCTGGGCCACAAATTTAACATTTCCTTGTTAATTTTCTGTCTGGATGATCTACCCATTATTGAAAGTGGGGTATTGAATTCTCTTCTACTATTATTGTATTGTTTTCTATTTCTTCCTTCAGATCTGTAAGTGTTCAAAATACTGAGATGGTTCAAAGTAGGGTGTATGTATATTTACAATTATTATATCTTCTTAATTAATTGACCCAGTTATATTATAATGGTCATTTTTGTCTCTTATTATCATTTTTGGTTTCAAGTCTATTTCATCTGATCCAAGTGTAGCTATCTCTGATCTCTTTTCCTTCTAATTCCACAGAATACCTTTTGCTGTCATTTCATTTTGGACCTATGTGTGTCCTGAAAGCTAAAGTGAGTTAGTTTCTTGTAGGTTGCATACAGTTGAGACTTTTTTTTCTTTTAATCTATCCAGCCATTATATATCTTTTGACTGGAAAATGTAATCCATTAACACAAAAACAATACCCAGTTGTGGATGTGACTGGTGATAGAAGCAAGGTCCAATGCTACAAAGAGCAATATTGCATAGGAACTTGGAATGTTAGGTCCATGAATCAAGGCAAATTGGAAGTGGTCAAACAGGGGATGGCAAGAGTGCATGTAGAACATTCTAGAAATCAGTGAACTAAAATGGATTAGAATGGGTGAATTTAACTCAGATGACCATTATATCTACTACTGTGGGCAGGAAAACCTTAGAAGAAATGGAGGAGCCATCATGGTCATAAAAGAGTCCGAAATGCAGTATTTGGATACAATCTCAAAAATGACAGAATGATCTCTGTTCGTTTCCAAGGCAAACCATTCAATATTACAGTAATCCAAGCCTATGCCCCAACCAGTAATGCTGAAGAAGCCGAAGTTGAACGGTTCTATGAAGACCTACAAGATCTTTTAGAACTAACACCCAAAAAAGATGTCCTTTTCATTATAGGGGACTGGAATGCAAAAGTAGGAAGTCAAGAAACACCTGGAGTAACAGGCAAATTTGGTCTTGGAGCACGGAATGAAGCAGGGCAAAAGCTAATAGAGTTTTGTCAAGAGAATGCACTGGTCATAGCAAACACCCTCTTCCAACAACACAAGAGAAGACTCTACACATGGACATCACCAGATGGTCAACACCAAAATCAGATTGATTATATTCCTTGCAGCCAAAGATGGAGAAGCTCTATACAGTTAGCAAAAACAAGACCAGGAGCTGACTGTGGCTCATATCACGAACTTCTTATTGCCAAATTCAGACTTAAATTGAAGAAAGAGAAAACCACTAGACAATTCAGCTGCTGCTGCTGCTAAGTCACTTCAGTCGTGTCCGACTCTGTGTGACCCCATAGACGGCAGCCAACCAGGCTCCTCAGTCCCTGGGATTCTTCAGGCAAGAACACTGGAGTGGGTTGCCATTTCCTTCTCCATTGTGTGAAGGTGAAGTCGCTCCGTCATGTCCAACTCTTCACGACCCCATGGACTGCAGCCTACCAGGCTCCTCCATCCATGGGATTTTCTAGGCAAGAGTACTGGAGTGGCATGCCATTTCCTTCTCCAGACCATTCAGATATGACCTAAATCAAATCCCTTATAATTATACAGTAGAACTGAGAAATAGATTTAAGGGACTAGATTTGATAGATAGAGTGCTTGATGAACTCTGGACGGAGGTTCGGGACATTGTACAGGAGACAGGGACCAAGACCATCCTCATGGAAAAGACATGCAAAAAGGCAAAATGGCTGTCTGAGGAGGCCTTACAAATAGCTGTGAAAAGAAGAGAAGCGAAAAGCAAAGGAGAAAAGGAAAGTATAAGCATTTGAATGCAGAGTTCCAAAGAATAGCAAGGAGAGATAAGAAAGGCTTCCTCAGTGATCAATGCAAAGAAATAGAGGAAAACATTAGAATAGGAAAGACAAAAGATCTCTTCAAGAAAATTAGAGATACCAAGGGAACATTTCATGCAAAGATGGGCTAGATAAAGGACAGAAATGGTATGGACCTAACAGAAGCAGAAGATATTAAGAAGAGGTGGCAAAAATACACAGAAGAACTGTACAAAAAAGATCTTCGTGACCAAGATAATCATGATGGCGTGATCACTGACCTAGAGCCAGACATCTTGGAATGTGAAGTCAAGTGGGCCTTAGAGAGCATCACTACGAACAAAGCTAGTGTAGGTGATGGAATTCCAGTTGAGCTATTTCAAATCCTGAAAGATGATGCTGTGAAAGTGCTACACTCAATATGCCAGCAAATTTGGAAAACTCAGCAGTGGCCACAGGACTGGAAAAGGTCAGTCTTCATTCCAATCCCAAAGAAAGGCAATGCCAAAGAATGCTCAAACTACCGCACAATTGCACTCATCTCTCACGCTAGTAAAGTCATGCTCAAAATTCTCCAAGCCAGGCTTCAGCAGTATGTGAACCATGAACTTCCAGAAGTTCAAGCAGGTTTTAGAAAAGGCAGAGGCACCAGAGATCAAATTGCCAACATCCGCTGGATCATCGAAAAAGCAAGAGAGTTCCAGGAAAACATCTATTTCTGCTTCATTGACTATGCCAAAGCCTTTGACTGTGTGGATCACAAGAAACTGTGGAACATTCTGAAAGAGATGGGAATCCCAGACCACCTGACCTGCCTCTTGAGAAACCTGTATGCAGGTCAGGAAGTAACAGTTAGAACTGGACATGGAACAACAGACTGGTTCCAAATAGGAAAAGGAGTACATCAAGGTTGTATATTGTCACCCTGCTTGTTTAACTTATATGCAGATTACATCATGAGGAACGCTGGGCTGGAAGAAGCACAAGCTGGAATCAAGATTGCCGGGAGAAATATCAATCACCTCAGATATGCAGATGACACTACCCTTATGGCAGAAAGTGATGAGGACCTCAAAAGCCTCTTGATGAAAGTGAAAGAGGAGAGTGAAAAGGTTGGCTTGAAGCTCAACATTCAGAAAACCAAGATCATGGCATCTGGTCCCTTTACTTCATGGTTAATAGATGGGGAAACAGTGGAAACAGTGTCAGACTTTATTTTGGGGGGCTCCAAAATCACTGCAGATGCTGATTTCAGCCATGAAATTAAAAGATGCTTACTCCTTGGAAGGAAAGTTATGACCAACCTAGATAGCATATTCAAAAGCAGAGACATTACTTTGCCAACAAAGGTCCGTGTAGTCAACGCTATGGTTTTTCCCATGGTCATGTATGGATGTGAGAGTTGGACTGTGAAGAAAGTTGGATCACCGAAGAACTGATGCTTTTGAACTGTGGTGTTGGAGAAGACTCTTGAGAGTCCCTTGGACTGCAAGGAGATCCAATCGGTCCATTCTAAAGGAGATCAATCCTGGGTGTTCATTGGAAGGACTGATGCTAAAGCTGAAACTCCAGTACTCTTGCCACTTCATGCGATGAGTTGACTCACTGGAAAAGACTCTGATCCTGGGAGGGATTGGGGGTGGGAGAAGACAGGGACAACATAGGATGAGATGGCTGGATGGCATGACCGATTCGATGGACATGAGTTTGTGTGAACTCTGGGAGTTGGCGATGGACAGGGAGGCCTGGCGTGCTGTGATTCATGGGGTCGCAAAGAGTCGGACATGACTGAGTGACTGCACTGAACTGAAGGACTTATCAATACCATTTTGTCGTTTTCTTGGTATTTTGTACTTCTATTTTTGTTTTCTTCGTTTCTTGCTGTCTTCCTTTATAAATTGGTGCTTTTCCATAGTGATATCCTTTGATTCCATTCTGCTTTTCCTTTCATGTATCTATTGTAGATTTTTGCTTTGTGATTCCCATGAGACTCACATATAATGTCTTAGACATGTAACATCTACTTTACAATGATGACAACTTCTATCACTTATACAAACTCTATCCTTTTATTCCCCTCTTTTATAAGTTTAATGTCACTAGTTACACCTTTTAATATTGTGTATCCAATAACACACTATTGAAGCTATAGCTCTTTTTAATACATTTTTTAACTTTTCCACTAGGATAAGAAATTAACACATCACCATATTTAATATTAATGTATTCTGTGATTATTCTTGTTTTTTTTTGTTCCACGGTGTTGCTAAAACTTTCTAAGTAAACTCTAGAGGTCTCCTAGCGCTGATTTTGTTCATGGATAACTGTTGAATCATTGCTCTTCGTGGTGGGGGACTGGGTTCTCTTACTTCAGCATTTTCCCACAATCCAGAAGTTTCTATTTTCATATCTTCAAGCTCAGATTCTGTCTTCAGACATGTCTGGCCTGCTTATAAGCCCATCAAAGACAGTCTCCATTTCGGTGACAGTGTTTTCTTATTTCTAGCATTTCTTTTTGACTTTGACTTTTTTCTTAGAATTTTCATTTGTTTATATTGTCTGCCCTTGAATGTTGTCTACTTTTTAAATTAAAGACTTTAGTATATCAATCATAGTTTCTAAAAATTTCTGGTCTGATAATTCCAACATTTCTGCAGTATCTGACTTTGGTTCCAATGCTCATTCAGCCTCTCCAGATTTTGTTTTTTGCCTTTTAGTATGCCTTGTAATTTTTAATTGAAAAGTGGACATGATATACTGGGTAAAATAAACTGCAGTGAATAGTCCTTTAATAATGTAATGGTATGGTGGGTGGGGAAGTGTGCTTTTACTCTATGATTAGATTATCAGTCTTTTTGTAAGACTGTGCTCCTGGACTATCAGTTTCACTAGTGCTTTCAGGTTTTTTTTTTTTTTTTTTTTTTAATTCTCTCTTTACGTGGCACAGTATGGCCAGGTGGAGGCTGAAGGTATTTACCTTCCCCAGTGTGGAAAACTAGAGAAAGTGGAATCTGATTATTTCCCTTCCCTTCTGTATAAGTAAGCTCAGATGAAACCCCAGCATTATCTGGTGAAATAGTTTCTCCTGAAAGTGGCTTTGTTAAGAAGAACCAAATGCTCTGGTATATTTAAACATGGTTCCTTTTCCTTAGCCCTTCTGGAAGCTTGAGAGGATTTGTCTCTGAGATTTACTAGGACTATGAGAGGTCTTGGAGGCAAAATCACAAATATGTGGCGCTCCCCCATGACTGGGTCTCCTGAAGTTTTTAAGTAGATTTGTTCACATTGAGCTTCCAGCAAATTGTCAATTATACTTTTGATTGTCCTACAATGTCACTGGCTCCCAGAGAGGGTTCTGCTTGAGTTTCTGTTCTACTAAATTGTAATTTTCTGTATTTTCTTTCTGTCTCTCCAATTTAGGGGGATGAAATTTGCCCTGTAACCTCACTTTTTCTGATAAATTTCTAAGATATTGATTTTCAGTTTGTTCAGATTCATTAGGACAGAGTGGTGACTTTTAAATTTCTTACAGAATGTATGGAACCTGGAGTGCTAACTGGTGTTTTTATTTTTACAAAGGTGCAAAAGACTTCAACAGAAGCAAGATAGACTTTTCAACAAAGGGTGCTGAGGCAACTGAACAATCCTTGTCAAAAAGTGAACCATAACCTAAGTTTTACATCTAATAAAAAAAACAACAACTGAAAATGGTTCACAGAATTTATTTAAAATTATGAAATTAAAAAAAAAAACATGGTAGAAAATTTTCAGCCTCGGAACAAACAGGTAAAGAGTTTTTTGACCTAATAGAAAAATCACAACCACATAAGCAAAAAAGCAACTAATTAGACTATAAAATGAAAACTTTTCCCCTGTGAAAGATATTTTATAAGGATGAAAAGGCAAGTTGCAGACAAGGAGAAAACGTTTGCAAACCACCTATTTGACAAAAAACTAATATCTAGAATATTTAGTGAACTCTCACAATTCAATATAAAAAATTCTATTAAGAAATAGGATAAACAGAAGAAAGGAATATATTGATGACAAGTAAATACACAAAAAGACATTCAACATCATAAGCCATTAAGGAAATGCAAGTTAAACCAGAAGATATTGCTATAAACCTCAGAGTACCTAAAACAAAAAAAATAATAGTGATAATACCAAATGCTGGAAAGAATGTGGAAAAACCAGACCACTCACACACTGCTGCTAAGAATAAACAGTGGTACAATCACAATAAAAAATATTTTGGACTTTTCTTCAAAAAAAAACCTGTGACTACTATGTGGCCCAGCAATTACACTTCTGGAAATTTATCCCCCCCAAAATGAAAACCTATGTTCCCTCAGAAATATATATATATATATATATATATATATAGAGAGAGAGAGAGACATATTTGTGGTAATGTTGTTTGTAATAGCCCCAAACTGGACACAGTCTTGATATCCTTTATCAGGTGAATGGTTAAATGAACTGTGGTTCATCCATACCAAAAAATATTACTCAGCAATGGAAAAGAACAAACTATTGATACATATAGAATGATTCTCCACAGAATTATTCTGAATGAAAAAACCCAGCCCCATGATTCCACATATGTAATATTTTTGAAATCACAGAATCAGAGAAATGGAAAAGATTAGTGATTTCAGGGTCCCAGGATGGTAGGGATGGAAAGTAGGTGTGGGGATGGCTATAAAAGGGCAATTTGAGGGATACTTGTGTTGATGGAAACCTCTATGTCTTTACTAAATCAGTATCACTATTCTGGTTATCATATTGTACTATAGGTTTGTAAGACATTACCATTGGTGAAATCTGGTTAAGAAGTATATATGATCTTGTTACATGATTTCTTACAGGTTCATATGAATCTATAGTCATTTCAAAATAGTTTATTTAAAAACTGAAGAGAGGGAAGCATACTAAAAAAAAAAAAAAAAAAGCAATACAAAACAAACAACAGAGCAGAAAAGACTTCCTAAGAGACTTCAGTGTGGAAGATAGTAAACCCCCTCATCAACTGCAGTCTCATTCTGATTTCTACATACAGATCAGGTAGAATTTAGAAATCCCTGGCAAGCCTGAGATACTTTCCTTTTCCGACCGTGCAACCTCACCCTGTGATAGCACTCCTGGAATTCGTCTCTGAACAGGTCAACAGTTTTTTCTGGATTCAAATTCTGACATGTCCTTTTAGGACGATGAGCAAGCTACTTGAGCTTCCTACCATTCCAGCATCCCACTTGTAAAACAGTCAGCAACATGCCCAGACCTACTGAGAGCATGCCCTTGTCAGCCTTCCAAGTTTATTGATATTTACATTGATGATACAAGTTTTTTGAGAGCCTCTTTTTCTGCTGCCTGGTGTTTGCTTTCGTAGGAGAAAGGCCAGACAATTGAGAGGAAAGCAGGCAGCGCTCATGCTGGATTCATTGGCACAGCACACTGAAGAGCAAGCAAACCACCAAACAGAGGGTATTGATAAGGAGACTAAATTCATTTGAAATCACTAAGACTCAGTTAGGGGCATATTGTATTAAGGGAAATGCCATTACTGAAGGGCCCAGGGAAAGACTGTATGCCAAGTCATGAGAGCTTTTCAGCTCACTGGATGGCTGCCATTGCACCCACGCACTACATTTGATGGTCTGAAAGTAGAGATAATTTCTGCATAGATCATAAAGGGACTTGAAAATAGCTCAGTCCCTAGGAGCACAAGCAAGAGCTGAATTGTCTGCGAGTGAGAGCATTCAAGAAAGAATCCCTCTGCAGTTAAAAAAGAAAAAGAAAAGAAAAAATATACCAAGTAGTATGAATCCCCACTTTTCATAAAGACTTCCTTTCATCATAATGGTATGTTAGCGTATTTTAAAAACTCCACACTGAGGACCATCATTCGTGTCTGTGACGGCTTTTCTGCAAAGCATCTTACTTTTTCTAGAGAATATGGCAATGGAACTGAGATTTATTTAATACAGTTTAACCAGTTTTAGTTAGAACATTTCTCCCAGCTGAAAGTTCCCCACTCAGGTCGTAAGAGCAGCTTAGGGTCTTTTCTTGCTGTAAGAACGAGTTTGTTGCCTGCCAGAAATCACAGAGAAGATTCAGAAAACCTGTTTTCTTCTAAGCAGCTTCCTAGCACTTCCTCGAAGGTTGTTTGAGGTTTCCTTGCTTGATGTCTCTCACACTGCCCTTGCACTGTTAATCCTGGGGAGCAAGGACATACTGTAAACACGAGTCCATTTCAGTCATGTGTATAAATCTTGTTCAGGTTATTCAGACTAAGGCAGCCCCTTATCTAACAAGCACCAGAGCAGACTTTTGAAAACACTTTTCACCTGTGACAGTAACAGCCCAGTTTTGTCCTCGCCAACAATGGAATAAATGTAATATCTCATGTCAGCTAACTCTATGTCTTATTTATGCCAAATTCTTCTGGGTTCAGCACTTTAAGACTGGCTTTGCATTAGTATTTTATTCCAGGACAGACTCCTAGAATAGCATTGCCCTGAAAAGAAAGGAGAGATTTTTCTTTTAAGTAAAATTCTATAATGACCAAAGTAGACAGATTTGTCTTTGCTGTGCTATTTTACCTTAACTACATTGTGTGTTAATCTGGAGAAATCATGCTTTGAAGCTATGATAAAAAGTATGTTGAAAACTACCAGAATTATGCCAAACAGTATGAGGTGATTCAGGTAGTCAGCAAACAGGACTAATTGCTGGTTGGGAAAAGATCAAGGGTTATTCACTGCCCTCTGAGTGTTTCTGCCTAAAAATAAGCTTCTTTACAAGTTCAGTTCAGTCGCTCAGTCATGTCCAACTCTTTGCAACCCCATGAACCGAAGCATGCCCGGCCTCCCTGTCCATCATCAACACCTGGAGTCCTCCCAAACCCATGTCTATTGAGTCGGTGATGCCATCCAACCATCTCATCCTCTGTTGTCCCCTTCTCCTCCTTCCCTCAATCTTTCCCAGTGTCAGGGTCTTTTCCAATGAGTCAGCTTTTCGCATCAGGTGGCCAAAGTATTGGAGTTTCAGCTTCAACATCAGTCCTTCCAATGAATACCCAGGACTGATCTCCTTTAAGATGGACTGGTTGGATCTCCTTGCAGTCCAAGGGACTCAAGAGTCTTCTCCAACACCACAGTTCATAAACATCAATTCTTCTGTGCTCAGCTTTCTGTATAGTCCAACTCTCACATCCATACATGACCACTGGGAAAACCATAGCCTTGACTAGATGGACCTTTGCTGACAAAGTAATGTCTCTGCTTTTTAATATGCTGTCTAGGTTGGTCATAACTTCCTTCCAAGAAGTAAGTATGTACATGCTAATGTGGGGTCCTAATAGAATTATGGAGACATTTCCTTCTCTGTGACCACAAACGCACATGGTTAGTCTTTTGACAACAGGATCATAGTTTTTTTTTCTTGATACTTCTGAAGCATCAAAAAGAACTTTATTCTACCGAACTGCCTATTTCAAAATAGATTACAATTTGCAAATGTTTGTAAAACTATCAGAGACCTGATTTGCAGGTGGGTGTTTCAGTATATCAAATTAATAGCAAATGTATCAATTTCAAAATACCTAAGTACACTTTCATTAATTGTGAAACTTTATTTTGAGAAAGAAGGCACAAGTTTTGGAAAAAGAGAGAAAAGCCTGGAATGACTTGTACTTATTCCTCTAATTTATGCTCTGCTGCTGCTGCTGCTGCTAAGTCACTTCAGTCGTGTCCGACTCTGTGTGACCCCATAGATGGAAGCCCACCAGGCTCCCCCGTCCCTGGGATTCTCCAGGCAAGAACACTGGAGTGGGTTGCCATTTCCTTCTCCAATGTGTGAAAGTGAAAAGTGAAAGTGAAGTCGCTCAGTCGGGTCCAACCCTTAGCGACCCCATGGACTGCAGCCTACCAGGCTGCTCCATCCATGGGATTTTCTAGGCAAGAGTACTGGAGTGGCTTGCCATTGCCTTCTCCGAATTTATGCTCTACATAATATCTAAGTGAATTTTCATCATTGAGATCTGATCATATTACTCTCTTGCCAGAACTCTTCAACTGTTGCCCACTTCCTTCAGGATTAAAGCTAATCTCCTTTGAGTAGTAAGCTTGTACACCCATTAGGGTCTGATTTCTGTCTAATTCTGCCTGTTAGGGTCCAATTTCTGTTTAACCCTGTTGTCTCTTTCCTAGGTGTTTCCCTAGATGATCCAGCAACACTGAACTATCAGTCTAGAGGTGTCAATGTTTTCTTTGGCCTTTATGTTTTTACATTTGTCTAGAAGGCCTTCCCATTACTCAGTGGGAAACTGCTTATTAAGTCTGAGTGTAAATATGATCCCACTCTGGAAGCCTTCCCTAGTGTCACCAGCAGGCTTTCCTTCACCTATGATGTAACCCTACTGCATTTTGTGCATCTACATATTGTGTCATTACAAATACTGTTGGATATATCTGTTTGCCAACTAAAATATAAACTTCCTCAGGGAAGGAACCATGTATTTTCATCGTTTTTTCTCTGGCACTTAGTACAGTGTCTGGTATATGCAAGTTCTCAAAAAAATTTTTTGAATGTGTCAATGAATAAACGAATCAATTAATGGCAGTAGCTGTAGAGACAATAAATTTATTGTTTTAAACACAAAGCAGTGAAATAAAAATAGAGATGAAGAGAAAAGAAGGCAAGTGTCTAATTTCCTCATTTAGTAATTTGCAGTGTAGTTTCAGTTCATTTCAGTCATTCAGTCATGTCCAACTCTTTGCGACCCCATGAATCACAGCACGCCAGGCCTCCCTGTCCATCACCAACTCCCGGAGTTCACTCAAACTCATGTCCAGAGTCGGTGATGCCATCCAGCCATCTCATTCTCTGTCGTCCCCTTCTCCTCCCGCCCTCAACCTTTCCCAGCATCAGAGTCTTTTTCAGTGAGAAGGCTTAAAGCCCATTCCCAGAGCTGCTCGTGTGATACTCTTCCTCAACACTGTGACCCATGCTTAAATTTTCTCAGAGGTACAATGGCATCATTGTCCTCTTCGTCTTCATCATCATGAATACATCACAACATTACACTCTTCTTTAGTTCAGACTCTGCCCACTCACTGAGATAAAGTAAAGGAAACATTTACACAAGTTCATGGCTCAAAATAAATAATTTCCCCCCAGTTTGCAAGGAGAATCAGCTTGCAGAAGCAAAATAAATGAGTCTTTTGGCAGAGCCAAAGAAATCTATATGTCCAGATACATGCTTTTGTCAGCCTTTAAAATAAACAAAGTACTATTTCAACATGATGGCTTAATGTTTGAGTCCCTTGGACTGCACCCTGTGAAGGGAACTGTGTCTGACCTAGGCAGTGTGATCTATAGCAAAATGATCGGAAGCTATTAGTGCTCCCTAATGCCCTTTTGGCATGCTCATAGTCAGATTATTCATGGTCTTCATTTCAAAAGAGAATTTATTTAAATATTTGCTTAATGACTGTACCCAAAGACATAGTTTTCACACCTACCTCACAGTAATGTTGGTAGAAAAAAAAGAATTAGTCGCTCAGTCATGTCTTACTCTTTGCAATCCCCGTAGTCTGTAGCCTGCCAGGCATCTCTGTCCATGGAATTCTTCAGGCAAGAATAGTGGAATGGGTTGCCATTTCCTACTCAAACGGATCTTCCTGACCCAGGGATCAAACCCCAGTCTCCTGAATTTCAGGCAGATTCTTTAGAAATGTAAAAATGAAAATTGACATAGGGTTTGATTTCCTTCTTAGAACAATTTGTGTTAAAATTTTCAATGTTGAAAATAATGACTGAGCAAAATTATATTAACAGTTGGAGTGCCCAGAGAGTAAAGCATGCTGGCTATGCAGATTTTCTGCTCTTGTGTTTCCAATCACTTCAGTTGCTCAGTCATGTCCCAGTCTTTGCGACCCCATGGACTGCAGAATGCCAGGCTTCCCTGTCCTCTTGTGTTTCCAAGAGAGCAGTGATTAGCAGAGCAGACCTGGGAATTAATTGCTTGGGTTCAAAAATGGGCTCTGCCACTTCTTTTCTGTTTGAGCTTGGAAACTGTATTAACTTCTCTGTAACTTCAAGGTCTTCATTGAAAAAATAAAATAATGAGCATTCATCTTCATTGTGACATCTGTCGTATTATAGCCTGAAACAAAAATACAAAACCATGTGCCTCTATATGTAGTTATAAACTATTCTCCCATATTTTAAATCAAGAGGAAGAAAAAGTTAATAAAAGTTCTACACTCAAAAAACCATGATGACATTTCATCAATGAATTTGATAAAGTTGCGAAATTAATTTATTAATTTGTAATTCTGTAGTTACAAAATTAATATACAGACATCTGTTTCATTTCTACACACTAGCAATAAACTATCAGAAATAGAACTTAAGGAGACAATTGAATTTACCATTCCATTAAGAAGAGTAAAATACCTAGGGATAAACCTACCTAAGGAAGCAAAAGATCTATATTTGTTAATAGAAAGTATGACATTATTGAAAGAAATTGAAGATGATCAAAAAGAGGGAAAGATATATTGAGTACATGGAATGGAAGAATTAATATTGTTAACGTGACCATACAACCCAAGGCAATCTACAAAGTCAGTGCAATTTCCTACAAAAATACAAAGGAATTTTTCACAAAACTAGAAAAAATAATTTTAAAATTTGTATGGAAACACAAAAGACCCCAAATAGCTAAAAGAGTTTTGAGAAAGAACAGAGGTGGAGGAATCATACTTCCTGACTTAAGATTATAACACAAAACTACAAAAATATAGTAATCAAGAGTATGGTACTGGTATAGAATATAGATTAAAAGAACAGGATTGAGAGCCTCAAAATAAACCCATGCACTTATGGTCAATTAATCTATGACAAAGAAGGCAAGAATACACAATGAAGAGAAGACAGTCTATTCAATAAGTAGTGCTAGGAAATCTGGACAGCTGCATGTAAAACAATGAAATTAGAACATTTTGTCACACCATATACAAAAATAAATCCAAAATGGATTAAAGGCCAAAATATAAGACTGGAAACCATAACATTCCTAAAAGAAAACAGGCAGGACACTGACTTAAATCGTACAGATATTTATTTTTGGATCTATCTCCTAAAGCAAAGAAAATAAAAGCAAAAATAAACAAATTTAAAAGTTTTGCACAGTAAAGGAAACATTCGAAGAAAAAGACAACCTACTAAATGGAAGGAAATATGTGCGAATGATACAGTCAATAAGGGGTTAATATCCAGAACACACTAATAACTAATACAACTGAACATTAAAAAAACTAATTGAAAATGGGCAGATGACCTGACTGGACATTTTTACAAAGAGAAAATATAGATGGCCAACAGGCACATGGCAAAATGTTCAACATCAATAATTATCAGGAAAATGCAAATCAAAACCACAATGAGGTATCACTTCAAACCTGTAGAATGGCTTTCATCAAAAAGAACACAATTAATAAATGTTGGTGAGGTTGTGGAGAAAAGAGAACCCTGGCCTACTATAAATAAATAAACTGTGGAAAATTCTGAAAGAGATGGGAATCCCAGACCACCTGACCTGCCTCTCGAGAAACCTGTATGCAGGTTAGGAAGCAACAGTTAAAACTGGACATGGAACAACAGACTGGTTACAAATAGGAAAATGAGTGCGTCAAGGATGTATATTGTCACCCTGCTTGTTTAACTTACATGCAGAGTACATCATGAGGAACACTGGGCTGGAAGAAGCACAAGCTGGAATCAAGATTGCCAGGAGAAATATCAATAACCTCAGGTATGCAGATGACACTACCCTTATGGCAGAAAGTGAAGAGGAACTAAAAAGCCTCTTGATGAAAGTGAAAGAGGAGAGTGAAAAGGTTGGCTTGAAGCTCAACATTCAGAAAACCAAGATCATGGCATCTGGTCCCATCACTTCATGGGAAATAGATGGGGAAACAGTGGAAACAGTGTCAGACTTTATTTTGGGGGGCTCCAAAATCACTGTGGATGCTGATTGCAACCATGAAATTAAAAGACACTTACTCCTTGGAAGGAAAGTCATGAGCAACCTAGATAGCATATTAAAAAGCAGAGACATTATTTTGCCAACCAAGGTCCATGTAGTCAAGGCTATGGTTTTTCCCGTGGTCATGTATGGATGTGAGAGTTGGACTGTGAAGAAAGCTGATTGCCGAAGAATTGATGCTTTTGAACTGTGGTGCTGGAGAAGATTCTTGAGAGTCCCTTGGACTGCAAGGAGATCCAACCAGTCCATTCTAGAGGAGATCAATCTTGGGTGTTCATTGGAAGGACTGATGCTAAAGCTGAAACTCCAATACTTTGGCCACCTCATGCGAAGAGTTGACTCACTGGAAAAGACTATGATGCTGGGAGGGGTTGGGGGTGGGAGGAGATGGGGGCGACAGAGAATGAGATGGCTGGATGGCATTACCAGCTTGATGGACATGAGTTTGAGTGAACTCAGGGAGTTGGTGATGGACAGGGAGGCTTGGTGTGCTGTGATTCATGGGGTCGCAAATAGTTGGACATGACTGAGTGACTGAACTGAACTGAACTGTCTACTATTGGAGGGGATGTATATTGGTACAGCCACTATGGAGCACTGTATGAAGGTTTTTCAAACAAATAAAAATAGAACTACCATGTGGCTCAGCAGTTCCACTCATATATCTTAAAAAAACACTAATTCACACAGATACATGCATCCCAATGTTCACAGAAGCATTATTTACAATTTTCAAGATATGAAAGTAACTAAGGGTCCATCAACAGATGAATAAAGATGTGGTGAGCATACATACCATGGAGTTACTCAGTCATCAATTTTTTTTTTTAAATTTGCAACAATATGGATCAACTTGGAGGGTGTTATGCTAAGAGAAATGTCAGACATAGAAAAATAAATACTGGATGATAGATATCACATGCGGAACCTAAAAAATAAAACTAGTGAATATGACAAAGAAAAAACAGACTCATTGATGTAGAGAACAACCTAGTGGTTGCCAGTTGGAAGATGGAA
Organism: Moschus berezovskii; assembly: GCF_049115385.1. Lineage (NCBI taxonomy): Eukaryota > Metazoa > Chordata > Mammalia > Artiodactyla > Moschidae > Moschus > Moschus berezovskii. The sequence continues at coordinate 65,493,307 of NC_142470.1, read as the reverse complement.
GGGGGAAGGGGCATTATAAGGGTAGGAGATTAAGATGTACCAAGTACCAGGTATATAATATAGATAAACTACAAGGGTATATTGTACAACACAGGGAATATAGGTAGTATTTTGTAGTAACTATTATTGAAACATGGGCTTCCCTGTTGGCTCAGATGGTAAAGAATCTGCCTGCAATGAGGGAGACCTGGGTTTGATCCCTGGGTTGGGAAGATCCCCTGAAGGAGGGCGTGGAGATTCATTCCAGTGTTCTTGCCTGGAGAATCCCATGGACAGAGGAGCCTGGTGGGCTACAGTCCATGAGGTTGCAAACAGTCAAGAGATGACTGCATGGCTAAGCACAGCACATATGTGTGCTATGCTTATTAGTATGTGTGCTGGGCTTAGTCACTCAGTCATGTATGACTTTTTGTGACCCCATGGACTGTAGTCAGCCAGACTCCTCTGTCCATGGGCTTCTCCAGGCAAGAATACTGGGGTGGGTTGCCCTTTCTTCCTCCAGGGGATCTTCCTGACCCAGGGATCAAACCCAGGTCTCCAGCCTTGCCAGCAGATTCTTTACCATCTGAGCCACCAGGGAAGCCCACATATGACTATACTTCAGTTTTAAAAAGAAAAGTAAAAACCAAATAAACACATGCTCCAAGTCATCCAGTCTATTAGTTCACCATTGTCAACCCTCATAAACCCACCCAGGGAAGGACATATTGGCCTCGTGGTCCCAGAACCTCCAGCTGATTGGAAATCATTGTTCCCATCATACATAATCAAGGTCATAAAACAACAAACAGAAACCTGTCTTTATTTAAAATTTTCATATTTTGCTCACCATGGATTTTTTGCCTTAATATTTATTTTTTAAAATATTTCATTAAAATATTATTTATCTTGATTATTGATTTTTTTGTGCACTTTACCTTTCCTGAATCTCAATCCTACTCACAGGTTGCAATGAGAGTGAAATGAAATAATTAATGTCAAAGCCTTAAAACTGTGCCTGACACATACTTAATGCTCAATAATATTGTTATTAAAATGGTTTTTAATGCAATCACATGAGCATTTAGACCATAGATTCTTTTTGACCCTTTGGTTTTAGGCCTTTGTGAGGTAATCTTCAATATCATGGTATTATTTTTTAATTCTCCTGAGTTCTGTTGATTTATAAGCACCAAGCTGACTATATCAGCTAATTGTAGGTCCCATTTTGTATCTTTTAGATAAAATCATTATACAAATATCTTAATATCTACCTTTTGTCTTTCTGATCAGACCTGACATTCATTTGATTTGAAGAGGTGGGATGATTTATTCTGACACTCAAGTTCATGCTGTCTCACTGAATTGATCATTTGAGCCAATTGACCTGCCAGTTCAGTCATAACAGTTGAGCCAGGTATTTGTGCAGATTTAGAGTTGAGGCCGATGCCTTTCTTATGAAGTTTAGTGAGGAGGATGTCACTAGTAAATATAGCTAGCTGACAACTGGACTCTCCAATCATGCTGCTCTTTGGATCTTTGAAAGTGATGTTAATGATGGTTGTGCCCTAACTTGAATGTCCCTGACCTCTGTAAGCAGTGAGCTCTGGGGCCTTCTGAAGCCTTCTAAAAACCAATCTGCTTGACCATACTACTGTACTGATTATACCTGGGAATGTGACACATGAGGTATTTTAAAAGTGTTTCCAATAACAACTTTGTCTAAATAATTTTGCAGTGTGATAAAAGCCATAAAACAACTGCATGGCTGATTCCAACATACACAAAGCACATGATAAACAAACAAAAGTAAACAAATTCAAAAGAAAACTTAACTGATGTTGTTTTAAGTTGAGTGATATTTTGGGGAGGTTTAAGCATTCCCACAACAAATATACTACTGCTGCTGCTGCTGCTGAGTCACTTCAGTCGTGTCCGACTCTGTGCGACCCCACAGAGGGCAGCCTACCAGGCTCCCCTGTCCCTGGGATTCTCCAGGCAAGAACACTGGAGTGGGTTGCCATTTCCTTCTCCAATGTGTGAAAGTGAAAAGTGAAAGTGAAGTCGCTCAGTCATGTCCAACTCAAAGCGATCCCATGGACTGCAGCCTACCAGGCTGCTCCATCCATGGGATTTTCTAGGCAAGAGTACTGGAGTGGCTTGCCATTGCCTTCTCCAAAATATACTACTGAGAAGACTCAATTTTAGTAACTGCATGAGAATATTATAAGTCAAACCCACACAATATTAAAATAAGTTAAAATATGTGCAAAATTTATGAGAGAATGTCAGGTGTAATGCTTGATAAAGTAAGCTTAATGCTTAAGAAATTTATCTTCTGGCTAAATAACCAACTCTTCCAATTCTGAGTTCAAGTATAATTTTAGAAACTCTTTCTGTTAAGTCATTCTTTTATTAATGAGATCAACTCTAGGTGAGCTGAGAGAGGTAACTTCCTAAAGCATCTATGAAGAAAAACAAAATCCTTAAAACACCAGAAATCAGCACATCATGTTAAAATACTGACAGTCAAGTTTGTGCTGTTCTTTCCTAGGGAAAGAGGTGAAAAATCAGTCCTTCAAAATATCTTTTAATTTTCATTCATTCAGTCCTTTTTTTTTTTCCCTTTTGAAAAGTAGCAAAATTTGCAAATAAATGTTAAAGAATTTGGAGTTGATAAGAGGGACATTACTTGAGAGCTTCCCCTTTACTCCAGGCAGTGTCATGTTATTACATTGTCTAGTGTGTTAGTCGCTCGGTTGTGTCTGACTCTTGACTGCATGGACAGTGGTCCACCAGGTTCTTCTGTCCATCAAATTCTCCAGGCAAGAATACTGGAATGGGCTGTTATTCCCTTCTCCAGATGACTTCATGACTGAGGGAATGAATCCGGGTCTCCTGCATTGGAGGCAGATTCTTTACCAGTTGAGACACCAGGGAAGCCCGAATATTACATAGTACACTATACCTATTGTCAGGCTGAACTTCAGTAACACATGTCTGGGGAGTCCAGAGAGCAGATTTCCATTGGCTAACTGGTCACATACTGCAGCTTACAGCTGAAATAGAGCTGTGAACCAGCAAGGCAATGAATGAAGAGAAAATCTACCTCTGCAGTATGACTCAGCCTATCTCTCATTTGTAACCCAAATATCCTTCCCAATGTCCACGAGGCAGGATGGTATGAACTCAACCAGCTAAGGTAAAATATGGACTGCTGTATGGCACAATTATCCATCATAAATTAAAAAGTTCATAAGACATATTTAAACTTATGAAGTCACATTGTTTTCAGGACCACTGGTAATTTTTAGCAAGAGTGAACGTAGACATTCTAGGAGTCAGTGAACTAAAATGGACTGGATTGGGTGAATTTAACTCAGATGACCATTATATCTACTACCGTGGGCAGGAATCCCTTAGAAGAAATGGAGGAGCCATCATGGTCAACAAAAGAGTCCGAAATGCAGTACTTGGATGCAATCTTAAAAACGACAGAATGATTTCTTTTCATTTCCAAGGCAAATCATTCAATATTACAGTAATCCAAGCCTATGCCCCAACCAGAAACGCTGAAGAAGCAGACGTTGAAGAGTTCTATGAAGACCTACAAGACCTTTTAGAACTAACACCCAAAAAAGATGTCCTTTTCATTATAGGGGACTGGAATGCAAAAGTAGGAAGTCAAGAAACACCTGGAGTAACAGGCAAATTTGGCCTTGGAGCACGGAATGAAGCAGGGCAAAGGCTAATAGAGTTTTGCCAAGAGAACCCACTGGTCATAGCAAACACCCTCTTCCAACAACACAAGAGAAGACTCTACACATGGACATCACCAGATGGTCAACACCGAAATCAGATTGGTTATATTCTTTGCAGCCAAAGATGGAGACGCTGTATACAGTTAGTAAAAACAAGACCAGGAGCTGACTGTGGCTCATGATCATGAACTCCTTATTGCCAAATTCAGACTTAAATTGAAGAAAGTAGGGAAAACCACTAGACCATACAGATATGACCTAAATCAAATCCCTTATGATTATACAGTGGAAGTGAGAAATAGATTTAAGGGACTAGATCTGATAGATAGAGTGCCTGATGAACTCCGGACGGAGGTTCGTGACATTGTACAGGAGACAGGGACCAAGAATATCCACATTGAAAAGAAATGCAAAAAAGCAAAATGGCTGTCTGAGGAGGCCTTACAAATAGCTGTGAAAAGAAGAAACGCGAAAAGCAAAGGAGAAAAGGAAAGTATAAGCATCTGAATGCAGAGTTCCAAAGAATAGCAAGGAGAGATAAGAAAGCCTTCCTCAGCGATCAATGCAAAGAAATAGAGGAAAACAACAGAATAGGAAAAACAAGAGATCTCTTCAAGAAAATTAGAGATACCAAGGGAACATTTCATGCAAAGATGGGCTTGATAAAGGACAGAAATGGTATGGACCTAACAGAAGCAGAAGATATTAAGAAGAGGTGGCAAGAATACACAGAAGAACTGTACAAAAAAGATCTTCACGACCAAGATAATCATGATGGCATGATCACTGACCTAGAGCCAGACATCTTGGAATGTGAAGTCAAGTGGGCCTTAGAAAGACTCACTATGAATGAAGCTAGTGTAGGTGATGGAATTCCAGTTGAGCTATTTCAAGTCTTGAAAGATGATGCTGTGAGAGTGCTGCACTCAATATGCCAGCAAATTTGGAAAATTCAGCAGTGGCCACAGGACTGGAAAAGGTCAGTCTTCATTCCAATCCCAAAGAAAGGGAATGCCCAAGAATGCTCAAACGACCACACAATTGCACTCATCTCACATGCTGGTAAAGTCATGCTCAAAATTCTCCAGCAGTATGTGAACCGTGAACTTCCAGATGTTCAAGCAGGTTTTAGAAAAGGCAGAGTCACCAGAGATCAAATTGCCAACATCCACTGGATCATGGAGAAAGCAAGAGAGTTCCAGAAAAACAACCATTTCTGCTTCAGTGACTATGACAAAGCCTTTGACTGTGTGGATCACAATAAACTGTGGAAAATTCTGAAAGAGATGGGAATCCCAGACCACCTGACCTGCCTCTTGAGAAACCTGTATGCAGGTCAGGAAGTAACAGTTAGAACTGGACATGGAACAACAGACTGGTTCCAAATAGGAAAAGGAGTACGTCAAGGTTGTATATTGTCACCCTGCTTATTTAATTTATATGCAGAGTACATCATGAGGAATGCTGGGCTGGAAGAAGCACAAGCTGGAATCAAGATTGCCGGGAGAAATATCAATAACCTCAGATATGCAGATAACACTACCCTTATGGCAGAAAATGAAGAGGAACTCAAAAGCCTCTTGATGAAAGTGAAAGAGGAGAGTGAAAAGGTTGGCTTGAAGCTCAACATTCAGAAAACCAAGATCATGGCATCTGGTCCCATCACTTCATGGGAAATAGATGGGGAAACAGTGGAAACAGTGTTAGACTTTATTTTTTTGGGCTCCAGAATCACTGTGGATGCTGATTGCAGCCATGAAATTAAAAGATGCTTACTCCTTGGAAGGAAAGTCATGACCAACCTAGATAGCATATTAAAAAGCAGAGACATTACTTTGCCAACAAAGGTCCATCTAGTCAAGGCTATGGTTTTTCCCGTGGTCATGTATGGATGTGAGAGTTGGACTGTGAAGAAATCTGATCACCAAAGAATTGATGCTTTTGAACTGTGGTGTTGGAGAAGACTCTTGAGAGTCCCTTGGACTGCAAGGAGATCCAACCAGTCCATTCTAAAGGAGTCAATCCTGGGTGTTCATTGGAAGGAATGATGCAAAAGCTGAAACTCCAATACTTTGGCCACCTCATGGGATGAGTTGACTCACTGGAAAAGACTCTGATGCTGGGAGGGATTGAGGGCAGAGGAGAAGGGGATGACAGAGAATGAGATGGCTGGATGGCATCACGGACTCGATGGACATGAGTTTGAGTGAACTCCGGGAGTTGGTGATGGACAGGGAAGCCTGGCGTGCTGTGATTCATGGGATCGCAAAGAGTCGGACACGACTGAGTGACTGAACTGAACTGAAGATCTAGACTTTTGGCACCCTGTCCAAAACCAGGGGTTTGGCATGTACTTCTTTCTCATGTGCCTGAGTGGGTGAGAAAGATTGAGGAATTCAGGGCTTTCATGAGCCATGCATTTGAAAATCCCAGTTCCTCATTTTTCTGAAGAAGAAAGGCATTCTGAAGCAAATTTAGAAACATAAGGCAATGTCGAAGAGACTGATTTTATATCTGTCATATTTCTTTTCAGATTCTTCAATTATGCAACCAAATGTTGACAACAGGAATCTAAAAAATGCAATGATTTGGCTAACCTTTACTGAAATAGCTCAACTCTTTTCTGGTGATTGGTGATTGGGTAAAGGATCACCATTATTGTAGAATAGCATTCCCAGTGAAACAGCATTATAAGATACTTGAGGTGACAATCATGCCTATGAAATTTAAGTAGAACCAATGAACTTTTTCATAGCTGTTCTGCATCTCTTATCTCTTCATGTAATTATTTTAAAAGCTGTCATATCAAAGATTAGCATCATTTGTAGACATCAGCTCAATATTAGCTTCTCTTGCTCCAAAGTTAACTCTTCTTTCTGTCTCTTTCATAGTATTTGTGTTGTTCCCTTTCCTCTCATCTCATCCTTCTTTTACTTTCATTATCTTCAAATTTTTTTTTTTTACTCAGTATATTTTTATGCTACTATAGTTTCTCGAAACCCATCTTAATACTTCTTAAAAAATGAGGATAATCAATAAATTGTCTGCTTGCCAATTTTAAGTAAATGACATAATTTCAAAATTTCGGAAAATAGCTGTTGAGCTTTGACTGCCAGATGATGGAGTTTAGATGAGGGAATGCAAATCTATTTATAGAGAATGAAATCTGTAGATGGATTTCTGTGTTCAGTAGAATTAACTGAAGCTCTTCCATCAATATTAGGATATGACCTTTTTTGAGGAATACTTTATTGAATGGACAGTTGACATTACTTTGGATCACATGGGTTACAAGGCAGTATACTTACTGTAAGCATTAAAGGCTTTCGGAAAAGGAAATGGGTAGCCTCGGAGGATAACAGCTCTCAATATTCATGGCCAGAGGCCAGAATGTCAGAAAGAAAGTGATCACCTACCTTTTCAACAGTGGCTACCCCGATGGGGATGGAAGGCCTCCTCTTGGTTTTCACAGATGCACAGGCAGAGTATGGCTTGTTCTGGGTTTTTGTACTGGGCCTAGCTCTATGCACAGTCATTACAAGGTTATTACTATCATTATAGTGGACAATGCAGTAATATTTTAAATGGGGCAGATTTGGCTCCTAACTATTCATGGGCGGCTCTTGCAGGTCTTAGAGAAAATATGAGTGCAGGGAAATGGAATCTGGCCTATATCCCATTGCTGCCTCCACTACAGATCAAAAAGAACCTCTGTGAAGAATATCTGGTCATGTGATACCTCTTACCTCTGGTTAGAAGTAGCCTTTGGGGATAACTCTCTGGGGATAACTTCAAAACTGGTTTTGAATAGAAACATAAAACAAGAGAAGTTAGCTACTCAAGCTCTTCACTTTCACTTTCTGATGCATTTCTCTGACAACCTGCATGTCTTATTCTGAACCCTTTTCTCATGCACCACTTTTCTGCTTATGAAGAAGATCATTTGAAGTCAACATTTGCCAAAGTATGTTTCCTGTGATAATTATACACCCCAGAAGTTCCACAATAAGAGGATTCTGGGGAAGTCCTTTCTGAGAGCCACAGAGCACATGAATATGTTAGAAACTTTGAGTGCTTCCAGAGGAAAGCAACATGTTTAATTGTGTTGTTGGACCCCTTTTTAGCATAAAATATAATACCTCATAGAATTATTATTGTTTGGGAAATTAAAGCTTCAAATTTTAGGGGTCCCATAGAGAGACTAATGTTTAACTCTGAGAGTGTCATTATGTGAAGTCAGCTGCACATCAGGCTTCAGTTCAGTTCAGTTCAGTTGCTCAGTCGTGTCCGACTCTTTGCGACCCCATGAATCACAGCATGCCAGGCCTCCCTGTCCATCACCAACTCCCGGAGTTCACTCAAACTCATGTCCACAGAGTCGGTGATGCCATCCAGCCATCTCATTCTCTGTCATCCCCTTCTCCTCCCGCCCCCAATCCTTCCCAGCATCAGAGTCTTTTCCAATGAGTCAACTTGTCGCATGAGGTGGCCAACACTATATTAAATGAGATAGTCTTTCAAAACCTTATCTTCAAAAGCAGGCACTCTAGATGTAAACTTTAAAAAAAAAAATTCATGAAGACATTTCTTTGAGGATACTTTGCTTCTCATATAGAATTAATTGAATCCCTTAATAGCATCATTAGGTAGAACTAATATTCATGGTGTTTTAACAATTATAAATCATCATAATAATAGTTTGGCGGCATATCTTCCCTAGCTTGGGAGATAGCTTCACTATCAGTTCAATGACTTCTAGAAACAAGGCTAAATTTTAGGCATCATTTTGCTTTAATTCCAGCTGTCTGAGCAACTAAGCCAACAAACTCTATTCAGGATGCATACCCTCTCAACTTCAAAATGAAAATTTCTTGTCAACCAGATTTCTAGTAGCTTTCAATCCTGATGAAATGGTTAGCTAGTTGATTTTTAACCAGTTTAAAAAAGAGGATTCCAGAAAAATAGTTTGTCCATATAACCATCTGCACAAAGACACCCCTGGCAATTATTAGTTTGGTCTCCCTCTGCAGAACTTGCCTGGGGAAACATGTTCTGCAGTCAACTAGGCCTTTTTGTTAACAAGCACTCAGTGCTGCAGAAAGAAATCTCCGTTTCCTCCATCCCAGACTTTAGGCAGCTTGTGTGCAGGGAGCAAAGGCTCTTCCAACTTGTTTCTCTATTTCCATTTCTCAGCCAATGTGGCATTACTGGGGCAAATATGGAGGAAGTGGGCAGGTAGAAAAGGATGCACAGCCTTCCTTCCATAGAAATTTTCTTTGTCCTGGCCAAGATCTAGTTCATAGTTTTATGAGAAACTGACAAAGCGAGCATTGCACTGGGGCATGTGTGAGAGGAGGCACAGAGGCTTATGTGCTTGCAACATGACCCTGTTGTAGTACCGATGCTAGAGTAGAGACTGAACATTCAGGAGTTCATTTTAGAATAGAATTTGAAGCTAAGACATCAAGTAAGAAACGTATATGATAAAAGGTTTTATGTCTCTCTCTCTCTCTCTTTTTTTTTTTTTTTATCTTACACATAGACGAATGCCAGGATCTTTATCTAAGATCTAGGAGGTACTTCAGAGAGATAAAAGCCAAGATCCCCCTTCATATGGGGCTGTTGGGCTGTTTGGAGAGGCATGACCTAAGACCAACAAAGTCAGAATTTCCAATATTTAGGACCTATAAAAGTGAGCTTTGGTGGGCAGTGGGGCACAGAAGAAGGGAAAAAAAGAAGGGGAAATTTTAAAGACTAATTGAAAACAGGCAGAAAATAACCCCCAGGCTTTCCAAATAAATTGGAGTATTTTAACTGGCCCCATGAATTTACTAAATGTTGAATAATGCTGAGTTGGAATTAAGTGTTACTCTAAGCCAGTTAAGGAAGTTTTTAAGCAAGTTTGAAGTAACCACCATCTGTTTATTATGTGACTTGGAAAGTCAGCCTTCAGCCTAGAGAGAATTGTAGAGTTCTGTCAGGGAGTAATCCTGTCCATTTACACGGTTGTGAAGACAGCAGGGTAAGACCAGACAGTCTGTAAAAGAAGAAATACACATTCTGGTTCAAGATGTATCTTTTCAGTATTGTTTCTCTTGGTGTGGAACTAATTCAAGTTAGACTAACTCCTATTTTTTTAGGTAGGAAATCACTTCCCATGGTTTGCTTGATTCTCATGAGAATGCTGCTTTAATCTTGGTTGATTCAAGCCTGCTCTACCTAAAGCCTTATTTCTTCATGAAATAAATGACTTAACTGATTTTTCCCCAAGGTATCACTTTTTTAAAAATTTATTTTTAATTGGACGATAATTGGTTTACAATGTTGTGTTGGTTTCTGGCATCAAACTGCCACTTTCATTAGGTCCTTCCTGTGTTTGGAAGCCTACAATAATTTCTGATTTCTTGAAGCCAGGTCAGTGCTCAGTACAGCAATGAAGGGAGCTGAGTTAGTTTATATATCTTGTTCTTGTTGTTCAGTCACTAAGTGGTGTCCTACTCTTTGTGACCCCATGGACTACAGGGTGCCGGGCTTCCCTGTCCTTCACTATCACTTGGAGTTTGCTCAAACTCATGTTCATTGAGTATATCACTTTATCATTGAGTATATCAGTCTAGACCTACTCAATTGCATCGTTCTGTCCTTAATACCACCTGTCCCCATGACCCTTTTACTGTTCTCCTTCTGTCCAGATTCATGGCACTGCTTAGAGTACTGCTACTTGTGGAATTTACAGTCTTCTAGAGGAGTCACTTCCAAAATAAATGTATTGACTACCAGTGGAAGGATCTCAGTTATCAGCCAGTAAGTAAAAGAAAATATGAAGGTCGATTATACTGTCTAGTTTTCAAGGCAGCGATTTCATAATGCTTATTACTTAATATCTCTGTATTTCAGTTTCCTCATGAGTGAAATGGGGATTATGAAAGCCCTTATAGGGTTGTTATGAGGTGTAAATGACTTCGTATTTGTTAAAAGCTTAGGAAATAAATAGTATGTAAGTGTTTAATCATTAAATAAAAATAGGCATTCAGATCTGTCAGGGTGCTAGAATGAGATATGTTAAATTTAAACACTGAGTTAAAACTATGAAGTTTATGATATGCTTCCAATACCTTTATCCATGTATATTAATACTTCATATTACACCCTCTACTGTAGGCTGACTAGTCTATTGGCCCCCTCCTACACCTGCAGTACTCAGTCAAACCTCTTTTTCATGTCATGGGCACCTGCCACTTGGACTATTCCTTTCTCTCTCTCTACTACCTCATTAAATTTTACTTAACTTTCAAGGTCTTGATTCAATTTTGTTCACAAATCAGCTCTCATGAGACTATATTGGCTCTGTTTCATTTCTAAACAACAAAATGCTTACATTGTAAAGCATAATTTTTGTGGTGTTAGACACTTAGAAAGTTTTCAATAAATAAGCTGCAAAAGAGCAGACATTCAAAATGATATTTTCCTGCTTGCCCAGAGGAGAACTGACCTCCTTCATTCTCTCTTTTGTGTAAAGGAGAAGCCCAGGGTAACTGACAACTCAGCTCGCTTGACCCCCTTGGGTTTCCTCTACAGGCGGGTGTGGCCTAATTGTGGATGTGGGTGTGGCCTTCTGTGTGTCTGTCTTTACAGTTGTGGTGACCAACCTTCTTCACCCTAATATCTATTCCAAACTGCTCTCAATGCACCAAGCATGCTTCCTTCCAAAATGAAATTCACAGGCAGTAAATAATTGAATGTTTCACTTTATCACAAGTAGCCACTTTCTTGCCACAAAAACAAGGAAATACAGATGTGTAGCCTTGCTCACATTTTGTTGTGCATTTTAGCACAACCTTTATATTTTGATCTTTGGCTCATAGCTGCCACAGTGTTCAACAAATATTTACTGAGCATCTCTTGTGTGAGGACCTGAACCATGAGATGGGCCTGAAAAAAGGTGACTAAGACAGCTATTGCCTTCAAAGAGCTTTCTATAAACAATCATTCTATAGTTGTTGCGGTTCTTTAATAGAAACAAAATAAAGCACTGATAAGAATCTGTGGGAACAGATGCAAAGCAAATCAGGAGAAATTAAAGTTTTCTATGAATTGAATAATTCTACCAGTAGCAAGTTTAGAGTGAAGGGAGAAATGTTTACCATTGTATTAAGATATTCCTAACTCTGCTCTCCTTTTCAATTTGGGCAGAGTTGAGGTATCCAACCTTGATCCAAAGAAATGCACTTGAAAGACATGAAGATGTAAGGACTCTTATGTGATCTGGATTAAGTCATAGCCAGTACTACCCTTGGGTGTGGGAGAGAGGACTTGCCTCATCCTGGGCTTTAGAGGGCCTTGCTTTAGCTCTCTCAGCTCGTGCATGTCCCCTGGGGTGGCGAGAGGTTTTGAGACTAAACCAACAAGCTCCCTTGTGGGGAGTACTCTAGTTACCAGAACTCCAAAGCCTGCAGCCACTGGTGTTTATACATTTAGGCCTGAAGGATTGCCAGTGGAGCGCTGGTGGTGTAGAATATGATTGAGACATAGCTGCATGCATTGGGCTATCCCCACAAGGACCGTAGGGCTTGTAATAGTGCAGGAGAGTGCAGAGATCAGAGAGAGAGAAAAAAAAAATGGAGGGCGGGTTAGGGCCATGAGATGCCGGCTGGCATTCCCTGTCCCATCATGGTCTGTGGAACTCCCAGGAGTTCAAGAGCTCTAAGTTCAAATTAAGGTTTTTAGATGGTTGTGAAGGTATATTTCTTGAGGTAAGAGGACAGAACATATGTGGCTGAACAGTTTTTGGGTTGACTTATGACATTTAACTATTAGACATATCCTGTATGGGTCTCCATATTTATTTTTGGTCTCACCTCCGCAAAGGTTAGGAATAAGCCTGTAATATGGCAGTTGGCACAAAGGAAATGAGTTAGACTCAAAACTACTATTCCTTGAGAAAACCAGGCTCTCTCTTCTATTGAGCGTTCCTGCATTCTCCCTCACTTCCAGAACTGCTTCCACTCTCTGCCTGAACTTATGAGAGTGGACTCACAGATATAGAGAACAGACTAATCCTTACCAGTGGGGAAAGGAAAGGGGGATGGAATATAGCAGTAGGGGATTAAGAGGTATCATACTGTTATATACTGATAGGTGTTAAACAAGCTACAAGGATATGTTGTACAACACAGGGAACATAGCCAATATTTTATAGTAACTGTAAAGAGGGTACATTGACATTTTAGGAATCAGAGAAATAAAATGGACTGGAATGGGTGAATTAAACTCAGATGACCATTATATCTACTACTGTGGGCAAGAATCCCTTAGAAGAAATGGAATAGCCATCATAGTCAACAAATGGTACTTGCATGCAATCTCAGGAATGACACAATGATCTCTGTTTCCAAGGCAAACCATTCAATATCACAGTAATCCAAGTCTATGACCCAACCATAAATGCTGAAGAAGCTGAAGTTGAACGGTTCTATGAAGACCTACAAGACCTTCTAGAACCAACACCCAAAAAAGATGACCTGTTCATTATAGGGGACTGGAGTGCAAAAGTAGGAAGTCAAGAGATACCTGGAGTAACAGGCAAATAAATTTGGCCTTGGAGTGCAAAATGAACAAGGTCAAAGGCTAACAGAGTTTTGCCAAGAGAATACACTGATCATAGCAAACACACTCTTCCAACAACACAAGAGAAGACTCTACACATGGACAATCACCAGATGGCCAATACTGAAATCAGATTGATTATATTCTTTGCAGCCGAAGATGGAGAAGCCCTATACAGTCAGCAAAAACAAGACTGGGAGCTGACTGTGGCTCAGATCATGAATTTCTTATTGTCAAATTCAGACTTAAATTGAAGAAAGTAGGGAAAACCACTAGACCATTCAGGTGGACTTAAATCCTTTATGATTATACAGGAGAAGTGAGAAATAGATTCAAGGGATTAGATCTGATAGACAGAGTGAGTGGACTATGGACAGAGGTTCATGACATTGTACAGGAGGCAGACCATCCCCAAGAAAATGAAATGCAAAAAGGCAAAATGGTCATCAGATGGGGCCTTACAAATAGCTGAGAAGAGAAGCTGAAGACAAAGGAGAAAAGGAAAGATATAACCATTTGAATGAAGAGTTCCAAAGAATAGCAAGGAGAGATAAGAAAGCCTTCCTCCGTAATTAGTGCAAAGAAATAGAGGAAAAAAATAGGATGGGAAAGACTAGAGATCTCTTCAAGAAAATCAGAGATACCAAGGGAACATTTCACGCAAAGATGGGCACAATATGGGACAGAAATGGTATGGACCTAACAGAAGCAGAAGATATTAAGAAGAGGTGGCAAGAATACACAGAACTGTACAGAAAATATCTTAATGACCCAGAGAACCACAAGGGTGTGATCACTCATCTAGAGCCAGATATCCTGGAATGTGAGGTCAAGTGTGCCTTAGGAAGCATCACTATGAACAAAGCTAGTGGAAGTGATGCAATTCTAGTTGAGCTATTTTAAATCCTAAAAGAGGATGCTGTGAAAGTGTTGCACTCCATATGCCAGCAAATCTGGAAACTCAGCAGTGACCACAGAACTGGAAAAGGTCCGTTTTCATTCCAATCCCAAAGAAAAGCAATGCCAAAGAATGTTCAAACTACCACACAATAGCACTCATCTTACACGCTAACAAAATAATGTTCAAAATTCTCCAAGCCAGGCTTCAACAGTACGTGACCCATGATGTTCCAGATGTTCAAGCTGGATTTAGAAAATCCAGATGAACCAGAGATCAAATTGCCAGAACCCATTGGATCATTGAAAAAGTAAGAGAATACCAGAAAAACATCCACTTCTGCTTTATTGACTATGCCAAAGCCTTTGACTGTGTGGATCACAATAAACTGTGGAAAATTCTGAAATAGATGGGAATACCAGACCACCTGACCTGCCTCCTGAGAAATCTGTATGCAGGACAGGAAGCAACAGTTAGAGCTGAACATGGAACAGACTGGTTCCAAATTGGGAAAGGAGTAGATCAAGGCTGTATATTGTCACCCTGCTTATTTAACTTATATGCAGAGTACATCATAGGAAATGCTGGGCTGGATGAAGCACAAGTTGGAAACAAGATTGCCAGGAGAAATGTCAGTAACCTCAGATAGCAGATGACACCACCCTTATGTAGAGGGCGAAGAACTAAAGAGTCTCTTGATGAAAGTGAAAGAGGAGAGTGAAAAAGTTGGCTTAAAACTCAACATTTAGAAAATGAAGATCATGGCATCTGGTCCCATCACTTCATGCCAAATAGATGTGGAAACAATGGAAACAGTGAGCGACTTTATTTTCTTGGGCTCCAAAATCACTGCAGATGGTGACTGCAGCCATGAAATTAAAAGACACTTATTCCCTGGAAGAAAATGACCAACCTAGACAGCATATTAAAAAGCAGAGACATTTCTTTGCCAACAACAGTTCATCTAGTAAAGCTATGGGTTTTCCAGTAGTCATGCATGGATGTGAGAGTTGGACTGTAAAGAAAGCTGAGTACCTAAGAATTGATGCTTTTCTATTGTGGTGTTGGAGAAGACTCTTAAGAGTCCCTTGGACTGCAAGGAGATCTAACCAGTCCATCCTAAATGAAGTCAGTCCTGAATATTCATTGGAAGGACTGATGCTGAAACTGAAACTCTAATACTTTGGCCACCTGAGGCGAAGAACTGACTCGTTGGAAAAGACCCTGATTCCGGGAAAGATTGAAGGCAGGAGGAGAAGGGGTGACAGAGGATTAAATGGTTGGATGGCATCACTGACTAAATGGACATGAGTTTGAATAAGAGCTGGGATTTGGTGATGGATAGGGAAGCCTGGCACACTGTAGTCCATGGGGTCACAAAGAGTCGGACACTACTGAGCAACTGAACTGATAAATAAGGTATAACTGAAAAATTGTAAATCCCTATATTGTATACCTGTTAACTTATAATAAAGTTGCACATTGAGTTCAGTTCAGTCGCTCAGTCATGTCTGACTCTTTGCGACCCCATGGACTGCAAACACGCCAGGCTTCTCTGTCCATCACCAACTCCCAGAGCTTGCTCAAACTCATGTCCATTGAGTTGATGATGCCATGTACACTTCAATTAAAGTACATCAAACTGAATTAAATTTGTATTCATCAGTATATTTCAATTAAAAACAAAGTTGACAAAAAAAATTCCTGATAAAGAAATTCAATTGTTTGTATTGACGACAGGTGTAAAGAAGTTAGATAAAAGTGAAGGTACTTAGCCACAAACTTTTGAAAGTGTTAAAGCCCAGAAGGACAATGTTGGTGATGGCTGAGATGTATGACCTGCACAAGTCCATGGCACATGCAGGGGCTACAGGCTGTCCTCCTTGTGAATATTTTTGAAAGTGAAAGTGTTAGTTGCTCAGAAATGCTTGACTCTTTGAGACCCCTTGGTTGTAGCCTGCCAGATTCCTCTGTCCATGGAATTCTCCAGGCAAGAATGCTGGAGTGGGCTGCCATTCATTTCTCCAGGGGATCGTCCCAACCCAGGGATTGTACCCAGATCTCCTGCACTGGAGGAAAATTCTTTACCATCTGAGCCACCAGGGAATATTTTTAGGTCTACCCTCAAATCAGTTCTGTTAGACTTATAAACATCTTAATATTTTGAATATCTAAATATCATAACAGCTTAAGTTACTTAATTGGTTGCTTCTTTAATTCACTCAACGTACAAATATTCATCTAGTATCTGTCCAAAAGACTGACTAGTGTGTTCCAAAACAAACCCATGATGACTTTTCCATTATACATAGAAGTGCTTCATATTATGGAAACATGGCTTTTTTTTACTCTTCTATACAATTTAATCTCACCCTTAAACACTACCTTGTCTTATTTTAACTATTTTTGACTGAAATATTTCTAAAGTATCCTTATTTCCTTAGAGTATACTGCTGCTGCTGCTGCTAAGTCGCTTCAGTCGTGTCCGACTCTGTGCGACCACATAGATGGCAGCCGACCAGGCTCCGACGTCCCTGGGAGTATACTAAATGTTCTTTAATCACTCATAAAGTCAGTCACTCACTGTGTTTTAATTAATTCTGTGATGTACTTAGGAAATTTTAATGTATAGATGCAATCTTTTTTTAAAATTTGTGCTTTATAATTTTTTAATCTACTCTTGTCCATCACTTTCATCAGTGTACCTCCTCTAGTAACCTCTAGTTCTTTCACGTGCCTTTCACCTTTGGACTGGAAAACCACATTTTGTAAAATTTATTCAAAAATAGCAGTGAATTTCTGACATATTGTTTATGAAAGTGGTATAACATTTAGTACACTAATTTTATAGCATCTCTTTTGAATCTTTATGACCAGTTTTGATCATTTTCTGTTTCTTAGGAATACTCAGAAAACTTACTAGATGATAAGCTACTACATAAATGAGATATTATTGAAATATGCTATAAAATATGTCACAAGATAACTGCCTAGTTTGGAAAAAAAGTGATTTTTCCTAAATAGGCAAATATAGTGAAACTAATTTGATTTAATTTACTTATTATCAGCCAGGTCAATTCACTCAATTGTCTGTGTGTCTGCATCTAGTGGTAAGCATTTTTTTTTCCTATTAACCATCTGCAACTTGAACTGTAAAGTATCTGAAAAACCTGTAAAACAAAAGTATTAATGTGGGCTTAGGAGGTCAGCCTCTAGTGTGATTTATGAGAAACTATGTTGGCCAGCTCCCAGTAAAAATTTTAAACTATTTTTACAAAAGTAATAAAGCCTCTAGAAATAGTTCTAAGAGTGAATGGCCTATGACAAAGCATCTATTAAAGAAAATCTACCAAAATTTGCTAAGAAAAATTAGAATATATGCTATTTAAACTGAAATTGGGTCCCTGTCTTTTCTACTCTTAGTTCGGTGAGATAGAGATTCCACTCCAGACTGACGATGCCAGGAATATAGGGCACTCTCTTTCCTGAGCACCCAGAGGAAAGGCTTTCTTCCCACCAGGAGCAGGATTTCATAATTTTGCATCCAACTACAAGTTTCTTATTGCTGAGGCTGTTTCAAACCAGCACAGTTAGTAGTAAGGACTTTCTTGTGCCCAGACTCCACTGTAGAAAGGAGGCTTCACTGAGTCCTTGATGACTTCTTCCCTGGCTCATGAGGCCATGGTTCCACACCAGGAGAAGCAAACTGAAAGAACCTCATATTTCTGCCCCCTCCTTCATGAAGTTCTTGGTGAAAGTTCTTAGAGTGAAAGTGGCCTCAGAGACAAACTTGATGTCTTCCCTACATTCAGATCTAGAGCACTAGCTCAGAGATTTTTGCTTGGGGAGAGAAGACAAGCCTGCCACAAAATAGACAGCTCTTCGTCTCTTTCTAAGGAACTTTCTATTTCTAACCAGGCTGAAAAAAATCAAGTCTAACAGCATTTCCAAGAACAGCTGAAGTGGTGAAAGGCAATTGAGATGAGATTCAAGACACAACTCACCAGTAGCCAAACTAGTTTGCAGAAAAGAACCAGGGAATAATAAAGTTGGAACAGCACTCTGTTGATCAGGATAAAAATGAAACACTAACTTCAGAAATTATTCATTGAAAGGAGCCAGAATGAATAAATCAGTTTGTAGAGCAGTTTATACCACCAGGTATTGTTAAATGCAACAGAATAATTAGCTATCAGTTAACAGGGTTTACCTGCTGAATGCGATCGGGGAAGGAGAGGGAGAGAGCCCAGCCATTATTATGTCATCCCTGGGTGACTGTGGACATATCCAAACCTGTGCATCCTCGAGGAACAACATCAGAGGCTGAACACTGGAGGGGAGGTGTTGGAAATGACACTAAAATAATCAGTTTCTAAACAAATAAACAAGAAAATAGCAATAACCCTTCATGGGGTGGGGCAGTGAAAGGCAGTATCCAGAATTTCTACCATATATTATCTAAAATGCCAACTTTTAACAGCAAAAAATTAGGAGCATATAAAGAAATAGTAAATTATAGCTCATATAAGCTGGAGTCAAGATTGCTGGGAGAAATATCAATAACCTCAGATATGCAGATGATACTACCCTTATGGCAGAAAGTGAAGAGGAACTCAAAAGCCTCTTGATGAAAGTGAAAGAGGAGAGTGAAAAGGTTGGTTTGAAGCTCAACATTCAGAAAACAAAGATCATGGCATCTGGTCCCATCACTTCATGGTGAAAGAGGAGAGTGAAAAGGTTGGTTTGAAGCTCAACATTCAGAAAACAAAGATCATGGCATCTGGTCCCATCACTTCATGGGAAATAGATGGAAAAACAGTGGAAACAGTGTCAGACTTTGTTTTTTTGGGCTCCAAAATCACTGCAGATGCTGATTGCAGCCATGAAATTAAAAGACGCTTGCTCCTTGGAAGGAAAGTTATGACCAACCTTGATAGTATATTAAAAAGCAGAGACATTACTTTGCCAACCAAGGTCCGTCTAGTCAAGGCAATGGTTTTTCCCGTGGTCATGTATGGTTGTGAGAGTTGGACTGTGAAGAAGGCTGATCGCCGAAGAATCGATGCTTTTGAAATGTGGTGTTGGAGAAGACTCTTGAGAGTCCCTTATACTGCAAGGAGATCCAACCAGTCCATTCTAAAGGAGATCAATCCTGGATGTTCATTGGAGGGACTGATGCTAAAGCTGAAACTGCAATACTTTGGCCACCTCATGCGACGAGTTGACTCACTGGAAAAGACTCTGATGCTGGGAAAGGTTGGGGGCGGGAGGAGAAGGGGACGACGGAGAATGAGATGGCTGGATGGCATCACCGACTCTGTGGACATGAGTTTGAGTGTACTCCGGGAGTTGGTGATGGACAGGGAGGCCTGGCGTGCTGTGATTCATGGGGTCGCGGAGAGTCGGACACGACTGAGCGACTGAACTGAACTGAACTGAAGGGAAAAAATGAAAGCAACTGAAACTAATTGTGAGACAGATCAGATTCTGAATTTATGAGAAAAATAGTCATTATAAACATGTTCATGGTATTAAGGGAAATTATGATTAAAGAAGTAAAGGTATAAATGCAATACTGCATTAAATAGAGATGATCAATAAAGATGTAAAATTTCAAAAAACATTGTTTTGGGGTATAGTCTATTAGCAATGTTGTGATAGTTTAAAGTGAACAGTGAAGGGACTCAGCTATACATATACAAATATCCATTCTCCCCCAAACTCCCTTTTGATCCAGGTTGCCACATAACATTGAGCGGAGTTCATGTGCTATATAGTAGGTCTTTGTTGGTTGTCCATTTTAAATACAGCAGTGTGTACATGTCCATCCCAACCTCCCTATCAAAATGTAGACATTTTAAAAATAATCAAAGAGAAAGACTTCATTATTGTTATTGTTGTTCAGTCATCCAGTCATGTCCGACTCTGTGACCCCATCGCCAGGCCTCCCTGTCCCCTCACCTAATGAAAGACTTCATTAGAGGGGCTTAATAATAGATTTGTACTGGCAGAGAAAGGGATGTGATTTTGAAGATAGATTGATAGAGATTATGCAAGCTGCAAAACAAGGAGAAAAAAGAACTGGAAAAAAATGAAGAGCATTTCAGAGAAATGTGGATGTACTATGTGTACATAATGGGAGTATCAGAGAGACAAAGGAGTAGAAAAAATATTAAAATAAATAGTGATTGAAAACTGAAATATCTATGCTGATATCAGAAAAAATAGACTTTAAAACAAAAAAAAATTCCTAGAAATGGAGACATTTTATAGTGATAAAAGTCAATTCATTAAAAACATATAAGTGTAAACATATGTGCTAATAACAGAACACCAAAATGCAAAAGAGTTGGAAACTTCCATACCCCACTCTTAGTAATGGAAAGAACAAACAGATCAATAAAAAATAGAAGAATTAAACATTGTAAACCAACTAGACTTAATAGACTCTATAGAATACCAGCCCTAACAATAGCAGAATATATGTTATCCCAAATGCACACAGAGCATTCTCCAGGATAAACTATAAACTAACAATAAATCAAACTTCAATAAATTTGAAATGATATAAATAATACAAAGTATGTTTGTCAGCCACAATGTAATAAAATTAGAAATCAATGACAGGAAAAGATTTGGGAAAATAACAAAGTGTGGAAATTGTATGGCACTTTCCTAAATAACTAATGAATTAAAGAAAATATCAGAAGGGAAATTAGAAAATACCTTAAGAGTAATACAAATGAGGACATAGCATACCAAAACATATGGGATGAAGTTAAAGCAAGGAATGGAGAGAAATATTTAACTGTAAATATTAAATATGCCTATATTAAGAAAGAAGAAATATATCAAATGAATACCCTAATCTTCCCTCCTCAGAAACTGAAAAAAAAAAAAGAAAGGAAATAAAAAAGGCAATAACAGCAACAACAACAAAAAATGAAATAAAGCCTAGGAAAAATAGGGGAAATTGATAAAGCTAAAGCTGGTACTTTTAAAAGATCAAAAAATTACAAACATTTAGCTAGATTGCTAAGAAGAAGAGAGAGAAGAATAAAATTATTAGAATTAGAAACAAAAGAGAAGACATTACTACTGACCCTACAGAAATTTAAAAACAATTACAAAGAACTACTGTTAACAATTGTACACTAACAAATTAGATAAATTGGACAAATTCCTAAAACCTGACCTAGGGAATAGACAATCTGAATAGATTTATAATAATATATTAAAACAGTAATCAATAACCTATTTACAAAGAAAAACTCAGTCCCAGATGGCTTCACCACCGCATTCTATCAACATTTAACCATGAATGCTGGTTAAGAGTCAGACATAACTGAGTGACTAACACTTTCCACAGTTCTTCACAACCTCATTCAAAAAGTGAAGAGGAGAGAATACTTCCCAACTCATTCTACAAGGTGAGTATTACCATGATACCAAAACCAAAATCATCACACACAAAAAACAAATTATGTATCAATATCTATTATGAATATAGATGTAAAATTCCTCAAAAATGTCAGCAACCCCAAATCCAGCAAACATATTTGAAAAGTTACACATCATAATATACAGATATTCCTGGGATGACTCTCTAGCCACATAGAAAAAAATGAAGTTGAACCCTTTCTTTACACTGCATAAAAAATTAAGCTAGTCTAAGACCTAAATGTTAGAATGGAAACTACAAAACTGTTAGAAGAAAACAGAAGACAAATCTTCATGACCTTGGATTTTGCAAAGGATTCTTGGATATGACACCAAAAGACAAGCAACAGCAACAACAACAAAAGTAGATTAATTGAACTTCATCAAAACAAAATATCTTCTGTGCATTGAGACCATCAAAAGTGCATTGAGACCATCAAAAAAAAAAAAAATGACACTTGACAGAAAGAGAGGGAATATTTGCAAAGTTTATGCCTAATGAAAGACTTGTTTCCAGAAATTATAAAGAACACTTATCTTGGTAATAAACAAATAACCCAATTTTTTAAATGGTGAAGAATCTGAATAGACATTTATATTTATCCAAGGAAGATTCACAAGTGGTCAAAAAGCATATGAAAAGATGTTCAATATCATTAGCTATCAGAATAATACCCATCTAGGATCACTAACTCAAAAGAACAAGAACTGGTGTAGAAATCTGACCCCTCATATGCTGCTAGAAAGTAAAATGGATCAGTCATTTTGAAAAATAGCTTTGTCGTTCTTCAAACCATTAAATGCAGTTGACAAATGACTCAGAAAATCCAATCCCCTCGTCCCAAAGAGAAACAAAAACATGTTCATATTGAAACTTATACATGAAGGTTTATAGCAGCATCATTAACAATAGCTAAAATGTGGAAAGACTCCAAGTGCCCATTCATTTCATCTAAAATTTGTGAACAGGGAAATCTATAGGGATGATAAGTGTATTAGTGGTTTCTTTGTGATGGAAAAATAAGGCATAGAAATGGGTAGCTAAACCATATAGACTTTCTTTTTGAGGTGATAGAAAACACTGAAATTGGCTGTGGTGATGGTTGTACATGTTTGTGAATATACTAAAACCCATTGACTTGTACACACCATAACAAAAACAACTGATAAATCAACCACATATAATTTTTAAATAACTATATTATGAAATAAACCAAATACAAAGTTAAAAGCAACCAAACAGAAGATACATTTTAAAAAGTTTAATAGAAATCCAGGTTTACTATTAACAATCTATAAATGACTTCTACAATTTAATAAAAAAGACAAAAGAGCAGAGAATCGAAATGGCATTTGACAGAAGAAATCTGAATGTACATCTTATGAAAAGAATCTCAGCTTCAACAGATAACCATGAAATGTAAATGTTAAATAATGAGATAATTTCACATTCCTGAGACCAACAAAAGTTAAAGACCTTAAGAGCATCAATATTGGCAATAAAGCAGTGAAACAGGAACTCAATTCAGTTCTGTAAGTAACAGTGTGTAAAAGTTATATTTCCTAAAATAAGTCAAGCATATAAACTGAAGTAAACATATATAAGGATGTTCATTGAAACACTGCTTCTTATTTCAAAAATATGGTAAAAATACAAATGTCCATGTACAAGAAATTCATGGTGTATTTATCATGGGGCATTAGACAACAGTTAAAATAAGGAAGAAGGATATATATGCCAATGAAGATAAGTTTTAAAAAACACATTGAATAAAATCAAGTCAATTGCCAAATGATACATATGTAAATAAGCTTTAAAACCACTCAAAAATAAATAGTCCATAAATATAAGCACAAAAGTAAATATAAATCTACAAGTAAAAGCACAAAAACACATGGGATTGACAAGCATTGAATTAATAATTATTTCTATCACAGAAGAGAAGTTCAGTAAATAGGGTTGGAAAGGTGTTTATAGTGGGAATATTGTTTTTAAAAGTCCAAAGTAAATGTGTCGTAATGTAAGGATTTAAAGAGAAGTCAAGGTGAAAAGGTAGTATAGGATGGGGTCATGGGCACATTCTAAACCAGAATGCTTTGATTCAGTTTTGCCCTCTGTAACCTACAATCTGTGTGACTTTATGCAAAGTATGTAACAAATCTACATTCACTTAGAAACTGTGGAATAGTAATAATAGTACCACATCATAGGCGTGTTCTGAGAATTTGATGAGTCAATATGTATTAAAATTCATAGATGAATGCTTGGTATATAGTGAAAGTTTAATATTTAGATTTGTTCAAGATGCACAATCAAGCCTCAATATTTATGTTTCTATTCTGCTTTCTGTGTGGTTGAACTATCTCACAATAAAAATACCACTATTTTCTAAATTATAGCAGACTTTACATGGGCAGAAAAGGCAAAGAGGAGCTATTCACAGGGACACATTTGATATAAACTGATTGATCCATGCTACACAATTCAGATTTTTTAATTTCTAGGAAATAAAAGTTAATTATTGGTAATAATTATGGAAAATAGCCACTTATTGAGTTAAAAAGTATTTGTTAAATGTATTCTATTTGTCCAGCTCTATCCTAGGAGGCAGACTATTTTAAAAAAATCAAGCAATAGTCACATATTCCCCATCTTTATTAACATACAGAATGTGTTCATAAAGGAAATAATCAGAGAACAAGGCGAAGAATTCCACAAATATCATATTTTATGATCCCATGTGCTAGAGTAATCCATTGAAATAAAGGGCAGTTTGACCTTGTAGTAATCAGAGAAGTTGGTTGTTTCATTGGTTGGTTAATTTCTTTTGTTTGAATTTTTTTAAGTGAAAATAGAATTTGTTTTTGAGGAAAGTGTGAGATTTCTATAAGCTGAGAAATCAGGAAGAGGGGTGAAGGAAGGAGTGGTATGCAGAGAATAAAATCTCAGAAGCAAGATGAACTTGACCTGAAAAGGGGGGACTATCTGCTTGTTGGAAACAGAAGGTTAATCCAGGGAGCAGGAAAGAATAGGAATGGGGGTTAAATAAGCAAGGTGCATGCTGTTAATATGAAAAGTTTACTCTGTGACAATTCAAGACTGACTTCTGATAGCTGATACTGAGAACCCTGTTACTAGGAAGTAGCTTTGGTTTGAATCTTCATCATATCAGCAGAAGATATATAGATGAATCTTCAACATGACAGAGTCTCCTTTAGAGCAAATACTTACATATGTAACTAAACAAACAGTTTTAAAAACAATGGTATATGTTTTAGGAGAGGAAAAGCAACTAGCTGTTAAAGCTCTCACCACATCTTTTCTGGAGCTCACACAGAGAGAGAGCCCTAGGGCTGTCTACAACTCCCCAACAAGCTCTTGAAAATAAGACTCTTCTGTGATTTAATAACACCATTTATGGGAAACAAAAGTTAACTTTTTTAATACTTGCTGTATGGATGTGAGAGTTGGACTGTGAAGAAAGCTGATCGCTGAAGAATTGATTCTTTTGAACTGAGGTGTTGGAGAAGACTCTTGAGAGTCCCTTGGACTGCAAGGAGATCCAACCAGTCCATTCTAAAGGAGATCAATCCTGGGTGTTCATTGGAAGGACTGATGCTCAAGCTGAAACTCCAATACTTTGGCCACCTCATGTGAAGTTGACTCACTGGAAAAGACTCTGATGCTGGGAGGGATTGGGGTCGGGAGGAGAAGGGGACAACAGAGAATGAGATGGCTGGATGGCATCACCGACTCTGTGGACATGAGTTTGAGTGAACTCTGGGAGTTGGTGATGGACAGGGAGGCCTGGTGTACTGTGATTCATGGGGTATAAAAGAGTCGGACATGACTGAGCAACTGAACAAACTAACTAACTAAGAGGATGGAGGTAGAAGAATAAGTCGATATTTAGTGAACATTTCATTATCTTTGTGAAACAAACATGTAAATAATCATTTATTTAATTTCATATATATGGAGTAGGCAGGGGAGAATGTAAATCCTTTTCAGACATGAAGCTGGTGGTTGTAAAAACCCTCTTACCCTACCCTGTGGTCTCACTGACACACTGCTGCTGGAGTGAAAATATTCTACCAATTCTAATAGACTGAAAATAAAAATAAACAGCTTAATTACATGGTGGGTGTTTTTGAATGGCTTTATGAATTGTAAAGTGAAGTGAAGTCACTTAGTCGTGTCCAACTGTTTGCGACCCCATGGACTGTAGCCTACTATGCTCCTCCGTCCATGGGATTTTCCAGGCAAGAGTACATTTCCTTCTCCAGAGGATCTTCCTGACCCAGGGATTGAACCCAGGTCTCCGGCATTGTAGGCAGACACTTTACCATCTGAGCCACCAGGGAAATCCTTATGAGTTGTAAAGGGTTCATCATATGTCTGTGTTTCCACACTCCGTAAGACTTCATCACTTGAAGTACCCAATGTAGTGAGATGGATGCAACAAATAGCCAGGAAGCATCATGTTACAAAACCTATTATCTTTGTTCTCTTCATCCCAGATCAGGGCAGTGAAATGATCAGCATTGTGACAATAAAGTTGTTGTATTTCTAGTGGAATGTCATGCCTAGCTTAAAACTTGTATTTCAAATCAGGAGATTAAGAAAGATTGGTTGAAAAATATTCAATTATTCTTCTTCGGTTAACCAAGATGGGGAGTTTTAAGTTTCTGGATATGTTGTAGGCTTTCAGAAGACAGAGCCATAGCTATCTAACTTGGTGGTATTCCATTCAAAGGGAAGACTAAGTAAAAGTTTTATGAAAACAGTGAATATATAGTGTCATGTTACTAAAATGAAATAATTTTGTAAATTACTTTTCCATGAAAGTTGACTGTTGGACTTTGTATTTCAATCAGGCAGTGTGTTTTTGAGCTGTCTTGACATTGAAGCTATGGATAGGAGAGGGGAAGAGAAAGGAAGAGAGAGAAGGAGAAGGAGGTGAGATGGAAGGCAGAGGGGAGGAGATAAAGGAGAAAACAAAGTAAAAAGAGGATAAAAGGAAGGAAAGGAATAAAAATGGTTAAACAAATATGATTTCAAAAGCTTTCTTTCAGGAACTTATGGACATATTTGAACAAATTGATAGTTGGAATTCCTCTTTGTAAACCATCATTTTATTTCTCATAAAAGAAAACCAGACTTATTACATTATATGCTTTTTTTTTAATAATAAAATGGTATCCACCATATTCATCTATCTTCGTTGTGGATTACTACCTTTTTCTAAAACTCAGTCTGGGCTGGTCTTTTGGAGGGAGGAGATGAAGCAATGTGAAGGTATTACATGGGATTTTCTCTGTGTCTGCTGAAAAGGAGAACAAGTGAGTCAACTGAGCAAGAGGTCAAGGAGAGGTGCAGGTGGAAGGATATTCTCTCCTGGATTTCTTACAACTCTCTATTTCCCATTTCCAGAAGTCCATTGAGTTCTGAGACATCTTTGTAGATTTTATTTTGTATTATCCCAGGTGCAAAAGGTTTGACTAATTCTATTTCTTAGTTCATGACACCTTCTTGTAGGTGGATGTGAGGCCCCCTCTTGTTTTGTGA
Organism: Moschus berezovskii; assembly: GCF_049115385.1. NCBI lineage: Eukaryota > Metazoa > Chordata > Mammalia > Artiodactyla > Moschidae > Moschus > Moschus berezovskii. The sequence goes on along the minus strand of NC_142470.1, from coordinate 65,466,054 downwards.
ATATATATGTAAGAATGTAGGCAAAGTATGTCTTCATTTCATTCTTATTCTCCATTCCACTTCTGCTTACTCCCATAACAACCACTCTGATAGTGAAAGTGTTAGTCCCTCAGTCATGTCTGAATTTTTGTGAGCCCATGGACAGCTACCTGCCAGGCCCCTCTGTCCATGGGATTTTTGAGGCAAGAATACTCGAGTGGGTAGCCATTCCCTTTTCCAGGGGATGTTCCTGACCCAGAGACCAAACTGGGTCTCTTGCATTGCAGACGGATTCTTAACCGTCTGAGTCGGTTAATATATGTGCTTGCGCTTAGTTGCTCAGTCGTGTCCAACTCTTTGTGACCCCATGGACTGTAGCCCACCAGGCTCTTCTGTCCATGGGATTATCCAGGCAAGAATACTGGAGTGGGTTGCCATGCCCTCCTCCAGGGAATCTGTTCCATTGGTCTATATTTCTGTTTTAGTGCCAGGACCATACTGTCTTGATTACTATAGCTTTGTAGTATAGTCTGAAGTCAGGGAGCCTGATTCTTCCAGTTCTATTTTTCTTCTGGAGATTGCTTTGACAATTCAGAGTCTTTTGTGTTTCTATACCAGCTGTAGAATTTGCTGTTATAGTTCTATGGAAAATGCCATTGATAATTTGATAGGAATTGCATTAAATCTGTAGATTGCCTTGGATAGTATAGTTATTTTCACAATATTGATTCTTCCAATCTAAGAACATGTATCCCTATGTGTATCCCTCTGTTTGTACCATCTTTGATTATCTCTGGGAACTCTACTCAGTGCTCTGTGGTGACTTAAATGGGAAGGAAATCCCCCCAAAATGGGATATATGTATATGCTTAGCTGATTTACTTTGCTGTAGAGTAGAAACTAATAGAACATAGTAAAATGACTATACTCCAATATGCAACTGTTTTAAAAAGTTCTGCTTAGAGAAAAAAAAAAAGATAACAAACATTTAATCCAATAATATAAATGTGCAATAAGTTTTATATAGAGACTCTTTGGGATACTATTCTTTAAAATATTCACTAGTCATAATACATCAGTGTCTGTGCTATGTACAGGAGTTTGCTTTTCTGGAATTTGAAATTTGACTCATTCTAGGATTTTTTTTTTTTTTTTCGGAGAAGGCAATGGCACCGCACTCCAGTACTCTTGCCTGGAAAATCCCATGGATGGAGGAGCCTGGTAGGCTGCAGTCCATGGGGTCGCTAAGAGTTGGACACAACTGAAGCGACTTAGCAGCAGCAGCAGTCCTAAAGGAACAGACACATATAATTATGGAACAGAATTTATTATTTAGAATCAGACTCATATAAATGTGTATGTGTGTGTGTGTGTGTGTGTGTATATGGATTTGTTAATCATATGAGGGCAAACATTAATCAATGAATGTAGGACAAGTTGTGGAGTAGATAAGTCTCAGCGATAAGCTTCATCTTTTGGTTGGATTCCAGATAAAAAATATACACTAAAGGTAGAACAAAGTTATTGGGGGAAAATATAATATACTAACTTTGTCTCCTGGTATAGTGAAGAAACCTTAAAAATCCTAAAACTCAAGACAGTGGATCAAAAAATTGACTCTTGTATCTTTGTAATACTTCCCCTTTTAAAAGTAGAGCAAAAAAAAAAAAAAATAAGCTTGAAAGAGTTTCTGTTATGTTCACCATTTTTATCCTGCTATATCTACTCTGAAAAGATAAGCTGTGTTACCTTCAAGAATATGCAGCATAGTGAAATAGAATCTGAGGATCTTTAAATTAAGAATCATAAAATAAATGCAGTATCATTGGAATGATACCTTAATGATATCTTGACCCTAAAAGAGACCAACTACCCTTATGCTGTCCATATCTGGAACTCTATATGCTTCCTGTACCTGTGTATGTTTCCTTCCTTAGCTTTGGAATTTTTCAGCCATAATTTTATCAAAAATATTTCTACCCCTTCCTTTCTTATTCTCCTGGGGCCCTTATGAATGCTAGTACACTTGCTCTCTACCTAGAAGTTCCTTTAGTTCTTCTCATTTAAAAAAATAAAAATATTCTTTTTGCTGTTCTGATTGGGTGATTTCCATTATTCTATCTTCCAGACTGGCTTATGTGTTCTTCTGTATCACCTAATCTGCTGTTAATTCCCTCCCTTGAGTGTATTTTTTCATTTTATTTGTTGTATTCTTTAGTTCTGACTGATTCTTTTTTCATAATTTCTTGTTGAAATTCTTACTGTGTCTGTCTAATCTTTCTCTCAGTTCAGTTAGCATTCTTATTATTGCTTTGAACTCTTTAACAGGTAAATTATTCATCTGTTTCATTCAGGTTTTCTCCTCAGAATTTTTTTTCCTTGTTCTTTCATTAGAAACATTTATCTTTCTTCTTGTTTTATTTAACTTTCTCTTTTTCTATGAAATTAGGTGAAACAGTTGCCTGTCACAGTCTTAGAGGCATGCCCTTATGTGGGAGCATCCCTATTTAGTCCATATGTGCCCAGGGACTTTGGTAGGAGAACTGGATCTAAAGTGAGCAAGGGTTATGTCTTCCACTGGGGGAGTACTGGCAGCCATGGTCTCGTTGGGGCTTGGAGAGGCGAGACCAGAGCCAGATGCAAACCAGGGCTTCTATGCTCAAGCCATCACAATCCTGTTGGGGTGGGGGACAAGAGCCTAGGGACTGGAACAAGAGTCCTCAGGAAGTTGGGTTTCTCCTGAATGTGATGGCTGTTTCCACCTTGCTTTGGGGCACAGCCAGGACCTGAGGGCTTGGGGCTGCAGTTCTGTGCTAGTTGCATTTTTTTTTTCCTATGTGCTTGGTTAGAGGCTAGGTTGGTGCCACACTATTGAGCTTGTTTCAGTCCTTTCCAGATGTGCACAGGGACACACACTCTGGTGATGGGGGTCTCCATTCTCGAGCTAGTTTCACTCCCTACTGAAAGTATGCACTGATGCACACATTGCCAATGGCCACAGGCAGGTCCACAGTCCGAGTCAGCTCTGTTCCTTTGAAGTATATGTACTGTCATTGGTAATGGTAGCCTCCACTTTAGTGGGGAACATAGCTGGAGCAAGAGGAGCTAGAGCAGGATGGCTGGGGAGTGGCTGGAGTGGTCCTGGCTATGGCCAGTGTCCAGGCAGTTCTCAACCTGCTGCTTTCACACTGTGACTTGGAGTAAGCAAGTCTTTGCACACAGTCTTCAAGAGCAGTCTCAGTTTCTCACAGCCCCTTGGTTACCCTTAATAGTTTCCACATCAGCAATGAGGGGGCTTATCATCCTGGTATTGGACCCCAGGGTTGGTGTGTCTAATGTGTGAATTGAAGCCCAGGTTTCCTCTTATTCTCCAAACAAAGAAGATTGTAATGGTGAGTGATAAGTACGTCCTAACACAATACTCCTTTAACAGATCAGGTTTTTTTTTTTTTTTTTTTTGGTTGCAGAGTTTTTCTTGTGGGATCTTAGTTCCCTACCAGGGATTGAACCCAGACCCCTTGTAGTGAAAGCACTGAGTCATAACCTCTGGACCACCAAGGATTTCCCAATACGTTAACATTTTTATTCTTATTCTGGGTTGTTATGCTTTGTGTTCAGTTCAGTCAGTTCAGTCACTCAGCCATGTCTGACTCTTTGTGACCCCATGGATGCCCCATGTCAGGCTTCCCTGTCCACCACCAACTCCCGGAGTATACTCAAACTCATGTCCAAGGCGTTGGTGATGCCATCCAAACATCTCATCCTCTGTTGTCCCCTTCTCCTCCTGCCTTCAATCTCTCCCAGCATCAGGGTCTTTTCAAATGAGTCAGTTCTTCACTTTGGGTGGCCAAAGTATTGGAGGTTCAGCTTCAGCATAAGTATTTCCAATGAATATTCTGGACTGATTCCCTTTAGAACTGACTAGTTGGATCTCCTTGCAGTCCAAGGCACTCTCAAGAGTCTTCTCCAACAGCACAGTTCAAAAGCATCAATTCTTCAGTGCTCAACTTTCATTATAGTACAAACCTCACATCCATATATGACTACTGGAAAAACCATAGCTCTGACTAGATGGACCTTTGTTGGTAAAGTAATGTCTCTGCTTTTTAATATGCTGGCTAGGTTGGTCATAGCTTTTCTTCCAAGGAGCAAGCTTCTTTTAATTTCATGGCTGCAGTCACTATCTGCAGTGATTTTGGAGCCCACAAAATAAAGTCTGTTACTGTTTCCACTGTTTCTCCATCTATTTGCCATGAAGTGATGGGACCGGATGCCATGATCTTCGTTTTCTGAATGTTGAGCTTTAAGCCAATTTTTTCACTCTCCTCTTTCACTTTCATCAAGAGGTTCTATAGTTCTTCTTCACTTTCTGCCATAAGGGTGGTGTCATCTGCATATCTGAGGTTATTGATATTTCTCCTGGCAATCTTGATTCCAGCTTGTGCTTCATCCAACCTGGCATTTCACATGATGTACTCTGCATATAAGTTAAATAAGCAGGGTGACAATATACAGCCTTGACCTACCCCTTTTCCTATTTGGAACCAGTCTGTTGTTCTATGTCCCGTTCTAACTGTTGCTTCCTGACCTTCATACAGATTTCTCAGGAGGTAGGTCAGGTGGTCTGGTATTTCCATCTTTCAGAATTTTTCACAGTTTGTTGTGATCCACACAGTCAAAGGCTTTGGTGTAGTCAATAAAGCAAAAGTACATGTTTTTCTGGAACTCTCCTGCTTTTCTGATGATCCAGTGGATGTTGACAGTTTGATCTCTGGTTCCTCTGGCTTTTCTAAATCCATATTGAACATCTGGAAGTTCACGCTTCATGTAGTGTTGAAGCCTGGCTTGGAGAATTTTGAACATTACTTTGTTAGTGTGTGAGATGAGTGCAATTGTGTGGTAGTTTGAACATTCTTTGGCATTGCCTTTCTTTGGGATTGGAATGAAAACTGACCTTTTACAGTCCTGTGGTCACTGCTGAGTTTTCCAGATTTGCTGGCATATTGAATGCAGCACTTTCACAGCATCCTCTTTTAGGATTTGAAATAGCTCAGCTGGAATTCCATCACCTCCACTAGCGTTGTTTGTAGTGATGTTTCTTAAGGCCCACTTGACTTCACAATCCAGGATGTCTGGCTCTAGGTGAGTGATCACATCATGGTTGTCTGGGTCATGAAGATCTTTTTTTGTATAGTTCTTCTGTGTATTCTTGCCACCTCGTCTTAATATCTTCTGCTTCTGTTAGGTCCATACCATTTCAGTCCTTAAATGTGCTCATCTTTGCATGAAATGTTCCCTTGGTATCTCTAATTTTCTTGAAGAGATCTCTAGTCTTTCCCATTCTATTGTTTTCCTCTATTTCTTTGCACTGATTGCTCTGGAAGGTGTTCTTATCTCTCCTTGCTATTCTTTGAAACTCTGCATTCAAATGGTTACATCTTTCCTTTTCTCCTATTCCTTTAGCTTCTCTTCTTTTCTCTGATATTTGTAAGGCCTCCTCAGACAACCATTTTGCCTTTTTGCATTTCTTTATCTTGGAGGTGGTCTGATGGTATTTGTCATGACAAAGGTTTTTTTTTTTCCCTTTTCTGTAGGCTCCAGAATAGCATCTGAATATTTATTTGGGTACATTAAGGCACATTTCTTGTAAAATGACTTCAGTTTTAAGGTGTCTGATTCCATATATGTTGACTGTGGAAGTGAAAGGGACTCTTGTGGAAGTGAAATGGACCACCTTGGACAGCTAGCAAGGTGAAGAAAGTTGCTTAGTTTAGAAATGCTAGCTACAGAGCCTTATATAGTCACTCAGTGTTTCTAACTTTTGAGGTTTATCTTTTGTTGCTTTGACAACCTCCAGTGGCAAATAGTTCATGCATCCCAACTCATTCAGGTGGCTGTTCTGTTGTAAAACTACTTGAGGTATATATAATTTCCCCCCTTGTTCAGTGACAGTTTCTTTCCTCCTTTAAGCCACTTACTCGTTGATTCAAAATTTTTCTGTCAGTAAGAGTATACTTTGGAGAAGGAAATGGCAGCCCACTCCAGTATTCTTGCCTGGAGAATCCCAGGGACGGGGGAGCCTGGTGGGCTGCCCTCTATGGGGTCGCACAGTAGCAGTAGCAAGAGTATACTTAATATCCACTTAAAGTCATTAGTTCACATTCTGATTTCCAGAACAGCAAAATATGAAGCTTTTTTAAAATATATAGTGTCTCATAAGACTTAAAATACTGGTATGATTTTGGATTTCAATTTTTTCAACCATGGCTTGCTTATCCAACTTTCTCTATCTTGGTTTTGTTCCCTGGATTAAATGTCCCCCTTAAAATATGGTACCCAGAACTGAACAAAAATCCCCGGATATGGTCTGAGCTACAGAGGTTAAGAAAGTGATTACTAGCTATAATTTAGAAAAAGGGCTTGGACTAAATGCAACCTATGAATGAGAATTTTTAAAGGCATCTGCCACATACTGATGGATCTTATTAAAGTTGTGGTCAGTTAAATCCTCCAGATCTTTTTCACATGATTTTCTGCCAAGCCAAGTTTCTCCATCCTGTATTATACAATTAATATTTGAACTTCTATGCAGAATGTTGCATTTATCACTATTAAATTTCATTTTATTGGAATTTACTTGGAATTCCAGCCTGTCAGAAGAATTTTGAAGGTTGATTGTTATATATAATATCCTTTCCAGCTTTGTGCCATTCAGATTTCATAAGCTTCCTTTCTGTGTTGTCACCAAAATCACTGGTAAACAGGCTTAATGAAGCTGAGTCAACAAGGAGCTAGCGGTAATCTACTAGATGATGGAGGTGAAAATAAATTATTTGGGTCTGATCATTAAATTCAGTTAATCCACTTTCACGCAGCTTTCATTTCATCATGTACATTAGTTTTGGAGAATATATCGTTGAACATTTTATTTAAACAAACTGTTTTCTTCAGATTTACCTTGATTGACCAACTTTATGATATTATTTGGAGGAAAAATAAGTTTATTTGTTCACTATTGCCTACTATGTGCCAGGCATTATTTTATATTAGAGACGTACTGTATAGACCAATATGAAAACTTTGACTTTAATTGCAGCAAGAAAGCATTAAAAGTTTATTAGGCACAATAAAATAATCAGAGCTTTAACTTTAGATCATTTTGACACTGTGTATAGAATGGATTGGGAGTTGGTGATGGACAGGGAAGTCTGGCATGCTGCAGTCCATGGGGTCGCAAAGAGTCAGACAAGACTGAACAACTGAACTGAACTGATAGAATGGATTATAGAAGAACAAGAATGGAAATAAGGAGCCCAGTTAGGGGCTATAGAGATTAATGGAAGGAACATCTACCTCTGGGTCAGAAGACAAGTTCTCCTGGTCCTGTCACTGATGGCATGAGTTTGGGAGAGACATTCCAGCCAATCTGAGTTCCTTTATGAAGTGAAGGATTAAAGGAGCTTTGATAGTTTGAACAAAACTTGTCAGCTCTAATATTCCACATATATGCAATTTGATCATCACTATTTGCAGGAGACCCGAGTTTGATTTCTGGGTCAGGAAAATCCCCTGCGGAAGGGAATGGCAACCCACTCTAGTATTCTTGCTGGAGAATTCCCATGGATAGAGGAGCCTGGTGGGCTACAGTCTGTGGGGGCACAAAGAGTTGGACACAAGTGAGTGACTAACACTTGATTTGCTTTACTTACTGTCAACTCCAGAATGTTTCTTGACTCTTGACAGTGTGACCTTCCTTCAGTTTCTGAGGTACACACCCCTCCCTTATTTCAAAACTGAGATGTCCACTGTTGTGTGTGGTGCTTCAAAACTTGTGAGGACTAGATATTTGCAGTAACATCAGCTGGACTCACTTCAAGTAGGTTTATAGGTATTAGTTTTCTTTACTAACTCCTCATTTGGACATCACTCTCCATTTGACATAATTTGTTTTCTCTCTGAAGACTTTATTCCTTGTTTAGAAAGTGCTAGCCACTCAGTCATGTCCAACTCTTTGCAACCCCAAGGACTGCAGCCCACTAGGCTTCTCTGTCCATGGGATTTTCTAGGCAAGAATACTGGAGGAGGTTGTCATTTCCTTCTCCAGGGGATCTTCCTGACCTGGGGAATGAACCCGGGTCTCCTGCATTGCAGGTAAATTCTTTACCGTCTGAACTACTAGGAAAGCCTCTTATTTAGAAGACCATAGAAAATTAAGAGTTGAATAGTTCTGCTTTCATGTTCTTAGCTATTATATGGTTGGATTTCTTATATATTAATATCATTATAGATGTATTTGCTGCTGCTCCAGCTATCATTGGGGCTAGATATATAATGCATAATAATGCATATGTGTGTGCTCACTCATATATGCCTCTTTGCAACCCCATGGACTGTAGCCCACCAGGCTCCTCTGTCCTTGGAATTTTCCATGCAAGAATACTGGACTGTGTTGCTGCTTCCTCCTCTAGGGGATCTTCCTGACCCAGAGATCGAACTCCTGTCTCTTGTGTCTCCTGCATTGTCAGGCAGATTCTTTACCACTGGGGACAGATAGGGCACTAAACAAATGGGTGGATTTCAGCAAGAAGCACTTAGAGTGAGCTTCCTGCTGCACTCGTTTACCCACAGGCCAGGAGCAGTGTCTCCATCTTCAGGAAGAGGTTCAGCATCTCTTGGGTTGTATCATCATCACCTGCATCAGCAGCAACATATTGTCCCTGAAATCCATTAAAAGTGTAGTATATGTCTGGCACTGAGCTAAAAGATTTATGTGCATTATCTCATTTTATAGGGCAGTTTATTCAGACATCCACTCATTCATTTGATTACTATTTATGGTGCACCTCTGATGTACCAGATATCCAGCAAGCACTAGGAGGCAGGGGTAAACCAAGCAATCGTATTTCCTGTTTCATGTTATGTGTTGCCTGGAGGGAAAAATAAGGAATAAACAGGTGATCACAATGAGTTGATAGTATTTTTTGGAAATTACAACATCTCTTGGCGCTCGTAGGAGATGGACCTAATAAATGAATCCAAATTTTGCTGTTTTCTAAATAAACCAGGAACTCTTATGCTTGAAGATTATTGATCTCCTGCTCCCATTTCCTAAGGTCTTTTTCTTCTAGGTATCCACATGGCTTAGCTCTACAATTTATTCACTCAAATAATACCTTAATAAGTAGAAGACTTTGTCGGCCATTCTGTTTAATGATGTAACTTCACTCCCCATTGCTTTCTATCTCTTTAGCCACCTGATTTTTCTTCATAGAATTCATCAACCCCTGAAAGAATATGCATGTCTCCCTTTAACCTACACCTCTAATAAATAATTTGAATAAGAAAAGAGACTTTGGTTTATTCACTTTCATTTCTGGAGTACTGAGAACAGCGTTTGGCACATATAGGTTTCCTGTTCAATAAATGTCAGTTCAATGATCAATTGATTGAATAAATAAATGGATGAATTGTTACATGATAGTTTAGGCGAAAACCTCAAACTTGTCATGCTGTGCCCTAGTTCAGGCAGGGAATACAAGAGACAAGTGTCTTTGGCTCAGGAAATGTTGTTTTTACATCTGTGTTGGAGGGTGGTTGTATAAGTCTAGGGTTCCTACAGAAAGAGGAAAAAAATAATCTTGATCAACCTTATAAAACAAACAACTAAGAGGTAGAATATTTATTACAGACAAAGGTTGAGTTGATTAAATAATGTTTGCATCTATGAGTGAATGAGTGCAATTCTGGTATGTTTTCCTTATGTCAGATTATGTGCCATATTTCCATGTCCTGTGTCCTGTGAGCTTACACCCCTTCTTGGCTGGATCAGTGCCTCTTATCTTTTTCTTAGCCCTCTTTCTACATATATCTGGCCTAGATTCTGTCCTCCAGAGTTAACAGGATAGGAGGCCTATAAAAAGAAAGATCCAAAGTCAAATAGCAACAAGGGTCACAGAGAGAGAATTATGGATTAAAGAATGGAAACACAAAGAAAATCAGCTCAATGAGAACCAGTATGTGGTCTTAAGAAAGCAGCACTGGAGAAGGGGTGAGAGCCAAGAGCAGTCTCTTTTTCCTAGGCACAAACTGACTAGAAGGCAATCCAAAATTGTTGGAGAAAGATTATATCTAGAGAGCAGAATCAGAGGTGGTGCAATCAGTGAGTGAAGAGACAGTGGGTCATCAAATGGAAAGGGAAATCTGGCTTTAGGAGATCACAAGAAGCACAGAAATCAACAGGTTCATCACAAAAGCTGCAGGGACACCAGTAGACCACCAAGGGTGTGTTAGTAATCAGGAGGAGGAGAAGATAAAGGCCTAGGGTCAGGGGAGAGGTGGTCTGGTAGGTTGAGAGCATCCCAGAAGGATAAGCAGAGCCTGTGTGATGTCATAGTAACCCCTGCACCCTAATGGGTCCTGTTTTTCTTCTTCCTGTAACAAAGCACTCTGTCTATCCTTATGCTTTCTGCAGGAGGTGATGTGAAGTGCCCGAGTAGCAGTATTGTTCTCAGGAACCACAGAACTACTGACTAAAAAATACTCAGACTCTTTCATGGGTCTCATGAAATATAACACAAATTCATTTTACAAAATTCTCCCCAAATTTCAGCGATTCCAGTATTTATATGTGGACAGGGCCCCAACTTGAAGCTTCATTGACCTATGACAGCTAGAAGTGAAAGAATAGTGGGAAATTGTACCCAAAGAGTGATTTTCGATGTAGATTTACAAATGGAGTGTCAGCAGCGTCTTGGCAGGTAAACATCAACATGAGGCCTTCTAAGTCCATTCCTTGTTTCTTCCTTTAAGAAATATGAGATCATGTTCAGTGAATCACCAGATGGAAAATTTGTTCAGGCAAAATGGCTTTGCAAGTTCCCTTGTAAATCGCCTCTGGCTTCTAAAAAACAGTAGCAAATGTGCCGAAGACTGAATTAGCTAGAACAGAAGTTTCACTTTTTCACTAAAGAATTATTTGGGCCTGAGCTAAAATCTGGACTCCTAGAACTGGAAGGGATGTGAAAAGAGTCTGTCAGCCAGGCCTCTGGCTTTAGTCCGAAAACTTAAATTGCTTATGAAATTTGGATCTGTGTGAGGACCCCTCCAGACTTGACAATCTTCCTTGAATCTGTAGGGATTCAGGACCTGTGGGATGTGGATGCTGAGGAAGCAGTATTGACGTTGATATCTACAAACTGTGAAACCTCTGACGAGGTTTCCCAGTAGCCTGAGGGTATTGGAATAGGATGGCCATTTAAAAATAGACAGCAAGAGATGACACTCCTCCAGAAAGCCAGAGGTTAGAACTTTTGTCTTGCTTTCCACACCTTTTTTTTATGTTTTTTTTTTTTTTACTTTTTTTTTTAATTGGAGGCTAATTATTTTACAATATTATATTGGTTGGTTTTGCCATACATTGACATGAATCCACCCCGGGTGTACATGAGTTCCCCTTCCTGAACCCCCCCTCCCACCTCCTTCCTCCCCTTATCCTCCCTCTGGGTCATCCCCGTGCACCAGCCCCGAGCATCCTGTATCATCCCAGATCATCCCACCCTCGCCCTCTCCCACAGAGTCCCAAAGACTTCTATACACCTGTGTCTCTTTTGCTGTCTCGTATACAGGGTTATCATTTCCATCTTTCTCAATTCCATATATATGCATTAGTATACTGTATTGGTGTTTTTCTTTCTGGCTTACTTCACTGTGTATAATAGGCTCCAGTTTCATCCACCTCATTAGAACTGATTCAGATGCATTCTTTTTAGTGGCTGAGTAATACTCCATTGTGTATATGTACCAAAGCTTTCTTATCCATTCATCTGCAGATGGACATCTAGGTTGCTTCCATGTCCTGGCTATTATAAACAGTGCTGCGATGAACATTGGAGTACATGTGTCTCTTTCAATTCTGGTTTCCTCGGTGTGTATGCCCAGGAGTGCGATTGCTGGATCATATGGCAGTTCTATTTCCAGTTTTTTAAGGAATCTCCACACTGTTCTCCATAGTGGCTGTACTAGTTTGCATTCCCACCAGCAGTGTAAGATGTTTCCATACCTTTTAAACCTCCTAGGAAATGACATTTGATCAAAGAACCTTCAGCTAAGTTGAGCGAAGTACATTGTCCAGATTGAGAAATTTAGTGGGCCTTCAATGACCATTGATCCTCAGACCACTGTGTAAGCTACAAGGCATGCATCTTGAGCATATTAAGGGTTCTGAAGAGTGTTCAGGAAAGGAATGCTTTTCTAGAGTACTGTCTTGGAGGCACCCCCTAATAGGGTACTCCACAGGACTCCACACTCAGGGTTTGCTAAGTGAGACCCTGCTAAGGAAAAGGCTTCATTCCTCCTGCAGTAGAGAGAGGAATTGAAGTCACTGGACATGGTGGGAAAAATTCTCCATTGGCTATTTTCCAACCTTACCTTTCAATGGCTTGGATGAAAATCAGGGCATTGAGTCAAAATCTTAGAGCCATCCTCCCCAAATTTACCGAACTTTACATGCATTTCTTTTCTTGAAACTAACGCTTGCACTCGAGGGGGAAAGAAAAAGCCTGGGGGGATCGTGGAGTGTGTGCAGTTTAAATTCTTTTGCATTTAGTGACTTGTTCTGACTAGGGAAGGATTCAGGTATTTGGATAATTTCATAAACCATTGACTTTTTAAAGAGGAATATGAAGAAACATATGCCAATTGAGTTAGAAGCTGGGCATAGCTGTGAGATAGATATTAGACCCTTTTACCAAAATGTGGTTTATGAGGCTTTTAATAGAGATTAAATTGGTGGAAACCAGGTTTTACCTTATTACAGATTTATCTCCCCAATGTAATGCTGAACTGTTGAGCACAAGGCGGAGCCTGTAACTCTGCATAGATCACCAAGTTCCATTCTAGAAATCAGAAATGACATTCTCTTACATAAAAATCAAAAATAATTCATCAGTGATTATTTTCCTCTATACACACCCTGCCTGCTGTCTCTGTTTCTACTAATGGCCCTAAGGACCCTGGTGTCTAAATTGGGATCACTTTTGCCTTTATCGCCAATTCCCAATCTGGATGTTCTTCACTTGCCAAAATTCTACCCATTCAATGAAATTACTGAGTTATTATAACTGCTAAAAATGCTTTCTGGATGGCAATCCACACTATGGGGGAAAACAAACCAGATCAAGGGGAAGCAGAATGACAGGATTGAAAGGAGGTGAATTTTAGAAGAGTAGTCAGAAAGAGCTCTCTGAGCAGGTTGGAATAGAATTAATGAAAATAGAAAAGCAAAATGGGCATAAATTGTGCATTCTTGAATAGCATAAGGCCCTGGCTGCTGGAGGGAAGTGAGGGAAAGAGTGATGGGGGACAAGGTCAGAGAGGCAGGCAGTACCAGACATAAAGGGTTGGATTTTTAACTGAAATCAGTGGAGAGTTGTGAACGTGAGGGTGGTGAGCATGACAAAGTATCTGTCCTCATGGAGCTTATGCTCTAGTGGGAGAAGAGAGATGAATAGCTAGTAAGCCAGATGTGAACTGCTTCCTGTTGTAAAAGATCACCTCAAATTGATCCTTTACAAAATCATGAGTTTGTGGCACCACAAACTGCTGAGTTTACCCCCGTCCATAGATGGACATTATCTACCTTGAACTTTCATCTCCATGAAGGTAATATATCAGCTTTTCATTACTTTGTGGCCTGGATTCAATGCTCCAGGACAGTACACATATTTTCTAACCTACCTTTGGAAAGAAAATAAAATTTTGTTTATAATAAGGAACCTCATTAAATCATTTTAAAGAACTAATGAGGACTAACTTTTCCCCTATAAAATGCTTTATGTGTGTTAGCTTGTCAACATTGGGTCGTAAGACTGATGAAGTTATAATTTAGGTTATCCAACAGGAGATACTGATGATATTCTGTCTAAAAGAGGAAGTGTGTGTATATGTATGTGTTTGTGTGTGTGTGCACATGCATGTGTGTATGTCAGCCATCATGTATGTGAATGAACTAAGAAAGGAGGACAAGAGAAGAAATGATCATAGGCTGCTGTTTCTGAATTTCAGTTTTTTCTTCCTCTGTTGGTTCACTTAGCATAACACAAAGGTCTGGATGTGGCTCGCCCCTCCTTTGTCTGTTTCATGTGTCATGAACTGCTCTGTGGTGACCAAAGAAGATGAAGGCCCCGTGGTCCTCCCACACTGGACCCCTCAGACCTCTTATAAAAGAAAGGAAGGCACTAGCCTGCTGGCTAATTTCTAATATTAGTCTGGAACCTTCCACATTCTTTGACCCTGTTTCCTAATGTCTAGAAAATGAGGTGAAAGTCAGCCCTGGATAAAACACAAGCAGATTTCAATTCCCATTACTCTCCAAATCACAGAGGAGGAATTGGGTCAGACCACTTGGTCTACAGCTGCTACTTCTGGGTGAAAACTTCAGGGGGCTACCCTGTGTGCCCCTGGTTCCCCAGAGGCCTTGACACCCAGATGATGCTTATACACGAGAAATGGCAGGACCCAGAGACAGTATGGATGAGGATGAAGCTGGACAGGAGGGGCAGCAAAGGGTGGAGACAATTTCTGCAAAGGAACCTGCCCCTTTACCTATGAATGTTTTTCCATATACAGGTCCATTACCTTCCTTCCATTCAGTTGAACCACTGTTTAGCTGAGAATAATCAAAGAATCAGAAGGTTCCTTAAAACAAAGGAAACCAAAGGGGTGGGGCTTGGAGGTGCTGTGATAAAGGCTATCATTCAAAGAAGTGATGTAATGAATTGAAATGCTACTACCTTGCTTTGGTCTGAAAATGCTTATGTAGCTCTAACAAAAATTTGTCTGTGGCAGAAGTGGAGGGTGAATGAGGAAGAAGAAGGCAAGTGCCCGCTTCATCTGAAGTCCAGGGAGTTAAAGGTCCTGAGCGATGCCCGTCTTGTTCTGTTCGCCTGAATAATAAAATCATGTTATAAAATGCAGAAGTCAACCTACAGCAATGAATACAGAACAAAGGTACTTTGGAATATGCCATCCTAATATTCCTGTCTGCACACTTTAGTGTTCTTAATTGTGTTTTATGTTTAATGACAGAAACAATGACTTTCAGTGGAGGGGAAAAATAGATCTTTAAAGATAATCAAGGCCTTAACTACCTACCTTAGGTAGCTGAGAAAAAGCTACAGTACTCTATTTTTTAACACTGCAGATATGTAATTTAATGCTGGTCTAATGACAGTCTCAAACATGGGGCTTTAATCGAAATTGTTCAAGCTCAGTACTATGACAGGAACTCACAAGCCTCCAACAGTGCTGTCCATTTTCTCAAGTTCTGTAAGAAAAAAGGAAAGAAGGAAAAAACCTCTTGAACTTATGTTGCTATTGATGTGTAATATAAAATTAAAAAAACAGTTAAATTTCAATTACCCACAGGTAATTATAACTTTATTGTTTGACTGTACTACAGGGATTTTTGTAATTCCCAAGACTAATAATTTTCTATAATTTTACAGGTTGTCAAATAAACTATTAAAGATTATCTTTGAAAAGGCATCTGCAATTGTAAGGACGTATCATACTGTTCCTGTACTGTATTAGTAATTAGAGATCCCTGGATAGTGAAATATCTGTGCTGGGAGCTCACCACCGGGTAGCACATTTCCTCACAGCCACACCTAATCTCCCACAAAAGCGTTTAAACTTCTCAGGTATTCTCTTCACTGCTGTAGGACACACATTCAAATTTTATTAATATTCCCCCAGCAATTCCAAATGGTTTTGTCAAGATAAATCTCTACCTCCTGGTAGGAAGAAGTTAAAATCAGAAAGATGGGCCCCACCTATCATTAAAGGGAAAATCTCAGCATAAAATATACAATGAGAAGAGGTGGTTTGGAGAGGTGCAAGTGGAGAGTGATATGTGTGTGTTTTTTGGGTAGAATCAAGGTTTGGGGGCCAAGATATATTTATTTCTACCAATAACTGTTAGAGTCAGTAATATGAAATTAGCCCAATAGCACAGTTCTTTCTGAACTTTTCTCTTTCCCAAGGCCATTTCTGTCATGTGTGTGTGTGTCTGTGGTCAGTCATGTCCGATTCCTTTGCAATCCCGTGGACTGTAGCCCACCAGTCCCCTCTGTTGGGGAATTTTCCAGGCAAGAACACTGGAGCAGGTTGCCATTTCCTACATATCCGTATATACATTGTGGGGTATGGACCCTATTGCCTAAAGAAATAACTCCCCCTCTCTCTTTTTTGCCACACCACACAGCATGCAGGATATTAGTTCCCCAAAGTTAAAATGAAAGTCACTCAGTCGTGTCTGACTCGTTGCTATCCCATGGACTATACAGTCCATGGAATTCTCCAGGCCAGAAAACTGGAGTGGGTAGCCTTTCCCTTCTCCAGCGGAATTTCCCAACCCAGGAATTGAACTCAGGTCTCCTTCCTTTGCAGGTGGATTCTTTACCAACAAAGCTACCAGGGAAACCCCCCATACCCCTTACAGTGGAAGTGTAGAATCTTAACCCCTGGACCACCAGTAAAGTCCCAACGAACCATGCTATTTTTGATTCCTCTCTTAGGAAACAGACCTTTATGACAGGTTAGGGAGGTGTGGATATGACTTCTTCATGGAACCTCTAGTTCTTTTTCAAACACACCAAGTCTGTCATGACTCCCGGTTTCTATGTGCACTGAACCCTCAGTCCAAATGCCTTCCTCCTGTCTCCTGTCAAATACCAACTTACTCTTCTAGACCAGAGGAAGTGTGCTTCCTTGATGAGGATGTTACTCACTCTTCTATTTCTACAAAATATTTTCTCTCCTGGATTCTCAGAGGAATGTTTATCATCTTCATTAATGAGGCAAGAGGCACCATGTCAGGTAAACCAAAATGAAACCTAGGACTAGATTGACAAATGGAGAATGCCTTTACCTCCCTTAGGGATACAGGAAAGAGCCAGAAATTACTTTCAGGTCAAAACCAGAAACAAGGACTGTTTTTTAGGGCAGTCACAGTAACTTGATAGCAACAAGTTTAGAGATGGAGGGGTCAGTTGATTTATTAAGAGACAGTGGTAAAGAAAACAGATGCATCATCGTCTGATTGGGTTATTGTGGACAGATGCTATCTAAAAAGGTGTTAAAAAGCCCAAAGGGGTCTGTTGGCTGTGCCAAACCTCTCATACCAAATTCTACCTGGGCCTAACAATGAAAAGGTTGTGGTATTCTGTAGATTCCATCC
Organism: Moschus berezovskii; assembly: GCF_049115385.1. Classification (NCBI taxonomy): domain Eukaryota; kingdom Metazoa; phylum Chordata; class Mammalia; order Artiodactyla; family Moschidae; genus Moschus; species Moschus berezovskii. The sequence goes on along the minus strand of NC_142470.1, from coordinate 65,448,839 downwards.
ATCTCCTCTGCTAGCCTGCAAATTCCTGACAAGCAGACACTGTCACACTCAGTTCTGTTCCCTCAGCACCATGCCTACTAGGTAGTCACCTAATAAATGTTCAATCTCTGTAGCTTGAAATGCACAGAAAACCTGAGCTCTTCTCCCAGTCCTGCCATAGTCTGTCTCTATAACCTGTACAAGTTGAAGCCTCAGGTTTCCATACTGTGTACACATCCATTTTCCCTATAAAATTCTAGAGGGAAAGTAGAAATAATTCTTTACTGGCACCCTGAAAACCCCTCCCATTTGGATGCTTACTTCTTGAGTTCCTATTATAGGAAAGCAAAATCTTAACTCTGTAACCAGAAGAAAGTACAAATGCAAGAAAGGACAGCAACTGGTTGGCTCTTTCTCACTATGGGGTAGATGGTTGCTTGGAGATTTTGGATAAGAATCCAGTTTGGTGAGAGACTAAGTGATGAAGTATCTCATCACTACTGGTGGTGATAAAGTATCTCATGGGTATGAACAAAGGGACACGAAGGGAGGAAGTAGGCCATGGAAGAGAAGAAAGCACCAGAAAGCAAGTCTTGGGAATTGCAAAACATATTTCATCAACTTTACATTTTGTTAAGTTTTGTTTGGTGAGAAGAATTTATCATAGTTTTATTTTTAGTTTTTACCTAAATAGGACAAATAAAGATCAAATTAAGAAGTAAGATAATAATTATATTAAAGTTATGAGATAACAAAGCTATAAGGAATGGAAAAATGATCATATAAATAAATTCTCCAAGGTCATACTGGATAAGGACAGTGTGAGGAACAAGAATGAAATCTCTTGTCTTTTATTTGAAATGAAGTGAAAGTTGCTCAGTCGTGTCTGACTCTTTGCAATCCAATGGGCTGTCCATGGAATTCTCCAGGCCAGAATACTGGAGTGGGTAGCCATTCCCTTCTCCAGGGGATATTCCCAACCCAGGGATCGAACCCAGGTCTCCTGCATTGCAGGCAGATTCTTTACCAGCTGAGTCACAAGGAAAGCCCATGAACACTGGAGTGGGTAGCCTATCATTTCTCCAGGGGATCTTCCTGTCCCAGGAATCGATCTAGGGTCTCCCACATTGCAAGTGGATTCTTTACCAACTGAGCTATCAGTCTTTTATTTAATCCTTTGCTTTTTCTACAATTTTCTGTTTCCAATCTTTGTGCCAATGCTTAAAGAGATACCCATCCTGCAACACGTGAAAGACTTTTCACAATCATTAATTATGTTAAAATGCAGATGAAATAGGTAAAAAAAATCAACAATACTAGTGTTAAATGAAGACTATATTTTTTACCAATGAATAACCTCAACAAAAATTTCATTATAATGCAACAGTTCTTACTGGCCACTGCAAAGCTAGTTAGTATTTGTCCTTGTGGTATAAGCATTCTGGGATCTTAAAATTCAAAACTGTAAAATTTTTAAATAGTCTTTATTGCAGCATGTCTTACTTCTCAATAAGTCTTTTTGATAACAGCTTTGTGCCCTGAGCTGAAGGCAATGTCAAGGTCAATTATTTCATTCAAGGCCCCTAATTAAGACTACTTTTTTGAGGTCAGGATAATGCATTACTTTATTTTAATAGAGGGGAGATCAAAGCTCTACCTTAAATGTTCCTGAAGCAAAGCAATGCTGCTTTAACCTGGGTTACATTAACAAGGGCAAAAAATGGGTTACTCGTTTTAGAGCCCTACCCCCAACTCCACTGCAAAGATGGTATTCAGCTCAATAGAAAATAAGCTTGCATTAGCAAATCCAGTTTACCTAGAAATGCACCCATGGGCCACTTTAGATACTTCTGAAATCCTGAATTTCCATAGCTCCTGTGCAGTGGTTACTGTTGCTGTTTCAGCAAGACTATAATGGGAGGTGGACACCCACAGATGTGCTTCATGGGATCCAAACACATTCAGCTTCTACAGTGTTTAAGAATCAAGGTATTTCCCATAAAATCTGGATTTCTGGATACTCACAGAAAGAATCAAAAGATCTAACAATGTGAAGCCCATATTCTTTTATTTATTTTTTTTCTGTTGGTTTGGTTGTTTGTTTTGTTTCTAATTTCATTTATAGTATGATCTTGTTTATCCATTCTGTGTATAATAGTTTTCATTTGTTAATCCCAAATGCCCAATACTTCCCTCCTCCTCCACCTCCTCTCACCTTTGACAGCTACAAGTCTGTTCTCTATGTCTATGAGTTGGTTCCTGCTTTGCAGATATGTCCATTTGGGTCATAGTTTAGATTTCACGTGTAAGTGATGTCATATGGTATTCGTCTTTCTCTTTCTGACTTACTTCACTCCGTATAATTTCTAGGTCCATCCATGTTTCTGCAGATGACATGATTTCATTCTTTTTTATGGCTGAGCAATAGTCCATTGTGTGTATGTACCACATTTGCCTTATCTATTTGTCAATGACCACTTATGTTGCTTCACATCTTGGCTATTGTAAATAGTGCTGCTCTGAACCTGGGGGAGCCCATATTCTTGACTGGTAATAATTGACTAGACTAAGGAATGACAGCCTCATTTAGATCGGTTGTCATTCAAATGTGTTACCATCCCAACTGCTCATTGCTGCAGAGAGTATAAACAGGCTGACATATTTTGTTTGGCTGATATAGTATCTATGTTATTACTAATGTGTTTTTTAATTGTAATGCTTTGGGGCAGGATTTAAATATGCACTTTCACAGGCTCAACATTTCTATTGCTGCATACCTGGCCAGATCCACATATTTATACTGCCAGCCTGGCATTGGTAGCAGCCCTTCCTATGTTCTGTCCCATTTTCCTGCAGCCCACAGAAATTCCCCAGATGCTGAGAGAAACAGTTTCTAGCAGTCTCATAGCTGAAATCACTCCTCAAACAAATATGTGCACTAAGCCTTGGGCTCAGGTTGCTTTCAGAGAAAACTAAAAGGACAACATTTAAATGTATTCTATTGTGAGGGCATCCTAATAGTTATATGCTATGCAGATGGTTGATCAGGATTATGAGGGCTCTGGAAGTGATGCCATAGAGGGAGAATGTGTAGGAACTACGCAGGGCAGACTTAAAGTAAGTCTGATACCTGTAGTCAAATTTCGGGGAAATATGCTGTGAAAAAGATAAGATGAACAGGTTAAGCTCCAGAAGGCAAGATTAAGACTTGAAAATTTGACCCAGCCAGATAAGTTCAATATAAGGATGCAATTTTAACCTCTAGAGCACACTCAAACAAAACAGGCTGCTTTGTGCCAAAGTTCACGTTTTCTTTCAGAGATTTCAAGTTACACAGACCCTTGTAATCCATGTTGCTCACACACATTTATTTAATATCACAAACATGGGGTTATGTACAGGGGAATCTTGCTGTTTATCAGGTTGTGTAGCTATTCAGATGTTTCTTTGGAGGTTAGTGAACGGGAAAAGAAAGAGATAAAGCTGGCATTTGGTGATGAGAGCAATCATTCCCCCACCATTATAGGGATATAATTTAGCACCCCTATAAAACCTAGGGATGCCTCAAATCAAAATGCATTTTTCTCTTCACACTGAGAATCTCTTAAGTGCACAGGAACACAAGATCGGGTGAATTATCTATTATCTAAAAGATATTTATGATGCCTAAGGTGGGAGAGCATGACTCATATCTGCTCCTCACAGGAACTCAACATGATAGTAAGCCAGCAGAGAGGAAATAGCTGAAATATTTGGAAGAATAAACCCTCCCTGCCAGAGGTTACTGTGAATTCAAGTGTTTTTCACTTCTACCCTTCTTCAAAGCTACAAAGCAATGAGGTAGTCAAATTAATGAAGTATTGTAATAGAAATGAAAAGATCAGAGTGTGCTGAAGAGTGGAATACAGTTTTGTTCTTAAGAGGCATGATAGGAAAGAAGCACTTTGATGTAAGAGGCTGGCTGGAGGGTCTATTCAACTTCAGTGTCACCAAAAAAAGAAAAAAAAATCAGAATGGATTAGCATGATTTTGTTATCATTCCAGATATGATAACACATGAGAAAATAGACATTATTTGGTTATAATTCAATAGAGAGTTACTGATAAATGTAAGCTATAAGAGTAGGACTCTATCCAGTGTACATTTTATCAGAGCCTACTGTGCGGATTGATTTACAGCTTCCATAACGGCCATCAGCCCTCCCATTTATGTTTATGGATTCCAGCCCATCCAACAAAAGTAAAAATTAAATGGAAATTCATTACCAGAGAGCTCAGAAGTCCTGATGGAACTCCCAAAGTGACGGTGGTCAACTTTCAGGGAGGTAGCAAGTCTAATTGCTCTTATCCCAGTGTCACACAGGGGAACTTTTGCACTCTCACAAGAAATTCACTCCAGATGTCAAGATCTTTCAACTTGAGATTGAAAGTGGTAGCTCTTTGAGGACAGATACAATGAAGTGTGAAGAATCACTCGCATTATTCCCCCAGTGTCTAGGTTCTTAATACAACCACTACAACAGGATACCTGATGCCATCTTATTCTATGTCCTCAGCCTGCCCTGGTGCTGTCTCCAACAGAGGGTACTTGCTTCACTCCCTGTGCTCCTGTGGGTGGGCCACAGCAGCAGATGACTTTTTTAGTGACATGCTGTTTCCTGTTCTCCTGGTTGTGTAAGTTGATTTCGCAGGGATTTTCTTTTGATGATACTAATTCCACCAAAGATAATTAGGGAATGAGGAAGTCTGCTTTTGTATTTGTGCCTTTGGCATGTACAGATTTATTTAGCATCTGAGGGAAAATGAACTTCAGTCGGTGAAAGAAGAGAGGACCCTTTATTTTGGAAAGAGAAATGAATGCCGCTTAGGTTTTGGAGTCACCTGCAGAAACAAATCTTTTTATTACGACCCTTCTGGTGATACAAACATGCCATTATTTCTCTACTATTTCCTGCTTAGATACAGCCAGCCAATGAGATGGGTTGATATTTGTAAAAAGAAACTTATTTTTCAATCAGCAAACTCTCCAAGCTGCTGCTGGTGGTGTTGATGGGTGTCACTCTCAATTATTAACATCTCAATGTTTCACATTTAACATATTTCCTGAAAAAAAGATTAGAAAATAATATTTCAACAGTCCACTCTGCTTTTTGGATGGTGTCTTGCCTGAAACTTTCTGATTAAAACCAAATGTGTCTGTGGTTGTTGTAAGACGTTCCATGTAGTAAGACTGACTGTTTTGAAGGTTTTAGGAGAGGACAAGTGGCATTAAAATACTCAAATAATTGCAGTGTTTTAGTGAGGGAAATGATCACAATAAATCCCAGCAACATCCCCATGTCTTAATAATATACATGTATATATGTATATTAGATTGAAAAGTCCTTAAAAATAATTTCTATGCTACTCTGTACATGTGCTGTGGTCCCACAACTGCATGAGGGATATGGTAGGCTATTACTATGTATTTTTAGGTTTTAAATTATTTTTTTAAGTTGCCAATTAGAGATTGGAAAATATACTCCCTTAGCCTCTAGAGAATTTGCAATAAGTATGTTAACGTAGCAAGAATTTTACAGTAACACTTAACCTTCAATAATGAATGTGACTTGTAAAATAGAAAAGAATCCATAATGTATTGGAAGGCAATTGTTCAACATTGTATGGTTATGGAATTGGGATAACATCAACAAATTCTGCCCAACAGACCAGATATTATGATGTTTGACAAACTTGTTGATACTGCAACTCCTCTAAGTTCACATTGATAATAGCAATGAGTTTCAGTGAGGACGCAGGTCTGAGAAAGAAGTTGAAATTAATATGTAGACAGAGAGGCTTCAGAGCAAAGTCAATTATCTTTTAGGTGACTAGGGTACTTTGCATACGCAAATTAAATATTATAAGTAACTGAGAATTAATTTTATACTGGAATCAATTCTGAATACCTTACTCTCACACACATGTGATAGTAGTAGGATATTTTTCATAACAGAAAATTAACCAAATGAGTCATTCTCTTAAAGCTGATAGAGAATCCAGTTATATGGAAAGAAGAAAAGGCAAAAGATATGAAAGAGAAAAGAAAATAGTTACAATTTTAAAAGAATGTTGAAAGCTATATCCTTGCATATGACAGAAAAGCACATATATTTTCCAAAAAAGAAAATAGCTGCCATCATATTTGATACTTAAAACATTATTATAGTATCTATAAACAAGTATATAGCATTATAATAAAAGAAATATGTGTAAGTTCATTACCTGACTTAAAACTAAACTGTTAACCAATTCATTTTTTCTGTGTTAGGGTTTTCATCTTATTCCACAGTCTTCCCATTATTCTGAATTTTATGTTTATTACTCCCTTGCTTAAAAAAAATAATCCTAATCCAGGAAGGTTCAAGAGGGAAGGGATATATGTATACCTATGGACTGTGAAGAAAGCTGATCGCCGAAGAATTAATGCTTTTGAACTGTGGTGCTGGAGAAGACTCTTGAGAGTCCCTTGGACTGCAACAAGATCCAGCCAGTTCATTCTAAAGGAGATCAATCCTGGGTGTACATTGGAAGGACTGATGCTAAAGCTGAAACTCCAATACTTTGGCCACCTCATGCAACGAGTTGACTCACTGGAAAAGACTCTGATGCTGGGAGGGATTGGGGGCGGGAGGAGACGGGGGCCACAAAGAATGAGGTGGCTGGATGGCATCACCAACTCGATGGACATGAGTTTGAGTGAACTCTGGGAGTTGGCGATGGACAGGGAGGCCTGGCGTGCTGTGATTCATGGGGTCGCAAAGAGTCGGACACAACTGAGCGACTGAACTGATGACTGATTCACTTTGAGGTTTGACAGAAAACAACAAAATTCTGTAAAGAGATTATCCTTCAGTTAAAAAATAAATAAATTTAAAAACAAATAAGCAAACAAAATAGTCTTAATCCATATGCATATAATACATATGCATAAAATGCTATATTCTAATCTATTGTTTTAAGCTTTATAAAAATAGTAGTGTTTGATATAATCTTATGATTTTTATCAGTAAAATTTTTTTAAGATTCATCCCATTATAGGGTACAGCTGTTTTTTCATTTTTATTACTATATAATGTTCCATTGTGTGAATGTATCACATGTGGTTTATTTATTATATTAGTCTGCTAGGTTGCCATAACAAAATATCACAGATTGATTGGCTTAAACAATAGGATTTTATTTTCTCACAGGCTGAAGAAGTCTGCTGAAGGCTAGAAGTCCAAATTAAAGGTGCTAGTAGAGCTGGTTTCTAGTAAGGCCTCTCTTCCTAGCTTGCAGCCACTTGCTTTCTCTCTCTGCCCTCATGTGGTCTTTCTTCTGTGGATATGTACCATTCACTCTTGTTTCTCTTCCTCTTTTAAGGATACTAATCCTGTTGGATTAGGGTCTCACCTCTGTGACTTAACCTTAATAACTTCCTTAAATATTTTGTCTCCAAGTATAGCCATGTTGAGGGTTAGGGCTTCAACACAGGGATTTAAGGGGGCACAATTCAGTCTATAATATGTATTATCCTAGGATTGTTCCCAGGTTTTTTCTCCCATAATCAGTGCTTCTGTGAACATTCTTGCATTAGATTTCCTGAAACTCATGAGCAGGAGTTTCTTTAAATTACATAAGTAGAAGAAGAATTGCTGGTTCCTAAGTCTTGCAAATGTTCCAAATCACAAACTGGCACCAAATCACTTCCCAACATGATTGTATGAAGTCTGACTCCCACTAGAAGTGTCTGTGTATCCTCACAGGTCCACATACTTAAAGTCAGTAATTATTATCAAACATCTCAAATGTACCTTATTAAAGTCTTTAATATCATTCCCTTAATGACAAAGGATTTTGATAGTTTTTCATTTGTTTATTCACAATTTATGTCCTATATTTTGGTAAAATTTCTATCTTATTCTCCATTTTTCTATAAGATTTATCTTTAAAAAATCTATTAGTAGACAGTTTATGTGCATTTTGGATATAGAGTCTTTAGTTATATATGTTGCAAATATCTTCTTGTAGTTTGCATTTTGTCATTTAGTTCACTTTTGATGAGCCTAAGTTTCAAATTTTAATGAAGGTTAACTCACCAGTTTTCCTCTAAGCTTACTACTTTTTGTGTTTTGTTCAATATTATTTCTTGCTCTCAAGATCATAAAGATATTTTCCATGTGTTGCTTTAAATCCTCAGCCCTTTATCTCAACCTCACTGTAAAAAAAATAAAGGAAAAGGTTTTAGACTTTACAAAATCCTTCACCAATGTATATACTAAGTATTCTAGGTAAATTGGTGATTTGAATTATAAATTCCTTTGTCCCATTTTATTAATACCTAGCGACGAGTTGACTCACTGGAAAAGACTCTGATGCTGGGAAAGGTTGGGGGCGGGAGGAGAAGGGGACGACAGAGAATGAGATGGCTGGATGGCATCACCAACTCTGTGGACATGAGTTTGAGTGTACTCCGGGAGTTGGTGATGGACAGGGAGGCCTGGCGTGCTGTGATTCATGGGGTCGCGGAGAGTCAGACACGACTGAGCGACTGAACTGAACTGAACTGAGTGCATGCAATGGAGAAAGCCATGGCAACCCACTTCAGTACTCTTGCCTGGAAAATCCCATGGATGGAGGAACCTGGTAGGCTGCAGTCCATGGGGTCGCTAAGAGTTGGACACGACTGAGTGACTTCACTTTCACTTTTTGCTTTCATGCATTGGAGAAGGAAATGGCAACCCACTCCAGTATTCTTGCCTGGAGAATCCCAGGGACGGGGGAGCCTGGTGGGTCTATGGGGTGACTGTCTGTTGAGTCACACCGACCATCTATGGGGTCACACAGAGTCGGACACGACTGAAGCGACTTAGCAGCAGCAGCAGTGCATGCAAGGGCTTCCCAGGTGGCACTAGTAGTAAAGAACCTACCTGCCAGTGTAGGAGACGTGATGTGGGTTTGATCCCTGGGTGAAGAAGATCCCCAGGAGGAGGACATGGCAACTCACTCCAGTATTCTTACCTGGAGAATCCCATGGACAGAGGAACCTGGTGGGCTATAGTCCATAAGGTTGCAAAAAGTTGAACATGACTGAAGCGACTTAGCACACACGCACACACACACACTTCATGCAAAGGAACCGAAAAAGAACAAAACTATAAATTAGATATGGTCCTTGTTCTCAAAGTCTTTCCTAGAAAACAAATTGTATAACAGAATAACACTAGTACATGGTATTAGGATTATAAGAGAAAGGCACTGGGATCCCTGAAGTCCTTTAAAATAATTTAATGCTAAAAATTATTGGGTTCTTATTATATGCAAGGATAATATCACTTTTTTTTTAAAACCTCATGAAATTGTTACTCTACTGGTGTATTTTTAAAATGTCAAAACCAAATGGAAGCTTGGAAAAACATTTCTCAGTTGCCCTGGAGGATCCTGGCCAACCAGGTGTACAGTGGGATTTGATCGCCTGGTGGGCTTCCGTCTATGGGGTCACACAGAGTCGGACACGACTGAAGTGACTTAGCAGCAGCAGCAGCAGCCTGGCCCTGGAGGTCTTCCACAGGTACTCTTCTCCTCATCCTTACTGAGGGAGTAGCTGGAGCAAGATCAGACATAAAAGAAGAATTAACAGGCTATAGCATTGGAAATTGACCTCAAAGGCTGCAGAAGATTTTAGAAGACAGAGGAGAGGGACTCTATTAAAAATTAAATCAGGGAGGTGGTAAGGTGCATGCTCTATTTTGGAGACAGCAAGTGGCACATAGTGACAAGCTGCACCCTTTTCAGAGAGGCTGGAAATATAGGTTCATGAGTGAAAGGAAAAGGAATATTATTCTAAAGAAACAACCCTGGTCTACAGAGCCTCCACCTCCCTTAAACCTCTCTCCCCTCAGCACTCTCTCCTGGCTCCAGTCACTCTGGCTTCCCTGCTGCTTATGAACAGGCTCAGCATAGCCTTGCTTCAGGACTATGCATTTACTTTTCACTTTTCATGAATGTTCTTCCCCCTTGGCCTGGCATCTTCCTTCCTATTACTTGAGTTTACACTAATGTGGAACCAGTTCACTGGAAAAGACCCTGATGCTGGGAAAGATTGAAGGCAGGAGAAGGGGGCGACAGAGGTTGAGATGATTGGATGGCATCACTGAGTCTATGGACATAAGTTTGAGCTAACTCTGGGAGATAGTGAAGGACAGGGAAGCCTGGAGTGCTGCAGTCCTTTGGGATGCAAGGAGTTGAACATGACTTAGGGACTAAACAACAACAACACTAACATGGTGCTCATCACAGAGGCTTTCCCTAACTCTCTTGTCTAAAACAGCAAATCCTCTCCCTCTGTTTTCTTTTCTCTGCATATTCTTTCTTCAAAGCACTTGCCACCACCCAAGCTTGTGTCAGATCACTATTTCCTTACTTTCTATCCACTGGGCAAGAACTCTGGACAATTTTTAGCCTTATAAAAGCCCCAGTTCCTAAGCTGTGCTTCATATATAATGTGTAGTACCCAAATATTTGTCATGTAGATGAAATAAAAGAATGAATGATGAATGAACCATTGAATTAGTAAATGATGGGCATTAGGGCACCATCAGAGGTTTTGTAGGTTATGACATGAACCCTCTTTTATAAATAGTCTCTGGGAGCTATATAAAAGAGGAATAGGAGAGACAAGATGAAGAAAATAGGGAGAATAATTATTAAACTTTTACAAGAGCAGAGTGGAGCCTAGTAATTCAGAGCTTCATTTCTGGCATCAGACTGTCAGGATTTAAATATCATCTCTAATATCTCCTGGCTGAATAACCTTGGGAACGTCCCGGAATTTTTCCCTTTCTCTTTGTCTATAAAATGGGGATAACTCTTGAACTGTTGAAAGGCTTAAATGAGATAATGAATTGCTTATGATAGTGATTCATTAAATATAATGGTCCTCAGCAATAATATGCACTTAAGCCAGGGCAGCATCAGTAGGAATTGAAGGAAGAAATAAATCAAGAGAAGTTGAATAGGTAGGATGATCAAGACTTTGGATAATATAAAAAGGAAATGCCTAAGACTCATACTTCTGCCTGATTAGAGATTGGCAATAACTTTAAGTGAGACCCAGAATACAAGTAAAGAATGCAACTTTGAGTCCTCAGAAGGTAGGGAATAGGAAGTAGCAGAAATCATGTTTTGTTGTGAAATGTTTGAGTTTATACCCACATATTTTACACTGGGATGTTTAACAAAGAGTTGAAATATACATGAGGAGATGACAAATTTTTAAACGTTATTTGTTTCTTCTTCAAGAAGATTTACAGTAAATTTTCTTAAATAGTTACTTTATCTTTGTATTTAAAATACAGTTTACTTGAATATTTCTATCTCTCTAAGGCTTATTTCTATAACAAGGATTTCACAGATTCTACTTACTGCATTTCTTGAGTAAGTCCAAAGCTTAATGGAACTAAATAATGATCCAGTCCCCACTCCCAAGCCTACCTTCATACCTGTTGCCAACCTTTCACTGTATTGAAGAACTGAGAATGGATTCTCAAGCTCCATGTGGATCTTAAGACTTAATTCAAATGTATTATAGAGCTGAATAAAATAGATGTTAAGAGACTCCCCAAAGGGCTATGACCAACCCTCCAATTTTCAAACCAGAAAGCTCTTGTTTACTATCCTCAATTTTAACCACACACATTCCTACTCAGAGGAAACAGCATGCCCAAAACCAGTAAAAGAGCAAAAAGAGGTAGTTAGAAATCTGTAATAAATGTATGTAAGTGAGACAGAAAATTAGAAAATGGCCACCTGCCAGCAGCCACATAAATTTTGGAGGAAATGCATTTTCTACTGGGATGCTTTATCATAGGAATTGCAAATATTTATTAAAAGTATTAAAATAGTCAGAATGTTAAATGTTTCCTCCAGTGGTGAAATTTCACATTGCCACATTAGAAGATGGGATATTCTGATACAGCGTTTGTTAAAATGGCTTCATTTTATTAGTCTGTCATCCACAATAAATGGGCAGGTACCTTTAAAATAAGATATATTGAAGATAAAAGAGATTGGGGGAGGGGCATTGTATCATTGTGTGAATGTGGCTTTGACTACACAAGTATGTAAATCTTGCAACCTTTCCCAAATGATACCAACAATATTTTATTATTGTTTGAAATAAAGTTTGTTGGATTTTGTTATCACATGAAAATCAAGAGTAGTATTTGCCACTAACTCACTTTTCTCTCTCATGCAAGATATACCCAGTAACAATTTGCATGGTTAGTCCTTTATGGGTTCTCATATGCAATAACAGGCATATCCAAGAGAAGATGCAAATCTAGACTTCCAATGAACTGAAGATGGAAGGAGGTGGCTGCTTTATTGCAGAAGGATAATAGAGATGACAGCTAGAGCACATCATCACTGAGTGGCACTAAGTTGAAGAGTGACAGGATGAGCTGGACAGATTACCTCCCTAAGAGGCTTGTGTTTCATGTGAGGCGCTAACCTAATAAAGATCTTATGCCATCACCTGGCAAAAATAGAAAGAGCCTTTCCCCATCTTAAGACACTCGATTATGTAAGTCAGAACGGCTTCCTGAATCCATCCCATGAAAAGGTTGGTGGTACTGAAGGGAATCTTGTTGCAGTTGTTTTGTTGCTCAGTTGTGTCCTATTCTTTGTGACCCCACGCACTGCAGCATATCAGGCTTCCCTGTCCTTCACCATCTCCCAGAGTTTGCTCAAACTCATGTCCATTGAGTCAGTGGTACAATCCAAATAACTCATCCTCTGTCATTCTCTTCTCCTCCTGCCCTCAATATTTTCAAGCGTCAGGGTCTTTTCCAGTAAGTCGGCTCTTCACATCAGGTGGCCAAAGTATTGGAGCTTCAGCTTCATCAATCCTTATGATTAATTTTCAGGGTTGATTTCCTTTAGGATTGACTGGTTGGGTCTCCTTGCTGTCCAGGGGACTCTCAAGAGTCTTCTCCAGCACCATAGTTTGAAAGCATCAATTCTTTGGTGCTCAGCCTTCTTTATGGTCCAACTCTCACATCCATACATGACTACTGGAATACCATAGCTTTGACTAGATGGAGCTTTGTCAGCAAAGTGATGTCTCTGCTTTTTAATATGCTGTCTATGTTTGTCATAGCTTTTCTTCCAAGGAGCAAGTGTCTTTTAATTTCATGGCTGCAGTCACCATACACAATGGTTTTAGAGCCGAAGAAAATAAAGTCTCCCACTGTTTCCAATTTTTTCCCCACCTATTTGCCATGAAGTGATGGGACGAGATGCCATGATTTTAATTTTTTGAATGTTGAGTTTTAAGTCAGCTTTTTCACTTCTCTTTCACTTTCATGCATTCTGCCATTAGGGTGGTATCATCTGCATATTGAGGTTATTGATATTTCTCCTGGCAATCTTGATTCCAACTTTAGCTTCATCTAGCCTGGCATTTCACGTTATATACGCTTCATTTAAGTTAAATAAGTAGGGTGACTATGTACAGCCTTTATATACTCCTTTTCCAATTATGAACCAGTCCTTTGTTTCATGTCCAGTTCTAACTGTTGCTTCTGGACCTGCATACAGGTTTTTCAGGAGTCAGGTAAGGTAGTCTGGTATTCCTTCCTCTTTAACTTGGAAACTTGCATTACCGTATGTAAAATAGCCAATGGGCATTTGCTGTCTGTCTCAGGGAACTCGAACAGGGGCTCTGTATCAACCTAGAGGGATGGGATGGGGAATGAGATGGGAGGGAGGGGATGTATGTACACCTGTGGCTGATTCATGTTGATGTTTGACAGAAAACAACAAAATTCTCTAAACCAATTAACCTTCAGTTAAAAAAAATAAGAATTTTCCACAGTTTGTTGTGATCTGCGCAGTCAAAGACTTTAGTATAGTCAACGAAAAAGAAGTAGATATTTTTCTGGAATTCCCTTCCTTTTTCTATGATCCAGTGAATGTTGGCAATTTGATCTCTAGTTCCTCTGCCTTTTCTCAGTCCAGCTTGTATATCTGAAAGTTCTCGGTTCACATATGGTTGAAGCCTAGCTTGAAGGATTTTGAGCATTACCTTGCTAGCATGTGAAATGAAAGCATTTATGCAGTAGCTTGAACACTCTTTGGCATTGCCCTTCTTTGGGATTGGAATGAAAACTGACATTTTCCAGTCCTGTGACCACTGATGAGTTTTCCTAATTTGCTGGCATATTGAGTGCAGCACTTTAACAACATCCACTTTTAGGATTTGAAATAGCTCGGCTGGAATTCCATCACCTCCACTAGCTTTGTTCGTAATAATCCTTCTTAAGGTCAACTTGACTTTGCTCTTCCAGATGTCTGACTCTAGGTGAGTGGTCACACCATCGTGGGTATATATGGGTTATTAAGCCCTTTTCTGGTCAGTTCTTCTGTGTATTCTTTCCACCTTTTCTTGATAACTTCTGCTTCTGTTAGGTCCATACCTTTTCTGTCCTTTATTGTGCCCATCTCTGGGAATATTCCCTTGGTACCTCTAATTTTCTTGATGAGTTTTCTAGTCTTTTTCATTCTATTGTTTCCCTAAATTTCTTTGCATTGTTTGCTTTAGCAGGCTTTTTCTTATCTCTCCTTTCTATTCTTTGGAACTCTGCATTCGATGGGTATATCTTCCTTTTCTCCTTTGCCTTTCACTTCTCTTCTTTTCTCAGTGTTTGTAAGGCTTTCTGAGACAACCATTTTGTCTTGTTGCGTATCTTTTTCTTGGGAATGGTTTTGGTTAACACCTCCCATACAATGTTACACATGTCCTTCCATAATTCTTCAGGTACTCTTGTCTATCAGATCTAATCCTTTGAATCTATTTGTAACTTCCACTGTATAATCATAAGGGATTTGATTTATCTAATCTAACTTAAATATGGGATGCCTCTTCATGGATCATAGCCTTGCCATAACAAAAGGGCTTGCATAACTCAATGAAGCTAAGAGCCATGCTTTTTAGGGCCACCTAAGATGGACAGGTCACAGTGGAGAGTTCTGACAAAACGTTGTCCACTGGGGGAGAAAATGGAAAGCTACTCCAGTATTCTTGCCATGAGAATCCCATGAATAGTATGAAGAGGCAAAAAGATATGACACCAGAAGATGAACCCCTCCCCATTGGAAGATGTCCAATATGGGGTAAGGTAGAGAGAAGGAGAGACAGGGCTGTTGGAAAGCCAAGTACATCTTGGACAGAATAATGAAGAAACAGGTAGCCTTCACCAGGTGGGTGGAATGGCCACCTTTCTTTTTGGAATGTAGATGTTATGTTTAAAATATTTGATTGGCCAAAATGTTCATTCAGGTTTTTCCATAAAATGATACAGAAAATCCCAAATGAACTTTTTGGCTAACCCAATATCCTATATTTATCCAATAACCTCAATGGGTATTTGGGGGGCATCTATGAAAAGCTGACCACTAACCTGTGTGCTGGAAATCAAAGGTGAACAATGCAACTCTGGTCCCAGCTCAAACATGTCATTCTAGTGGGGAGAACACGGGTGCTTACAAGTCAACATATGCTATTTCACATGGTAACGACGACTTTGAAGAAAATATAGGGCCATAGTGGAGAAGGCAATGGCACCCCACTTCAGTACTCTTGCCTGGAAAATCCCATGGACGGAGGAGCCTGGTAGGCTGCAGTCCATGGGGTCGTGAAGAGTCAGACATGACTCAGCGCCTTCACTTTCACTTTCATGCATTGGAGAAGGAAATGGCAACCCACTCCAGTGTTCTGCCTGGAGAATCCCAGGGATAGGGGAGCCGGGTGGGCTTCCGTCTATGGGGTCACACAGTCAGATACGACTGAAGTGACTTAGCAGCAGCAGCAGCAGCAGCAGCAGCAGCAGGGCCATAGGGTGCAAACTGAGTAAGGAGCCTTCTTTTAGGTCAGGAAAGGGTTGTTGAATGAAGTGACATTTGAGCAGGTGCCTGAATACAGTGAGGGATCTATCCAGATCCTGTGGGTCACTGAGGGAAGAGCATTTTTGGCAGAGAGAACAGCAGAGGCAAAGCCCTAACCCCCGTGGTGTGAGCTGAGTTCTGGAGCATTGTGTCTTCTCCATTCTGCAGCCAGGCTTCCAGAAAGGAAGAACATCAGAGCTATCTGGTCATTGATACTTTAAGTAACTCTTGTTTTCATACTTCTGTTATGTTTTTGGCTTCCCTGAATCTCCTCAGAAGAGATTAAACATATGTGATAGTAAAACTGCCTCTCTGGCTGTTTTCAAGGGCTACTAGGTATGATAATTTTTAGGGAATATGTGAGCATCTGATGATGGTTAGACAGACAGAAATTCCACTTCTGTTGAAAACCCTTGGTGACCGGATAGGTGATCTTAATGAGGTATTATAAATGAGAATTTATACACTAGCCCTCTAGAAAGCCCTCCTTCATTCTTCTTTCAGGTATTATCTGTATACAAGTGTAATGGCACATGAGGTGCCCTGGGGAATACTAAGCAGTGGGCAGTGTACTAGAGGAGATGCTCAGGGACAGCACATGTAAACTGGCCTTGTTTGAATTTCGTGTTCCTTTGTCAACAGGCTCTGGATGATCTATAGTCCTAACTATATTTGGTCATGGTGTGACAAACCAATCTTGTTGGACTTTTGTAGGGATTAAAAGAGAAGATTATAATGGCTTAATATGATGGCTAATACAAAATAAATAATTTTATGTTAGTGCACAGACAGGATTTAAGAGTTCCTCAACTTAACTATTCCTGTTTTACATTTGGATCAATTATTCGGAATCCATATTGAATTTTAAATTCATTTCTTGTCTCTGCAATTTATTGGAAGACTTTTCAGATTACAGCAAAGAATTAAGACTCAATGGGTCCACATGTTGTAGATACCAAAATATGGCACTTCCTTATCATTCTTTTATAGGTTTTTTTATTCCACAAATGCTCCGTCAGTGCCTGATATGTATGTATCTAGGTCTGTGCTAGAGCTGAGGATCTAATAGTAAATAGTAAAGTAATTCAGGACTTCTTGAATTAGTATAAAGGTGACTTCGGATGGAAGGGATGTAGATAAAAATCAGATTTAGAAGGTATATTTTAGATGAGCAAAAACACACCACAGGAGATGGACACTGTGCTTTGAGAGAACCATGAGATAACAAGCTCGACTAGACATGGATCATTGAAAAGCAGAATTCTTTGTGCAGTGGTGGTGTACCTGTGAGCCAGCAGTGAAAGAGAGCGTGAAGCACTGCTCCTTCCTCAGGAAGTCTTCAGCCCATGCCACTTGGCAGAGCGCTAGGCCCTTGGGCTATGCTGTCTAGTACCTGGTGATTAATTTCTTCTGGTCTAATATCTGAAGAACATGCTTCCTTTGCCCACAGTCATCAATTTAAAGTCAATGTAATAATTTTATAAGAACATCCTGACCATTAAATACACTGAACTCATTCACCGAGGTTGGCACAGTCACCTGCAGTCCAGGGTGAGACCAGGGAGGTGACTCTCGGCAGTCAGTCTTGGCGGCAGCAGTGGTTGGTAAGGTAAGGCACTGACTATACCCAGGGTGGGTGGGGAGGCAAGCCTAGCACCAAACCAGTGTTTTGTCTGTAAATCCTTAATACTCAAATGTGGTCATGGGACAGGTAGTGTTGGGGTCACATGGGGACATACTAGAAATACAGAATCTTAAGACCCTACCCCAGACCTACTGATTGGAATCTGCGTATTAATGAGGTTCTAGAGGGAGGTACATGTATTTTGATGCATGTAAAGCCCTACAGTAGAGTTCGACTTATTTTGGACCTGTAGCTTGACTACCTTCCCCAGTGTGGATGAGATGAGATTAGAGAAAGTAGGTAGGAAGGCAGAGCCATGTTTCTTCCTCCAATTTGCTCAGCCCTAGAGCATTCTCAGGCTAAAAGCCCAGATTAGTTGTTTCATTTGATTATGAAGGAAAAAAAGCATATTTGCTGGTCAGTGTGGTGTCATCTATATGATATCACATATGTTTGTTTAGGAAAAAATGAGTCCTTGAGTTAAATAAGAAGTTTAAAATAAATAATAAAAGTTTAAAATAAAAAATAAGTCTTTCATATTACTAAGTAAATTATAAAAACTGATTATTCTTACTAAAATGAAGCAACAAAAATCCTACAATTTTGTTTCAAATATTGTGTGTTCTCTGATATAGTATGGTATATTTTTGTTTGTTCATTTTTTTGCAATTTAGCATTTGTGCATCAAAAAGCTTTTGAATTTAAATCCTGTTTTTACCTATTTTACTTATGTGATTTGGCCACAAAATATCTTAACTTTTCTGAGCTTCAGTCTATTCATCTATTTTTTTTTTTAATGTCAAAAGCAGAGAGCCGTGTAACAAGCATGCCTTTGGGAAGATGGAACCACAGTGGCTTCCTGAAGGGGCACCTCTGACCTTCTACTTCATCCATCCCAGGAATGTGGGAAGTGTGGTGGACCAGGAGGTGGCTGTCATCTTAGTTATTGTGAAAGGGGGCAGAACTGACAGGCAGCTGACTTAGGTTCTGGTCTTGGTATTGCACTTAAAAGAACTGCTGAACCACTGATCATGGTGGTTTTCTTTCTGGCAGGAGAGAGGAATTGAAATATATCATCTTTTAGCCCTTAAAAGTCAACCTCATTAAAAAAACTATCTCACTTATTTACAAATATTTTTGTTATAGATGTTGTCAGTTAACTATCCCACAATCCATCTCAACAACCTTCCTTTGTATCAGCCTCTATCACAGAGATGGGAGGAAAAGCACCTCATTCTCAGTCTCTGTTATAGCAAGGAGAGCCATAGGACCCCTTCTGGTCAATATGTTTAAGCAGAAATCTGTCACCACTGTGTCTTTTACTTCCTCCATCTTCTTGTCTGGTTCACAGAACATTCTTGGAGACGCCACAGCCATCACTAAAACTCCATTAAGTCACAATAGCAGACCTAGATGACTCGTTACTGTACCTCTTGTTCCCTGAGATTGACAAACCCCCTTCTATTTGGATAAGACAATGTAGCTGAACTTCTGTGTAACCATAAATAAGACCAGTATCTGCTATTTTCAAGCCATTGTTCTGAGGATTAAAGATCCTGCAGTTATATTTCACTGTGGGGTAATCTGTGGCTGAAACTTGTTTCATTTTCTAACAATTTGTTGTTGCTGTTCAGTCGCTCAGTCATGTCCAGCTCTTTGTGGTTCCATGGACTGCATGCAGCATGCTAGGTTTCCATGTCCTTCACTGTCTCCTGGAGTTTGCTACAACTCGTGTGTATTGAGTAGCTGATGCCATCCAACTATCTCATCCTCTGTTTCCCCCTTCTCTTCCTGCCCTCAGTCTTTCCCAACGAGTTGGCTCTTCGCATCAGGTGGCCAAAACGTTGGAGCTTCAGCATCAGTCCTTCCAATGAATATTCAGGGTTGATTTCCCTCAGGATTGACTGGTTGGATCTCCTTGCTGTCCATGGGACTCTCAAGAGTCTTCTCCAATACCATAGTTCAAAATCATCAATTCTTTAGTGCTTAGTTTCTTTATGGTGCATCTCTCACATCTGTACATGACTACTGAAAAAACCATAGCTTTGACTGTATGGACCTTTGTCAGCAAAATGTTGTCTCTGCTTTTTAATACACTGTCTAGGTTTATCATAACTTTTTTTCCCCCAAGGATCAAGCATCTTTTAATTTCATGGCTTCACTCACTGTCCCCAGTGATTTTGGAATTCTCCAGGTCAGAATACTGGAGTGGGTAGCCTTTCTCTTCTCCAGGGCATCTTCCAACCCAGGGATCGAACCCAGGTCTTCCGCGTTGCAGGTGGATTCTTTACCAACTGAGCTATCAGGGAAACCCCTCCATATCTGAGGTTATTGATATTTCGCCCAGCAATCTTGATTCCAGTTTATAAGTCATCCAGCCCAGTATTTCCCATGATGTATTCTGCATATAAGTTAAATAAGCAGGGTAACAATATACAACCTTAATATACTCCTTTCCCAATTTTGAACCAATCCTTTGTTCCATGTCCAGTTCTGTTACTTCTTGACCTGCATATAGGTCTCTCAGGAGGCAGGTCAGATGGTCTGGTTTTCCCATCTCTAAGTATTTTCCACAGTTTGTTGTGATTCACACAGTCAAAGGCTTTAGCCAAGTCAATGAAGCAAAAGTAGATGTTTTTCTGGAATTCTCTTGCTTTTTCTGTGACCCAGCAGATGTTGGCAATTTGATCTATGGTTTCTCTGCCTCTTCTAAATCCAGTTTGAACATCTAGAAGGAAGTTCTCAGTTCATGTACTATTGAAGCCTAGCTTGAAGTATTTTGAGCATTACCTTGCTAGCATGTGGGAATGAGTGCAATTTTGTGGTAATTTGAACATTCTTTGGCATTGCCCTTCTTTGAGATTGAAATGAAAACTGATCTTTTCCAGTCTTGTAGCCACTGTTGAGTTTTCCAAATTTGCTGTCATACTGAGTGCAGCACTTTAACAGCATCCTCTTTTAGAATTTTAAATAGCTCAGCTGGAATTCCATGACTTCCAGTAGCTTTGTTTGTCGTGATGCTTCCTAAGGCCCATTTGATTTCACACTCTAGGATGTCTGGCTCTAAGTGAGAGATCACACAATCATGATTATCTGCGTCATCAAGACCTTTTCTGTACAGTTCTTCTGTGTATTCTTGCCACCTTTTCTTAATCTCTTCTGCTTTTGTTAGGTCTATACCATTTCTGTTCTTCATTGTGTCCATCTTTGCATGAAATGTTCCCTTGGTATTTCTAATTTTGTTGAGAGATCTCTAGTCTTTCCGATTCTGTTGTTTTCCTCTGGGTTTTTTTTTTTTTTTGCATTGTTCATTTAAGAAAGCTTTCTTATCTCTCTTGGTATTCTTTGGAATTCTGCATTCGAATGGGTATATCTTTCCTTTTCTTCTTTGCCTTTGCTGCTTTCTCAGCTATTTGTAAAGCCTCCTCAGACAACTACTTTGACTTTTTACATTTCTTTTTATAACAATAAAATATAGGAAATAATGCCTTTCCATGGCCCAAGAAAGTAAGGGCTTCTATTTTGGCTGAAATTACCACAATGCTGAAATCCTGTGAGTTAAATATTCCCCATGATCATTGCAATGATAACCTCTGCCCAAATGCATGTATAGGTTTTAGTGTTTCATATATCTCTTTAGACTCTGTGCTATTGGCATTGAATATAAGGATACAGAGGATAACAGCCCTACAGAGGAATGACTCAGGAGCAGGATTATACAATGTGATTCTTAAGATACTTGAGAAAAATTAAGGGACTGCAAAAAGTTTCAGCTGGAAAAGTAACAATAAAGGCAAACATATTCATCAAGATATGCTGAATAAGTGGGGTATGGTTCACAGAAACCCTTTTGAAAAGAAGTAAGGAATAGAGTCTATGTGTGACAGAGAAAGAGAAAGCAAATACTACTTTTCTTTATTCAGAGCACTACTGAGACACATGCAAAATGAAGGACAGAAAGTCAGGAAAAGGGGGGGAAGAAAGAACAAAAAAAGGAAGATAAAAAGGAGTGAAAAGGGAGAGAAAAAGAGAGAATGATGGGAGAATGAAATTAATAGGAATGGAGAGGCAAAAAACAGAACAAAGGAAAGGGGAGAAAACCATCCCCATGTGCAGGATGCCAGCTGTGGTAGACAACACTCTAACACTTCCCTGCCTCTCTCCTCATAACCTCACCATCACTCCAAATGGGGAGATGCTGTCATCTCCATTCTGAGGTCAAGAAGGCAGGCACAGAGAGTGGAAACAACTTGCTCATGGTCTCATGGTGGCTGAATGACCCATGTGGGATCCCAAGCCCAGGAATTGTATAGAACTATATTTTATGCTGTCACTGTAGACACTGGCCAGGGATCTTTGAAAATGGGTTTGTTTATTAAGTAAATACTTATTGAGCATCTATAAAATACCCTAGTGGATACACTAGGGCATACACTAGAGATGCACTAGTGGGAGAAAAAAAAATTAGATCCTCTGCTTTCTTGAGCTTAAATCTGGAAAGGGGAGACAATTTAACAGCTCTAGTGATGCTAATAGCTACAGAAATATTAAGCAGTGTAGGGGATACAGGATAGGCCGGGTTTGGGGTGAGGGTTATTCTTTATATAAGGAAATTGAGAAAAGTTCAATGGTAAGGCAGAATGTGAACAGAAATCTAATCTAGAAAAGGAAGTGAGCTGTGAGGTCATCCTGGGGAAAAAAAAATTTTTTTAGGGAGGTACAGCAAGAGAAAAAGCCCTGGGGCTTTTAACAGCTTGAGACACAGAGTACAAGGGAAATAAAAACCTATATATACAATATATTTGGGGCTTCCCAGATGGCGCTAGTGGTAAAGAACCTGCCTGTAAATGCAGGAGACGTAAGAGACATGGTTTCAACCCCTGGATTGGGAAGATCCCCTGGAGAAGGAAATGGCAACCCACTTCAGTATTTTCGTCTGGAAAATACTATGCACAGAGGAGCCTGGAGGCCTACAGTCCATGGGGTCACAAAAAGTCGGACACAGCTGAGCACACTTACTTATACATGTATATGTATAAGTGAATCGCTTTGCTATATACCTGAAATTAATACAACATTGTTAATCAACTATATTCCATTATAAAATAAAAATAAAATTTTAAAACCCACAAAAAATTAGTTTCTGTATATAGTTAGATTAAGGCTTCTGTGATATCCCATTCTATGAAATGTGTACATTAAATTTATAACTGTTTAAAAAAAAACTACACTAGTAATTTACACTCACGGTGTGGTCAGTTCAATTACAGCTAGTTAGTGGTGAAAGCATTGTGAGGAAATACTGTAAAATGTTTAAAGTATATAAAATGTTCCAAGAACAACTAAGTTAGAGACTGGATCAGAAAAGTTACTAAAAAAGATGTTTGTGTGAGTCTTGAAGAACACCTGCTGGTGAATCAGGTTCTGTTGTCTCTAGAATACTACAGAGAAGAAATAACTAGCAGAGTTATGCACTAGAATTTGAGAGAAAAAAAAAAGCTCCTTGGTATTGGGTCAGGTCATATTTTGTGTTTCTGTTCCACTTCCTACTTGAAGGGTCTCCATATTGTGGTGAATCTGTGTGTGGCTGTAATGGGGGCTTCCATCTGTGATCCTGGAAGAGACACGTCCTGGAGCATAAGCCTGGTCACTCATTGTCTTGGGAGGAAATTCAATTCAGACCCTGGGCAGAAGGACATCCATATAGCACAACAGATAATCTCCTCAAGACCAGCTGCTCTTTGTTGTTTGGACATGGGATAGGACCCAAATTACAGAATCTGGGACCAGCTCTGTCCTGGGTGCCACATACTGTTTTCCTTCCTGGCAAGAACAGTCGATGTAGCCTTTTCTGTAAGAG
Source organism: Moschus berezovskii (assembly GCF_049115385.1). Lineage (NCBI taxonomy): Eukaryota > Metazoa > Chordata > Mammalia > Artiodactyla > Moschidae > Moschus > Moschus berezovskii. Next base: position 65,425,410 of record NC_142470.1, on the reverse strand, counting down.
TCATGCCAACATGACATAACAGCAGAACAGGCCCATCAAATGTGAACCAAGGCTTTTGGTGTCTATAGAAAAGGCCTTGTCAAAATGAACTCTCATCAGTTAGAATCAAATTCCAAGAAACTTACCTTCTGATTTCCATGAATTTCCTGTTTCTCCCTATGCATCTCTCTCGTAGACTCATGATTCAGCTGCAGGCTTTTTCCCAGAAGTGAGCTTCGTGAGAGGACTAACACCTGGGATTCTTCTCTACATCCCAAGTATTTAGTAAAAGTTAGGCACATAACAGTTCCTCATTATATTTACAGAAGAGAAATTAAACATGTCTCGAGGGTCAAATTAGCCTGAGTCTGGTTGGTTTTGTCAAAAGATAAATGATAGACATTTCACAGGATCTCAATTTCTACTCTGTTTTTGTGAATAACAAAATGAGGAAAAGGTGATGGGCATTTTGGGGGGAATTCAAAGAAGAATAAGATGTGACTTGAGGACAAGCCCTTCACAATCTAAGGAGAGAATCAAAATAGAAACAATGAGGATGCTGAATTTGAATAATGGTTCCAGCACAACAGAAGAATGTCTCCAGACAGGTCATCTTCTGTTGCCAAGTAAATGGGAAAATGTAAGTGCTACAGCAGTTCAGAGGAGGGAACGATTTTTGTCTTACTATATGGTCAGAGAAAGATAATGAGGGCTGGGATGGTGGAGAGATATTTGCCTACCTCTTGAAGGAATGGGTAAGATATCTATAGTTTGAACAGAGAGGGGAAGGTAAATTAGAATTGGCTTAAGTCAAATGCAGAGGAGGGGCTTCCATCTGCAGAAAGTGCATGTCAGAGAACAAAGCAGAGTGGTTAGAGCAGAGTGGCTGTGCCCCGAGGATTAGCAAGAGAAAATGGGGAAAACCAAAGTGGGAACCATATTATCCAGGAACTCCAGGGGCAATCTAAAACATGTTTCTTAAATAAGCTTTGGGGAGGCCATAGGTCTTTGTCTTGGCACTGAAAGAAATTAAAACAAGAAATGGATGCATGCCATGATCTCACTTGCAGCCTGTTTCAGCAAAGTCATTTCTACTTTGCCTCTGTGGCTGCTTTTCCTAATTTCCTCGCTGCACAAAGAAAATAAATAAATAAGTGTACTATAGTCTTATTTATCCTTCTTTGGACATTTCTTTACCAGGCAGATGGTCAATTAAGAGCACTAAACAATGACACTGTTTTCTCTGTAAACATTTTTTTCTAATAGCCTAACAAATGTAAGTCTGTGCTGCCATACTGCTGAATACCATCTTGACTTTCTAATTACAAAGAACTGTGTCTTGATAGTTACAATTACAGCTGTAACAATGATGCCAGGCCCTGAACAATACCGTTTGAGGCAAAGTGCTTATCCGAATATTCACAAATAAAGGCTTAAATTTATGCCAGAGATGTAGATGGAGGTTAAACAATTGGCAGGGAGAAAAAGGTTGAAAACACTGGTTTAATGCTACAGATGTGAATCTGAATCCAATTATTCTGAAAAGAGAAGAAAAAAAAAACTTGAAAAGGTGCTGTTTTCTTCTGTTTTAGTAATCAATAAGGTTAAGGGGTGGTTCAACTTAGCTTGCTAATACCTCTAATTTTGATATTTGGCTACACTCTAGTATTTTCAAAGCATACTATCTTTAAACAAAGTGAGTTTTTGTAAGGTGCAGATGAGTATCTTCATGTTAAAAGACAACCATTCTTCAGGCAGGTAACCCAAATACACAGTTTTTGAGCAGTTAGTATATATGTCCAGTACTGTTTTAATGAAGGCCCTGTAACACAGTGATTAAGCTCCCTAGGGCTTTGAAGTCAGGTGTGTAGGCATCAAAAATCATGTTTTGCCTCAGTTTCATAATCTGTAAAATGGGAATAATAATGGCAATACTGATATAATTGTTGCCACTGAGTCATAGTGAGGTTTAGAGTGGATATAAAGCTTGCAATATGGCGATTGCTATAGTATTTAAAATAGGGCAGCCCATGTCATTATTAGTGGAAAACAGACTTCAGAATAAGTTTTTCAAACCCTGGAATAGGGAAGTGAGGGTGAAATGTCTACCAAGAGGGCATCTATCTCAAGGACACTAGGGTCATTCAGTATCTCTGGGTGTGTCCAAAGTCTCTCCATAATACATGACCAAAGAGCATGATTACTTCATTTAACAGTATGATTGCACCAATCCTGAAGTGTATTTAGCCATTAACAGCATTTTAAAATTTCAGTTGGGAATTTTCTTTCAACTCATGGCTGAGAGTTAACATTGGGATTGATCAATGCTAATTATGTCTCCTTTTCTTTTTCTTCAAATTATCCACAGTCTATAGTACTAAGACACAAAGTGTCCAAAACAAGATAAAGACATCCATGTCCTCAACCCTGGGTGGAGTAAAAATGTCACTGTTTATTAGTCTTATGATTTATTTTAAAAATATCCAAAGTTACTTATACATAATTGTTTGCACTTTATACATGCCATGACTAAACCATTTACGTGTAAAAACTTACTTAGTCCTCCTATAAACTTCATAAGAGAGGAAATATTTTCTTCACTTTATAGATGAGGAAATCAAAGCAGATATTATGTAACTTGATCAAAGTCAAATCGTAAGTGACCATAGATTTTTAACTCTCTTGAACAAATTAATGTTATGAAAATATTAATATGTAAAGATCCCAAAGCAAATAGAGACTGTTTATAAGGTTCAGTCAAAATCAGTCACTCAGTCATATCCGACTCTTTGCAATCCTATGGACTGCAGCACGCCAGGCCTCTCTGTTCATCACCAACTCCTCGAGTTTACTCAAACTCAAGTCCATTGAGTCGGTGATGCCATCCACCTATCTCATCCTATGTCATCCCAATCATCTCCTGCCTTCAATCTTTCTCAGCATCAGGGTCTTTTCAAATGAGTCAGCTCTTCGCATCAGGTGGTCAAAATATTGGAGTTTCAGCTTCAACATCAGTCCTTCCAATGAATACTCAGGACTGATTTCCTTTAGGATGGACTGGTTGGATCTTCTTGCAGTCCAAGGGACTCTCAAGAGTCTTCTCCAACACCACAGTTCAAATGTGTCAATTCTTCAGCACTCAGCTTTCTTTATAGTCTAACTCTCACATCCATACATGACTACTAAAAACCATAGCCTTGACTAGACAGACCTTTGTTGACAAAGTTATGTCTCTGCTTTTTAATATGCTGTCTAGGTTGGTCATAACTTTCCTTCCAAAGGTAAGTATCTTTTAATTTCATGGCTAGAGTCACCATCTGCAGTGATTTTTTGTGCCCAAGAAAATAAAGTCTGCCACTGTTTCCACTGTTTCCCCATGTATTTGCCATAAAGTGCTTATTTAACTTATATGCATAGTACATCATGAGAAAGGCTGGGCTGGATGAAGCACAGGCTGGAATCAAGATTGCCGGGAGAATATCACTACCCTCAGATATGCAGATGACACCACCTTTATGGCAGAAAGTGAAGAAGAACTAAAGAGCCTCTTAGTTAGTTAGTTAGTTACTTAGTTCAGTCGCTCAGTCGTGTCCGACTCTTTGCGACCCCATAAATCACAGCACGCCAGGCCTCCCTGTCCATCACCAACTCCCATAATTCACTCAAACTCATGTTCATCGAGTCAGTGATGCCATCCAGCCATCTCATTCTCTGTCATCCCCTTCTCCTCCTGCCCCCATCCCTCCCACTAGACAAAAAAATAAATAAAATAAAAATGCAAAAAAGCAAACAAACAAAAAATACAAACAAACAAAAAAAGAAAGTGAAAGAGGAAAGTGAAAAAGTTGGTTTAAAGTTCAATATTCAGAAAGCTAAGATCATGGCATCCGGTCCCGTCACTTCATGGCAAATAGATGGGCAAACAGTATCACTGCAGATGGTGACTGCAGCCATGAAATTAAAAGATGCTTACTCCTTGGAAGGAAAGTTTTGACCAACCTAGACAGCATATTAAAAAGCAGAGACATTACTTTGTCACCAAAGGTCCATCTAGACAAGGCTATGGCTTTTCAGATGGTCATGTATGGATGTGAGAGTTGGACTATAAAGAAAGCTGAGTGCTGAAGAATTGACACATTTGAACTGTGGTGTTGGAGAATACTCTTGAGAGTTCCGTGGACTGCAAGGAGATCCAACCAGTCCATCCTAAATGAAATCAGTCCTGGGTGTTCATTGGAAGGACTGATGTTGAAGCTGAAGCTCCAACATTTTGGCCACCTCATGCGAAGAGCTGACTATTTTGAAAAGACCCTGATGTTGGAAAAGATTGAATTGGGAGGACAAGGGGTGGACAGAGGATGAGATGGTTAGATGGCATCACTGACTCAATGGACATAATTTAGGGTAAACTCTAGGAGTTGGTGATGGACAGGGAGGCCTGGCGTGCTGTAGTTCATGGGGTCACAAAGAGTCAGACACGACTGAGTGACTGAACTGAACTGAACTGATGGGACCGGATGCCATGATCTTAGTTTTCTGAATGTTGAACTTTAAGCCAACTTTTTCACTCTCCTCTTTCACTTTCATCAAGAGGCTTTTTAGTTCTTCACTTTCTGCCATAAGGGTGGTGTCATCTGCATATCTGAGGGTATTGGTATTTCTCCCAGCAATCTTGATTCCAGTTTGTGCTTCACCCAACCCAGTGTTTCTCATGATGTACTCTGTATATAAGTTAAATAAGCAGGGTGACAATATACAGCCTTGACCCACCCCTTTTCCTATTTGGAGCCAGTCTTTTGTTCCTTGTCAAGTTCTAACTGTTGCTTCCTGACCTGCATACAGATTTCTCAGGAGGCAGGTCAGGTGGTCTGGTATACCCATCTCTTTCAGAATTTTCCACAGTTCTTGTGATCTACACAGTTTAAGGCTTTGGCATAGTCAATAAAGCAGAAATAGATGTTTTTTTCTGGAACTCTTGCTTTTTTGATGATCCAACGGATGTTTGCAATTTGATGTCTCGTTCCTCTCCTTTTTCTAAAACCAGCTTGAACATCTGGATTTTCACGGTTCATGTACTGTTGAAGCCTGGCTTGGAGAATATTGAGCATTACTTTGATAGCGTGAGATGAGTGCAATTATGCAGTAGTTTGAGCATTCTTTGGCATTGCCTTTCTTTGGGATTGGAATGAAAGCTGATTTTCCAGTCCTGTGGCCACTGTTAAAACATAAGCACTTAGATCCAGGTTTCGTTATGCTCATTCTCATTATGAGGAAGACTTCCCCTCTACTAATCATGTCCACTTCACCTGCACACAGCTGTCACAGTGAATTGCCCAAGTGCCCATCTAATCACATTATCTTTTCTGTTAAAGAAACCGATTTGGTGCAACCGATCCCTGTGATCTAATCCTTATCTTACCTCTGAACATGCCTTCCTCACAGTCATCTTTCAAGATGAGAATTGCAGCCCTGTGAACAGACCCTGCTGATTCACACCCTCTTGCCTTTGTTTCCACTTTCCACTCCCAGGAGCAGGACAAACATCATTTTCTTTACAGACTTGCCTTCAGCCCACCAGGTAGCATAGTCCACACCATCAGCATGTGCCCCCTATCATCTCTTAAGGCATCTGAGTCTTGATACTGTGCAATTTATTTTTTCGGTTTCCTCTCTTGATTAGACTTTTAAACTGCTACACAAGAGAGACTGTCTTAATGACTGTTTTGTCTCTAGCATCTAGATCTATGCAAATAAGCACTCAGTGAATATTGAGTGAATATAAAAGATTAGAAAGAAAAGGATCCCAGGAGAACAGAAGAAACCCCACCCAGCCTCACTGACTTGAATAGTCAGTCTGAAAATAATGTAACTGAGCCACCACACTCTCCCTGCTTATCTACAGTAAGCATGCAGAGTATTAACCTTTCCTCTGTCACTTCTTCTCTCTCAGTGAATTAGAGATTTGAAGATGGGCCCTCAGGGTTATATGCTTTAGAATCTGATGGGATAAGGAGTGGATAGCCACCATTATCTTTGAGATATTACCTTTTCAGAGACTTTATTAAGTTAGATAACTCATGAGCTATCTTTCCAGGTCTTGGGTTATCAGGACATTCAGTTGTCTCTTCAGATACATGATTGTAAGCTCCATGAAACCAAAATCTATGTATAATTCATCAGGGTTCAAAACTACCATGTGAACGATGCCCAGTAGCTGTCAAATGCAGGTAAGGGTTGCTGCTGCTGCTGCTGCTAAGTCACTTCAGTCGTGTCCGACTCTGTGTGACCCCATAGATGGAAGGAAGCCCACCAGGCTCCCCCGTCCCTGGGATTCTCCAGGCAAGAACACTGGAGTGGGTTGCTATTTCCTTCTCCAATGTGTGAAAGTGAAAAGTGAAAGTGAAGTTGCTCAGTCGTGTCCGACTCTTAGCGACCCCATGGACTGCAGCCTACCAGGCTCCTCCATCCATGGGATTTTCTAGGGTAAGGGTTAGGCAACCTATTATTGAGAAGAGAGAGAAAATACCCTGTTGGATGGGTATGATATATCAGATCCTATGTATGCAGAGAATAATCTCATGTCCTTGCATTTCCCAGATTCACAACAGAAATAGAGTTCCATGGGAAGAAAAATTAATTCTGATGTTTTTATCCTGCATGACAGGGCATAGGTGGTAGTCCTGATCAAGATGGAAGGATGAGGAGAATAATAGTTTGGGTTCATTTCAGTTTGGTCATGCTCATTTTGAGACATTTAGTGGACATTCAAAGGGAAATACTGAGTGGATAGATGGATATATGAATCCAGGGCTCAAGGGAGATATCAAGTTTAGAGATGTCAATTGAGGTGTCAGTACCATGGCGTTTGCAGCCATGGGACTGGACCTATGAAGAACATGAAGACGGAGGAGGTGTGTAAGGCTGAGAATTCGAGCACTCAAAAATTTAGAGGTTGAGAAGAGAAAAATCCAGCAAAGGAACCTAAAACATATTAATTGATAAGATAGGGGAGAGTGATATTGAGGAAGCCAAGGCTTGGAAGTTCTAAGAAGGGAGTGATCAGATATATCAAATACTACAGCATAGTCAAGAGAGATAAGATCTGAGAATTAAACTCTGGATTGAGCAATGTGGAAAACACCAAAATTTAGATGACTGTGGTTTATTTCTTACAGAATACACATTGACTGACTTTTTTCTGTTTTCATTTGTTAAGTCATCCTCTAGCTGTTGTGCTTGCTTCCCTGAGTACCACTCTTTCAGTCCATGCCATGAAGAGACTTCCTCATGTTTCTTGTGGGGGCTTTAAACATCAAGGAACTGAAGCAGGGATCACACATCATTAAGGAAAGGTCAATTCCCAGGCAGAAATTGGTGTTTTTTTCCTCCCATTTCCATATTACAGAGATGCCTCAGGCTTCCTGGAGTTTCTATTAAGAATTCCAAATCTCCCAGCAATGATTTTATATACTAGTTTTCTCTAGGACAGTTCTCTTTAGCTTGGCTCACCCACCACAATATAGTCAGGGTCCTTCAATCATTGTAAAAGTCTTTTATCATTCTGACTCTACTCCATCCTGTACACAATCTCTAGATTAACCTTTCCAGAATGATGCATTCATAATGATAATAGCTGTAATTAATCTACTCCATATAATTGTCCTTAATCTTTTGCACATAGTAGGCACTCAAATATTTCTGAAATTAGGTAATTTTTAAAGTGCATTTTAAATCTCTTCCTCCTATTTGATTAGTAAGATTCATTTTATTTTTGTTCTCTGCCTAGCTATTTTTAAATATAATGAGAGAACCATATCTCTAGATAGTGTGTGAAAGCATTTTAATATTTTAATAATTCTATATAATTTAAAATGATCTTTTCCCTTCCATACGTTACAGTAAATAATAAGTACATAGATGAAAAATATGTGTTTTGTATCTAAGGAAAGAGTTATTAAGTGTTACCAAAAGATGGAGAATATTTTTATCTTAAGTCAGCCACATAAATACCCATTAATTTTTTAAATGATTTTATTTGGTTGATGGAGTATTACATCTCCAAATTACATAGTTTAGATTTCCCATTACATGCTCCTTATGGATCATATGTATGTTCACAAAGTTATACACAAGATTCTATGATGAGAAGAAGCCAATTTTCATTTTCTCTGTTCTTGTTTGAAGAACCAAAACTGTTAAAGGGATAAAGCTCTCAGAAGTGCCTGTTCCAGGTTAATTGTCTCAAATTGCTCATTTAAAACACCATTATAGTACAGCAAAGCCAGTTAATCTAATCTGAAGCTTCCTTTTTTTATGACCGTAGCTACATTTGGTGAAATGGCACCTTTGGCAAACACCCAAATTGGATAAAAATGCCATTTTTCTTGGAACCTGGAAAGAATAACACATGTTTTGAAATCACTTCATATCATGTGGCCCTAAATGGTAAGGTGCATGTTAGTCTTGCTCTGGAATTCACTCTTTGGCATTTTCTGATTTGACCCTAAATTTCCTTTGCTTTACTGATGCCAGCCAATGATACGATTTTGCACACAATATATAAGCAGGAATTGGGGGAAGGGTGCGGAGGAAACTAGCAAGAGAAATTGTGGCAATATTTTTAAACATCACTACTGTGTAAGAAAATGATGTGTCCCTGTACTGACACTTGTGCACAACTTTCAACTGATGGTACCTTTATTATTGGAAACACTGTAGTTTGAGAGCCTCTTCAATGTCGACATAACTAGCAGGTGCCGCGATCATAATGGTGAAAACATTCACTTATTAATCAGCGCACATAATTCCTCTCTAATGCTGTCAATTTAAGATGGCAACCTGATTTTTTTTTTTTTTTTGGAGTGGGGAGGAGGGTCAACAATTTAATGAATCCCGTCTGCATTTTAATTCCATCCTAATAATCTGCCTCCGGCTCTTTTACCTCCCTCACTCTGAGAACATTTCTCGGGATCCTGCTAGTAAGCACAATGGGATATTTACCTTCCTGCCTCAGTTACACATTTAGGATGGGGAAACAGCCAGCTCGTCAGACCCCCCCAACCCAACCAGAACTAACCTGTCGCCAGCCCTCACTGGCATCATCCTCAGATACGTTCCCTCCATTTGTTTGTATAGTCTCCTCCCTCCCTGATTCTGACACTGTAGTGCTTTGCAGGTTTCTTTTATTAAACACCACTGGGACCCAGACTCAGAAATGTGCAGTATGTTGACACAGTTAAAATAAATAAATACAAGCCATTGCCAGAAATATTTAAAAATTCATCTAAATGTGCTCCTGTCAGAGATGATTTGTTTTCATCCAAACAGGGAAGACTGATGGCTTCAGGATGGACTGGGCAGAGAGAGACTCCATCTTCTCATTCACTCCTTCACTCCTTCACACCTTCATTCATTTCCCTATTAAAAAAACAAGCCACCACCCCTGGCTCACCATGTCAAATGTAAACAGAATAGACTTTGTTATTAGGAGAGATGTGACTCCAAGTGTCTGAGCTGCAGAGTGACAGCCGGCTCCTCTCTGAATTTCAGGCAGCCTCTGTCACTTGCCTTGACAATGAAGGAAGTTAATATATTCATGACATTACCACACATGCATTCGCAATTCACAGCATATTGTATTGTTTACCCCTGTTCTTTTGTACTACTGCATGTAGTAATTTGCCTTCTAGCAACAGAAAAATTCCTCAACTTAAAATTTTACCCTCATTTTATTTACCCTTAATAGAAAAACCACTGCTTCCTGGTCCATCCGTTGTTGGCAAGACCACCTTTCTGCAGTATTGCAAACAGATAAATGTCAGATTTTACATTTTGATCAGATGTGTCTACAGTCATTTCCTATACATATTCCTCATCTTCTGCCTCCCATGCCTTCCTTCGGCAGTCATGGCCGCCCTTCCTGTGTATTCCTAGCACATTAGGCACTAGGTGGCCTGCTCTTAAAAAGGAGAGGACTGGAGTGAGAATTAGAGGAGCGTGGCATGGAGTCAGCATCACACCCTCACAATACGGTCAATAGTGGGGGCAATAAAGAGCATCATGAAGCTCTGCTCTTTCACCACTTACGTTCAAGATGCCAAGGGTGCTCCTTGTTTTCATCCACAGTAACACTTCCTTTACTCCCACTGGACTGCATACGGTCTGTGAAATCCGCACCACTTATTTAAAACCCATCTGTGGGACACCGATTACTTAGCCTCCTTGGTCTAACTTATTTTTTCTGATGGGGTGCAAACTTGTAAAAATATTGAATACTTAGACAGGTGGTTTTGCTAAGATGAGTACTGGGTAAGGTGAGTTGTTATTCTCAGATACTACACTATTGTTCTTCAGAATTTCGTTGTTGGGGACCAGAACTGAAATATGCCCTGATGGCTTAGGGCAACTTTGTAGAGATGGCTGAAGGAGGCAAGCAGTCCGGTTAGCAAGACACAATAGCTGTTTCATTTTCTTTACAGTGATGAGCTGTCTTGCATTCCAATGCATGTCACAAAATTCCTGGGCTGAGATAGGCCATGAAGGGGTCACTTGGGCCAGTGCCCTGCCTTTGAGTTGAATTATTTTAAAAAACACTCCATGTTAAAGGTCTTCAAGACAACCTATGCCTCTCAGTCCAAATGAATGTTGAAACCCTTTCTTAAACTAGACACGATTTTGTCTGCAATTTAAAAGCATCTCCTGTTCTGTTAGAGAGAAAGCATTTGGTTGTTCTTTATATTCAAACACTTTTCACACTTAAGAATTATAATTGAGCTACATTCTCTCAAATTCTGCTGCTTAAGAGTAGGCTATATAATTCAGTGCTTGCTTTTGTAACCTCCCAGTTCCTTTGTACTAGTTATTTATTGTTTTCATCTATGTATGTTTATCCAATTAACTTGCAAACTTCTATTGTTCAGGAAGAGTCTTTTACAAACTCTTATGAAGGATAAAATAGAAGCTCGAGAGTCATGATTCTCAAACCTGGATACATACTCAAATCACCTGGAAGGATACTTTATAATCGAAACTGATTCCTGGGCTACATACTCAGAAGTTCTGAGTAAAAGGGTCTGGGGTGCAGGTGAAAAAATAAAACTGAAAATGTTAGTCGCTCAGTTGTGTCCGACTCTTTATGTCTCCATGGACTATAGTCTGCCAGGCTCCTCCATCCATGGAATTCTCTAAGCAAGAATACTGAAGTGGGTAGCCATTCCCTTCTCCAGGGAATCTTCCCAACCCAAGAATCGAACCTAGGCCTCCTGCACTGCAGGCAGATATTTTACCACTGAGCCACCAGGGAAGCCCAGGGTGCAAGAGGATGTGGCAATTTATTAAAGGCTACCCAGGTGATTCTAATAATGTACAATGAGATTGACGGTATAATCTTGAGCAGATTGCTTAACATCAGTAACTCTTCATTCTTTTTATTAGATAAGAAATATGGATAAAATAGCTTTTATAACTGTCTTTTTTCTTGGAAGAGTAAAGAGTCCATGTATGTACAAGCCTTAAGCCCAATGCTGGGACCAGAGTCTATTATCAGTAAATGTTAGCGTTAAAGTTAAGGATATTATTTGGTCTAAAGTGCCTAATATGTTATTGGAAACATAATAGGTGCTTGATAAATGTGTATTAACTAATAGTTCAGGTTGTTTAGCTAAGTAATCCACATCTACATGAAAAAAGTTTAAACAAGGTAAATATCAAAGTAATTCAAGCCAAAAATATAGTTTCAACTCACGTAGCAAAATGCTTGAGAAATATGTGTTTTGGCACATGACCCGAATGATTGTACTTGTTCACAATTTTCTCATGCATAGAGAATACATGGATTGAATGCGGACTTAGAGGTTTAGAGCGGACAAAGAAAAGGGTCATAATACTTAAAGAACATAGTCAAAATGTAAAGGATTACAGAAGTCTGGCAACCAGATGCTGCCAATTAAGGGTATTACCAGTTATCATCAAGAGTGACAATAATAATTTTTCACATCCGTTATATTTCATTAGAATAGACTAATCCAACAAGTTATCTGAGAAGTCTAGCCACCTTTATTTTAAAGATGAGTGAGCTAAGTCTAAGAAAGACAAAATGACTGAACAATAAGTCAGTCCATCCTAAAGGAGATCAGTCCTGAGTGTTCATTGAAAGGACTGATGTTGAAGCTGAAACTCCAATACTTGGCCATCTGATGCAAAGAGCTGACACATTTGAAAAGACCCTGATTCTGGAAAAGATTGAAGGCAGGAGAAGAAGGAGACAACAGAGGATGATATGGTTAGATGACATCACCAACTCAGTGGACATGAGTTTGGGTGAACTCTGGGAGTTGGTGATGGACAGAGAGGCCTGGCATGCTGCGGTCCATGGGGTCTCAAAGAGTTGGACATGACTGAGCAACTGAACTGAACTGAATAGTGTAAAATATATGCATTATATGTATTGTCACCCTGCTTATTTAACTTATATGCATAGTGTATCATGCAAAATGCCAGGCTGGATGAAGCACAAGCTGGAATCAAGATTTCCACGAGAAATATCTGTAACCTCAGTTATGCAGATGACACCACCCTTATGGCAGAAAGCAAAGAACTAAAGAGCCTCTTGATGAAAGTGAAAAACAAGAGTGAAATAGTTGGCTTAAAACTCAACATTCAGAAAAACCAAGATCATCTGGCATCTGGTCCCATCACTTCATGGCAAATAGATGGTGAAACAATGGAAACAGTGAGAGACTTTATTTTCTTGGGCTCCAAAATCACTGCAGATGGTGACAAATTAAAAGACTTTTGCTCCTTGGAAGAAAAGCTATGACCACCTAGACAGAATATTAAAAAGAAGAGACATTACTTTGCTGACAAAGGTCTGTCTATTCAAAGCTATGGTTTTTCCAGTAGTCATGTATGGATGTGAGAGTTGGATTATAAAGAAAGCTGAGTGCCAAAGAATTGATGCTTTTGAACTGTGGTGTTGGAGAAGACTCTTGAGAGTCCTTTGGACTGCACAGAGATCAAACCTGTCAATCCTAAAGGAAATTAGTCCCAAATATTCATTGGAAGGACTGATGCTGAAGCTGAAACTCCAATACTTTGTCCACCTGATGCGAAGAACTGACTCATTGGAAAAGACCCTGATGCTGGGAAAGATTGAAGGCGGGAGGTGAAGGGGCTGACAGAGGATGAGATGGTTGGATGGCATCACTGACTCAATGGACATGAGTTTGAGCAAGCTTAGGAAGTTGGTGATGGACAGGGAAGCCTGGTGTGCTGCAGTCTATAGGGTTGCAAAGAGTCGGACATGAATGAGTGACTGAACGAAATATAAAATATGATAAATTAAGATAGAATCAAACCAAAAAGCTTAGACGCAAAGAAGGAAAGAGTTACTTCTGATGTAGATTATCAACAAAAAAATTCATATATGTATGGTGAAAGAATGATACAGTTTTTAAAAGTCAGAGAAAAAATCTTGAGCATTTTAGACAAAGGGGACAAATAGAATAAGACAAACAAGGAACTGTGTTGATTGGAGAACAATGTGCATCCAAAAGGACAATGGATGATAATATTGGAATGGAAGTCTTGGGTCAAAAGTTGAAAGGTATTGAAATAAGCATAGCAGAGATGTCAGAGAAGGTAGCCCATAAGCTGACACTATACTAAACATTTCTTTAGATCTTTCGTAAGACAGCTCCAAGTCAAACTTTGAAAGGATCAAGTTGATTTTTTTATAGGTACCTTAAATTTTTGTTGCTGTTCAGTCACTAAGTTGTGTCCACCTCTTTGCCACCCCATGGACTGTAGCCCACCAGGCTCCTCTGTCCATGTGGTTCTCTTTCTCTCAAGGAATATCACAGTCTTGAACTGCCTATTATACAATGTCTGAAAAGAGTTATTTTGTGTACTTTGTTCAGTGTTTTAGTTGTTTACAGTGGGCGTATTGGTTGAGTATCAATTTTTGTCATAAATCCTTGAATTTCTGTCTCCAGGGGATTTTCCAAGACCAGGGATCAAACCCGCATCTCCTGCATTGGCAGCCAGGTTGTTTCCCCTGAGCCACCAGGGAAGTCCCTACCTTAAATTAGCACCCTCCCAAAATGAAATGATATTTTCAGAGAAAATAACAATACAATCCATACACTAAAATCATACAGATAGAAATCTTCAACATTCAGTTAAAACTCACTAAACCTGTTAGTAGGAAAATAGGACCCAGAATCAAGAGAAAAATCAAATAATATAAAAGGTCCAGTATTTATAAAATGAGGAATTATCAGATAATAATTTAAAACAGTTTTTAAAATATAATTGAATATTGAAGGAAAAACATAATGAGAAAATGTGGAAGATACAAGAACCAAATAAAAATTCTAGAGCTATAATGTATACAGTGAAGTGGTGAGCTTCCCTTGTGGCTCAGAAGGTAAAGCATCTGCCTGCAATGTGGGAGACCCGGGTTTGATGCCTGGGTTGGGAAGATTTCCTGGAGAAGGAAATAGCAACCCACTCTCGTACACTTGCCTGGAAAGTCCCAGTTTAAAAGTACACTTATCACTGAGGAAGGAAACAACAGTGAATTTGATGACACAGCAATAGGAAAACTGATACTAGGAAAAAAAATAAAAAAGAAGGAAACAGAGAAGACACAAAAAGTGGAATGAGTGATCTGTGGGTCATTTGAAAGTGATCTAGTATTATAGTCACAAAACGGAGAAGGCTATGGCAACCCACTCCAATACTCTTGCCTGGAAAATCCCATGGACGGAGGAGCCTGCATACGTTGCAGTCCATGGGGTTGCAAAGAGTTGGACATGACTGAGTGACTTCACTTTCACGCATTGGAGAAAGAAATGGCAACCGTCTCCAGTGTTCTTGCCTGGAGAATCCCAGGGACGGGGGAGCCTGGTGGGCTGCTGTATATGGGGTTGCACAGAGTCGGACATGACTGAAGCAACTTAGCAGCAGCAGCAGCATAATCACAAAAAGAGGATGAAAAGCTATTGATGAAATGACAGAAAATTGTTCAGAATTGATGTAAACAATATCAACTCAAAGATTTAAGTAGCTCAATGAATCCCAAGAAAGATAAACACAAAATAATATCTAGACACATCATAATCAAATAAAATTAAAATTAAAAATTTAAAAGTAGCTAGAATAAAAAATACTCATTAAATACTGGCAACAAAGATAAATATCAGGGCTAAATTTTCCTTAGAAGCAATAAAAGAAAGACTAGAACAATATTTTAAATGAAAAACAGAAAAAATGTCAATGTAAAATTCTAAAACTAACAAAGATTAAAAAAGGTTAAATAAAGATTTTTGTCAAAAAAAAAGGGAAAGAATTCATTACCATGTAAATTGTAGTGAAGGTATTTTGAAGGAAGTACTTCAGGCAAAAGAAAAAGTAGTGCCAGAATAAAATTCTTAAAAATGAATTAGGAAGACTGGAAATTAAAATATTAGTGAGTGAGTGAGTGAATTCAGTCTCTCAGTCGTGTCCGACTCTTTGCGACTCCATGAATCACAGCACGTCAGGCCTCCCTGTCCATCACCAACTCCCGGAGTTCACTCAAACTCACATCCATCGAGTCGGTGATGCCATCCAGCCATCTCATTCTCTGTTGTCCCCTTCTCCTCCTGCCCCCAATCCCTCCCAGCATCCGAGTCTTTTCCAGTGAGTCAACTCTTCACATGAGGTGGCCAAAGTATTGGAGTTTCAGCTTTAGCATCAGTCCTTCCAATGAACATCCAGGACTGATATCCTTTAGAATGGACTGGTTGGATCTCCTTGCAGTCCAAGGCACTCTCAAGAGTCTTCTCCAACACCACAGTTCAAAAGCATCAATTCTTAAGCGATCAGCTAACTATTAAAGACTTTCTCTTTCATTTATTTAAACCATGATTTGTTTAATGCAAAAATAATAGAGTAATTGAGAATTATAAATCTATAAAAATTAACTATATGAGAAGACAAAAAATATACAAGGAGGATAGAAAAATACTGTAATTTTTTATACTGTACTTAAATGGGTATAATATATGAATGTACACTGTGGCAAATTAAAAAATATATATTGTATATCAAATCACATGCAATAATTAAGAAAAAAATGGAACAAGAAAAATACTTAAAAAGCCAAAGAGAGATAAAATGGAGCACTAAAAAAATGTGTTCACGTAAGCCAAAAGAAGGCAAGAGAAGAAGATAATAAACAGATAGGACAACTTGTTAAAAAAAATAGCAAAATGGTGGTTGTTGGTGGTGGTCAGCCACTAAGTCTTGTCCGACTCTTTGTGATCCCATGAACTGCAGCACACCAGACTTCCTTGTCCTTCGCTGTCTCCTGGAGTTTGCTCAAAGTCAAATTCTTTGAGTCGGTAATGTCGTCTAACCATCATCCCCTGTCACGCGCTTCTCCTGCCTTCAATCTTTCCCAGCATCAGGATCTTTTCCAATGAGTCAACTCTGCATCAGGTGGCCAGAGTATCAGAGCTTCAGTATCAGTCCTTCCAATGAATATTCAGGGTTGATTTCCTTTAGTATTGACTGGTTTGATCTCCTTGCAGTTCAAGGTACTCTCAAGAGTCCTCTCCAGCACCATAGTTCAAAAACATAGATTCTTCGGAGCTCAGCCTTATTTATGGTACAACTCTTACATCCATACATGACTACTGGAAAAACCATAGCTTTGACTATATGGACCTTTGTCACAAAGTGATGTCTCTGCTTTTTAATATGCTGTCTAGGTTGGCCATATCTTTTCTTCCAAGAAGCAAAGATCTTTTAATTTCATGGTTGCAGTCACTATCCACAATGATTTTAGAGCCCAAGAAAAAAAAGTCTGTCACTGTTTCCATTTTTTTCTCCATCTATTTGCCATGGTGTGATGGGACCAGATGCCATGATCTTAGTTTTTTGAATGTTGAGTTTTAAGCTAGCTTTTTCACTCTTCTCATTCAACTTCATCAAGAGGTTCTTTAGTTTCTCTTCGCTTTCTGCCATTAGAATGATAATATCACCTGCATAGCTGAGGTTGTTGATATTTCTTCTGGCAATCTTGCTTTCAGCTTGTGAGTCATCTAACCTGACATTTTGCATGATATACTCTGCATGTAAGTCAAATGAGCAGGGTGACGATACACAGCCTTGAAGTATGCTTTTCCCAATTTTGAACCAGTCAGTTGTTCCATGTAAGGTTCTAACTATTGCTTCTTATCCTGCACACAAGTTTCTCAGGACACAGGTAAGGTGGCTTGGTCTTCCCACATCTTTTTTTCCCCACAGTTTCTTGTTATCCACACAGTCCAAGGGTTTAGTTTAGTCAATGAAGCAGAAGTAGAGTTTATTTGGAATTTCCCTGCTTTCTGTATGATCCAAAGGATGTTGGCAATTTGATCTCTGGTTCCTCTGCCTTTTCCAAATCCACCTTGTACATCTGGAAGTTCTTGCTTCACATACTGCTGAAGCCTGGCTGGAAGGATTTTGAGCATTACCTTGCTAGCCTATGAAATAAGCTCAGTGGCACAATAGTTTGAACATTCTTTGGCATTGGCCTTCTTTGGGATTGGAATGAAAACTGACCTTTTCCGGTCCTGTGGCCACTGCTGAGTTTTCCAAATTTGCTGGCATATTGAGTGCAGCACTTTCACAGCATCATCTTTCAAGATTTGAAATAGTCAGCTAGAATTCCTGCACCTCCATTAGCTTTGCTCATAGTAATGTCTCCTATGGCCCATTTGACTTCACACTCCAGGATTCTAGGTAAGTGACCACACCATTGTGGTTATCGGGTCGTTAAACCTTTTTAAAGTACTTCTTCTGTGTATTCTTGCCACCCCTTCTCAATCTCCTCTGTCTCTTGTTAGGGCCCTGCCATCTATGTCCTTTATTGTGCTATCTTTACATGAAATGTTCCCTTCATGGCTCCAATTTTCTTGAAGAGATCTCTAGTCTTCCCCATTCTATTGCTTTCCTCTATTTCTTTGCATTGTGCATTTCAGAAGGATTTCTTATCTCTCCTTGCTATTCTCTGGAACTCCACATTCAGTTGGGTTTATCTTTCCCTTTCTCCTCTGCCTTTTGCTCCTCTTTTCTCAGTTGTTTGTGAGGCCTCCTCAGAAAACCAGTTTGCCTTCTAGCATTTCTTTTTCTTTGAGATGGTTTTGGTCACCACCTCCTGTACAATGTTATGAACCTCCATCCATAGTTCTTCAGGCACTCTGTCTACCAGATCTCACCCCTTCAATCTATTCATCACCTCCATTGTATAATCATAAGGGGTTTGATTTAGGTCATACCTGGATGGTCTAGTGGTTTTTCCCTACTATCTTCAATTTAAGCCTGAATTTTGTAATAAGGAGCTCAAGATCTGAACTACAGTCAGCTTCAGGTCTTGTTTTTGCTGACTGTATAGAGCTTCTGCATCTTCAGCTGCAAAGACTGTAATCTGATCTTGGTATTGACCATCTGGTGATGTTCATGTATAGAGTTGTCTCTTGTGTTGTTGAAAAAAGGTGTTTGCTATGACCAGTGCATTCTCTTGGTAAAACTCTGTTAGCCGTTGATTACTTCATTTTGTATTCCAAGGCCAACCGTGCCTTTTACTCGAGATATCTCTTGACTTCCTACTTTTGCAACCCCTATGATGAAAAGTACATTTTTTTGGTGTTAATTCTAGAAGTCCTTCATAGAACTGTTTGATTTCAGCTTCTTTGGCGTTAGTAGTTAGGGCATAGACTTTGATTACTATGATGTTGAATGGTTTGTTTTGGAAACAAATTGAGATCATTGTATTTATAAGATTGCACCACGAACTGTGTTTTGTACTCTTTTGTTGACTATGAGGGCTACTGCATTTCTTCTAAGGAATTTTTGCCACAGTAGTAGATACAATGGTCATCTGAGTTAAATTTGCCCGTTCATGTTCATTTTAGTTCATTGATTCCTAAAATATCAATGTTCACTCATTTTATCTCCTTCTTGACCACATCCAATTTTCCTTGACTCATGGCTGGAATCACGATTACCAGGAGAAATATCAATAACCTCAGATATCAGATGACACCACCCTTATGGCAGAAAGTGAAGAGGAACTAAGAAGCCTCTTGATGAAAGTGAAAGAGGAGAGTGAAAAGGTTGGCTTAAAGCTCAACATTCAGAAAACTAAGATCTTGGCATCTGGTCCCATCACTTCATGGGAAATAGATGGGGAAACAGTGGAAACAGTGTCAGACTTTATTTTGGGGGGCTCCAAAATCACTGCAGATGGTGATCGCAGCCATGAAATTAAAAGATGCTTACTCCTTGGAAGGAAAGTTATGACCAACTTAGATAGCATATTAAAAAGCAGAGACATTACTTTTCCAACAAATGTCCAGATGTCCAGTCAAGGCTATGGTTTTTCCAGTGGTCATGTATGGATGTGAGAGTTGGACTGTGAAGAAAGATGAGCACTGAAGAATTATTGCTTTTGAACTGTGGTTCTGGGGAAGACTCTTGATAGTTCCTTGGACTGCAAGGAGATCCAACCAGTCCATCCTAAAGGAGACCAGTCCTGGGAGCTCTTTGGAAGGACTGATGCTGAGGCTGAAACTCCAATACTTTGGGCACCTCATGCGAAGAGTTGACTCATTGGAAAAGACCCTGATGCTGGGAAGGATTGGGGGCAGGAGGAGAAGGGGACGACAGAGGATGAGATGGCTGGATGGCATCACTGACTCAATGGACACGAGTTTGGGTGAACTCTGGGAGTTGGTGATGGACAGGGAGGACTGGTATGCTGCGATTCATGGTGTTGCAAAGAGTTGGACATGACTGAGTGACTGAACTGAAATGATGGGCCTAACATTCCAGGTTCCTAGGCAGTATTATTCTTTACAGCACTGGACTTTACTTTCATCACCAGACATATGCACAGCTGAGTGTCATTTCTGCTTTGGCCCAGCCTCTTCATTCTTTTTGGAGCTATTTCTCCACTCATCCCCAGTAACATTTTGGAACCCTAGTGACTTGGAGATAATTAATACTTAAGATAAAATACCTGAAAAAAGGTTTAAAGGTAATG
Organism: Moschus berezovskii; assembly: GCF_049115385.1. Taxonomy (NCBI): domain Eukaryota; kingdom Metazoa; phylum Chordata; class Mammalia; order Artiodactyla; family Moschidae; genus Moschus; species Moschus berezovskii. The sequence continues at coordinate 65,405,360 of NC_142470.1, read as the reverse complement.
ATCATAAAGATGCTCAAAGAACATTGGAGAAGAATAAATGAACACAATGAAAATTTTAATAAAGATAAAAAATATAGAAAAGAAACAAATACAACTGAAGAATACAATAACTAAAATAAAAAACTTATTATAAGGAATCAGAAATGGATTAGATGATACAGAGGGACAGATTAGTGAACTGGAAGATAAAGTGACTGAAATCACTAAAGTTGAACATAATAAAGAAAAAATTATTTTAAAAAATTAGGATACTTTGAGACCTATGAGAGAAAATCATGCATACTAACATTCGTATTAATGCAATCCCAGATAGAAAAGAGAGAAAGAAAGGGTAAGAGAACTTATTGAATAAATAATTGCTGAATACTTCCCTAACCTGGGAAAGGAAACAGACATCAGGTCCAAGAAGCAGAGAGAATACCAAACAAGTTGAATCGAAAGAGGTCCACACCAAGACACATTATGATTCAGTTCAGTTCAGTTCAGTTCATTCGCTCAGTCGTGTCTGACTCTCCGCGACCCCATGAATCACAGCACGCCAGGCCTCCCTGTCCATCACCAACTCCCGGAGTTCACTCAAACTCATGTCCACAGAGTCGGTGATGCCATCCAGCCATCTCATTCTCCGCTGTCCCCTTCTCCTCCCGCCCCCAACCTTTCCCAGCATCAGAGTCTTTTCCAGTGAGTCAACTCGTCGCATGAGGTGGCCAAAGTATTGCAGTTTCAGCTTTAGCACCAGTCCCTCCAATGAACACCCAGGATTGATCTCCTTTAGAATGGACTGGTTGGATCTCCTTGCAGTATAAGGGACTCGCAAGAGTCTTCTCCAACACCACAGTTCAAAAGCATCGATTCTTCGGCGATCAGCTTTCTTCACAGTCCAACTCTCACATCCATACATGACCACGGGAAAAACCATTGCCTTGACTAGACGGACCTTGGTTGGCAAAGTAATGTCTCTGCTTTTTAATATACTATCAAGGTTGGTCATAACTTTCCTTCCAAGGAGCAAGCGTCTTTTAATTTCATGGCTGCAATCAGCATCTGCAGTGATTTTGGAGCCCAAACAAATAAAGTCTGACACTGTTTCCACTGTTTCCCCATCTATTTCCCATGAAGTGATGGGACCAGATGCCATGATCTTTGTTTTCTGAATGTTGAGCTTCAAGCCAACCTTTTCACTCTCCTATTTCACTTTCATCACGAGGCTTTTGAGATCCTCTTCACTTTCTGCCATAAGGGTAGTGTCATCTGCATATTTGAGGTGATTGATATTTCTCCCAGCAATCTTGATTCCAGCTTGTGCTTCTTCCAGCCCAGAGTTCCTCATGATGTACTCTGCATATAAGTTAAATAAGCAAGGTGACAATATACAACCTTGACGTACACCTTTTCCTATTTGGAACCAGTCTGTTGTTCCATGTACAGTTCTGACTGTTGCTTCCTGACTTGCATACAGGTTTCTCAAGAGGCAGGTCAGGTGGTCTGGTATTCCCATCTCTTTCAGAATGTTCCACAGTTTATTGTGATCCACACAGTCAAAGGCTTTGGCATAGTCAATGAAGCAGAAATAGATGTTTTTCTGAAACTCTCTTGCTTTCTCCATGATCCAGCGGATGTTGGCAATTTGATCTCTGGTGCCTCTGCCTTTTCTAAAACCTGCTTGAACATCTGGGAGTTCATGGTTTACATACTGCTGAAGCCTGGCTTGGAGAATTTTGAGCATGACTTTACTAGCGTGTGAGATGAGTGCAATTGTGCGGTAGTTTGAGCATTCTTTGGTATTGCCTTTCTTTGGGATTGGAATGAAGACTGACCTCTTCCAGTCCTGTGGCCACTGCTGAGTTTTCCAAATCTGCTGGCATATTGAGTGCAGCACTTTCACAGCATCATCTTTCAAGACTTGAAATAGCTCAACTGGAATTCCATCACCTCCACTAGCTGTGTTTGTAGTGATGCTTTCTAAGGCCCACTTGACTTCACATTCCAAGATGTCTGGCTCTAGGTCAGTGATCACGTTATCATGACTATCTTGGTCGTGAAGATCTTTTTTGTACAGTTCTTCTGTGTATTCCTGCCACCTCTTCTTAATATCTTCTGCTTCATGTTAGGTCCATACAATTTCTGTCCTTTATCGAGCCCATCTTTGCATGAAATGTTCCCTTGGAATCTCTAATTTTCTTGAAGAGACCTCTTGTTTTTCCTATTCTGTTGATTTCCTCTATTTCCTTGCATTGATCACTGAGGAAGTCTTTCTTATCTCTCCTTGCTATTCTTTGGAACTCTGCATTCAGACGCTTATATCTTTCCGTTTCTCCTTTGCTTTTCACTTCTCTTCTTTTCACAGCTATTTGTAAGGTCTCCTCAGACAGCCATTTCGCTCTTTTGCATTTCTTTTCCATGGGGATGGTCTTGGTCCCTGTCTCCTGTACAATGTCACGAACCTCCGTCCAGAGTTCATCAGGCACTCTATCTTTCAGATCTAGTCCCTTAAATCTATTTCTCACTTCCACCGTATAATCATAAGGGATTTGATTGAGGTCATATCTGAATGGTCTAGTGGTTTTCCCTACTTTCTTCAATTTAAGTCTGAATTTCGCAATAAGGAGTTCATGATCTGAGCCACAGTCAGCTCCTGGTCTTGTTTTCGCTAACTGTATACAGCTTCTCCATTTTTGACTGCAAAGAATATAATCAATCTGATTTTGGTATTGACCATCTGGTGATGTCCATGTGTAGAGTCTTCTCTTGTGTTGTTGGAAGAGGGTGTTTGCTATGACCAGTGCGTTCTCTTGACAAAACTCTATTAGTCTTTGCCCTGCTTCATTCCGTGCTCCAAGGCCAAATTTGCCTGTTACTCCAGGTGTTTCTTGACTTCCTACTTTTGCATTCCAGTCCCCTATAATGAAAAGGACATCTTTTTTGGGTGTTAGTTCTAAAAGGTCTTGTAGGTCTTCATAGAACCAATTAACTTCAGCTTCTTCAGCATTACTGGTTGGGGCATAGGCCTGGATTACTGTAATATTGAATGATTTGCCTTGGAAACGAACAGAAATCATTCTGTCGTTTTTAAGATTGCATCCAAGTACTGCATTTCAGACTCTTTTGTTGACCATGATGGCTACTCCATTTCTTCTAAGGGATTTCTGCCCACAGTAGTAGATGTAATGGTCATCCTAGTTAAATTCACCCATTCCAGTCCATTTTAATTCAAGATGAAAAGTGAAAGTGAAGTCGCTCAGTTTTCTGACTCTTTGCAACCCCATGAACTGTAGCCTACCAGGCTCCTCTATCCATGGGATTTTCCAGGCAAGAATACTGGAGTGGGTTGCCATTTCCTTCTCCAAAAGATCTTCACTGACCCGGGGATTGAACCCAGGTCTTCCTCATTGTAGGCAGATACTTTACTGTCTGAGCCAAAGAATTTTAAAAGCACAAAGAGAAAAGCAACTATTTATAATTATATACAGGGTCTTCCCTGATGGCCCACTGGAATCTGCCTTACAATTCAGGGGATGCTGGTTTGATCCCTAGTCAGAGAACTAGGGATCAGGCTGTACAACAACTGAGTCTATGTGCTGTTAGTAATAAAGCCCACCTAGCACAACTAGAGAATCTGTGTGCCGCAACAAAAGATGTGCATGATGCAGCAAAAATCCCATGTGCTGCAACTATGACCCGACACAAATAAATAAATAAATATTTTTTAAAAAGTTGCTTACAAGAGAACTCCTTGTAAGTAAGATCATTGTCTGATTTTTCAGCAGAAACTTTGTAGGCCAGAAGGGAGTGGCATATTCAAATAATGAAGAGGAAAAAAATGCAACCAAGAATATTCTACCAGATAAGGCTATCTTTCACACTTGAAGGAGAGACAATGAGTTTTACAGACAAACAAAAGCAAAATGAGCTTGGCATCACTAAACTAGCTTTACAAGAAATGTAAAGGGACTTCTCTAAGTGGAAATGAAAAGGTCACAACTAGAAATATGAAAATTGTGAAAGAAAAACACTTATTGGTAATTGCAAGCATTTATTAAGGGTAATAGATGAGCCACTTATAAAGCTAATATGAAAGTTAAAAAGATAAAAATATTCTAACATATAAACTATGTAGTTAAGAAACACACACACACAAAGATGTAAAATATGTTGTCATATGTAAAAAAAGAATGAACTCCCTAGATGTAAATGTAATCAAGGAGGATAAAGATATGCAGTCAGGAAACTGAAAGACACCGATGTGAGACACTGAAGATGACTTAAACAGAAAAATATACCAAGCTTGTGAATTGAAAAAAATTGATGTTGTTAAAGAGATTATACTACCCAAGGCAATCCACATTTTAAATGTAGTCTTTGTAAAAAATATTAATGCCAGTTTTCACAGAACTAGAACAAATAATTCTAATATTTTAATGAAAACATAAAACACCCCGAAGAGCCAAAAAAATGTTGAACAAGAGGAGCAGAGCTGAAGGAGTCATGCTCCCTGACTTCAGACTATACTATAAAGCTACAGTAATGAAAACAGTATCAGTTCAGTCACTCAGTTGTGCCCAACTCTTTGTGACCCCATGGATGCAGCACACCAGGCTTCCCTGTCCATCACCAACTCACTAAGCTTGCTCAAACTCATGTCCATTGAGTCAGTGATGCCATCCAACCATCTAATCCTCTGTTGTCCCCTTCTCCTCCTTCCCTCAGTATTTCCCAGAATCAGGGTCTTTTCCAATGAGTCAGTTCTTTGCATCAGGTGGACAAAGTATTGGAGTTTCAGCTTCAGCATCAGTCCTTCCAATGAATATTCGGGACTAATTTCCTTTAGGATTGACAGGTTTGATCTCTGTGCAGTCCAAAGGATTCTCAAGAGTTTTCTCCAACACCACAGTTCAAAAGCATCAATTCTTTGGCACTCAGCTTTCTTTATAGTCCAACTCTCACATCCATACATGACTACTGGAAAAACCATAGCTTTGAATAGACAGACCTTTGTCAGCAAAGTAATATCTCTGTTTTTTAATATGCTGTCTAGATTGGTCATAGCTTTTCTTCCAAGGAGCAAGGGTCTTTTAATTTAATGGCTGCAGTCACCATCCACAGTGATTTTGGAGCCCCCAAAATAAAGTCTGTCACTTTTTCCATTGTTTTGTCATCTATTTGCCACGAACCGAATGAACTGGTTGCTATGATCTTGGTTTTCTGAATATTGAGTTTTAAGCCAACATTTTCACTCTCTTCTTTCACTTTCATCAAGAGGTTCTTTAGTTCCTCTTCACTTTCTGCCATAAGGATGATGTCATATGTGTATGTGATGTTATTGACATTTCTCCTGGCAATCTTGTTTCCATCTTATGCTTCATCCAGCCAGGCATTTCACATGATGTACTCTGCATATAAGCTAAATAAGCAGGGTGACAATATACAACTTTGACATACTCCTTTCCCAGTTTGGACCCAGTCCATTTTTCGACATCCTATTCTGTTGCTTCTTAACCTGAATACAGATTTTTCAGGAGATAGGTAAGGTGGTCTGGTATTACCATCTCTTGAAGAATTTTCCACAGTTTATTGTGATCTACACAGCCAAAGACTGGCATAATCAATCTGAAGTAGGTGTTTTTCTTGAATTATCTATGATCCAACAGATGTTGCCAATTTGATCTCTGGTTCCTCTGCCTTTTCTAAAACCAGCTTGAACATCTGGAAGTTCACAGTTCACAGCCTATTGAAGCCCGGCTTGGAGAATTTTGAACATTGCTTTGCTAGTGTGTGAGTTGAGTGCAATTGTGTGGTAGTTTGAGCATTCTTTGGCATTGCCCTTCTTTGGGATTGGAATGGAAACTGACCTTTTCCAGTCCTGTGGCCACTGCTGAGTTTTCCAGACTTGCTGGCATATTCAGTGCAGAACTTTACCAGCATTATCTTTTAGGATTTGATCACCTTCACTGGCTTTGTTTGTAATGATGCTTCCTATGTCCACTTAATTTCATATTCCAGGATATCTGGCTCTAGGTGAGTAGAGTGATCACAGTGTGTGATCATAGTGTGTGACAGTGATCACACCATCATGGCTATCTGGGTCATGAAGATCTTTTTTGTATAGTTCTTCTGTGTACTTTTGCCAGCTCTTCTTAATATCCTCTGCTTCTGTTAGGTCCATACCTTTTCTGTCCTTTATTGTGCCCATCTTTACATGAAATCTTCCCTTTGTATCTCTAATTTTCTTGAAGAGATCTCTAGTCTTTCCCATTCTATCTTATACATGCTATTGTATATTGAAAACAGTATAGAACTGAAAAAAAAAACAGACATATAGATCAATGGAGCAGAATAGGTATGCCAGAAATAAACCAACTTTTGTATGGTCAATTTGTCTGTGACAAAGGAGGCAAGGCTATACAATGGGATAAAGACAGTCTCTTCAATAAATGGTGTTCGAAAAACTTGACAGCTGCATGCAAAAGCATCAAACTGGACTCACACTATGTATAAAAAATAAAATCAAATGTATTAAAGACTTAAATGTAAGATTGCAGCCATAAAATTCTCAGAAGAAAGCTTTGTAAGCATGCACTTTGGTATTGGTGTTATTGATATTATTTTGAATATATGTCTTCAAACAAGGAAACAAAAGCAAAGTTAAATATGAGATTATATAAAACAAACAAGCAAAAAGCCTTTGCACAGTTTAGGAAACTATTAACAAAACTAAATGCTGCCTATTTTGTGGGAGAAGATATTTTCAAATGATAAGAGGTTAATATCCAAACTATGCAACTCAACATCAAAAAGCAAACAACCCAATTGAAAAATGGGCAGAGAATCTGAATAGACAGTTTTCCAAAGTAGACTCTCAGATGGCCAAAAGGCACCCGAAAAGTGCTCAACATCATTAATCATGGAAATGTAAATCTAATTACTATGAGATATCCCCTTACATTTACTAAATGTCTATTATCAAAAAGGAAAAAAATAGCAAGTGTTGGTAAGGATACGGAGAAAAGAGAACTCTGTATGGCTGTTAGGAGCAGCCATTATGGAAAACAGTATGAAGTTTCCTCAGAACAATTAAAAATAGAACTGATACATGATCTAGCAATTACAATTATAGGTATTAATCCAAATAAACAAAAGCAGTCATTTGAAAATATATATACACTTCAATTTTCATTGCAGCATTATTTATAGTAGCCAAGATATGTAAGCAACCTTAGTATCCATAGACAGACAAATGGAAAAAGAAGATGTAGCACATATAAAATGGACTATTCAGTTCAGTTCAGTTCAGTCACTCAGTCGTGTCCGACTCCTTGCGACCCCACGAATCACAGCATGCCAGGCCTCCCTATTCATCACCAACTCCCGGAGTTCACTCAAACCCACCCCAATCAAGTTGGTGATGCCATAGAGCCATCTCATTCTCTGTCGTCCCCTTCACCTCCTGCCTCCATTCCCTCCCAGCATCAGAGTCTTTTCCAGTGAGTCAACTCGTCGCATGAGGTGGCCAAAGTATTGGAGCTTCAGCATCAGTCCTTCCAATGAATACCCAGGACTGATCTCCCTTAGAATGGACTGGTTGGATCTCCTTGCAGTCCAAGGGACTCTCAAGAGTCTTCTCCAACACCACAGTTCAAAAGCATCAATTCTTTGGCGCTCAGCTTTCTTCACAGTCCAACTCTCACATCCATACATGACCACTGGAAAAACCATAGCCTTATTACCCAGGCATAAAAAATGAAATCTTGCCATTTGTAGTAACAACATGGGTGAATCTTGATGGTATTATCCTAAGTGAAATAATCAGACAATGACAGACAAATGCATGCTCTTGATTAAGTGTAGAATCTAAAACAAATAAACCAACAAACAAAATGAAAACAGACCCATAGATACAGAGAACAAATGTGTTGTGCCAGAAGGAATGGTTGGGTGTGGGTGAAATAGTTGAATAGGACTGAGAGGTACAAGTTTCCAGTTATACATTAAATAAGTAACAGGGAAATAATAAGGAATATGATCAATAATGAATATGACCTTATTCCATTATATGACCATAAGGAATATGGTCAATAATATCATAATAATTTGTATGGGAACAGTTGGTTATTAGACTTATTGTGATGATCATTTCATAACATATGCACATGTTAAATCATTATGTAGTATACCTGAAACTAATATAACATTGTACATCAATTATATTTCAATAAAAAAGAGACTTCCTCAATAGGAGGCACACATATACACATGAACAAACATACAAAATACACAAAATAACCAAAAAGGAAACCAAAATCAATTGGACTTCATAATAATTTAAACTTTGTCATTTGAAAAGAGCCTTAAGAAAATAAGCCAGCAAACAGACTGAAAAATATTTGTAGTACATATATCTGAAAAATTAATTTGTATCAAGAATGTATGAAGTGATCTTCCAACAAAATTATAATAAGACAAACAGTTCAGTTCAGTTCAGTTCAGTTGCTCAGTTGTGTCCGACTCTCCACGACCCCATGAATCACAGCACGCCAGGCTTCCCTGTCCATCACCAACTCCCGGAGTTCACTCAAACTCATGTCCACAGAGTCGGTGATGCCATCCAGCCATCTCATTCTCCATTGTCCCCTTCTCCTCCCGCCCCCAACCTTTCCCAGCATCAGAGTCTTTTCCAGTGAGTCAACTCGTCGCATGAGGTGGCCAAAGTATTGCAGTTTCAGCTTTAGCATCAGTCCTTCCAATGAACATCCAGGATTGATCTCCTCTAGAATGGACTGGTTGGATCTCCTTGCAGTATAAGGGACTCTCAAGAGTCTTCTCCAATACCACAGTTCAAAAGCATCGATTCTTCGGCGATCAGCTTTCTTCACAGTCCAACTCTCACATCCATACATGACCACGGGAAAAACCATTGCCTTGACTAGACGGACCTTTGTTGGCAAAGTAATGTCTCTGCTTTTTAATATACTATCAAGGTTGGTCATAACTTTCTTTCCAAGGAGCAAGCGTCTTTTAATTTCATGGCTGCAATCAGCATCTGCAGTGATTTTGGAGCCCAGAAAAATAAAATCTGACACTGTTTCCACTGTTTTTCCATCTATTTCCCATGAAGTGATGGGACCAGATGCCATGATCTTTGTTTTCTGAATGTTGAGCTTCAAGCCAACCTTTTCACTCTCCTCTTTCACTTTCATCAAGAGGCTTCTTAGTTCCTCTTCACTTTCTGCCATAAGGGTGGTGTCATCTGCATATCTGAGGTTATTGATATTACTCCCAGCAATCTTGATTCCAGCTTGTGCTTCTTCCAGCCCAGCGTTCCTCATGATGTACTCTGCATATAAGTTAATAAGCAAGGTGACAATATACAACCTTGACGTACACCTTTTCCTATTTGGAACCAGTCTGTTGTTCCATGTCCAGTTCTAACTGTTGCTTCCTGACCTGCATACAGGTTTCTCAAGAGGCAGGTCAGGTGGTCTGGGATTCCCATCTCTTTCAGAATGTCAATGTAAAAAATGGGCAAAATATTTGATCAGACATTTAGCAAAAGAAAATGTGCAGGACTTTCTGGTGGTCCAGTGGTTAAGACTTCACCTTCCAATACAGGGTTGCTCATTTGATCCCCAGTCAAAGAGTTAAGATCCCACATGCCCACATCCAAAAACCACAAAACAGAAAACAGAAACAATATTGTAACAAATTCAATATTGATATTCAGTTGCTTAGTCCTATTGGACTCTGCAACCACATGGACTGCAGTATGCCAGACTTCCCTGTCCTTCACTATCTCCTGGAGTTTGCTGGAATTCATGTCCATTGAGTCAATGATGCCATCCAACCATCTCTTCCTCTGTTGCTCCCTTCACCTCCTGCCCTCAATCTTTCCCAGCATCAGGGTCTTTTCCAATGAGTCAGTTCTTCCTATCAGGTAGCCAAAGTATTGGAGCTTCAGCATCAGTCCTTCCAATGAATATTCAGGGTTGATTTTCTTTAGGATTGACTTGTTTGATCTCCTTGCTGTGCAAAGGTCTCTCAAAGAGTCTTCTTCAGCACCACAATTCAAAAGCATCAATTCTTCTGCATCAATCAGCCTTCTTTATGGTCCAACTCTCATATCTGTGCATGACTACTGGAAAAACCATTGACTATATAGACTTTTGTCACAAAGTGATGTCTCTGCCTTGGAATACACTGTCTAGGTTTGTCATGGCTTTCCTTCCAAGGAGTAAGTTCAGTTCAGTCTCTCAGTCGTGTCCGACTCTTTGCGACCCCATGAATCACTACACGCCAGTTCACTCAAAGTCATCTCCATCGAGTCGGTGATGCCATCCAGCCATCTCATTCTCTGTCTTCCCCTTATCCTCCTGCCCCCAATCCCTCCCAGCATCAGAGTCTTTTCCAGTGAGTCAACTCTTCGCATGAGGTGGCCAAAATATTAGAGTTTCAGCTTTAGCATCCGTCCTTCCAATGAACACCCAGGACTGATCTCCTTTAGAATGGACTGGTTGGATCTCCTTGCAGTCCAAGGGACTCTCAAGAGTCTTCTCCAGCACCACAGTTCAAAAGCATCAATTCGTCGGCGATCAGCTTTCTTCACAGTCCAACTCTCACATCCATACATGAGCACTGGAAAAACCATAGCCTTGATTAGATGGACCTTGGTTGGCAAAGTAATGTCTCTGCTTTTTAATATGCTATCTAGGTTGGTCATAACTTTCCTTCCAAGGAGTAAGCATCTTTTAATTTCATGGCTGCAATCAGCATCTGCAGTGATTTTGGAGCCCAAACAAATAAAGTCTGACACTGTTTCCACTGCTTCCCCATCTATTTCCCATGAAGTGATGGGACCAGATGCCATGATCTTTGTTTTCTGAATGTTGAGCTTCAAGCCAACCTTTTCACTCTCCTCTTTCACTTTCATCAAGAGGCTTTTGAGTTCTTCTTCACTTTCTGCCATAAGGCTGGTGTCATCTGCATATCTGAGGTTATTGATATTTCTTCCAGAAATCCTGATTCCAGCTTGTGCTTCTTCCAGCCCAGTGTTCCTCATGATGTACTCTGCATATAAATTAAATAAGCAGGGTGACAATATACAACCTTGACGTACTCCTTTTCCTACTTGGAACCAGTCTGTTGTTCCATGTCCAGTTCTACCTGTTGCTTCCTGACCTGCATACAGGTTTCTTAAGAGGCAGGTCAGGTGGTCTGGTATTCCCAATTTCATGGCTGCAGTCACCACAACAATTTTGGAGCCCCCCAAAAATAAAGTCCGTCACTGTTTCCATTATTTCCCCATCTGTTTGCCATGAAGTGATGGGGCCAGATGCCATGATCTTAGTTTTTTGAATGTTGAGTTTTAAGCCAGCTTTATCACCCTTCTCTTTCACCTTCATCAAGAGGCTCTTTAGCTTGTCTTTGCTTCCTGCCTTTAGAGTGGTGTCCTCTATATATCTGAAGTTGTTGATGTTTTTCCTGGCAATCTTGATTCCAGCTTGTGAGTCATCCAACCTGGCATTTTGCATGATGTACTCTGCATATAAGTTAAAGGAACAGGGTGACGATATACAGCATTGATATGCTCCTTTCCCGATTTTGAACCATTTACTCTTATAATTGTTGTTTCTTGTCCCGCATGCACATTTCTTAGGACACAGGTAAGGTGGTCTGGTATTCCCATCTCTTTAAGAATTTTCCATCGTTTGTTGTTATCCACACAGTCAAAGGCTTTGTAGTCAGTGAAGCAGAAGTAGATATATTTTTGCTGGAATTATCTTGCTTTTTCTGTGATCCAGTGGATGTTGACAGTTTGATCTCTAGTTCTTTTGCCTTTTCTAAATCCAGCTTTTACATCTGAAAGTTCTCGGTTCATGTACTTTTGAAGCCACCTTGAAGGATTTTGAGTACTATCTTGCTAGCATGTGAAATGAGGGCAAAACAGATTCAATGAAAACTTTAATAATGACACACATAAAAAAATTTTTTTAAAAATGTGCAAATGGCCAATAAGCACATGAAAAATGGTCAGTATCATTGGTTATCAAAGAAACATAAAACCATAACTGATTACCTGTATACATCTGTTACAATGGCTAAAATTTAAGGTTGACAATACTAACTGATGAGGGTGTGGAATACTAGACTAAAACTGTTATTGATAATGGTCAAATAAAATTGTTCAACCAACCATTTTGGAAAGTAGCTCAATTATTTATTATAAAGTTAAACATACACTTAACTCTGTGATCAAATGATTCTTTTGAAATTGTTTACCTAAGACAAATGAAATATATTTCTACAAAAAGACTTGTAATTGAATAATCATAGCAAATTTCTTCATAATACCTTAAAACTGGAAACAGTCCAACTATCAGTTCACACTTGAATGTATAAACCATTCTGGGCTTTCCATTCAAGGGAGTACTATTCAGCAATAAAAAGAAAGTTTCAGTTAAGTTCAGTTCAGTCACTCAGTCGTGTCCGACTCTCCGCAACCCCATGAATCACAGCACGCCAGGCCTCCCTGTCACAATACTTTGGCCACCTCATGCGACGGGTTGACTCACTGGAAAAGACTCTGATGCTGGGAAAGGTTGGGGGCGGGAGGAGAAGGGGACGACGGAGAATGAGATGGCTGGATGGCATCACCGACTCTGTGGACATGAGTTTGAGTGAACCCCGGGAGTTGGTGATGGACAGGGAGGCCTGGGAAAAAAAAAAAAAAAAGAAAGGTTACTGATATACTAAACACAAATATTATGCTGTGTGATAGAAGCAAAGGGTTATATGTTGTAGAATTTATTTTATATGAAATTCTGGGACAGGAAAAAATAATCTATAGTAACTGAAAGCAGATTAGTGGTTGCATGGAAACTGGGCCAGTTGAGTGGAGTGAGGACAGATATTGACTGCAAATAGGCATAAGGGATCTTACTTAAGTGACAGAAGTTTTCTATATTTTAACTGTGATAAATGTACACATATAGCAAAACTCTTCAAACTGTTCACATTAAATGGGTGCATTTTATTTTATATAAATTATACATCGATTGAATAGGCCCTGCTAATTTTAAAGACTCATAAACATCTAGTAATCAGTTAGGTTTAGACAGATATTTTTGACCATAAGAAGCAGTTTCTGAACTGATAGACTTTAGGAAGCATCTTAAAATTTCTCCAATAACTAAATAAATGAGTGTGACAGAATGATATTCTTACTCTAGTAGTTTTTCAAAATAACTGATCTATGTTCTTTATGTTAGAATTTTGTTTAGAAAATTAGGGCTTCCCAGGTGGCTCAGTGGTAAAGAATCTGTGTGCAATGCAGGAAATGGATGTTCAGTCCCTGGGTAGGGAAGATCCCTTGAAGGAGGGCATGGCAGCCCACTCCAGTCTCCATGCCTGGGGAAAATCCCATGGACAGAGGAGCCTGGTCGGCCCTAGACCATGGGGTTGCAAAGAGTCAGACATGACTGAGTGACTGAGCACACACACACATGCATTTGTATATGCTTATGTAAACAAAAATAATAAGACAAAAAGACCAAACCTGAAAAAGAAGGGAGAGGTGTATCCTGCAGATCCTAGAGAAACCAAGAAGAAAGAAAGAGCCCCATGATGCTTGGTGACCTTGGAGTATTTGCTAACTATTAAATCTCAGTGGTGCCTTAAAGAAATCTACTTTCAGATGTCAATGAGAGGCTTTGCATGCAGTACATAATAAGTCTGGCTTAGTGCTTTATACATAATAGTTATTATTTTTAAAAACCTAGGAGTTCTTTTGGAAAGGAGATGGAAACAGGAGGGAAGAGAAGGAAAGATGAAGATATCAGAGAGAGTTTCAGAGAGTGAAGCATGGTGACAGATGGAGAGGAGGAAAGATTATGGAGGTTGGACCAGATGGCCTCTGCTTTTTCAGTAAAGTAGGAAGGAAGGTCATCTGTTCAGAGTGAGGACGGCATGGTTGAGAATGAGGCATAAAAAAAATGTAGAAAAATGTTAGAATACTTTTTTTTCCCCTGAGAGGAACAGGATATATAGTTCAGAGAGGCATAAGATAATGATATCATGAGGAATAAATGCTTAAAAGTGAAGCTAGGAAACAGAGTTTAGCAGACCCAATGGCAACTTTCTCATAAGCTTATCTGGCAAAGCTTGGCAGCTTGGGAATGAGTGAATAGCCTACAAATGGTAAAGTAACTTGTGTTGGGGATATGACATAATTTAGAGCACTACAAGGAGTGTTACTAGTGTGTTAGAAAGGATCATGTGAAAATAACTAACTTAGAGTCTTGAGGCCTGGGGAAGGCCCCCGAAGCTGAAGGTAGGGTAAAGATCTGAGATAATTGAGACTGAGTATACAGTGGCCATTATAAAGGAAAAATAGACGCAGGAAACCTAAAGAATGGATTAGCTGGAAGGTAAGGTGGTTGTCGTGAGCAAGAGGAGCTCTGAAATATGGATTATTAAAGTTGAGTCAGTCTTAAGAGAAGGTGAATCAAAACTGGCATAAGCAGAAAGGTGCAAGAAGTGCATTACTATCAAGACCATAAGAGTTGAGAGCATTAAGAAAATTGTACAAAAGTGGCAAGATATATTCAGTCTCTGCTTTCAACAACCATATCCACTTACCTGCTAGGTTATTTTTTCTACTTCAACAATGCTATTATAATATTTCAGGTAATTCACTATATTTTTTAGCTTTATGGAGGTATAACTGATATTCAAAAACTTACACATTTAATGTATAAATGGGTTTCTCAGGTGGCTCAGTGGGTAAAGATCTGACTACGATTTATGAGTCTTAGGAGACATGGGTCAATCCCCAGGTTGGGAAGATCCCCTGGAGGAGGAAATGGTAACTCACTCCAGTATTCTTGCCTGGAGAATCCCATGGACAGAAGAGCCTGGTGGGCTACAGTCCAGGGGATCACAGAGTTGGACATGACTGAAGGGACTCAGCACATAATGTATACATCTTGATGAGTTTAAATTCATTACCTTCTGAGCAGGTCCGAAGCCAAGCCAGAGGGAACCTGGAGTCCTGCTGAGTGCAGCATTTATGAATAGAATTTGTATTACCTATAGGGTGACCACACCTAGGACAGATCCATTTCACTTCTGAAATCTTAAACAGAGCTGAGTTCTCTGTCAGGCACAGTGCAAGGGTCGATCATAATATTAGGGATCCATGAAAGTGTTTTAATTTCTTTTAAAATAAATGAATATGATAATAATGAAATTAATAAATTATGATGAACCCAACCTGCATTATATTTATCTTCATACAATCAGAGTTGTAAAATATAGTCTTTAGTGGGGCTTTGTTTGTTCATTTCTTTCCTGGAAGAAAGGACTAACAGAAGCAAAATTTCCCAAAGATCACAAAAGTCATAATACAGCCTTGGGTATCATCATGGATAGCTTTCATTCTCCCTCTCAAAATTGTCTTAGTTTCATTGATAAAATTATATGGTGACCCTCCAAGTAAGAAAGAGGAAAGGAAAACTGAGGAGGTGCTGGGAGACAGAAACTCTCAAATCTAAAATGAAATACAGATGAAAGTCAGTTTCAGACCGATAGCTATGATAATAACTACAGTCATTTGTAAACTCTCTGTGAGCTTGTCTGACTCTGAGGTCTTGCTTCCATTCTTATAATTATTCTAAGATAAGCCAGTTCACCCTCCAGAACACTGAAAAGTAGAAATGAAAAAAGAGGCATGGAGATACTGACTCTATCCACCAGTTTGCAAAAATGCTCCCTTCGCCATGATCTGTGCCCACCTACCACCTCTCTCATTGTCTCTGTGTCCCAGGCTGCCAAATTTTGTTAGCGTTGTTTTTGAAAATGTGCTGATTGCCTCTGCCACAAATTTGTGTTCTCCAACCACTCAGTGGGGCTCAGCAATCCTTTTCATCTCTTGTTAACTCTGTTTACCCCTCCCCCCTCAATGAATGGCCTGGCATGGAGTAGAATGAGAAACAAGTCAGTCTTTCACTCACTCAGCAAGTCTCAGCTGAGGACCAACAGCAGTGCCCAGGACCACACCAGTCCTGTCATAGACCTGACCTCAAATTGCTTATGATATAGAGGGGAAACAATGTGATTCGCCAATTCTTGTTTCATGCCTACTATGTGCCAAGCAAGATAATGAACACCTAAGTATCAAAACGATGGATGTGATGAAAAGCTCACTTTTCAAATATATGTAAATGGATCACTACCAAGCTAAATGCTGCCTTGCTTTAATTGGAGGGTGGGGAGCTGATGACGCTGAGTTCACCTCAGGGCACACTACAGCTCTGCCAGTGTAGCCCACTCTCCACCAGGACATCTCTTTGCTCTTCATTTGGACCTCTTCCCATCTGCAGACATTTCTACATTAAAACCAAAGTGAATACAAGCTTATTTTTAAAACATTTAAACTCTTGGCTGAAACGACTAACCAGAGCGTGTTGTTCCTTAGTTAGGAGCTGTCAGAATCACTTAAAAACAAAGCTTAGCAAAGTGTTAAATAAACGTACAAGAAGAGCAGAAGGGCCAGTTCAGATATCGCCAGGTAATCCGAATACACTGTGGATCTGTGGAGAGCGCATCTGTAGACTCTTGAGAGACCGCAGTGCTGATTAGCTTTTTAATCTTACCCCAGTAAGGATGGAAATTTTTCCTGTTACTGAGACACACAAGGAAACCATTATTTCTTTGTAAAGACAAATATCTATTTCAGTAAGTAATTTAAAGCACACATACTGGAGAGAACATGTGTGGATACTTGGCATAGAGCTGGAAGTACCAATAAAATAACTTCCTTAGGTGGTCTCTTTTACACTAAAAGACAGAAGTAACGGTGTCTCCTTTCTGATATTTACCATATTATGGATGTTTACAGTTGATCAACTGTTGGAAATAAAACAGTCTTATGGACATAAAATAAGGGAAGGCGGACAAGAGAAATCTATCACCTTTTGCTGCATCTCTTGCTTAGAATGTCATCAGTATTTATCTACTGCTCTTGATGTCAGTCTGGCTAATGACTGTCCTTCATTATTTAGATATGACTATTCCTGAATTGGAGAAGGCAATGGCAACTTACTCCAGTACTCTTGCCTGGAAAATCCCAAGGACAGAGGAGCCTGGTAGGCTACAGTCCATGGAGTCGTGAAGAGTCAGACACGACTGAGCGACTTCACTTTCACTTTTCACTTTCATGTATTGGAGAAAGAAATGGCAACCCACTCCAGTGTTGTTGCCTGGAGAATCCCAGGGACAGAGGAGCTTGTTGGGCTGCTGTCTGTGGGGTCGCACAGAGTCAGACACGACTGAAGCGACTTAGCTAGCTATTCCTGAATAACCCTGGGATTGTCTCAGTTGTATATATTTGTCTTTGAAACTGATGATGTATCCTATAAAAATGCATTTATATCTTTCAGTTCAGTTCAGTTCAGTCGCTCAGTCGTGTCCAACTCTCCGCGACCCCATGAATCACAGCACGCCAGGCCTCCCTGTCCATCACCAACTCCCGGTGCTCACTCAAACTCATGTCCACAGAGTCGGTGATGCCATCCAGCCATCTCATTCTCGGTAATCCCCTTTTTCCCCCGCCCCCAACCTTTCCCAGCATCAGAGTCTTTGCCAGTGAGTCAACTCATCGCATGAGGTGGCCCAAGTATTGCAGTTTCAGCTTCAGTGGATATTATCTTGTGACTTGTTTGTGAGGTTAAAAAAAGATTGGCATTGGTCATTTTGAGGTACAAAGAATAATTTCATTCTAGAAACCATACCTCTTGGCACCTGTCCATCATCCTGGCATCATGCTGGCCAAAGGATAGATGCATTCAGTATTCATATGTATAGTCAGAGCAGGGGATTGGCTGCTGTGATGGAAGAATCCTTCCTTATCTGTCCTTGTCATTACCTTCATGGAGCTCACTATAACTTTTGGGTAGTAGATACAACATGAAAATAAAAGCAAATATAATATCAATTAGTGGAACCAGGTCTGGGAGAAGAAAACTTAGAGTGTTGGATCTCATGTGTGTGCATAGCACTCTACCTGGTTCCTGGTAGGTATTCAGGAAATATTTGTTAAATGAATGAATAAATATCTTCTATATCCCAGATGATAGCTCTGAGCTATCATATATTTGGATCTCCACTGGTAAGAATGAGGCTTCAAGATTCTCAACCATTTTTCTTCTTAGAAAATTGTCTTTTAAATACATAGAGTTTAACAAATGAGTATCAGAATAATCAAATCTGCTGCCTCTATGTCCAAGAAGGTTTCTGAGACACAAGATTATCTCATGTGTTAGAGGTAGGGATTTCCAGTGAAGACTTTTTAATAGATTTTTATGTCACTACTATGCGTAGACCTTCAGTTCAGTTCAGTTCAGTTCAGTCGCTCAGTCCTTGCCACTCTTTAAATATATGGTCTCCTTCAGGGACTCTTCATATTAGCTTCCAAATCATCAAATATCATTTCATAAAAATTCCTTTTCCCTCATTTGTGACTATTTCAATGTATTGTCTTCTGATCAAGTTAAATAGTTCCTCTCCTCCCTTGGCTTTTCTACCTTTGACATTTTTGTAGACTACAATTATTCCTCATCTTGGCAATGGCTTCAATGAATTATCAATTTTCTTTAATCCGCCCAGATAACTGGATTCTTCTATGGGCTTAATCATCTTGCTGCTCTTGCCTGGAGTCCTTTTCATTGCTGTTCATTTGTTCTGAAAGGAGATGCCTCAAACTGAACCCTGCACTCTGGTGAGATTTTTAAGGAGCAGATGTTCTTTTGGTATCCCTATGATGCAATTTTATTGCTATGTGGCTTTTATGACATGATCAACAACTTGTATTTTCTCCAAAACTGTGCCTAAAGCTTTGCAAACCTTTACTTTCACTTTTGGACTTCACTTTATTTGCCTTGAAGAGAGAGAGATTTGCGAGAAAGGAGGAGGGAGATGTGTTTATGAGATATAAGACAGAAATGTCAAACATATTTGCATTTTCAGGGAGGGTGGTGAGGGGAAGGGCAAGATATATAAAATAAATAAGCTAAAAGTATGTCTTGTACAACATAAGCAAATACAGCCAATATCTTATAATAAACAGCATACAATATAAATAGAATAGAGTCTTTAAAAATTGTGAATTACTATGTTGTACATTTGAAACATATTGTACATCAACTATATCTTAATTAAAAATTAAATTAGAAAAAGAAGAGTAGATAAGTTCCCTGTTGTTGTTGTTTAGTCACTAACTCGTGTCTGACTCTTTAGACCCCATGGACTGTAGCCCACTAGGCTCCTCTGTCCATGAGATTTCCAAGGCAAGAGTACTGGAGTGGGCTGAAAAAGAAGAGCAGGAAATAGTTTCTTTGGATCCAATTCACTGGAGTTTCCACTTATCCAACTTTACAATCTTAAGAGCTCTTATTCACTTAGTAGTTTATAGAAGTGTTTAATAGATAATGCATAATCTTTACAACCCCATGGACTATACAGTCTTGGAATTCTCCAAGCCAGAATACTGGAGTGGGTAGCTGTTCCCTTCTCCAGGGGGTCATCCCAACCCAGGGATTGAACCCAGGTCTCCTGCATTGCGGGAGGCTTCTTTATTAGCTGAACAACCAGGGAAGCCCAAGAATACTAGAGTGGATAACCTATCCCTTATCCAGCGGATCTCCCTGACCCAGGAATCAAACCTGGGTGCAGGGGTCTCCTGCATTGCAAGTGGATTCTTTACCAGCTGAGTACCAGAGAAGCACAGTTAGATAGAGATATATAATATTTAATCCTATGGGACAGAATTATTCCCATTTTATAGATGATGAAACCAATCACCAGGAGAGCCCAATAGCTGGCCTAATGAGGCAAGGGGCAGATCTGGGACAACCCTGGATGCCCTGACTCCCAGGCCAGAGCCATTTCTGCTCCAAAACAGCTGCTTCCTCCATCACAGCTGTTGCTTAGAGAAGCCAATTCCAGTTTCAGGTACTGCATATATAATAAAACATTATGATAAATGTTATGCTTGGCCTCAAATACTAGTTGTATATTTTGTATACCTAATGCTGATTCATGTTGATGTATGGCAAAGAAAAATCACACTATTGTAAAGTAATCATTGTCTAATTTAAAAAAAATATATGTAAAAATTATATATTTTCATACCCAGAAAAAGAAGAGGGGGAAAAAAGAAACCTGGGAAGCTGGAGTGCAGCTTATGTTTTTCTTTGCAGAGAGCCCTGTGAAAGACCTATGTCAGAAGCCAAGACAAGCCCAGTGCTCCAAGATTTCTCTGGTAGAGTGAGAGAGACCAAACATCACCACACTCTAGTGATAATAAAACAGAACACAGCACGAAGAATACAATGATGATTTACTGGGCTGAGAGTCCCCAAATTATGAACAGGTTGTCTTCCACATGTTCTCTTGAAGGAAGTTGTTTAGAATAAAGAATGCATGTGCTCATGGGGGAAGAAAGGCTTATAAATGAGGTTAAGAGTTTAGGTCTTTCGCCTCAAAAGCCTGGCTAGATGCATGGAGTGTAGTACTAGATGTCCCAGTGTCTCTATAGTAAAAATAAATGTGTTCTGGATGTTGAGGACACAAATCTAAACCGTAGCTCCCAAGCACACAATGAATCAGGAGCTCTCCAGGCTCCCAATCACCAGCCTTCAGAGTGAGAAGGTGCCTGAGAAGGTTCTCCAAGGGGATAGGACACGGAGGGCCAGAATCTCCTGTCAGGTCAACCTGAGTAGAGGTTCTTCCTTTCTTTGCTCTTGCTGGCCCTAAAAGCTGAACCATCACCTCTGCTATCTACCATTAATATTTGCCACTTGTTGCTTCAACAAGTTCAACTTTGAACAGAAACAGTTTGGGTTGGAATGGAGGCCCAGGGTTTCTCCTTACATCCCGTTCCTGTAGCCAGCACACAGTGATACAAAAGGTTGGCTGCACCGATACCTTTTCAGGGCCCCGTACATAAAGACCATATCAGAGGAAGCAGTCTTTGCCATGCTCTACTCCTCTGCTGCTCTGCCAACATATGTGTGTGTCTGTGTGTGTACGTGTGTCTGTGTGTGTACGTGTGTGTTCAGTCATTCAGTTGTATCTGACTCTGCAATATTATGGACTATAGCCTGCCAGGATCCTCTGTTCATGGGATTTTCCTAGCAAGAATACTGGGGTGGGTTGCCATTTCCTACTCCAGCTCTACCAATATCATTCTGTAATTTAACAGAAACTCATTTAATACAGAAATTTGCAAGATATAATTGGCTAAAATATCAGTAACTTAGGTTATGACTATTTGGAGAACTATATCTGATGTCATCTGGTACAAATTACCCAGATTTACATCCTTCTTCTTTAGGCTATCTATTTATATCTAAATTTCTAGTGCTAGTTACCAAAGATTTCCCCCATATTCTTGTAACAATGATAGGCACTGAAGAACGACTGTCTGATTTACAAGCTTTTTGCCATTTATTTGATAACTTAAACAATGAGAGTAAAAGTAATATCTACCTTAAATGTTTATTGAGAGGATTAATTGATTGGTTTTTGTAATGGACTTATCTTCATAATTACCAGGGTAAGCACTCAGTGCTTTGATTCTATCATTGTAATCTATGAATGGTCTGGCACCTGTTGATTTGTAATGACCTCCCAAGCTCTTCCAGTGGAAGACAGAGAGTGGAAAGAAGTGATTCCTCTTCTTTGTTCTAATACAGAGAGTGACCTATCCAAGCCCAACCCCAGAATGAATAAGTGGAGATAGTCCAAGGGCAGCAAATGGAGAAGGATGCAACAGAGAATAATAGTGATGACCATGTATTGGGATGGCATTGTCTGGGTTTGAACCCCATTTCTGCCCCTTAATACCTATAATGACCTTGAGCAAGTTATATAAACTCTCAGTACCTCAAATTTCTTCTTTGTAAAAAGGAGATAATCATAGGATTTACTCACAAGTTTGTTGGAAATATTAAGTGACTTAATGTATGTAAATAAAATAGAACATTTTTACCTGATATGCTATAAGTGCTATAGAAGGAAGTAAAAAAGGGGGTGATATCACAGATTCAGTTAATACATAGTCCTCTTCAATGGCTTTTCTTGATACCCTTATTATCCAAGATGTGTTAATGTCAAGTGTCTTTATCCAACATTTTTTTTTTTCAATAATTGTCCAACTATCTTCTCATTTTGGGGTATATGTTTGATTTTTTTTTTCTACCATGGTTTCTCATCCTAACTTTATTATCAACTTTAGAAAAGAAACAGATCAACAAATTTAAGCCCTCCCTTACATGAATACACTCTCAGTCTGCATCTGGAGTGTATCCAGATTTGTCCCCTTTGGTGTCTAGAATGACAGGTAAGAAGCAGTCAGGTCCATTTCTGTCTCTGCAGGAGGGATGGCACAGCCTTCTTCTTGCGTGATTCCTATTCTAAAGCAACACTGGACTCTTCTTTGATTACTCCGCTTATGTCAGGCTATGTAATTTTTCCCTAAAATAGCCTGAAATGATGAGAGACAATAAACAGAATAAGAAAGCTTGCTGGACTAAAGCAGGCATTTGCCCCTGTAACTGTTACTGAGCTCCTCTGAGCTTCAGTTTCCTTCTATGTAAAATGGACAAAATTCCATGTACTATTTGGTGCACCATTTACAGTCATTGAGATCATAAATTATATTGCAATGCTTTGTTTTACTAGAGTAATTGTGTGTTCTTTCTTGATTTTATAAAAAATCTGCATTTACCCATGGACGTGTGCTCTGTAGATGAGTTCCATCTTTCATGTGTGGTGAAGCAAGAAAGGGTTGAAGACATCTCCATAGATTTTGTCTTCCTCACCTGAACTTATGATGTGTCCCCAGAGGCAGAGAGCTCACAGTTGTGTTCCCTGACAAATACAAGTGTGCTGTTCTAGGCTTCATGTTTGTGCAGAAACGTAAGGTCCACCAGCAAACCATGGTGACACAGAGTTCGACTTTCTCTTATGAATAATAAAGAGCCTGACAAGGACACTTGGCTGAATTGAAGGCCACCCTTTCTTCCCATGGAAGCAGTTAACAGATGTCTCTGTAGTTATGACCAAGCTACTCCTGAAGTGGTTTTGGGTCAACACTGGCGCATAAACAGAAGTCCAAACAAAATGACTCTAATGATCTTAGTCTAGAAAATTTTTGAAGCAGATATAACCAAATCGCTGCTTAGTCATAACAAAAGAAAGATCACAAAAGGGAAAGCAGTCACAGGTGAGTCTCAACATTCAAATTTATTATGTACCCTCCATTGAAGATCTCTTAGTATTGAACATGTTAATTTGCTGTATATTTGAGTATCTGTGGCATCATTATGAAAAGTCAGTGAGGTCTACAGTGGTGAGTTTTCTGCTTTTGTTTCCACGTTGATATAATTTCTAAAATAAGAAAAGACAAAACATACTCTGAGTCATCTAGCAGACTACCTTATAACTTATAAAGTGCTACATGGTTTCAGTGCTCTGGTTTATCTGTGAGTTTATTGTCATATTGGTCCCCAGTGATAACATACATATAGAACATTTCTGGCTCACTTTAGGTGATCATGTCCCAGTGTTAATGAGACAGCATTCATCATGTGTCTGCTATTGTACTCTTGTTGGATTCTTTTACTAATTATAAAGACAAAACTCTTTTATAGTGATCAGTTACAATTGAAAGATATTTTCACAGACTAGGAGTGTAGCTCCATAATTTATTTAATAAATCTAGAATGTTTTGACATCATGAAAATGACAATGTGGTGGAATAATGTTCTACATTAATTGTCACAGGCTAATGAGAAAAGAACAGAGGCAGACTTAACCCATAAATGGGATTTTCGTATCAAATGAAGGGTAAATGATCTCACAGCACCTAGTAAAAAATGCCGGAAGTTTGATAGTTGGTCAAATAGAGAATTCCAGTTGAATAGTTGTCATCACAGGGCATATTGCAGTATAAGCATACTGAACTCACAGAAATCCATGCAGGGAAATAAGTGTCATCCACATTGCTCATAGATGTCCTCTGCAGACCCATCTTTATACATCACAACTTGCAGGAGTTCATGAGTAAGTGGTAATGAACAATGAAGAATTTTCTATTACCTTATATTTTAAAATTATTTTTTAGTATTTTAGCATTAATTTTGGGATGGATTGCTAAATGGATGGGTCCATTAAACCAGTGGATTATGGTTTAAATTAACTATTCTTTAAAGAGGAAAAATGACTGTGATTTTTTGTTGCTGTTGTTTTAATTTATTTGGCTTCAACCACTTCAGGAGTAGCTTGGTCATAACTACAGAGACATCTGTTAACTGCTTCCATGGGAAGAAAGGGTGGCCTTCAATTCAGCCAAGTGTCCTTGTCAGGCTCTTTATTATTCATAAGAGAAAGTCGAACTCTGTGTCACCATGGTTTGCTGGTGGACCTTACGTTTCTGCACAAACATGAAGCCTAGAACAGCACACTTGTATTTGGTATTAGTCGTGGCATGTGGGATCTAGTTCCCTGGCCAGGGATCAAACCCCTGCGTTGGAAGTGGGAAATCTTAGCCACTGGACCACCAGGGATGTTCCCAGTGATAACTGTGATTGAGGGAATTGTCATGAGGCTCAATATTAAAATAAGTTTAAAGAAAATAAATCAAATGCCATATATATATATATATATATATATATATAAATATGATATGTTACAATTAAATCCCCATAGATCATTTAGTTCAGCAAAATGACATAACATCATCTGCCATATCAAATCATTTGAATAGTTTCAGCTCCATAGTTTTATTTGTATGTATTAAAACATAAACTGAGGCATATTTAAAATTTTAAGGTTTATTGAGCATTTATTGATTGGAATCGGGTAGTGTGAAGAGAAGGGCTTCCCATTGGTGCTAGTGGTAAAGAACCTACCTGCCAATGCAGCAGACATAAGAGACGAAAGAATAAATGACTTGTTCAAAGTCATACAATTACTAAGTAGCAGAATAAAGAATTAAAGTAAAACAAGGATGGTTGCAATTTATACTCTTTTCTCAAAACAATAAATGCCTCACAGTATTGGCGTGACGTGAAGTCGCTCAGTCGTGTCCGACTCTTTACGACCCCATGGACCGTAGCCCACCAGGATCTTTGGTCCACGGGATTTTCCAGGCATGAATACTGGAATGGGTTGCCATTTCCTTCTCCAGGGGATCTTCCCAACCCAGGGATTGAACCCGGGTCTCCCGCACTGTAGGCAGACGCTTTACCGTCTGAGCTACCAGGGAAGCCCTGCCTCACAGTATTAGCCAAGTAAATACAGAGGGACAGTTAACAAAAATAATGAATTTGGTTTTGGAAAAGTCGAACAGTAGTTCCCATTCTTGATGATAATTGTACTCTAGGTTCAGGAACTTGATGAAGCTACTGGTAATAATTAGGATAAAAAATTAATTACATAAGAATAAAAAGCATTCTACACTAGCTCAGAAGTACTCAAAAGTATTTTCCATCAAAAGTGAAAAATGTTTAGCCCTGCTACATGAACATCACTCATCTTCCACTTTTAACATGATATAAATATGCACTTGGCTTCCCAGGGGGCCCTAGTGGTAAAGAACGTGCTGCCAATGCTGGAGATGTAAGAGACATGGGTTCACGATTAACAAATGTGATTTATGGGAGAATGATCACGTTTCTAGTCCTCCCTTTGTCTTCTTCCCTCCTGCATCTGCTTCCCCTCCTTTCCTTGCTCCTCTTCTGCCTCCTCAACCTTCTTGTTCAGTTTTTTGTTCTGTTCTTTCTCCCACCTCTTGTTTCCTGATGCCATTGTCTACCTCCAGAGGTATTTCTGTCATGTTGATCTTCTAAGTAGGAAGCTTTGCCTTCATAGAGTGACTTAAAGTGAGACCAGCTCCACTGCCTAGGGCAAGAGAAAAGAGTTATCTTACAGGTGGATTATAATGTACCAATATCTGAGAATCCAAAATTATTTGACACCAAAAGACATGCTGGAGGGAATGACTATATCAGAAAGATCATGAGATCTTTTCAAATTGAACCAAATCAAATATTTATTGAGTACCTACCATGTACCAAAACTAGAGTAGTAAGTAAAAACTGAAAACAAGGATACGGCAAGCCTTGTTTTCAGATTGGGCATACAAAAATTTAAATTATAATGCAAATTTAATTTTAAATAGTTGCTTGAGACATCTGTAAAATAAAAAGTTAAAAGGAGATATAAAAGTAATTTATAAATAGTGAAGGCTAATTCTATAAAGTTGAAAGAAGACAGAATTTGAATTGTATCTGGAAGTTGTATAAGAATTTGCATAGTTTGAAAAATAAAAATATAGTAGGACTGTTATTGGAAGGAAGTGGTGAATTATTCTAATAAATTCTTTGTATAATTAGACAAGTCAATAACAAAATGTTTATTAAAAAAAACAACAACACCTGATCACTAGTGAATATCTCCATTTGAAGAGATTGTATATTATTATCAGGAAAAGTAGAGATAGTAATATCAGAAATAGTAGTTATGGTGGTAGTTACCACTTATGGAAACCCTACTACATCCACTACTGATACATGCCAAGAACTATAAACAATACTGCAGACTCATCATGAATCTAAACGATTAAATGTGGCAGATCATGAGTGGTAATTTAAAACTATTTATTTTTTCCTTAACTATTGGAGTCCATCCTTTACCTTTAAGCATATATTACATTTAAGTCTTAGAAATTGTCAGAAATGCAATTTGTATGGGGAGAGAAGGTATTACTTTGGCACTGGGCAAAATGAAAAAAAAAAGTTCTTTTTTCCCACACATGTTTCCAGTTTTGCTGCTTAATTTTGGAAAGAGGTAATTCTATGTCAAAATTAGGCCAAGTGAAAAATGCACACACAGTAATCTTCATTTTCATTATCTGGAGCAGTTCAAAAGGCTCAAAAAATGGAACTATTCTCAAAGAAAGGAATGCATATTCAGGTAATTACAAATAACAGACGCATCTGGTTATCTTAATTGTTTGGGAATGTCTCAATTAGCTGAGAATGTTTTCATGATGACTTGGAGACAGTGAAAAATTTTCACAGCAGATGGATTCAACGGTGAGAGGAAATATAGGCAGCTCACCCTGAAGTCTATCTATGATGACAGAATTCATTCAAATATCTGTATCTTTTGGATTTTATTTGCCTGTAATGGGAATTTGTTGTTGTTTAGTTGCCAAGTCGTGTCTGACTCTTTGCGACCCAGCGAACTGTAGCACACCAGGCTCTTCTGTCCTCCATTGTCTCCCAGAGCTTGCTCAGATTCATGTCCACTGAGTCAGTGATGCCATCCAACCATCTCATCCTCTGTTGCCCCGTTCTCTTATGTCTTCAGTCTCTCCCAGTATCAGGGTCTTTTCCATATGAGATGGCTCTTCACATCAGGTGGCCAGTGTCTTGGAGCTTCAGCATCAGTCCTTTCAATTTATTTTAAGGATTGATTTCCTTTAGGATTGATTACTTTGATCTCCTTGCAGTCCAAGGGGCTCTCAAGAGTCTTCTCCAGCACCACAAAGAAATGTTATTTTGTTTTGATCTCTTCAGCTTCAATGGTTGGTCTGAAGAGAAGGCAGGACTGTTGATGCTATGGTCACCCAGGTTAAGGCATATTAGCTTCCTTTTCTCCGTCTTGATCACAGTTCCATTTTTTAACAGAGGTTGCCTTCTCACGGAAATTCAATTTTTAGGCTTACTCTGTGATTGACCTAGCTCGTTGAGAAGCTTAGTATGACCTCAAAATCTAGGCACATCTAGTTTAGGACTGATGGTCTTTGGATACTTTGAAATAATTCACATTGGTGTACTTTAGTCAGTTACTCAGCAACATTGCTTGCTTTAGACTTGCCACCTTACAATGGCTGCCATACCCTGTCATACTTCTAGGAGGTCAGAGTTAATCCAGATCCTGCCCTTAAATACTTTTTTTTTTTTTTAAAGAAACAGACTTGTCAACTGCAGAATGGTACATAAGAAGTTACCATGATGTCCAACAAATCGATACCTTATACTCCCAAGTTTCCTCCTGGATTAAAATATGCTCCTCTACCCAACTCCCTTGCTTTGTGGTTTATTAGTGTAGATTAAAAGAGATGGGGTCATCTGTTACACAGGTAATTTCCAATGCGACTGTTGGGAAAAAATCTCTTGGAGCATTTCTAATCTTGACAGACACTCTCTCAAGCCAGAGGAAACTGCCCATAATTCCTAATAAGGAGGTTATGAATTATCAGTTATCATTAATTCTTTGCTTAATAGCCACCTTTACACAGAAAACATAATCTGGTTTAAATCTTAAGGGCCAGAGACACATGGGGGGATTAGTCTAATCAGCAAGCAGATGTTCTATGTGTGTGTGTTAGTCATTCAGTCATGTCTGACTCTTTGCAACCCCATGGACTGTAGCCCACCAGGCTCCTCTGTCCATGGAATTCTCCAGGAAAGAATACTGGAGTGGGTTGCTATGCCCTTCTCCAGGGGATCTTCCTGGCCCAGGAATTGAACCTGGGTCTCCTGCATTGCAGGCAGATTCTTTACCATCTGAGCCACCAGATGTTCTATGGCCCCAAACAAATTCTGATCAATATTATTCACATATCGGCCCTTGAAATAGAATGTGGGCTACTCTACCAAATCTTTCTTACCTCTAGGGATTAGCAAGGGAAACCTAACTCTCTGACAGTTACCTTCTTGTGAAAAAGAAGTCAGTATCTCTTAATTTTTCACTGCGACCCTACATGTTTACAGCACGAATGATTAGAAACTATTAAAGGTGGGTACAGCTGAAAGGGAGTGGGAAATAGGGAGATGTTAGGGAAAGAAACGGGAGACTTTCTCTCAGGAAGGGGAGGATGTAAGATTCTGGTGCTTCAACCTTCTTCTCTCCTGTAGTTATTCCTTTTAAGAAATAGAGCCTACTCTTGCTTTTTAACTTACTTAGTATTTCTTCTTAAATTCTGGACTCTTGGAAGCAAAAATATTGGTGTAATATGTTATGAATTGTTATTTAAGTCATGGATCCCATATGGACCAAGTCTCTCTCTCAGGGCTTCTCTCCTACCACACATTTTCTCACCTAGTCCTTGTTTGCCCACCATGGAAATGTTAGACAATTCATTGCTGGATTCTGTACAAACTCTTTGTGTTTTAGAAGATAGCAAGCAATACCTTTACTTACAAAAGCTGAAAAGCTTTTCTTTGTGAGTGAAATAAGTGGCCATAACATAGACATAAAACCTGTCTTCAAAGAACATCTTCTCATCTCTTATTCCATGTTTTTTCACAAAGAAGTACACTAGCTTTGGGGCCTATCCTTCAGGGTTTCCAATCTTTACCTTTCCTAAATCTTCCAGAATTGTTATCAATGTCAGAAAATCCTCTACAATGGCCTTCAATACCTGTCCATCCTTCAGGTTTCACTTGTCTGCCCTCTCCCAACTGCCTTTGCAACCAAAGAAGATTTTGATTGCAATTCTAGTTTCTAAAGACCTTTTATCTCAGAAGAGTTATAGGATTTAGTTCAGCAATGGGTCACATAAACATTCAGTCAAACCTAGTGTTACCTTCATAGCTGTGTATTCAGTGAGAGTAGTAATTTCACTTAGAAAAGGAATATGCCTTATGTGTTTAGCATTATGTTTGGTCAATAATAGATTTTCACGTAGGATAGTTGAGAGGAGAGACATTTGCCAGGCTGCAGTCCAAGAAAGAGTCTTCCAGTGGTGGTTCTGAATGGATGCTTTAGACTTTATGGAAAGATAAAGCCAGAAACTATCTGGTTTCATTACCAATACAAGAGTCAAAAAATGCTTATAATGTTAAAAAATATAAAACATGACCTTACAGATTATGAAAGAGTTAGTTTATTATGTCCGAATCTTTGTGACCCCATGGACGTAGCCCACCAGTCTCCTCTGTCCATAGGATTCTCCAAGCAAGAATACTGGAGTGGGTTGCCATTCCCTTCTCCAGGGAATCTTCCTAACCCAGGGATTGAACCCCAATTGAAGGCAGGAGAAGGGGATGACAGAAGATGAGATGTTAGGATGGCATCACCAACTCAATGGACATGAGTTTGACCAAGCTCTGGGAGTTGGTGATGGACAGGGAAGCCTGGCATGCTGCAGTCCACGGGGTTGCAAAGAGTTGGACATGACTGAATGACTGAACTGAACTCCTGCATTGCAGGCAGATTCTTTACTCTCTGAGCCACCAAGGAAACAGTATTCACTTATAACCTAGGAAGCAGTTTTAGGCAATGTTCCTAATTCAATATTAATATATTTTCATTCTCAAGGTTAATTGTAGGTGAATTACACACACATAGACATCAAAGAAGAGAACATTAGGACTTAACACCAGGTGAGTGACTCACAGTCTCAACAGAAATACCCTAAAGCAAAGAGAAGGAGAATCTGTGGCTCTGTGGGTATCAGAGAGGGTTAAGCATTCTGAATCACAGAAAACTGGCCTTAAATCTCAACCATATGGTCTGGACCATTCACCTAACCTCTCTAAGCCTTCGTTTCTTCAATCATAAAAGTTATGTAATAGTACCTCACACAATCAGATGAGCTTGAAATTCAGGTAAAACAATAAAGTCCCAGGGTTTTAAAAGCTGCTGAATATCAATGCAGTCTCTTAACACTATAACTCAAATCTTGATGCCCCAATACCAATCTGGTTTCTGCAGAAAAATGACTTACAGAGTTCCTGTTCCCAAGTATTTCTCAATTCCAGGGTGACTTTCCTCTGTTTACTGATATGCTCTAATTTTCCATCCCTGCTATAAGAATCTCAGCTGAGACTCCACAGAACTTAGAAAGCACCCCAAGAAGTCCTGCTTCAAACTGAAGCCTTGTTTCCTTTATCACTGAGCTGCAGGCTGCAATAGAAACCTCATGACAAACTTGCCAGTGGAGTGAGAGGCAGTGCTGTGCACAAGGCCAGGGCACTTGGTGTGCTTGCATCTGAAGGCAGGGGAACCTGATGGATCAGTTAGTTCCATCTTCAAACTCACAGTCAGGAGCAAACTGGCCCCTTGTAGGTTTGTTTGGATTAGAGGAGGGAGCAGTTTGATTGAGGCACTCAGTGATCAATCCTCCACATAAATCTTTATCCACGTCTCTCAGTCTGTCTGCCTAACTACTCATCTACCTATCTTTCTGAGTCCTTGCACTCCCAGGATTTTCTTCTCTATGAAATAGGTATACACAAAAGACATGTGGATTCTTGTCCACCTGGCTTAGTACATGGATGTCAAACTGTTGAGTAAGTACTTGATATATCCTATATACAAAAGAAAGTCAAAAGCAGGAAGTTTGGAGAAGAAAAGAGCAGGTAGGCAATATGAGCACTTCTCCAGAAAACTAAACAGTCCTTTTTTTTTTTTCTTCCTTGAAATAAACAAAGCTGGAGGAGCTTCACCTCTGAGTATGAAATAGACAGGTTTGCATGTTAATTGGATAACTGGTGTCAGTCAGTTCAGTTGCTCAGTTGTGTCCGACTCTTTGCAACCCCATGGACTGCAGCACACCAGGCTTTCCTGTCCATCACCAGCTCCTGGAGCTTGCTCAAAATCATGTCCATCGAGTTAGTGATGCCATCTAACCATCTCATCTTCTGTCATCCCCATCTCCTCCTGCCTTCAATCTTTCCCAGCATCAGGGTCTTTTCCAATGAGTTGGCTCTCCACATCAGGTGACCAAAGTATTGGAGCTTCAGCCATCAGTCCTTCCAATGAATATTCAGGATTGATTTTCTTTACCATTGACTGGTTTGATCTCCTCATAGTCCAAGGGACTCTCAAGAGTCTTCTCCAACACCAGAGTTCAAAAGCATCAATTCTGCTATCAATTCAAAGACACAAATTAAACCAAATTTTAAACAACTTCGAGATTACTTGTTTTTACCTGCCGAATATTCCTAATTGGTGCTCTTCTACAGACTACATGGGGGTGGCAGCTTGGTAGGCACAGAGAAGCATAGAAAAATATCTAGAAAAGGACTTCAAATAAAAAGTGTCTCCATTTTTATAAGAAAATAAAAGGAATTTTAGTATAAGAAGGCTTAACTTCTTGAAATCACAATCTAATACACTGCATTTATAGATGAAGACACCGGGACAGAGAGAGGTAATATGTGAAACCAAAATATTATTCCTCAGAGTTTTGAGTTGAAGCCTAACTAGCTTAAGAAAGTGTTAAGAAGAGAACTGAATTTATGATATTTTCTAGACTTTCTAGGCACACCATATAAAATAATCTCAACTGGTGAATCTTTAGTTTCTACCTAGAAATGACAGGACCAAGATATTGCCGATAATCATTATATACATTGGATCTTATTTTGAGAACACTGATATTTGCAGTTTGTAGGTGGTTTATTTGGGCTCGGTGGCAAACATTTGTACAGCATTGCTTGATTCTTCAGGGACAGAGTAAAGTGTGTTATAGACAGAGACAGAATAGAAAGCAAGCATTCTTGTGCCGACAATTCACAAACTAAGCTGCAGGGAGGCGTGGTCTAGCATCACCCTTCTGATCAACACATCATTTGTAAGGTGACCCTGCAGTTCTTCCTATCCTGAATTGGGTTCTGCCCATCATTGGAGCTGAGCTAGATTTGCAACTTTATTTCGGTCTCAGGAAGCCCTGTAATCTCTCTCTCTCTCTCTCTCTTACTATAAAAAAGTCCAGTCTAGTTTGGAGGAGGAGAGAATATGAGAGCATAACAAGTCAATCAATTTTCCTAGTCAAGATCCCAAATGTGGGAGAGACCAGCTAAGGCTACAAAGCTAGTCATCTTGTTGACCTACAGCTTAACTCAGATGCATAGGTGAGACATGCCAGACCAGTATGACCCAGTGGCCTGACCCATAGCCTCATAGTTCAGTTCAGTCGCTCAGTCGTGTCCAACTCTTTGCAACCCCATGAATCACAGCACACCAGGCCTCCCTGTCCATCACCAACTCCCAGAGTTCACTCAAACTCATGTCCACAGAGTCAGTGATGCCATCCAGCCATCTCATTCTCTGTCGTCCCCTTCTCCTCCTGCCCCCAACATTTCCCAGCATCAGAGTCTTTTCCAGTGAGTCAACTAATCACATGAGGTGGCCAAAGTATTGCAGTTTCAGCTTTAGCATCAGTCCTTCCAATGAACATCCAGGATTGATCTCCTTTAGAATGGACTGGTTAGATCTTCTTGCAGTACAAGGGACACTCAAGAGTCTTCTCCAACACCACAGTTCAAAAGCATCAATTCTTCGGCAATCAGCTTTCTTCACAGTCCAACTCTCATATCCATACATGACCACGGGAAAAACCATAGCCTTGACTAGATGGACCTTGGTTGGCAAAGTAATGTCTCTGCTTTTTAATATACTATCAAGGTTGGTCATAACTTTCCTTCCAAGGAGTAAGCGTCTTTTAATTTCATGGCTGCAATCAGCATCTGCAGTGATTTTGGAGCCCAAAAAATAAACTCTGACACTGTTTCCATTGTTTCCCCATCTATTTCCCATGGAGTGATGGGACCAGATGCTATGATCTTTGTTTTCTGAATGTTGAGCTTCAAGCCAACCTTTTCACTCTCCTCTTTCACTTTCATCAAGAGGCTTTTGAGGTCCTCTTCACTTTCTGCCATAAGGGTGGTGTCATCTGCATATCTGAGGTTATTGATATTTCTCCCAGCAATCTTGATTCCAGCTTGTGCTTCTTCCAGCCCAGCATTCCTCATGATGTACTCTGCATGTAAGTTAAACAAGCAGGGTGACAATATACAACCTTGACATACTCCTTTTCCTATTTGGAACCAGTCTGTTGTTCCATGTCCAGTTCTAACTGTTGGTTCCTGACCTGCAGACAGGGTTCTCAAGAGGCAGGTCAGGTGGTCTGGGATTCCCATCTCTTGCAGAATGTTCCACGGTTTATTGTGATCCACACAGTCAAAGGCTTTGGCATAGTCAATGAAGCAGAAATAGATAAATAGATGTTTTTCTGGAACTCTCTTGCTTTCTCCATGATCCAGCGGATGTTGGCAATTTGATCTCTGGTTCCTCTGCCTTTTCTAAAACCTGCTTGAACATCTGGAAGTTCACAGTTCACATACTGGCTTGGAGAATTTTGAGCATGACTTTACTAGTGTGTGAGATGAGTGCAATTGTGCAGTAGTTTGAGCATTCTTTGGCATTGCCTTTCTTTGGGATTGGAATGAAGCCTGACCTTTTCCTGTCCTGTTGCCACTGCTGAGTTTTCCAAATTTGCTGTCATATTGAGTGCAGCACTTTCACAGCATCATTTTTCAGGATTTGAAGTAGCTCAATTGGAATTTCATCACCTCCACTAGCTTTGTTCATGGTGATGCTCTCTAAGGCCCACTTGACTTCACATTCCAAGATGTCTGGCTCCAGGTGAGTGATCATGCCATCGTGATTATCTTCATCGTGAAGCTCTTTTTTGTACAAGATCTTTTCAAGAAAATTAGAGATATCAAGGGAACATTTCATGCAAAGATGGGCTCGATAAAGGACAGAAATGGTACAGACTTCACAGAAGCAGAAGATATTAAGAAGAGGTGGCAAAAATACACAGAAGAACTGTACAAAAAGACCCATAGCCTCATAGGCAATAATAAAATTGTTACTATTTGAAGTCAAATCATTTTGGGAATAGTAGTTATCATGCATCATTATTGTGATAATAGACCACTGATACAGAGAGATATGTGTCTGATGAGATTAACTCCATCTATAATACAGTATAGCTCTGACTTCTGCTGAAGTGGACTCAGTTCAGTTCTGTTCAGTTGCTCAGTCGTGTCTGACTCTTTGCGACCCCATGAATCACAGCACGTCAGGACTCCCTATCCATCACCAACTCCCGGAGTTCACTCAAACTCATGTCCATCGAGCTGGTGATGCCATCCAGCCATCTCACTCTCTGTCATCCCCTTCTCCTCCCACCCCCAGTCTTTCCCAACATCAGAGTCTTTTCCAGTGAGTCAACTCTTCCCATGAGGTGGCCAAAGTATTGGAGTTTCAGCTTTAGCATCGGTTCTTCCAATGAACACCCAGGATTGATCTCCTTTAGAATGAACTGGTTGGATCTCCTTGCAGTCCAAGGGACTCTCAAGAGTCTTCTCCAACACCACAGTTCAAAAGCATCAATGAAGTGGATTAGATGTCACTAATTTGATTGTGGGTAAAAATATAAGGATATGAATACAAATATGTATATATATTTCCTCTAAGTATATGTCGATATATAGACACACACATATACACTATATATATATATATATTTATAACCACATCTCTGTAGATATGTTCAACTTTAAACATATATATTTGCCTATATCTAGATTAATAGACACAAACTATAAAGTCAGATAAGATGTTTTACGCAGAGCTCCTCAACCTGATACATTCATCTTCATGTAACGGTGAATTACTCGTTTCTGTCATCAAGGATTTACTAAAGGATCTATTGGTAGCATGTCCTGTGTGCTGACATAAACTGGCCCTGGGCAGATTTATTCAGTAGGCTGGGTAACTAGCATATCTTGTGATTTAGCCAAACACAGGTTTTATTTACTCAACCATCTTTTTCTTATTATTATTATGGTTCAGGTGGCCCTGCATAAGATTTCTTACATCAGTGATTAGTCCCCTGTATCATTTTTATAGGTCTGTTTTTAAAAGGTGCTTATTTAAGTGACTGGTAACTAATCACAGTTCTATAATTGACTGAAACGTTGACTCAGTGTAAAATCCAAATTAAATTGAAAAAGAAACCCAAATCCTCATTATAAATTATTCTTTGCAGCTCCACAAACACTCATTTTACAAACAGCGAAAGCATGAAGAGACAAACTTTGCCTTCCTGCAAAAAATATGTTCAACAATTACAGACCAAAATTTATAGCAAAGGAAGGATGTTCCTCTTTCTTTGCAGTGACACTAATAAAAGGAAAGAAATATAAGTACTGCTTAGTGTAGGCTGGGAAATGCCTAAATTTTAAAATTAGAATAGTAGCATTTTATTTCTGGACAAGCTCGACTGATCTTTTTATGCAGAGCGACAGACAGGCTTAGGGGGGCATGACCTCATCACAAAGATTTGGGCTTCAAAGGCCGCTCCTCAAACCTCTCGCTGATCACCTGCCCTTCTACCACCCCAAATTAAACATTTAAAAGTTTTGAAGCTGCCTTGCTTTACATTAAACATTTTTCTACCATCCTCCAGTCAATTACCCAGAGGCCAGAAATATCTCTTTCCCCATTCAGCCCATGGCACCTCCACTGTGAAGTGCTCTAAATCCATTAGCGGGGCCCTCTCTGCATGCTACATCATCAGAGGAACAAAGCTGTGATGATGTAGAACAACCCACGTTCATGTATATCACCAGAGTTCTAGCCTCCTGATCAGCCGGCGGGCTTAATAAACATTCCAGATGGCTTGCTCTGCCTGAAGGAAGAATGGATAATCACACTACACTCCCCTCCAAACAATAATAAAATAAGGCCATGGTAGCACAGAAGCCCGAGCCTGCCAAAAACATTGAAAGGACTGCTTAGAACAATAGAATCAAGTGATTGGAAGGCACATCAGTGCCCTCACCCTTTATGAAGGAAGGTGGCCTGCTTTCCTATAAAGCATGCAAAACCAATTGTGTTATGCAACAGCTCTGCTGAAAAAGAAAAGAAAAAAAAAAAAATACCTCCATCTAAACCAAATACTTCCTTTTAAAAGAATTTGGTGAAACGGAAATTTAAATAAAAGCTTAGAAATAAAATAACCTTTTCAGGGCAGAATCATGAGCTATGCATACACAGCCTGAGACATACAGCTTTAGGTTATACTTGTAAGTAGGCAGCAGAAGGGGTTTGATCAGTTTTACATTCACTTTAAGGGATTTTGAGTGGGATTGCATAATTAGAGTGACCAGGGTATTCTGTGGAGAGTCTGTAGAGGCTTAAAAGACAGATTCTTAGGAGGAATTGAGGTGAGTATGCTGGTGCTCAGTGCTGAGGCCAATTCTTACAGTACACATCCCTCCTCCTCCTTTTTGTGTTCTCTCTGAATCCCTCTCTCGTTTTGCATCTTGTGCTCTTTGGATGGATGGTCATCTATTATTGCTCATATGCTTCTCATTGATAACTTATATTCCCTTCTAGTTTAATATTTAATTTTGTTACTGTGTGATTAGAGTGTATTAGAGTTGGAAGTTAAAGTCTGCTCACTATTTGTCAAGAAAGGTCTATGCAGAGCACAGAGTATTTGGAAGACAGTGAACCTATTCTCCATGATACTATAATGGTACATACGTATCATATTTGTCAAGACTCAGGGGATATACAACACCAAGAATGAATCCTAATGTAAACTATGAACAGGGGGTGATAATGATGTCATTGTAGGTTCATCAGTTACAACAAAAATTTCACTCTGGTGGGAGATGCTGATAATGGAAGAGGCTACCCATGTTTGGGGACAAGGGTATGTAGGAAATATCCATCTTCCTAACAGTTTTGCTGTGAACCTAAAACTGCTCTTAAAAGTAGTGCCTATTTTTTTTTAAAGAAAAGTCTATGTAGGCTCGGTATTTTCTTTATTAATTGAGGGTCTATTAGGGAAAATATGGGCTCCCCTGGTGGCTCAGATAGTAGACTCCATGTGCAATGAGGGAGACCTGGGTTTGATTCCTGGGTTAGGAAGATCCCCTGGAGGAGGGCATGGCAACCCACTCCAGTATTCTTGCCTGGAGAATCCCCATGGACAGAGGAGCCTGGTGGGCTACAGTCCATGGGGCCGCAAAGAGTCGGACGTGACTGAACGACTAAACACAGCACAGGGAAAATACACCTAGAAGTCTGAGCAGTATTTTTGATATACGAATTTGCCTCTGCCTATGGTTCAAATGAGATTTTTAAGTTCTGATTAGATGTATCTGCATATCAGTGTATATTAAGATTCTTTAAGGGTAAGCCAAAATCAAAATATTATTCCCCTGAGGAAAAGTATCTGCATATAAGGGTCCATGTTGCTGGTCCCTGTTTCTCCTAGTAATGTTTTCCAGTGTTCATGATGAGTTGTGGGGTGTTAAGGTGATGAGAACAGGGATGAGACAATGGAGGTTACTATTATTGATGTTGTCATCTGAAGAGGAACATATCCATTAAGGATCTATAAGGTTTATGAGCGTATGTTCAGTCACTCAGTCATGTCCAGTTCTTTTTGACCTCATGGACTATGTAGCCTGCCAGTCTCCTTTGTCCATGGAATTTCCAGGCAGGAATACTGGAGTGGGTTGCCATTTTCTCCATCAGGGTATCTTCCCAACCCAGGGATTGAACCCAGGTCCAAGGATCGAACCCATATTTCCTATGTCTCCTGCATTGGCAGGCAGATTCTTTACACTGAGCCACCTGGGAAGCCCCTATAAGGTTTATACCTATGCCTATATAAAATTCATCCTCCTTATGTGTGGGGTTCCATATCCACAGATCTGGAAGGTTTGTTGTACTAAATCATTTTACATAAAGGACTTGAACATCACAGATTTTCATATCCAAGGTGATCATTTAAACCAGCATGTAAACAATTTGTGAAAAATTAGTCTTAAGTTGGTTTTAATATTTGTCATTTATTATTCCCATGATATGAGCTTATTTTATAAAGCTAATGCAAACATTCTGTGAACAGTCCTCTGTCAATAAATTATTTAATGTACCATAGGAGATAAGATGTCAGAGTAGAAGGACTTGAGCTCACCTCCTCTCACAAAACCACCAAAATCACAACCAACTGCTAAACAACCATCAACAACAACAAAAGACTGGAACCCACCAAAAATGTTATCCTAAATCCAAAGACAAAGAAGTCCCAACAAGATGGTAGAGGGGTGTTTTCCTGATATAATCAAGTCCTATACCTGTTGGGTGGGCTGCCTGTAAACTGGAAAATAATTAT
The DNA here is from genome assembly GCF_049115385.1 of Moschus berezovskii. Lineage (NCBI taxonomy): Eukaryota > Metazoa > Chordata > Mammalia > Artiodactyla > Moschidae > Moschus > Moschus berezovskii. The sequence goes on along the minus strand of NC_142470.1, from coordinate 65,366,302 downwards.
ATTGCAGAAGAAGTTCTCCCATAGGGGTAAGAGTTTGGAACATCGTGTCAGGTTTCCTAGCCTAGGAATCAGGCATCAGGAGGATGAGCTCCCAGAACATTTGACTTTGAAGGCTACCACAGTTTGAGTGCAGGAGGAGCTCAATAGGACTGGAGAAAACAGAGACTCCACTCTTGGAGGGAGCACGCACGGTTTTATGCGCTTTAGGATCCAGGGAAAAGCAATGACTCCAGAGGAGCCTGAGCCAGAACTAGTGGGTCTTAGATGGTCTCCTCAGGGTTGGCTGTGGCCCATTGCAGGGGTACGGACACTGGTGTCCCTAGGGAATATTCCTTGGTGTGAGCTTTCCTGGAGGCTTCCATTTTGGCACCCATCCAATAGCTTGCAGTCTCCAATGCTGGAATGTCTCAAGCCAAACAACCAATAGGTTGGGAACACAGTTCCACCTATCAACAAATAGGCTGCCTAAAGTCTTCCTGAGCCCTCAGCTACCTCTAGGCACTTGACATGGCCCTGCCCACCAGAGGGACAAGACCAGGTCCACCTAGTAGGCAGGCACCAGTCCCTTCCATCAGGAAGCCTCATCAGACCAACCTAATCCACGAGGGGGCAGGCACTAGAAGCAAGAAGAACTATAATCCTGCAGTCTGTATTTATGGAACCCATAAATACGGAAGTCAGACAAAATGAGACACCACCAAAATATGTTCTAGATGAAGGAACAAGATAAAACCCCAGAAGAACAATTAAGTGAAGTGGAGTTAGGCAATCTGCCTGAGAATGAATTCAGAATTACAATAGTAAAGATGATCCAAGATCTCAGAAAAAGAATGGCGGTGCAGATGGAGGAAACACAAGAAATGTTTCATAAAGAGAGAGAAGACTTAAAAAACAAGCAAACATAGATGAACAATACAGTAACGGAAATGAAAAATACACTGGAAGGAGTCAACAGCAGAATAAATGAGGCAGAAGAACAGAAAAGTGAGCTAGAAGACAGACTGATGGAAATCACTACTGTGGAACAGATAAAAAAGAAATGAGGGTAGTCTATGGGACCTCTGGATTAAGGAAAATAATAGAAAAGATCAATGAAACTAAAATCTGATTCTTTGAAAAGATACATAAAATTTATAAACTCATCAAGAGTTTAGTGAAACTCATCAAGAAAAAAAAATGTAAGGGCTCAAATCAATAAAATTAGAAATGAAAAAGAAGTTATAAGTGACATCATAGAAACACAAAGGATTATGAGCAAGGATCAAATGGTTTCACAGGTAAATTCTATCAAACATTTAGAGAAGAGTTAACACCTATTCTTCTGAAACTATTCTGAAAATTACAGAGGAAGGAACACTTCCAAGCTCATTCTACAAGGCCACCATTACCCTGATACCAAAACCAGACAAAGATACCACAAAAAAGAAAATTAGAGACCAACATCATTGATGAACATAGAGGCAAAAGTCTTCAACAAAATACTAGCAAAAAAAAAAAAAATCCATCAATACATTAAAAGGATCGTATACCTTGATCAAGTGGGACTTACCCCAGGGGTTTAAGGATTTTTCAATATCCACAAATCAGTCATGTGTGATAAACTACATCAACAAATTGAAGAATAAAAGTCATATGCTCATCTCAACAGATGCAGAGAAAGCTTCTGACAAAATTCAACACCATTTATGATAAAAACTCTCCAGAAAATGGTCATAGAGGGAAACTACCTCAACATAATAAAGGGCATATATGACAAATCCATAGCTAACATCATACCCAATTGTGAAAAGCTGAAAGCATCCTGTAAGGTCAGGGACGAAAAATAAATGTTCATTTTTGCTACTTTTATTCAACATAGTCTTGGAAGTCCTAGTGACAGCAGTCAATCATAAAGGAAAAAACAGTCAATCCTAAATGATATCAACCCTGAATACTCATTGGAAGGACTGATGATGAAACTGAAGCTCCAATTTTTTGGTCACCTGATGCAAACATATGACTCATTGCAAAAGACCCTTATGCTGGGAAAGATTGAGAGAAGAGAAGAAGAGGGTGTCAGAGAATGAGATGGCACCACCAATACACTGGACATGAACCTGGGCAAACTCTGGGAGATTCTGAGGGACAGGAAGGCCTGCAATGCTGTGGTCCATGGGGTTGCAAAGAGTCAGATATGAGTGGGAGACTGAACAAAAACAAGTGACAGCAGAGAAGAGAAAGAAAGGAATCCAAATTTGAAAAGAAGCAATATAAGTGTCCATATTTACAGAAAACTTGATAGTATACAATCATAAAGATGCCACCAGAAAACTACTAGAGCTCATCAATGAATGTGGTAAAATTGAAGGATAAAAATATCAGTACACAGAAATCTCTTACATTTCTATACACTAGCAATAAAAGATAAGAAAGAGAAATTAAGGAAACAGTCCCATTTACCATTGCACCAAATTAATAAAATACCTAGAAATAAACCTACAGAAGGAGACAAAAGCCTATATTCTAAAAACTATAAGACATAGACGAAATAAATCAAAGATGACACAAAGAGATGGAAAAATATATCATATCCTTGGATTGGAAAAATCAACATGTCAAAATGATGGTAATACCCAAAGCAACCTATAGATTCAATGTAATCTCCATAAATTACCAATGATATTTTTCACAGAAATAGAACAAAATTTTTAAAAATTTGTATGGGAACACAAAAGACAGAGTCAAAGTAATTCTGAGAAAGTCAAACAGAAAATAAGGCCGCCTGACTTCAGACTGTACTACAAAGCTCCAGTAATCAAGACAGTATGGCGAGTGAGTGAGTGAAAGTTGCTTAGTCGTGTCTGACTCTTTGTGACCCCATGGACTATACAGTCCATGGAATTCTCTAGGCCGGAATACTGGAGTGGGTAGCCTTTCCCTTCTCCAGGGGATCTTCCCAACCCAGGGCTTGAACCCAGGTCTCCTACATTGCAGGCAGATTCTTTACCAACTGAGATACAAGGGAAGCCCAGACAGTATGGTACTGGCACAAAAACGGAAGTGTAGAGCAAATAAACAGGATAGAAAGCCCAGAAATAAAACCAGCCACCTCTGGTCAACTAATCTATGCTAAATGAGGCAGGAATATACAAGGGAGAGAACATAGCCTCTTCAATAAGTTGTGCTGGGAAAACTGGATAGTTACATGTAAAAGAATGAAATTAGCACATTCTCTAACACCATATACAAAAATAAACTAAAAATGAATTAAAGGACTAAATATAAGTCTGGATACTATAAATCTCTTAGAGAAAATATAGGCAGAACACTCTTTGATATAAATCTCAGCAACATATTTTTGGATCCATCTCCTACAGTAATGAAAATAGAAGCAAAAATAAATAGATGGGACCTAATTAAACTTAAAAGCTTTTATGCAGCAAAGAAAACCATAAAGAAGATGAAAAGACAACCTGCAGAATGGGAGTAAATGTAAATTTGTAAACAAAGTGACCAACAAAAGATTAATCTCCAAAATATACAAACAGCCCATATTGCTCAATATAAAAAAAATTTTAATGAGAAGATCTAAATATTAAGAGGGACTTCCAATCCACTCTAGTATTCTTGCCTGGAGAATCCCATGGACGGAGGAGCCTGGCAGCTACAGTCCACGGGGTCACAAAGAGTCGTACACGACTGAGCGAGTTCACTTTCTTTCTTTCACTTTCCCAGGTGGCACTAGTGGTAAAGAACCCACCTGTCAATGCAGGAGACGTAAGAGACATGGGTTTGATCCCTGGGGTCAGGAAAATCCCCTAGAGGAGAACATGGCAACCCACTCCAGTATACTGGCCTGGAAAATTCCATGGATAGAGGAACCAGGTGGGCTACAGTTCATAGGGTTGCAAAAAGTTGGACATGACTGAAGTGACTTAGCAGCAGCAGCGGCAAGTATTAATAGACATTTCTCAGTAGAAGACATACAGATGGCCAGAAAACATAGGAAAAGATGCTCAACATCGCTAATTTTTAGAGAAAGGTAAATCAAAACTACAGAGGTATCACCGCACACTGGTCAGAGTGGCCATCAGCAAAAAACGTACAATAAATTCTGAAGAAGATACAGAGAAAAAGGAACCCTCCTACACTGTTGGTGAGAATGGTACAGCCACTATGGAGAATAGTATGCTCCTGTCGCTCAGTCAGTCATGTCCAACTCTTTGTGACCCTATGGACTATAACCTAACAAGCTCCTCCATCCCTGGGATTTTTCAGGCAAGAATACTGAACTTGGTTGCCATTTCCTTCTCCAGGGGACCTCCCCAACTCAGGTATTGAACCTGTATCTTCTGTGTCTCTTGCATTGGTAGGCAGATTTCCTACCCCTGAGCCACCCAGGAAACTCTGGAGAACAGTATAAAGGTTCCTTTAAAAAACTAAAAATCAGAGCTACATATGATACAGGAATCCCATTCTTGGGCATAAATTCAGAAACGATGAAAGCTCCAATTTGAAAAGACACACGAACCCATGTGTTCATTGTACCACTGTTTATAACAATCAAGACAGAAACAACCTAAATTTCCATCGACATGGGAATGGATATAGAAGATGTGGTACATATATACAATAGAGAATTACTTAGTCATGAAAAAAGAATGAAATAATGCCATTTGCAGCAACATGGATAGACCTAGAGATTATTATACTATGTGAAGTTAGTCAGAGAAAGACATCATGTGATATCACTTACCTGTGGAATATAAAAGAATGATACAAATGAAATTATTTACAAAACAGAAACACATTTGCAGACTTTGAAAACAAATTTATGGTTACCAAAGGGGAAAGGTGGAGAGAGGGATAAATTAGGAGTTTATGATGGACACATGTGTGTGTGCTAACTCCAGCTGTTTGTGATCCCGTGGACTGTAGCCTGCCAGGCTCCTCTGCCCATGGGATTTCCCAGGCAAGAATAATGGAGTGGGTTGCCATTTCCTCCTCCAGGGGATCTTCCCTAACCAGGGATTGAACCCACATCTCCTGTGTATCCTGCCTTGGCAGGTGGATTTTTTACCTCTGAGCCACCTAGGGAAGCCTAGGATTACACGCTATTACACATACACACTACTATATATAAAAGAGTCAATCAAATAGGACCCACAGTATAGCACAGGGAACTCTATTTAATATTCTATAATAACCTTGATGGAAAAAGAATGAGAGAAAGAATGGGTATATCTATCTATCTATCTATATAGATATGTATATATATGTACACATAGATATGTATAGATACATATCTATATCTGTATGTATTAACTGGATCACTTTGCTGTACATCTGAAACTATTAACACAACATTAATCAGCTATACTCCAATATAAAATAAACATTAAATTAAAATTAAAACATATATATACATATACCAAAATTTTAATAAGAGCATTAAAAACAAAAAGGAACTATGTTATATCATGTGTCCTATTAAAATATCAGCTCTCTATTTTGCTTTTAAATACAGAATATTTCAAATCAAACAAGTTAGCAACTTTTAAAAAAGTTAACCTGGCATACAAATAGATAATAAGAAAAACTATGTTAAAATAAGAATATAAAATGTATTATTAAACTACAATAATTAAAACAGTATGATCTGGATCATGAACAGAGAAGGAAAACAGTGAAATAAAGTCCATATCAATTTATGACAAAATAAAGCCAGCTCCTCAAATCATAAGGGGGATAGAGGAATTATTTAATTTTACACAATTTCTAACTTTAAGGGGAAAAATAAAATTGGATGTGCAACCCTCAAGAAAGAACAACAGTAAATAAAATAATAAAATTGTTAGGAGAAAATGTAGGAAGTCATTTTCATACATCTGATATTGATAAAACAATTTAAACATGATTATAAGGTCATAGACTATAAAAAAATCATTGAAACATTTATAAAGAATCATTGAAAAGTTTATAAAGACAAAAAGAAAACATCTATTTACTTCAAAGTTGAGAATAGAAATTCAGTTGAAACTAAGTATCAACATATACACATGGTTTAACTTTGATATAATGTTTTTAAGCACTAAAGACAAAGATCAAAATTACAAGAGAGAATTATGCACAGGAAAAATAAATTTATTCAGAAATTAGATATAAGCCATGTAACACTATCGGAGAAGGCAACGGCAAGCCACTCCAGTACTCTTGCTTAGAAAATCCCATGGATGGAGGAGCCTGGTAGGCTGCAGTCTGTGGGGTCGCTAAGGGTCGGACACGACTGAGCGACTTCACTTTCACTTTCACACATTGGAGAAGGAAATGGCAACCCACTCCAGTGTTCTTGCCTGGAGAATCCCAGGGATGGGGGAGCCTGGTGGGCTGCCGTCATGGGGTCACACAGAGTCGGACACGACTGAAGTGACTTAGCAGCAGCTACACCATAAAAAGTGTTCAACTGCCTTAACGATCCAAGAAATACCAGGTAGAAATGAATAGCAAAAATTTCAGGAAATATGACAGATAAGAACACTTTCAAACATAATTCTGTATAAAGTATATGAAAAATATTTTAAATATAAATGTATTACATAAGCATTATGTATAGTGAGAAACCTCTAGCCCTCTTCACCTGTTTAAGATTCTTCTCTGAGAAGAGTGACTATCTTATGAAGAAACATCTATAGATAATGACATTTTGTGGTCCCTGAGTGAAATCACTGATTTATCACTGTTTCTACTAGAGTAAAATCCACAGGTTGTCTACCAGTGTTTTAGAACTCTTTTCTTGAAATGAATGGGTAGCTTAAGATCAATCATAGACGTCTGAGGAAAACTTTAAGCATGAATAAGAGACTGATATAGAAAATACAGAAAATCTTAGAGAATATAAAGACAATACAGATATTAGAGTGAAACTTGAAAAAAACAAAACAAAACACAAAACTGTAGTTAACCTCCTCTGGGATAGAAGATATGGAATCCAAGATTTAATAAACTTCTATGAGAACAAACATGCTAAGAAGAGGACATAAACTGTTAGAAACTAAATATATGAAAAAATTTTTAAATCAATAAAAGACCTAGAAGGAAAACAAACTTGTTAGAAGAAATTAAAGAAGACTAACAAAGATCATGGCATCTGGTCCCATCACTTCATGGGAAATAGATGGAAAAACAGTGGAAACAGCGTCAGACTTTATTTTTTTGGGCTCCAAAATCACTGCAGATGCTGATTGCAGCCATGAAATTAAAAGACGCTTGCTCCTTGGAAGGAAAGTTATGACCAACCTTGATAGTATATTAAAAAGCAGAGACATTACTTTGCCAACCAAGGTCCGTCTAGTCAAGGCAATGGTTTTTCCCGTGGTCATGTATGGATGTGAGAGTTGGACTGTGAAGAAGGCTGACCGCCGAAGAATCGATGCTTTTGAACTGTGGTGTTGGAGAAGACTCTTGAGAGTCCCTTATACTGCAAGGAGATCCAACCAGTCCATTCTGGAGGAGATCAATCCTGGATGTTCATTGGAGGGACTGATGCTAAAGCTGAAACTGCAATACTTTGGCCACCTCATGCGACGAGTTGACTCACTGGAAAAGACTCTGATGCTGGGAAAGGTTGGGGGCGGGAGGAGAAGGGGACGACGGAGAATGAGATGGCTGGATGGCATCACCGACTCTGTGGACATGAGTTTGAGTGAACTCCGGGAGTTGGTGATGGACAGGGAGGCCTGGCGTGCTGTGATTCATGGGGTCATGGAGAGTCGGACACGACTGAGCGACTGAACTGAACTGAACTGAACTGAAGACATGAGAAAATGCATAAGCAAATCTAAGTAGGCCAATATCCAAATGAGAGAGGTTTTAGAAAAGAGAAATGTTGGAGTGGAAATTATGAAAACATTAACAAGAAAATATTTCAGAGCTGGTGATTGATCAGAAGTCTCCAGATTTAAGGTCTCCAAAGAAGGTCCAAAAAAACTATCAATTGAAATCTCATCACACAATTATTTATCATCATGACATTATAGATCAATAAAGATAAAAGAAGATCCTAAAAGCTTTTAGAAAGAAAAATGTGACATAAGAAGACCAGGAATCAGAATATTACCTGACATCTAAAAAGCAAATCTGAAAGCTAGAAACAATGAAGAAACTAGAGGAAAACATATTTCCCACCAATAAATCTATATTCAAAAAAAAATTGTAAAATGAAGGTATTTCCAGATACCTGAAAAGTCACTCTCCAGATATTAAAATACTGTATTGTATTTATCATATTATATAATGTAATATATATGTTATACCTGATATAATGTACATATAATCATACATAATGCAATACATATATAATAACACAACATGTATAATAATATATGTATATGTTTGTGTGTGTCTATACATACAAACACATGTAATGAAAATAGTAACAGATTTTATTTGGGGGGGCTCCAAAATCACTGCAGATGGTGACTGCAGCCATGAAATTAAAAGACACTTGCTCCTTGGAAGAAAAACTATTACTAACTAGACAGCATATTAAAAAGCAGAGACATCTCTTTGTCAAGAAAGGTCCATCTAATCAAAGCTAGTGGTTTTTCCAGTAGTCATGTATGGATGTAAGAATTGGACCATAAAGAAATCTGAGTGTCAAAGATTTGATGCGTTTGAACTGTGGTGTTAGAGAAGACTCTTGAGAGTCCCTTGGACTATAAGGAGATTAAACTAGTCAATCCTAAAGGAAATCAACCCTGAACATTCATTGGAAGGACTGATGCTGAGGCTGAAGCTCTAATACTTTGGTCACCTGATGTGAAGAACTGACTCATTGGAGAGGACCCTGATTCTGGGAAAGATTGAGGGCAGGAGGAGAAGGGATGACAGAGGGTGAGATGATTGGATGGCATCACCAACTCAATGGATATGAGTTTGAGTGAGCTCCAGGAGTTGGTGATGGACAAGGAAGCCTGGCGTGCTGCAGTCCACGATGTTGCAAAGAGTTGGACATGACTGAACAACTGAACTGATTTATATGATTTTAGAAGAATTCTTCTCAGGGAACTGTTGTAGAAGGCACTTCCTCAATTCAAGGGACTTAAGAAAAATAATAGGAAGGCATGGGGTTCAGGAAAGAGGGGGATACAGAACAAGAGCATAGTAAGGGGAAATACTAAGATGATGGTGAGCAGAAGTTCCAAGATGAAAGTTTTGTAGTGTGTCTGGAGAAAAAGGTCAAGAGTGGGACAGAGAAATTCAGTTTCTGCCTATCATGGGCTACTTGATTTTAAATAACTCCCATTTGATATAACTAGAGAATATGAAAAAAAAAGACACGTATGAATGCATCAGTGAGCTGATAATGGGACTAAGGCTTGAGAAACAAATATCTCAAAAGAAGGGAATCTTTGAGAGGTGAACCCAAACATTCTGCACACAGTTATTCCATTTGAAACATTACAGACATTTGATTCTAGGCAAGAGACTGCAAAAATCTGTCTATGTCTGCCATTTAGTGGCACTAATCAATGGAGATTTTGGCAATCTTGCAGGGCTATGAAGACAAAAGTTGGAAGTCAGTGTTGTCAAGGCAGTCAGAATGTCAGGGATCAAGCTTCTACTAAAATAAATAAGTAAATAAAGCTGATGCAGAGATGTGTGGGCCTAATGCTTGATTTCAGATTCTTCCTCAAGGCACTTACCTGTTCTTAAGTTGCCAAGGTCAAGAAGATAAGAAGCCAAACAGAAAACAGTGATAACACAGATGGGTAAGGGGTAGTGATGAGTGTGGTATTTGGAGGAGTGACAGCTACGGTAATAGCAATGTGGTAACATACATACCTGGAGAGGTGGTTCAGCCAGAAGACTAGAGGTTAGAAGTCAGAGCTCACTGTGGTAATCTCCAAGATAACTGCCATACCATTTATTCCCTTTCTGAACATACATCCCATTATTTGATAGAGTTAACTGCAGTCCATCCAGAGAAGATGTCACAAAAGAAAATATACAAAAATAAAGAGAAGTAAACCTGAAGACATGTTAGTAGAAATAATACAAAAGGGTGAAATCAATGGAACAGAAAATCTGAGATAAGCAGGACAATATTAAAAGGCCAAACATAGATGTAATTGGTGTCCCAGAATCAGAGAAAGTAATAAGATGGAAGAAATACGTAAGGTGCAAGGGGCCCAGCATCTTGACAAAATGAATGAAAGACATCATTCTACAGGGCCAAACATTCAGCAAACACCAAGCAGGAAGTATGCAAAGATAAACAAAATTTAGCACATCAGAGTCAAACGCTAAAAATCAGTGATGATAAAATCTTAAAAGTAGTCATTAACAAAGACACTATTTGTAGGGAAACAATTACGGGAAACATATGAGAGAAGAAATAGAACGACATCTTTAAAGTGCTAAAGGAAAATTTCTCTCAACCCAGTAAAGATACACTTTAAAACTGAGAGTTAAAGACATTTTAGACAGATTAAAAACTGAAAGAATTATTGCCAAATGATTTGCATTTTTAAGATCTGTAATAAGAACTTCAGATTGAAGAGATATAACTCAGGAATAAAAACTGAGACTGCAGGGAGGAATGAAGAGTATCCAAGGGGTCAAAATTTAATATAAAAGACCTTTTAAAATGTGCATATATATGTATATATTATATACATGTATTTGGATATATAAAACTTTACACATATTAAATTACCTGGTGGTTCAGCTGGTAAAGAATTAGCCTGATACGCAGGAGACCTGGGTTCAGTCCCTGGGTTGGGAAGATCCCCTGGAGTAGGAAACAGCTACCCACTCCAGTATTCTGGCCTAGAGAATTCCATGGACTGTTTAGTTCATGGGGTCACAAAGAGTCAGACACGACTGAGGGACTTTCACGTTCACATTCAAATTTTTTAAAGAACTATTGACTAAGCAAAAATAGAAACAGTATACTATGAGGTTTTTAGTATATATGGGAGAAGAATGTAGGATAAGGTGGCTGAGATATACACACGTTATTGATATATACCTTATATATGTCTTCTGTAAGTTGTGTATATATATATATATATATATATATATATATGTCTTTTACAAATAATTTATATTGTATATGAGACAAACATACATATAATGCTATGTAATAATATATATGTAATATCAATATGTTATATATATATTAAAAGTAGCTGATAGAAGACTAGTAATAGAATATATAAATTGAAAATAATAAATAAGGGGAATAATGAACACAAATTGATCCCTTGGAAGACTAGAAAAACAAAAGTGTTAAAGGGAAAGAATTAAGATTGCAAAAATAAATTAAACTGTATTCATAATAATTTGACATAGACTGATTTATTTCATCTATTGAAAGACAGAAGCTATCAAATTGAATTTTTAGCAAGTTAAGATATATGCTCTTTTAAGTGTGACTTCTAAAGCAAAATAGTGCAGAAAGACACATAATGAAAATATACAAGAAGACATAGTAAATATAGCCAGTCAAAAGAATTATTAGGTATATCATGTATTTTAAAATCTGATACAGAAATTCAGACAATTTCAAAAGATAAATTCCTAACAAAAAAAAAAAAATCTGAGGCCAAACCCCACATTAATTAATTAAACCTGAAAGAATTATTGCAAGGAGAAATTCATATATCTACAGAATTTGAGATTTTAATAGAACACAATTATCAACTAATAGACTGAGGAGAAAAAAATGTTAGAAATGCTTAACACATAAAAAACCACAAGATATTTTTAAATTAATATATATTATACAGAATTTTTCTAATAGTGCCAAAACAGACTCTACAATAATAATGAAGACAAGCATGTGTTTGGATAGGTAAAAGTATAGAGACTCTTTCCTTAATAAATAATGGAATAAAAAAAATCATATTAGAAATTATAAAATACAATTGATTACAATAATTTTACTACATAAGAACTTGTAGTATCTAGTAAAGTGGTCCTTAGAAAGAAAATAGAAGTCTTGATATTATCATGGCTCGGAGGTAAAGAATCCACCTGCCAAGAGCAGGAGATGTGAGTTTGATCCCTGGGTTGGGAAGATCCCCTGGAGGAGGGCGTGACAACCCACTCCAGTATTCTTGCCTGGGAAATCCCATTGACAAAATAATCTGCAAGGCTGCAGTCCATGGGGTCAGAAAAGAGTTCAACACAACTGAGCAGCTATAAACATCAACAACAACAAAAATAAGAAGAGCATATGACCACTCCCTATGATTGGCATACGGGGCTGGTCTCTTAATAGAAGATGTCAGATTCTTTGTTGGGAGGAACCTGCTCATTTGTTTGCTTCCTTGTTTTCATCTTTCTCTTTTGCCTTTGACAAAGTTAGGCAACATTTAGACAACATTTGTCTTTTTTGCATTGTTATATTTTCCACTTATAAGATTTGTGGCTGAAACTTTTTGCTTTCAGTGGCTCTGTTGATTAAAAGATGAGAAAAGAAGAAAAACCATAGTGAATCTCAGAACAAACAAGACTCAGTGGAAAATGAACCAGAATATACCATGAGAATTCTCAGGGGACAGCAGAGACAGGGAGGGTTTCCAGGACAAGTTCAGGTGAGGGAGAAAGCTGCCAACCCTCCTCTGTGGAAGACACTGCTGTGAGCCATCAAAGGGTGCCCTGACAGAGAAAGTTTGCATTTCATTGCCATTGGGCACATTGAAGAGATCTAACTTCACTTTGCAGAATGTGAATCTTGAACTTCTATTTCCTTCTTTTCATCCCAGCTTTCTTTTTGATAGTTTTTTCCCTTCTTCAAGAAATCCACAACAATAGAAAAATGAATATGGTGAAAAAAGTTTCCAAAGCAATTGCTTCAGAAATTCTTTTCTTATGGTGGACCAATATTTTATTTTTTTAGTTTTTGTTTAATTAGGTTTTAAATCTTTACTTTCTTAATTACAATTTTTTTTTTTTTGGTATTAGCACCTAAATATACTTCTGTTCAGAGCACAAACATACAGTGATAACAATTAGCAGAATAATTACACTCTTTCTGTCAGTGTAACCTCATGGCACAGAAAGTATTACAAATCCATTTTAAAACATATTAAATGTTCATATTAATGAGGATAATAGAGAACAAGTACCAGCAAACTAAATATTGTTAATGATTTTGAGCTATTAAATTCATTACCATTTTCTTTCATAATAAAGTGGTTACTTGCTAATTAGACCTTTTTTAACTCATCATTATTGAATTCATTACATTGTGTGCAGTTAACCCTTGGAGGTCTGTGGATGTGTGCGCACAATTAAAATCACTTTAATACTATATTAAGGCAATATGGGAAGTTCTTATAGCTTTTCTAATAGTCATTCCATATACTTTCCTTATGTACATTTTCTTGGTAGGATATGCCTGGCAGCTTCATTGCTGTCACTGCACTTTCACCAACATATAATACGGAAGCAGCCGGAATTCATTAGAGTTATTACCATTAGTATTTAAAATAAAAGTACATCCCACTTGCTTCATTATAAAAATGAGATGTACAAAGAATACACTAGAGCAAGTAGGCAATAATTTAAAATAGTTTTAGCATAGCTTATGAGGTAAAGACCACAAGACAATTTTCTAACAATCTAAAGTCAACTAAAAATTAATATTGATCTGGGGAGAATTATAATCTCAGGAGTTTAGAACTTATTTTTCTGTCTAAAGATGATTCTACTGCTCTTTTGCATATTACTCTTGTACAGTCTGAAAAACATATATATTGTGTATATATATATATATATATATGCACACATGCATAAACACCATATATATACACATGCATGCACACATAAAAGATAAAGATTATACATATACTATCATAAGTATGATATATATATAAACATTGTATATACATACACGTGCATGCATACACACACACACACACACCCTCATCCACCTGTTAACTTCCTTCAGTTCAGTCTCAGTCGTGTCCGACTCTCCCCGACCCCATGAATCACACAGCACGCCAGGCCTCCCTGTCCATCACCAACTCCCGGAGTACACTCAAACTCATGTCCACAGAGTCGGTGATGCCATCCAGCCATCTCATTCTCTGTCGTCCCCGTCTCCTCCCGCCCCCAACCTTTCCCAGCATCAGAGTCTTTTCCAGTTAACTTCCTAGATGTGGTCATATCGACCCAGCTGCCCGAATTCTTTTATCGGTTTCTCTTGTGATCAAACATGCGTATTTTGTCCTGGCTGCTAGCCTCAGGAGGACAAGTATAATCAAGGAACAGAATTTTTTTGTCTGTATATGCACTCGGTGAAAGTCACTCAGTTGTGTCAGACTCTTTGCGACCCCAACCCAGGAATTGAACCCAGGTCTTCCGCATTGCAGGCGGATTCTTTACCAGCTGAGCTACAAGGGGAGCCCAAGAATACTGGAAAGAATCCGCTTGCAATGCAGGAGACCCCGGTTCGGTTCCCGAGTCAGGAAGATCCGCTGAAGAAGGGAAAGGCTACCCACTGCAGTATTCTGGCCTAGAGAATTCCATGGACTGTATAGTCCATAGGATGGCAAAGAGTCGGACATGACTGAACGACTTTCATTCATGCACTCAGTGCTAAAATCTAAACTGTTATCCTCAGTACCAATAAACTCAGTCTGAAAACAAAAGTTCTGTCGGGTGGATAGGTGTACGAATGAGGTAGATACTTAGTGACAGATTAACCTGTGTGTGTGTGTGTGTTTGTGTGTAACACAGATGAGGGTGTAGTGATGAGTGTGGTTGTTGGGATGAGTGACACTGGCAGTGTGGTAACACACATTTTGAGACACTGGTCAACCAACAGACTAGAGGCCAGGTGACAGAGCTCACTCTGGTAGCTTGTCTCTGTGATAACTGTCATCAATTCCTCCACTCACTAAACATACAGGCCACTCCTTCACTGAGAAGGGGAGTTTACTCTTCCTCTTTCCTTGAATCTGGGCTGGCAATTATAGTTTGCTTGACCAACAGAATGCAACATTCTGTGAATCCCAGTGTGGTAACACCTTCCTTTCCCAGCTCTGTTCTTAAATCAGTAGTTGATTGACCTTGGATAGTCTCTTAATAACATTTTACTTTCTATATCCCTATCATTAAAAAAGGGCTGGTAATACCTTTCTTAAAACCAATGAAATAAAAGCACACTATATATTTTAAGCCATTATTACAAAGATTGGATGATGCTACCGAGTAGACTCTTAAGCGCTGGAGTGAATCAGCAAAGGAGACATTAGCATAAGGGATAGTCAGGTATCTTCATATTGGGTTTAGTGAGCAAATACTTAAACAAGGCCTGATTTCAGAGGAAGTCTTGCATGACAGCTAAACACACACATGTCCACACACAGATATACACCATCACCACCACTAACACCATCATTTCTACAACTTACTGAAACTAAAATGAGTAATCAAAACTACAGTGAAGTATCACCTCACACTGGTCATAATGGTCTTCATCAAAAAAAAACTACAAATAATAAGTGCTCGGAGGTTGTGCAGAAAAGGGAACTCTCTACACTTTTGGTGGGAATGTAAATTGGTACAGCCACTATGAAGAACAGAATGGCGGTTCCTTAAAAATCTAAAAACAGTGTTACCATACGATCGAGTTATCCCCCTCCTGGACATCTATCTGGAGAAAAGCATAACTTGAAAAGATACAAGCACTCCTCCGATATTCATTGCAGTACTATTTACAATAACCAGAACATGGAAGCAACTTAAATGTGTATCAACAGAGGAATGGATAAAATAGACATGGTAAATAGTCAATGGAGTATTACTCAGCCACTAAAAAAGAACAAAGTAATGCCATTTGTAGAAACATGGTTGAACCTGCTGCTGCAGCTGCTGCTAGGTCGCTTCAGTTGTGTCCGACTTTGTGCAACCCCATAGATGGCAGCCCACCAGGCTCTCCCATCCCTGGGTTTCTCCACGCAAGAATACTGGAGTGGGTTGCCATTTCCTTCTCCAATGCATGAAAGTGAAAAGTGAAAGTGAAGTCACTCAGTCGTCTCCGACTCTTAGCAATCCTATGGACTGCAGCCTACCAGGCTCCTCCGTCCATGGGATTTTCCAGGCAAGAGTACTGGAGTGGGGTGCCATTGCCTTCTCCGTGGTTGGACCTAGTGATTGAATTAAATCAGAGATAATTAAATTATCAGAGATAATTAGTAAATTAAAAACAAATGTCATATGATATCACTTCTATTTGTTATCTAAAATATGGTACAAATGCCCTTATTTACACAACAGAAATAGAGTCACAGATATAGAAAATAAACAGGGGAAAGGGGGAGAGGGATAAATTAGGAGATTGGGATTGAGATATACACACTGCTAACACGACTGGAACGGAGAAGGCAATGGCAAGCCACTCCAGTACTCTTGCCTAGAAAATCCCATGGATGGAGGAGCATGGTAGGCTGCAGTCCATGGGGTTGCTAAGGGTTGGACACAACTGAGCGACTTCACTTTCACTTTTCACTTTCACACATTGGAGAAGGAAATGGCAACCCACTCCAGTGTTCTTGCCTAGAGAATCCCAGGGACAGGGGAGCCTGGTGGACTTCCGTCTATGGGGTCACACAGAATCAGACACGACTGAAGTGACTTAGCAGCAGCAGCAGCAACAGGACTGGAAAAGGCCAGTTTTCATTCCAATCCCAAAGAAAGGCAATGCCAAAGAATTCTCAAACTTTGCACTCATCTCACACGCTAGTAAAGTCATGCTCAAAATTCTCCAAGCCAGGCTTCAGCAATACGTGAACCGTGAACATCCAGATGTTCAAGCTGGTTTTAGAAGAGGCAGAGGCACCAGAGATCAAATTGCCAACATCCACTGGATCATGGAGAAAGCAAAAGAGTTCCAGAAAAACATCTATTTTTGCTTTATTGACTATGCCAAAGCCTTTGACTGTGTGGATCACAAGAAACTGTGGAAAGTTCTGAAAGAGATGGGAATACCAGACCACCTGACCTGCCTCTTGAGAAACCTGTGTGCAGGTCAGGAAGCAACAGTTAGAATTGGACATGGAACAACAGACTGGTTCCAAATAGGAAAAGGAGTACGTCAAGGCTGTATATTGTCACCCTGCTTATTTAATTTATATGCAGAGTACATCATGAGAAACGCTGGGCTGGAAGAAGCACAAGCTGGAATCAAGTTTGCTGGGAGAAATATCAATAACCTCAGATATGCAGATAACACCACCTTTATGGCAGAAAGTGAAGAGGAACTCAAAAGCCTCTTGATGAAAGTGAAAGAGGAGAGTGAAAAAGTTGGCTTAAAGCTCAACATTCAGAAAACTAAGATCATGGCATCTGGTCCCATCACTTCTTGGGAAATAGATGGGGAAACAGTGGAAACAGTGTCAGACTTTATTTTTGGGGGCTCCAAAATCACTGTGTATGCTGATTGCACCCATGAAATTAAAAGACGCTTACTCCTTGGAAGGAAAGTTATGACCAACCTAGACAGCTTATGAAAAAGCAGAGACATTACTTTGTCCACAAAGGTCCGTCTAGTCAAGGCTATGGTTTTTCCAGTGTTCATGTATGGATGTGAGAGTTGGACTATAAAGAAAGCTGAGCGCCGAAGAATTGTTGCTTTTGAACTGTGGTGGAGAAGACTCTTGAGAGTCCCTTGGACTGCAAGGAGATCCAACCAGTCCATTCTAAAGGAGATCAGTCCTGGGTGTTCATTGGAAGGACTGATGCTAAAGCTGAAACTCCAATATTTTGGCCACCTCATGCGAAGAGTTGACTCATTGGAAAAGCCCTGATGCTGGAGGGATTGGGGGCAGGAGGAGAAGGACACAACAGGGGATGAGATGTCTGGATGGCATCACTGAGTCAATGCATATGAGTTTGTGTGAACTCCAGGAGTTGGTGATGGACAGGGAGGCCTGGCATGCTGTGATTCATGGGGTCACAAAGATTTGGACACGACTGAGCGACTGAACTGAACTGAATGGGAATACTCTAATATGGGAAAAAAATCCAAAACGGAGTAGATATATGAGATATATGTTTATATATAACTGATTCACTTTGCTGTATAGCAGAAACTAACAACATTGTAAATCAAATATACTCTAATAAAAATTAATTAAAAATTAAATGAGTAATATCTTTTCTCATGTTTCTTCATAGTAGACACTATGTCCATCTTGTTGATCAGTTGTATTTGTTAAATAGTTTATGACACTAGGATGTGCTATATCTCTTTTTAATAATACAACAATGTACAAGAATGACTGATTAGAGGAAAGTATACATTCTTATTCTGCACACTAAGAATAAATAAGTAAAAATACCCTTTAGTACAGTCTTACCTTCTTCTTCCAAGAATATGTAATTTTTATTGAAGCACAACTATATAAACAATATATACCTGCTGAGAACAATATATCCCTCTCAAAAATATTCCTTTTTATTAAAAAAAAATTCTAATGGGTGGAAACCCCAAGACTGATATATATTGTTATACATGTTTAGCAAAAATATTGTTGCATACTCTCTCCATGTTTATGATGCTTGTAGAGTTAAGAGTAAATGTTGATACAATTAATAGCAAATAGAGAATAGAGGCTGTTTTTTCTTTCTTAAAGAACTGGAGCACAGAAAATATGAAAGTAAAGAAAGACTTGGATTTTGCAAATCAATATACTGAAAGAATGTAGGTCAGGTTGCTAGTCTTGTGAACGTGCTAAATGCCTCTCAAAATTACTTTTTAAAGGATCTGGGGCATGAGTCTGTCCCTCTGTGGCTGCCCTGATAAAAGGTTATCAACTCTGAATCAAGATGGCTGACTGAACAAACGACTTTCTTCTCCTCCCTCCTCAAGTCCCACCGAAATGACAGAAGAAATATAAAAATAAATCTATATCAGCTTGAGGAAGCCCACTGGGGGGTCCTAGACGAATGATCAGCTAGGAAATCTGGAAGATTTTTAGCAGAAGGAAATGGATAGACCACAAAAGCCCCTAGAAAAGGGAATATGCACCATCCACTGACAAAAGGGCTCCAATAAGTTTTTTCCAGTTTTATCCCCAACAAAATTTGAGGTTAGAGGTTAGAATAAGGGGCAAATTGGTTACTGACTACAGAGCAGGTAGCTATTCTTAAAGTGTCTGATTTCAGCACTTGTTCTCAGTTAAGACTTTGGGTGTGATGTTTTAAAGTTAGATTTTCTTGCACAGGAAAAGGGATATTTGGGGGCCTCAGCTCAGTTACTTAACAGGTAGTGCTATGAATGAGGTCAAGACTTTGAGTTATGAACCTAGTCAACTGGTATTCACTTGTTTATTTTTCATTCATTAAATAATTTGGCATGTGCCAGATATTGTGCATAAATTCTTGTCCAAAATATTTTCCTAATCTCTAAGAATTGACCCAAATTATGTTTCAAGTTCCAGCTGCCACTTTTCGTGTATGATGTTCACCATGGGAGTGAGAGTGGTGTGGCTCCGATTGGAATACATGAGACCCACATCATCTTAAAGAACAGAGTGTCATTATGCAGAAAGTCAGCTGGTACAAACAGAACCAGAGTCATGTATTTTTATAATCTCTGTTCAAAGAGTTAACACCTCAGTTTTCAAAACATAAATTTTAACTAGCTCAAGATTTCTGAGACAACATCAACAATGAAGAGAACGATATGGTAGGGTGGGACTAGGGGATCTGCTGTCTAGTAGATCAATACGTATATCAAGAATAAATTTCTCTCAGAACATACACACACACACACATGCCTGCACCCACACACACATAACCAGGTGTCTCGTCATTAAATGTGTAAATCTGCATTGGATTAAGAGCATTTCCATCCTATGGCAAGTTCAGATCTCATATCATAAAAATAATAGGGTTGACTTTATTAAAACTAACAGCAAAAAAATCAACAATAAAGTCATCCTTATCAAAAGTTATAATTTGGGTAAATTTAACTCTTATTTCAGTCATAACAATCTCTTTGAATATTACATATTTGGAGTATGTCTTTAGATTTACTGCCAGAGCCCAGGATGTTCTTTTTAAACATTTTCAACAGTAACACATTTTTCCTTTTTAGACTGAATTTGATTCCTGGATATAACAAAACATCATTTGGTAAAAAGTCTGGTGAATAATATTGTTAGTTAAGCTGGGAATAATATTTTTGGTAAAAAGTGAGACAGGTTTTACATGTGGCTTAAAAAATGATTCTCGAGGAAAGGTACCCACCTCTCCATCATGACTGCTGATACTCTAGACCTCTCTTTTTTAAAATTTTATTTTTTAAATTAATTTATTTTAATCGGAGGCTAATTACTTTACAATATTGTAGTGTTTTTTGCCATACATTGACATGGATCAGTCATGGGTGTACATGTGTTCCACATCCTGAACCCCCCTCCCACCTCCCTCCCCATCCCATCCTTCAGTTGCCATTCACAATCTATGGTAGTGAGATGAGGAACTCTCAGATGGATCAGAGGACACAGTAATAAAGATGCCTTCATAATCAGAAGCTAGAAGGACTGTGTGACATTATTATTCTATTACAGAATTATATGTATTCAGGACTTGTATGAATCCTGTCTTATAGCTATATGATATTAAAACAAAATCAAGGAACTTAAATCCCAGGGTCTCCCACTTCCAATCTCCCAGTAGTATTTGTGAAGAAGAATCTATCTTTCCAATGTTTTATCATAAATTCAGGACTTAATCTTTCTTTTTCTTTCTCTCTGAATGTCATTCTCTTTGACTGTCTCTCCCCCTTCCCTGTCCCAACCATCTCTCTTTCACACACACATACAAACAGATATAAACAAAAATACCTCATAGATATGTACACATTTCTATCAATTGTCTTTTTTTTCTTTGCATTTTACTTGTTACTCACAAAGTCATAAAGTTAGTTTTCTTTTATTCCTACTGCCCATTTCAGTGTTAATTTGCCTCTTTTAAATTTAATCTCCCATTTGAAGATGTTTGATGTGGACTTTTCTTTAAAACAGCAATTTTTCCTTTAGTCATTGTATTCCAAAAAGTCTGTTTGGGGAAGCAAGTTATCTCCCTTTACAAGATAGGAATAGAAATCGTGTATTTCAGCTTGGTTTTGTTTATCCTAAATATTTTTGTCTATAAGAACCTGTGAATCAAGTTCAAAATCTTTTGTTTGTATGTTTCCAAAGATTTATCCAAATGCGTATGTTCGTATTTTTGTGTTTGTTTTGGTTCATGATAAAATCTTCGGGCAGTAGGTGGCAGGGATCCTGGCAGATAATTCAGGATTTTGGTGCTTATTCTTGGTGTTCTTATAGCCTTTCCAAACTTCTATAAATTCCTTCAGCCTTTTAAAAACTGAAACACTCCCTTTGAAAACACTGCCTATATAAGAATGGTGCTACCTTTTTAAGAGACCCTGTTCAAGAAAGTTCCTCTCTTTTAGGATCTTTTCTGTAAAAGTCCTATAAAGCAAGAAATGCAGCTTCCCACTAGCTGCAGCAGAAACCTACAAACTATTGTAAAGCAATTATCCTCCAATTAAGAAAAGAAAAACAAAAAATTAAGCATACGCATTTAAATATAAATAAATATAGAATGAACGCACTCAAGTTATTTACTATGATAGACAACAGTTTTAAATTTGTACACTTGGTATATTACTTGAAACATTTAAATAAGCATGTATTACTTCCCTAATAAAAAAAAGTAATTCTTCACTGAAAAAAAGAGAAGACAGAGACCAAGGGGAAAAATAAGGGGTACAGGGTAGACGCTCACCTGGCTACAAATATCAAGCTTTTCAAGAGCTACTGCCAAGGGTTTGTCTTCGAGACAAGAGCATACTTGTTTAAATCTGGTTACACATCCTAGTGGGGATGGGATTTATGTGGGCAATTCCTTCTGTGCAACATTAGAAACACAGCCTATTACCTCCTGACTTTCCAATTCCTTGTTCTTTTATTCCTAATGAATGATTCATGTATTAATAATGGTAAAAATAATAGCTTGCAATTATAGTATGCTCTTTTTCTCTCCAGGGTCCTCAGTGGACATTAAGTACATAATCATTTTTTCATTCAGACTGTCCTGGGGTGTGGTGGGGAGGCTTACTACTGGGAATACTAGCTTTATACTGTCCTTTTTCTGCAAACATGCATTTTTGTGCAAATGCCAATTTTTACATCTTTAGGAGAAAGCTAAGATGGTTGTTTTCAAGATTCCAGAAAGCTGTGGCAATGCACATTGTTCAAGACCATTAACTCATTAAATTTTTAGGTTAACAGGAACATGGGACTAATCTGTTAACTCCCCATGCTAGCTGGTCCTCTACCTAACATGTGGATTACCTTGAGCTTCAGTTCCAGGCCCTATTTCCCCTCTGTCTACACTCTGTGTTTTGATGATGTCATATAATACCAAAGCTTTACATGCAGCCTTTAGGGTGATTCTGTTTAGTTCAGTCACTCAGTCATGTCTGACTTTTTGTGACCCCTCGGACTGTAGCATGCCTGGCTTCCCTGTCCGTTGCCAACTCTCGGAGCTTACTCAGACTCACGTTCATCGAGTCAGGGATGCCATCCAACCATCTCATCCTCTGCCATTCCCTTCTCCTCCTGCCTTCAATCTTTCACATCACCAGGGTCTTTTTCAATGAGTTAGTTCTTCCCATCAGGTGGTCAAAGTTTTAGAGTTTCAGATTCATCACCAAATTAACATTCTTTACTTCAATTTTCCCCCAGACTCAAACATCCAGCTTCCTGAATCACATCTCTTCTTGGCTGTGTATAGGGCATCTCTCAACTTACCTGGTTAATTCCACACTCCCACCCCGATATCTCCATACACATCCTTCATTTGTTTCTCCCCCAGTCTTCCTCATCCTAGGGAAAGGTACTAACATCTGCTTAAACGTAGGCATCTCCTTACTTTTCCTTCTCCTCACTTGCCCTGCACTTTCTCCATCACAAGTTCAATCAGATCTGCTTCTAGCCTCCCACCCACTATGGTTTATTCCATCACCTTTTAGCTTTACAATATCAGTTATCTAACTGGCCTCCTTGACCTATTCTTGCCATGATTCAGCCGATTTCCACAATAGTCACATTATGTGTCCAAAGTGTGAAACTTTTCAATTTGACTCCTCTCTTAAGACCACTCTCAGTTCCCCTTGAACACAGAAGACCATGAGCTGAAGAATATAGTCAATAATATATCAACTTTGTAAGGTGACTGACAGTAACTAAACTTTTGTGGTGACCATTTCCCAATGTATACAAATGTTTAATCACTTTGCTGTGCACCTGAAATTAATAAAGTATGATATGCCAGTTATACAGTCAAAAAGAAAGAGAAGAGCATAAGGACTGTTGAACCTTCTGTGTCCTGGCCCCTGGCCCTCCTGATCTGACCTTGTGCTAACCTGCCCCTTGCTCACTGCACTCAGCCACACCCACCACCTCTCTGTTTCTGAAATTTAAAAACAAATCTCTTTCTACCTCAGAGCATATGCACTTTCTATTTCCTTTACTTGGAATTCTCTACCTCCATGTCTTCATAAGAGTGACTTCTTATATTCTCATTTTTTAAAATCCCAAATATCATCTCAGGAAGACTGTCCTGCTGACCTCATCTGAAGTAGCCTCATTTCCTTCATATACTCTATCATCAACTTCTCATCAACTTCTTCATTTCCTTCAGTTTGATTACCCCTGTCTAAAATTAACTATTTTCTCTGCCTTCCCTCAAGGTCCCATGGGGCCTGTGAACTTTTGTACCTTACTCTTCTCCCTATTTATAATTTTTCAAGTAGTTTATGGGTTATTGTAGGTGATGAATAAATATTAGATAAATAATATTTAATTAATGAATATAGGTGATGGTGAAAATACTTTATATTCCAACACAAGAGACTGACCTCACTCGATTTGTGGTCTAAAAATACAATCATGTGGAGCATGAATGGGAAGCGATGGGTGGCACTAGAGGCTTGGAGAATAACATGAAGCCTGTCTAACTAAGCCAGGTAACAAGTTGGAAGGCCTTGGGTTAAGGCAATATCAGTGGGCACAAAGAAGGGGAAGATACAGGAAGGGGAATTCATAGAATCCAAGGACAAGATAGAACAGAGGCAGGGATACAGTCCAGGCTTCTAACCACAGTGGCCTGAGTGGATGATGATATTATTGACTTAGTTTGAAAATCACGAACTGAATCAAATTTAAAATTTGATAAAATTTGATAAAATTGGGGGACTCTGACTAGATTATGATAATTTCTTTTAATTGACTACTCCCTTCTACAGGATGGGGTCCTAGTAACTATATATATATATATATATATATATATATATACACACACACACACACACACACACACACCGTGATACCTTACTCATAGCCTAGTGGTTCTGGAATGGTCACCTGATCTAATTCAAGTCAGATTCTCTTTTCCTGAAATTTGGAATTGGAACTGATGGAAACCTAGTTTCTGGATCTGGCTAGAATTGAAGGAGCATAAATTCTCAAACTTTGGGGCTGTTCCTCTCTAATAGCAACAGAGAATGTCAGTTTATATACCAAGAGAATGAAAGTCAGGTATGCAGACAGAAACAGAAATAAGACCTTGAAGAAAAACGAGGACTGCCTACTTTTCTGAAGATTATTCAGTTTTTTCTTAAAATACCCCAAAATAAAAGGCCTAGATGCCTTTCATTTCCTAGAGATACTCCAGAACCCAGTAATCCAATATTCTTCCAACAAATTTCTCTTCTCTCTTTCTAATTTGTTTTCTACAACCAACATTCAAAGAAAATATGTACACACACATGACTTATACACACTTATAAAAATACAACATCAGAGAATTTATCCTATTTTTCTTATAAATAAGTGATATAATTCACTCTTCTTGCCTGAGTACTTTAAATCAATAAATACTAACTGAGACAAAACCTGATATGTACTAAGGAGAATTCAAAGATTGTATAATGTTTGGTACTTGCCGCAAAAAGAAACTGAGATCTGAAAAGTTAAATCACATAAATTTAATAATGATGTAATACAGAAGATGCCACAAGCCAGTGGTATACATGATTCATTGCAAAATAGTTCAGACAATAATACCATAGAGTTCAGAGGCCAAGGAGAGCCCAGGGCTGAATGGACAGGTAAACGTCTGTAAAGAATGAGGAGGGGAGTCACAGCTTGAAGAATGGTGAGGGTTTGCACAGCTGGACAGGAATGAATGGGAGTGAGATCTCCTCCACTGAGAGTCCTCCCATGATCAAGAGCTGTTAGATAGGGGAATTACAGAGCCCAGAAGCCCAATAATCTTGATCTAAGAAGGATGCAGGATGAGTAGAAGTGACAGCAAAGAATGCTCTGGTCTACAGGAAATAATTCAGCATTTTCTCCCAAATGGAAAATGCCCTTTGGCTCCACAAAAGAAAAGGCCAGTTTCACATGAACCTCTTTTTCACCTGCCTGTCTTTAAATTTACAAGGGCTTCCCTGGTGGCTCAGTTGGTAAAGAATCTGACTGCAGTGCAGGATACCTGGGTTCAGTCCCTAGGTCAGGAATATCCCCTGGAGAAGGGAATGGCAACCGACTCCAGTATTCTTGCCTGGAAAATCCCATGGAGAGAGGAGCCTGGAGGGCTACAGTCCATGGGGTTGCAAAGAGTCAGACACGACTGAACAACTCTTTCTTTCTTTCTGGCCAAAGGAGTTCTTAATCCAACGCCAGTGACTGGTGGCAACTCCCAGGTAAATTCCCAGTTCCCAGAAATGTTTTTGTTGTTTCCATGTAACTAATCATGAAAGAAACCACCTCCCCCCCAATACCCGCCCCTGCTAACGGAGGAGTGTGAACACTGGGAACTGTGCTGCACTCTCTGTATGCAGGACTGAACAGCTTGGAGAGCAGGAAGGAGCAAGCCAGGGACTTGGCAGCTCAGCCCCGTGAGGGTAAGTGGACTGGGAATGTGAACCATGTGGAGTACATCAGGGCCAAGATGGCTAAATCTGCACTGGCCGGTGTCTGACCCTAGAAGAAGGAAACCTTCATAAGCTGAAGCCCAGCTCAGCTCCCAGACACATGTGTAAGCAATACCACCCCCAACACACAGGGTCAGTGTTCTCCTAACAGAATACAGATGGGGGAGTCTCCATTTCTTCAGCCAGGACACACCAGCTTGGGCCTCTGCTTCCTCTTTTGAAAAAGCAACACATTTTCTAATGAACCTTTTAAGACACCAATTGTAAACACAAACAAACCCCCAATCTTGATCTGCTGCTGGAAGTTATCATGCTTAAAACAAAAGAAAAAAAATGTCAGGCCTTCAAGATGGCTGTTTTAATTTCTACTCCCTATGTGTAATGCAATGCTCATTTTTTTTTTAAAGATTTTTTTCACCTACTTTCCAGAGGAAAAAGTTCTAATACTTAAGTGCATTTATTCAAACCAAACTCTAGTGTGAACAGATCTGCTTTGTCAGCATTTTTCTTCTTTTAGACACTTGGGTCATATTTTATAGGCACTTAAGACACACAATCACCAACTGTCCATGTCTTATCCAGACATCGGCACCACTGTTTCCATATGAATCTAGGTCAAGGCAATGTGGAATGTTAAAAACCTGGCATGCCTGGAAAAAAGGCAAAGCAGCACAACTCAGACTTAGTTCCTGGCACAGCTCCCCAACATCATGTCAGGAAAGTTAGAGGTGACCCCACAGAGTGAGTCCTCGCTGTGATAGGGCCAGCATTTAAAAAACACATGGACAGGTGGAAAGTCCAAATTCAAATCAAGTTCCACTCTTCCAAATACCATGAGTCTTTTCCCTCTCTTCTTTATACCCAACATGAAAGGAAGAACAAAACAGAAAGAAAGAGATACAGGCAGAGCTTTTTAGCACATAAAAATCAATGGAGCTACAAATCCTTTTCCATACAATGAAAAATTAATACATCTAATTAATTTTGAACCTCAATTAATTAATGTTTGTAAAGCACTTTGAGATTCTCGGATGAAAGATGGCATAAGTGTATTTGGGTATTGTTTTATGATGTCATTCTGGCACTTTGAGCTAAGGTGCCATATGGTAATACTATTAACACAAATAATATAGCCATTCTCAATAAAAGAATCTCAGATATAGTAAGGTCATTGAAATTTTTACATGTCAGTTTACCTTCTGCAGAATATAGTAGTTGTGTAGAGGTTCGGAAACTGGGAACACTCTACAGTGCCCTAGTGAGAGCAAACATTATCATATCCAGGTACCTTTGAAATAACAGGAAAATTGTTAGCATGTGAATCATTCTAGATTAGTTATCAGCTAATCCCATTACATATTTCTGTTCCAGGTATATAATATCATTCATTCTTCTTCATAATGCCCCATCCTTTCCTACTTGTGTGCCTTTGCTCTGGTTTTTCCCTGCATCCAGACTGACCTTGTTCCCACCTCCCTTTATCTAATCTAAGTCCTATCCGTTCATCAATGTCCATCTGAAGTGTCACCCTGCCATGAAGCATCTCCCAAATCCCAGATGTTAGATTTCTTCAGTTTTTTGAAGTCCCTTAACTCTACATTCAGGCCATTATGTCCATCAGGATGGTCATGCTTATCCTACAGTGACACCTCAAAATCTTTGTGACATAAAACAATGTTTATTTTCACTTACGGCAGATCAACAAGGGAGATTAAGTAGAAGCTAATATGCCACTAGTATAAAGCCTGAACTGATTGGTGTTAGGTCTTTCAAGAATATTCTGTATTGACCAAATATGAAACAAAAATACAATCTGCAAGTTTAATTTCTCTAGGCTTATAACAGGAAGGTTATTTTTTTCTGCTTTGTAGATTCTCCACTTTTCTTCATCTTTTCCTCCTCTTTATTTGCTTTTTATATTTAAAGATAACAACAGAAAATAATTTCCCTTAAAAATTTCATATGGAAATTACTTTTTGTCTTAATAAAACTTTAATACATAGAAATATACCTTAGGAAGTTGGCACATAAAACTAGCTCTCTTAGTGGATTAAAAGATGCAAGTGGCAAATGAATGTTTTGTATGTTTGATTTGGCTCTTTATTTGCATTTCAGTGGATTTTAAAAAATAATAATCAGTGTAACCTTTGATCATTGAACACTATTATGTAAAAACAGAAATGCATCCAGAAGGAAATTCATCATGTGTGATCCTAATACGGAGTGATACCGTCTCCATCTCACTGGTATCATGACCCTTTCTCTGTATGCACACATCCCTGGTGCCTTTTTCTTTTAAAGAACAACAGTCATAGTTTAAGGACCCTAAACTCATTTTAATTTAATTACTTCTTCAAAGGTCCTTTCACAATTGGTTATTTTCTGAAGTACTAGGATTTAGGACTTCCATCCTAAAGGAAATCAGTCCTGAATATTCATTGGAAGGACTGATGGTGAAGCTGAAACTCCAATTCTTTGGCCACCTGATGCGAAGAATTGACTCATTTGAAAAGACCCTGATGCTGGGAAAGATTGAAGGCTGGAAGAGAAGGGGACGACAGAGGAGAGGGGTGGATAGTATCACTGACTCAATGGACATAAGTTTAAGCAAACTCCAGGAGTTGGTGATGGACAGGGAAGCCAGGCGTGCTGCAATCCATGAGATCACAAAGAGTCAGACACAACTGAGTGACTGAACTGAACTGATACAGATTTGGTGCAAACACAATTCAGTAGATGCCAACTATATAGCCCACTTCCAAAAATAATTTCAGGAACTCCTTTTTTTGGAATTCCTTCCTTCCCTCTGTCTTCTCTTTTCTTTTCTCCTGTTTGTCCTCCCCCTCCTCCCTCCCCTTTCTCTGTCTTTCTGTAGAACTAAAGTAAAACAATAACAACAGTAGCAAGTACATGGAATGACATCTTCCACTCTACAGGTGTGAAGACACAGAAGTGCAGAGATCCACAGATTCTAAGTACCTTTCCAAGTTTGCTTGAGGAGCCTCTAGTGCTGGTTGCTGTTTAAGAATAGAGAATGTGAAAGAGGACAGTGAGCAGGCACAATGTAGGGCACATGCTGGTCTTTGGAAACCTAACTGCAAGTACAGTTCTCATTGCCCAGACCATCCCAGCCTCAAGCTCCATAACAGAATCAGTGACATTTCTGGAACCCAAATCCACACATTTGAATCAAGGAGCACTGGAAGTTTCTCCTAAGTGCTCTTGCATAATGGCCATTCTCATGCTCATCTCTTAGAATCTTTGTCTTGTACTGCCTCGTGAGATTAATACTTGAGTAACTGGGACACTGTGTATAGCTTTGCACAGTGATGAGAACAAAGAGAACTGGATTTCTTTTGGAGGAGGCTTTGAGGTAGTACAAGACAAAGATTCTAAGAGATGAGCATGAAAATGGCCATTATGGAAGAGCACTCAGGAGAAACCTTCAGTGCTAGTGGTAAAGAACCTGTTTGCCAATACAGGAGATGTAAGAGACTCAGGTTCGATCCCAGGGTTGAGAAGATTCCCTGGAGGAGGACATGGCAACCCACTCCAGTATTCTTGCCGGGAGAATCCCAAGGACAGAGAATCCTGGCAGGCTACAGTCCACAGTGTCATAGAGAACTGGACATGACTGAATCAACTTAGCATGCACGCACTCATAAGATTATGACTATCAGAGAATTTCTCTTTTCTGCTCAGATAGGCATCTCAAGGAAGTGAGAGGAAATATACTCTCCCTCACTGAACTGGTAGACCACAAACAGAGGTACTGGGGGTCTTGGATTCTTACAATTTGTATTTGACTGGCTGTTAATCACCATCACCACTCTATGTAGCAAAGTTCCTAGGAGTTTGGGCTTAAAAACAAAAGATTTATGTGAAACTGTACAATACCAGAATCTAAAATTTTTTTCTCCTTCCAGCTAGTCTCCCTTTTGCAAGTTTCAGGTAATCTGATGTCCTTCTCTCATGTAGATTCTTTATTTATCAGTTATGCTGTGAGAGAAGCTGGGGGTGGGTTGAGGGTGGTGGGTATCATTCCCTAAAGTCCCATCATCTTGGTTCCAAGAGGAGTTGTTGAATTTTGTTATTGTTCTCTCTGAAGACTATTAGGGGCCATGCAAACATGGTTTCATCCCTGAAAACATGTCTAAAAAAACTGAATTTGCAATAGAATCACATGTAGGACATCATTGGAATCTTTCTGTGCAAAGTCATTTATGGGCCACATCTGCATCGAGTACAAGGATAAGTACATGTAACCTAAAATATTGCTGCTGCTGCTGCTAAGTCACTTCAGTCGTGGCTGACTCTATGCAACCCCACAGACAGCAGCCCACCGGGCTCCCCCGTCCCTGGGATCCTCCAGGCAAGAACACTGGAGTGAGTTGCCATTTCCTTCTCCAATGCATGAAAGTGAAAAGTGAAAGTGAAGTTGCTCAGTCACATCTGACTCTTTGCGACCCCACAGACTGCAGCCTACCAGGCTCCTCCGTCCATAGCTACCCTACATCATATCCAAGGAAGGTGGCAAAATACCCCAAAACACTTTTGAAACTTAGCTTCAGATATGTTGAGTGTTCAAGTTATTTATCCAGGTTCAAGTTATTTATACATTTATTAATGTATAAGACTTGTGAAATGTATATTACTCAATTAGAGTGCTTGGCTAGCCATCATGAATATGAGCTCAAAATGCCATCATAGCATGGATTTCCTACTTATATTTTAATTGCACTCAGAACTTCATTCAACTACTTATTATCTATGTGATTCAGATTGAAGCCCCCACCACCCCATAAATGTGCCCTCTGGTGTGCTTCTGTCATAGTCTCTTCTCGCTATGTCTGGTCCAGTTTCTAGAGTAAACCTGGCTGCTGGTTCAGCGGCTTCTTCATAGTACATGTTTAATTATATGTATGGAATAAAAAACATGAGTGAACGAGAAATACCAGGTTCAAAATAACATGACGCCTCTCTATCTTGGAATACAATCTGTTATAAAGATATGACACTGGCCAGCTAACAGTATAAGATGGGATTTTCAATCTACCCAACTCCCACTAGAGTTAAAAAGGTATCCTAGTTCCTAATTTTATCTTCAGTTAAAGATGATGAATGAGATGGACTGGACTCCCCCAAAAGTCACATCCTTCACCTAGTTCTAAGGTACATCTGAGCCACTGTGGGTGGGGCTGAAGTCTGGAGGAGTAAGGCCAGGTGATGGGGGACAATGCGGAGGCGGGTCTCCATCACCTTTCTCTTTCCACCTTGGACCCTGGAGAGAGGGTTGTCAGCCTAGATGTTATGAACCCTTTGATTCATAGCTTTCTCATCTGACTGCACAATACTTTGGTGCTTTAATAAGACTCAGTTGAAAAGAGACTTCCTTCTTTTCACAAATTGAAAGAGAAAATCTGTTTGGACACTTTTAAGGGAAAGGGGGAAACTTCTAAGTTTTCTTGCATTTTTTTTTTCTCTTTTAAAGTTGTTTCTGTCTCTTAGTAGCTCTCTACCTTGCATGTTTGTGTCAATTTACTGAATCTTTGGGGAATAAATAAGGAAAATAATGAGAAAATATTTATATTTTAGATTCTTAGGCTTGAAGGTCTAAGTGGAACACCACTCAACAGACATTTTTCATTATGTATTTTTTTAAAATTAGGAATAAGTTAACATTATCTTTATGGTATTAGGGAAATCTCAGCAAATGTTTATATATTTCTAAACTTTGTTTTGTTTTGTTTAGATTATAGCTCAATTTAAAAAAGACAAAAGAACTTTTTATTTTTTATAGATCTTAACTTTTCAGTCCCATGATTTCTGGCAATTTTCTAAACCAATAAAAACCATCATTGAAACCAAGATATAAAACATTTTTATCACTGGAAAAGGGCCCTTTCTATTCCTTCCTACTCAGTTTCCCCCATCCCTAAGTGGGACTTTCTTATCTCTTTAGGTTAGCTTTACCTGTTCCTTTTCTCATTAAAATGTAATGTATCATGTACTCTTCTATATTTGGTTTCTTTTGTTCAATGAACTGTTTTAGTGATCCATCCATTTTGCTATATCAATAGCATATTCATTTTCCTTGCTTAGTAGCACTCCATTGTGGGAATGCACCACAGATTATCTAACTCTCCTGTTAGGGTGGTTTGCTCAGGTTTATGAATGAGGCTGATTTGTATATTCTTATTGGAGAAGGAAATGGCAACCCACTCCAGTGTTCTTGCCTGGAGAATCCCAGGGACAGGGGAGCCTGGTGGGCTTTCGTCTATGGGGTCACACAGAGTCGGACACGACTGAAGTGACTTAGCAGCAGCAGCAAGCCTTTCTTTGGTGAACACCTCTATATTTCTTTGAATAAATATCTGAGAGTAAAACTGGTGAGTCATAAGGAATGTATATATTTAAATTTAAAAAAAAAAACCTGCCAAACAATTTTGAAAGTGGGAAAGTGTATACCTTTGGTATACACTCCATTAGCAGTGTATGAGCATTCCAGTTTCTCCATATCTTCACCAACTTTTGGTATAGCCAGTATTTCTTATAAAATAAAAAAAATTCCTTTCAAAGATATAATATACTACTGTATTTTTGATTTATATTTCTCTGATGACTAATGATAGTGAGCAACAATTGCATATTTTAATCACTTGTGTATTTTCTTTTGTAAAGTGTTCAAGTAGTTTACCCAATTTTTAAAATTAGGTGACTTATATTGTTATTATTTAATTATCAGAGTTTTATATATTCTGAATAAGGTCCTCCTTGAGATATATGTATTGGGAAAATTGTTCCAAGTTTGTGGCTTGCATTTCATTTTCTTAATGGTCTGTATATTGATTTACAGAAAGGTTTTAATTTTAATAATGTTCAATCTATAATTTTTATGGTTATTGTTTGTTGTGTCATGTTTAAATATTATTTGGCTAACCCAACATCATGAACATACTCTCCTATTGGCTTTTAGAGGCTTTATAATTTTAACATTTACATTTAGAACTATATATCTCAATTTAATTTTGTGTATAAATTAGATGTCCAGGTTCTATTTATATCCTGATGTATTGATATATATATATATATATGCTGTTGTTCTACCACATTTCTTGTGGTTGCTTCTTTCCTATATTTAAGATTTTATTTTGAGATATAACTACATTTTAAAGAACTATACATTCACTTACAGAATGATAGAGAGGGATCCATGTAACCTCTGCCATATTTCCCCTAATGGTAATATCTTGCAAAGCTGTATTACATATCACAATCAGGATACTGACACTGGTGTAGTCAAGATTTAGAACACTTTCATCATCACAGGATTCCGCATTTTGCCTTCCTAGGGACACACTCACTTCACCCAGCACGCTTATCCCCTGGAAACCATTCATCTGTTCTCCATTTCTACAACTGTGTCACTCCAGGAATGATATATACATGAAATCATGCAATTTATAATCTTGGAATTGTCTTTTCCCTCAGCGTAATTCTCTGCAGATTCATCCAAGTTCAACCGTAACTTCCTTGAGAGCTTCTGCTCTGAATATCCCCATCTCCAATGTCCACTTCAAGATCTTTTGTTAAATGTCATAAAGCTACTTCTCAATAATGTCCTCAGAAAATTCATTGAATAAAACATAATTCTCAACAACAAAAAAGCTACTTCTCTATATCAGCCTTTTCTCTTCCCTCTTCCTGAAATTATCTTTTCCAGATTTTCATCTAGCTAACGTCTTCTCCGCTCAAAGGTTTTCTTCACCTTCCTCTATAAAATAGCTTTCCTATCCCCACACTTGCCACTCTGGATGCCATTAACTAATCTATTTTCTTTGTAGCACTCATTTATATCTGAAATTATTTATTTTTTTTCCTCTTGAGAGTAATGTTGATCAGACAGCATACTTTTCTTCTTTGGGCCTCAGAACTTAAAATAGCCTTCACTTTTCCTTAGCATCTCAGTTCAGTTCAGTTCAGTTGCTCAGTCGTGTACGACTATTTGCGACCCCATGAATCACAGCATGCCAGGCCTCCCTGTCCATCACCAACTCCCGGAGTTCAATCAAACTCATGTCCATCGAGTGGGTGATGCCATCGATCCATCTCATTCTCTGTCGTCCCTGTCTCCTCCTGCCCCCAATCCCTCCCAGCATCAGAGTCTTTTCCAGTGAGTCAACTCATCGCATGAGGTGGCCAAAGTATTGCAGTTTCAGCCCTAGCATCAGTCCTTCCAATGAACACCAGGATTGATCTCCTCTAGAATGGACTGGTTGGATCTCTTGCAGTCCAAGGGACTCTCAAGAGTCTTCTCCAGCACCACAGTTCAAAAGCATCAATTCTTCGGCCATCAGCTTTCTTCACAGTCCAACTCTCACATCCATACATGACCACTGGTAAAACCATAGCCTTGACTAGACGGACCTTGGTTGGCAAAGTAATGTCTCTGCTTTTTAATATGCTATCAAGGTTGGTCATAACTTTCCTTCCAAGGAGTAAGCGTCTTTTAATTTCATGGCTGCAATCAGCATCTGCAGTGACTTTGAAGCCCAAAAAAACAAAGTCTGACACTGTTTCCACTGTTTCCCCATCTATTTCCCATGAAGTGATGGGACCAGATGCCATGATCTTTGTTTTCTGAATGTTGAGCTTCAAGCCAACCTTTTCACTCTCCTCTTTCACTTTCATCAAAAGGCTTTTGAGTTCCTCTTCACTTTCTGCCATAAGGGTAGTGTCATCTGCATATCTGAGGTTATTGGTATTTCTCCCAGCAATCTTGATTCCAGCTTGTGCTTCTTCCAGCCCAGCGTTCCTCATGATGCACTCTGCATATAAGTTATATAAGCAGGGTGACAAAATGCAACCTTGACGTACACCTTTTCCTATTTCTAACCAGTCTATTGTTACAAGTCCAGTTCTAACTGTTGCTTCTTGACCTGCATACAGGTTTCTCAAGAGTCAGGTCAGGTGGTCTGGTATTCCCATCCCTTTCAGAATTTTCCACAGTTTATTGTGATCCACACAGTCAAAAGCTTTGGCATAGTCAATGAAGCAGAAATAGATGTTTTTGGGGAACTCTCTTGCTTTCTCCATGATCCAGTGGATGTTGGCAATTTGATCTCTGGTTCCTCTGCCTTTTCTAAAACCTGCTTGAACATGGGGAAGTTCACAGTTCACATATTGCTGAAGCCTGGCTTGGAGAATTTTGAGCATGACTTTACTAGCCTGTGAGATGAGTGCAATTGTGCAGTAGTTTGATCGTTCTTTGGCATTGCCTTTCTTTGGGATTGGAATGAAGACTGACCTTTTCCAGTCCTGTGGCCACTGCTGAGTTTTCCAAATTTGCTGGCATTTTGAGTGCAGCACTTTCACAGCATCATCTTTCAGGATTTGAAATAGCTCAACTGGAATTCCATCACCTCCACTAGCTTTGTTCATAGTGATCCTCTCTAAGGCCCACTTGACTTCACATTCCAAGATGTCTGGCTCTAGTTGAGTGATCATGCCATCATGATTATCTTGGTCATGAAGATCTTTTTTGTACAGTTCTTCTGTGTATTCTTGCCACCTCTTCTTAATATCTTCTGCTTCTGTTAGGTCCATACCATTTCTGTCCTTTATCGAGCCTATCTTTGCATGAAATGTTCCCTTAATATCTCTAATTTTCTTGAAGAGATCTCTTGTTTTTCCTATTCTATTGTTTTCCTGTATTTCTTTGCATTGATCGCTGAGGAAGGCTTTCTTATCTCTCCTTGCTATTCTTTGGAACTCTGCATTCAGATGCTTATACTTTCCTTTTCTCCTTTGCTTTTCACTTCTCTTCTTTTCACAGCCCTTTGTAAGGCCTCCTCAGACAGCCATTTTGCTTTTTTGCATTTCTTTTCCATGGGTATGTTCTTGGTCCCTGTCTCCTGTACAGTGTCACGAACCTCCATCCAGAGTTCATCAGGCACTCTATCTATCAGATCTAGTCCCTTAAATCTATTTCTCACTTCCACTGTATAACCATAAGGGATTTGATCTAGGTCATATCTGAATGGTCTAGTGGTTTTCCCTACTCTCTTCAATTTAAGTCTGAATTTCGCAATAAGGAGTTCATGATCTGAGCCACAGTCAGCTCCTGGTCTTGTTTTTGCTATCTGTATAGAGCTTCTCCATCTTTGGCTGCAAAGAATATAATCAATCTGATTTCGGTGTTGACCATCTGGTGATGTCCATGTGTAGAGTCTTCTCTTGTGTTGTTGGAAGAGGGTGTTTGCTATGACCAGTGCGTTCTTTTGGCAAAACACTATTAGCCTTTGCCCTGCTTCATTCCATGCTCCAAGGCCAAATTTGCCTGTTACTCCAGGTGTTTCTTGACTTCCTACTTTTGCATTCCAGTCCCCTATAATGAAAAGGACATCTTTTTTGGGTTTTAGTTCCAAAAGGTCTTGTAGGTCTTCCTAGAACCATTCAACTTCGGCTTCTTTAGCATTACTGGTTGGGGCATAGACTTGGATTACTGTAATATTGAATGGTTTGCCTTGGAAACGAACAGATATCATTCTGTCGTGTTTAAGATTGCATCCAAGTACTGCATTTTGGACTCTTTTGTTGACCATGATGGCTACTCCATTTCTTCTAAGGGATTCCTGCCCACAGTAGTAGATATAATGGTCATCTGAGTTAAATTCACCCATTCCAGTCTATTTTAGTTCGCTGATTCCCAGAATGTCTATGTTCACTCTTGTCATCTCCTGTTTGACCACTCCAACTGATGCTTTTGAACTGTGGTGTTGGAGAAGATTCTTGAGAGTCCCTTGGACTGCAAGGAGATCCAACCAGTCCATTCTAGAGGAGATCAATCCTTGGTGTTCATTGGAAGGACTTATGCTAAAGCTGAAACTCCAAAACTTTGGCCACCTCATGCGACAAGTTGACTCACTGGAAAAGAGTCTGATGCTAGGAGGGATTGGGGGTGGGAGGAGACGGGGATGACAGAGAATGAGATGGCTGGACGGCATCACCGACTCAATGGAGGTGAGTTTGAGTGAACTCCGGGAGTTGGTGATGGACAGGGAGGCCTGGCGTGCTGTAATTCATGGGGTCGCAAAGAGTCGGACACGACTGAGCGACTGAACTGAACTGAACTGAACTGAATTTGCCTTGATTCATGGACCTAACATTCCAGGTTCCTATGCAATATTGCTCTTTACAGCATCGGACCTTACTTCTATCACCAGTCACATCCACAACTGGGTATTTGTTTTGCTTTGGCTCCATCCCTTCATTCTTTCTGTAGTTATTTCTCCACTGATCTCCAGTAGCATACTGGGCACCTACCAACCTAGGGAATTCCTCATTCAGTATCCTATCATTTTGCCTTTTCATACTGTTCATGGGATTCTCAAGGCAAGTATATGGAAGTGGTTTGCCATTCCCTTCTCCAGTGGACCACATGCTCTCAGACCGCTCTACCATGACCCGTCCATCTTGGGTGGCCCCACACAGCATGACTTAGTTTCAGGGAGCTAGACAGGGCTGTGGTCCATGTGATCAGATCAACTAGTTTTCTTTGATTATGATTTCAGTGTGTCTGCCCTCTTATGCCCCCTCATAATACCTACCGTCTTATTTGGGTTTCTCTTACCTTAGGATCTCAATCAGTCCAATTCTGCAGACTCTGTAGTAAATAAACCAATAGCACAATTTATGCTATGCGTATTTTCACGTTCCTCCAAATAAATGATTGAAGAACATGAGTTCAAAGTGTTTTCTGACCCAAAGTCTGATGATAAACATTCTGAGTCAAAGAACATTAGGATCCAGATCTATGGTATTCATTTCTAAAACATGCCTCAGGGAGCCAGAAAACTGGATTCAAACTATCACAATTTGGAAATATATTGATTCATAGAGAAATGTGTATATTCCTAAGTAGAGATATTCAAGAAATGTGGGATAACTCTAAGAACCACATTAATAAATATGATAAATATGATCATTTTTGATAAATAATTTATACAACAGAGTATTGGATCTATACTATCTAACTGAGTAAATTGGCAAAGTGTCCAACCAGGATGGAAGTCACTTTGAGATCCTGATCTTAGTTATTTTCCATGAAGTTAACTTTTTTATTCTTCTCCTTAAGTATGATAACAGAAAAATTGATTTCAAAAAATATAATTATGAAGTGACACTATAACTGAGGCTAATAATTTTGCAGTCTAAGCAGTGTTTTTGGAGCTTAGAGGCTAAGACTCCTAGGCAACTTCTAGGCTTTCAGCTTGTTTTCTCAGTTTATCAGACTGCAATAAATGACAGTTTATCAGCTTAATCAAGAAGAAGAATGGGTGTGGCACTGGCAACAATGGTATCAATGGCAGATTTCAAGCTGAGTGCCTGACAAGCATTGACATTAGAGTGTCACGTCATCTTTAACTTCCAGATAAAGACTCTTGATTCTGAAAAGAAATATGGTCTTAAGAGTACCTGCTGATCCCTAGGAAGGTTTTTTTTTTTTTTTTTAAACTGTTAATACCTCAGATATGACAGGACCAAATGATTCCTTACTCAACTACTTCATTATAATGATGACCAATTAGTTTTGTCAGATGTAGACTCTCTGAACTCCAAGTTTCCCATTTGAGAAATGCAGCTCTTGCACATAGCCTCTTTTCCACATTTAATCAATGTTATAGAATTTCCACAAAAGCCAAGGAAACCCTGATTTTCAACTGCAAGTCTCGGGTGTGCATCAGAATTCCAGGAATTTCTATTACATTTGCTCTAGGGCTGTGCTGTCTTAAAAATAACAAAGCACTAAGAGAAAAAAGAGAAACAGAATAACCCATGCAGTTACTTCCTAGGAGGAGGAAGAGGAGCAAGGAAAGAAGGAAAAGAGGAGAAAACCACTTACAGATGCTTAGGACTTAAAGGGCCATTTGCTTGTGGAGAGTTATTGCCTTCCCCTTTCCTGTCTTCTAAGATCAATAGGACTAAAGCCTAATTTGTATGTTTCTTCCTTCAAGTGTCCTTGCCTCCATCCAAATTTAGTAAATGTCTGTGTGGTCCCTTATACTATTTATTATTATAGGAATTTTCTATTATTGAACTTCATTCTTTTCTGTTTTGTCTCCACTGCTAGACAGATCTGCACTGTCTTTCCTACAATGGCATGTAAAATGGTTCTGGGATGACAGAATGTTCTTCATAGAGATTTTCCTGTTCATTGCTGGATTAACTGATTGTCTGCCTCTTACACTGTGCATCCTATTATGGGATGTAGACCTGCTTTTGTTTCCAGGTGTCCTCCTGCTGTATACCTCTTCTCCCAAGTCTCCCTGAACTTAGATTCCCCTGTAGACATCTCAGGAAAGGGTAGCCAAAAAAGTCTGTGTGTGTTTTTGATATATTGGAACATGTTCTCTAGAAATGTTTACCCAACAAATCAAAATGCCCAAAATTCCCTCATTAAAGTGACTCCTAATCCATTTCCATCACTTTAGTTCCAATGCTGAAGCTGTGAGGAAAAATTAAATTTTACCCTAGTCATATACTTGCAATACTTTCGACGGGACTTTCAGTGTTCTAGGGAGAGTCGTATTAAGAAAGACACCTGTAGCTAGGTAAACTGTTCTCCTGTTGTTATCAACATTCTTCAATCAGATCTTCTAGCTCTAATTTTTTGAGGAAAGAAAGGAAAAAGAAAGACTCCAGGTTAGGAGGAAGTTGAAAAGTACACATGTTTTTTTACAAGGGTTCGGGTGCCTGACTCTGAAACTCGGTTTAGATCGTACTTTCTCAATGAAAGTTTTTGACTGAAATAGATAGTCATACTATTTGTTTTTGGTGAAAGCATCTTAGTAGTTTAAGAGCAAAGATTTATGATTGTCTATGGAAACAGTGTCAGACTTTATTTTTTTGGGCTCCAAAATCACTGCAGATGCTGATTGCAGCCATGAAATTAAAAGATGCTTACTCCTTGGAAGGAAAGTTATGACCAACCTTGATAGTATATTAAAAAGCAGAGACATTACTTTGCCAACCAAGGTCCGTCTAGTCAAGGCTATGGTTTTTCCCGTGGTCATGTATGGATGTGAGAGTTGGACTGTGAAGAAAGCTGATCGCTGAAGAATTGATGCTTTTGAACTGTGGTGCTGGAGAAGACTCTTGAGAGTCCCTTGGACTGCAAGGAGATCCAACCAGTCCATTCTAAAAGAGATCAATCCTGGGTGTTCATTGGAAGGACTGATGCTAAAACTGAAACTGCAATACTTTGGCCACCTCATGCGATGAGTTGACTCACTGGAAAAGACTCTGATGCTAGGAAAGGTTGGGGGGCGGGAGGAGAAGGGGATGACAGAGAATGAGATGGCTGGATGGCATCACTGACTCTGTGGACATGAGTTTGTGTGAACTCCGGGAGTTGGTGATGGACAGGGAGGCCTGGCGTGCTGTGATTCATGGGGTCGCGGAGAGTCGGACAAGACTGAGTGACTGAACTTAACTGAACTGAACTGATGCTAACAACTCCAATACTTTGGCCACCTCATGTGACGAGTTGACTCACTGGAAAAGACTCTGATGCTGGGAGGGATTGGGGGCAGGAGGATACGGGGACGACAGAGAATGAGATGGCTGGATGGCATCACGGACTCGATGGACATGAGTTTGAGTGAACTCCTGGAGTTGGTAATGGACAGGGATGCCTGGCATGCTGTGATTCATGGGGTCGCAAAGAGTCGGACACGACTGAGCAACTGAACTGAACTGATACTAATGACTGCTTTTTATTTTTATTTTTTTTAATTTTTCAAGCTTTAAACTTTTTATTTCATATTGGAAGCTAACCAATTAACAATGCTGTGATAGTTGCAGGTGAACAGCAAAGGGACTCAGCCATGCATGCACATGTGTCCATCCAGGCTGGCACATAACATTGAGCAGAGTTCCCTGTGCTATACAATAGGTCTTTGCCGGTTACCCATTTTAAATACAGCAGTATGTACATGTCCTTCCTAAACTCCCTAACTATCCCTTCCCTGGTACCCATAAGTTCGTTTTCTAATATGTGGAATCTAAAGAGAAATTATACAAATGATCTTACTCACAAAACAGAAAGAGACCCACAGACTTGGCTGCTTTTTAAATCAATCCATTGTTCAGAATACTATGACATCCTTTCAATAAGCTGAAATTGGCATGCTTGGGGGTATTTTGTGGTACCAAAATTTCAGTTTCCATCCCTAATCCTGTATATTTTTGTAACCCTCAGTTTACATAATTGCCCATGAATGGTTAGTCATGCTTGTTATAGCTCTTTTAATGAAAGACCATGTGAACATCCAGTTTCTATCCTACTGAAATCAGTGAGGCAATGCTCAGGTGAGGATGGCCTCAGAGCAAACGTTATGGATAAGCACTCCTGGCAGTGGTGGAAGAACATAAAAGTATACAAATGACTTGTCTTCCTCTCCTGGGAATCCTGCCTGTAGATCTTACATGACTGGGCTCTTCCAGGTTGGCTTATTATAACTTCTAGCTCTTGGCAGAAAGAACTGATTAGTGAATCCCTATGTACCATATCTATAATTCTCAGCATTTCAGTGGTCTACTTTTTCCAGTTGTCCAAATCTTCACTCTTATGGCTATTTTCCCCTTAATGGGCTGTTACCTTTTTCCTCAGGTTGCTTACCAAGCCCAGGACACCTACCCTTCTTTCTCTGAGATCACCTCAAAGAGTAGTTTCAATTCTAACAATGCGAAGCATTTGACTCACATTTAGCCTTCTCAACTTTCAAAAGGGTGTGCATTGTATGTGTAAAATTTGCTGTTGCTTTTACTTCAAAAGTAGCCTGAAAATGATGGCAGCCTAGCCCCACCTGTCTTCACAGACATATACTATTTATATAAAGGACATTATTATGTTAGTCACTGTATTATCTGCTTCTAAACTGCCTCCATTTTAAAAACACAACATAAATCTCTGTGTGTGTCCTAAAATGTGTCTGACTCTTTGTGATCCTATGGACTGTAGTCTGCCAGGCTCCTTTGTCCGTGGGATCCTCCAGGCAAAAATAATGAGTGGGTTGCCATTTCCTTCACCAGGGTGGTGTCCTGACCCAGGGATCAAACCAGACCAAGTATCCTGGATTATCAGGCAGGTTCTTTACCACTAGCGCCACCTGGGAAGCCCAAACCTAAATCTGACCTCTCCAATTTGTCTCTGGAAAAAAAAGAAAAAAAATCTCTCTCAGGGTTTCTTACATTTTCATTTCCCCTGTAAGATTTTGTCACCCTTGTTCCTAAAGGTCCCACCGCTCCTCCCTCACCAGGGTTCCCTGCTTCCTCTTCTCCCTGACTCAAGCATACATAAAGATTTTTGGATACTCCTCTCAGAAGAGAGGCATCCTCAGGCTGACCACAAAACTTTACCAGTACATGAATTATAAAACAGAAAAGAACACAATGACAGAAAATGCAGATAACCTAACAAATAGTCACATTTTCAATGTGTAAGTTTTTTATTTCAAGGATTCCAATAAAAGGAGCGCAGGGCCTTATATTGTGGGTATAAGGAGCACCTTCTTAGATAAAAATACTTCATCTGGGAAAATCCAGAGATGGATTTTTTTCCCCTCCAAATTCCTGGGCCAATTGCCTATAAATTCTATTTTGTTTTCTGATCTTTTAGGGTGAGTCTATTTAAACTCTTCAGAATGGAACATTGTCCTGGTTCAGTCCTCCTGAATGGAATGTTACATATACCTTTTCCAATCGCCAGTCTGAAAAAAAAATCACCTTTAAATATAGCTCAGTCCTGACCAATAATACAGAGATATAGGATAATGCCGTGATTGAATTTCTAGCCATGTCATTCACTGTCTTTGTGGACTGGAGTATATTACTTTATCTTTCTGTGTCTCGGTTTCCTATGATATAAAACAAGAAAAATTACAGTACCTACTTCATAGTGTTTAAAAGAATTAAGTGAATTATTTCATGTGGGTACTTAGAAAAGGCTTAGAGTCTTGTTGGTGTTGTTATTGACACTCCAGAACACAGAAGAATGATCTATTCATTCCTAGCTCATTTTTAGACTTCAATAGAATAATTAATCATATTCTAACATATTTAACTCAGATGTACCCAAACTCACTGTCAGGGGAATTATCTTGCAAACATGCACCTATGGTAGTTACATAACACAATGATTCCAGTTCTCTCAAAACAGTTCATTCAGAAAACACTGGTTGGTCACATACTGTGTTCCAAATACTGTGTCA
This sequence comes from Moschus berezovskii, assembly GCF_049115385.1. Lineage (NCBI taxonomy): Eukaryota > Metazoa > Chordata > Mammalia > Artiodactyla > Moschidae > Moschus > Moschus berezovskii. The sequence continues at coordinate 65,323,018 of NC_142470.1, read as the reverse complement.
GGCGCTAGAAATGTAAAGGTAAGGAAAAAAGAAAATGTAGGCACAAGCCCTACTCTCATGAAGAAGCAAGCTTCAATGTAGATGTTTAATGAAAATGTTTCTGTTTTATTGACTATGGCAAGGCCTTTGACTGTGTGGATCACAAGAAACTGTGGAAAATTCTGAATACCAGATCACCTGACCTGCCTCTTGAGAAACCTGTAAGCAGGTCAGAAAGCAACAGTTAGAACTGGACATGGAACAACAGATCGGTTCCAAATAGGAAAGGAGTATGTCAAGGCTGTATACTGTCACCCCGCTTATTTAACTTATATGCAGAGTACATCATGAGAAACGCTGGGCTGGAAGAAGCATGAGCTGGAATCAAGATGGCTGGGAGAAATATCAATAAGCTCATATATGCAGACGACACCACCCTTATGGCAGAAAGTGAAGAGGAACTCAAAAGCCTCTTGATGAAAGTGAAAGAGGAGAGTGAAAAAGTTGGCTTAAAGCTCAACATTCAGAAAACTAAGATCATGGCATCCGGTCCCATCACTTCATGGCAAATAGATGAGGAAACAATGGAAACAGTGGCTGATTTTATTTTTCGGGCTCCAAAATCACTGCAGATGGTGATTGCAGCCATGAAATTAAAAGATGCTTACTCCTTGGAAGGAAAGTTATGACCAACCTAGACAACATATTAAAAAGCAGAGACATTACTTTTTCCATAAAGGTCTATCTAGTCAAGACTATGGTTTTTCCAGTTGTCATATATGGATGTGAGAGTTGGACTATAAAGAAAGCTTAGCGCCAAAGAATTGATGCTTTTGAACTGTGGTGTTGGAGAAGACTCTTGAGAGTCCCTTCGACTGCAAGGAGATCCAACCAGTCCATCCTAAAGGAGATCAGTCCTGGGTGTTCATTGTTAGGACTGAGTTTGAAGTTGCAACTCCAATAATTTAGTCACCTGATGCGAAGAGCTGACTTGTTTGAAAAGACCCTGATCCTGGGAAAGATCGAGGGCAGGAGGAGAAGGGGACAACAGAGGATGAGATGATTGGATGGCATCACTGACTCGATGGACATGGGTTTGGGTGGACTCCGGGAGTTGGTGATGGACAGGGAGGCCTGGCATTCTGAGGTTCATGGGGTCACAAAGAGTCAGACACGACTGAGCGACTGAACTGAATGAAAATGTTGTCTGCCTTGGAATCAAACAGTATAGTAGTGCTTTCCAAAGATTGCCCCCATCCAAATATGCCCTTAGGTATTCATGCCCTTGAGCAAGCATCTCACTCCCCGTATTGAGTTTAGGGGTAGCTAGGTTCTGTTTTTTGTTTCTGTTTTGGGGGATTTTAGTTCATTTTTAAGTGAAAGATAATTGCTTTACAATATTGTGTTGGTTTGTACCATACATCAACATGAATCAACCATAGGTATACTTATGGCTCCTCCCTCTCGAACCTCCCTCCCACCCTCAGTTCTGCTTTGAGTTTCGTGAGTCATACAGCAAATTCCCATTGGCTGTCTATTTTACATATGGTAGTGTATATGTTTCCATGCTACTCTCTCAATTTGCCCCACCCTCTCCTTCCCCCCTCCCCCGCCGTGTCCATAAGTCTGTTCTACCTGTCTGCATCTCCATTGCTGGGGTGGCCACATAGAATGTGGTAGGTGTAACACAATGCCAGTTTCAGGTCTAAGCCTTACAAAGGCCTGACAGGTTCTCTTTTGTACTTTTGGGGAGTCTTGAGCTACTGCATCAGTGATCCAGCTACCCTGCTCAAGATATCCCATGGAAAAGGGATGTGGAGAGGAAGAGGTTCTGCAGTGATGTTGATGAAGAATCACAGTCATTCTCATAGCCCAGCTGAGCTCAGCCTTCCAGTCCACCCTACCCAAACCCTGGATGAGTGAGGGAGGGGTCCTGAATGTTCCCATTCAACTTGCCTGTGGATTCACCTAATATCAATGGAACCCAGGTAACCTACAGAATCATGACAGGCTATAAAAATTTTTTTCACTTAAGACATAGATTTTCAGGATAGTCTGTTAGAAAGACTATGTCAGAACATTTTCTTTGCCATTTATAGAGGGATAAACCTGGTGAAATTATTTAACTTTTATGAGGTGTAGATTTCTCAACTCTAAAATGGAACGACAGTAATACTTCACAGGGGGGCCATAAGTGTCAGATATAATACATGTAAAATTTCTGGCAATTGGTGTTGATAAAAGGTAGCAATTATAAGTGATCAGATGCTGTTAGTTTTCTGACCCAATCCCAGGAAGTTTTTCATTTTAAGTCACTATCCTGAAGACCATGTGTTTACCCTCAAGTTGCTATTCATATTTGACTAAAGACTGCTTCTTCCTTGTCTGTGGATAAAGTCAGGGCTGCATGGGAACAGCTTTTACTCCACACATGCAATTCAGGAGATAAATGACTGTGTGGAGTCAAAGTTGTATTTTTTAAATAACCTTCTTGCTTACTTTTATATAAGCAAGATACGCATTCAGTTGTTATGCCAACATGAAGTAATTAAAATTATTGCTAAACATGGCAACACAAAGTTGTCACCCTTGCCTCCAAGTTAATGCTTCCTGAGAATGTTTGGAGACTTGTAAAATATAGGATGTTTGGGGTTTGGCAAATCTCCTTTATTTTCCCCATCATCACTCACCTGGTATATAATACCTGCTCCATGAATACTGAAACATTACAGATGTTTTCAAAATAATATTAGCTATGGAAAGACCTCTCGAATTTCTCATCTGATTAGTTTCAGTCTAAATTTCCATCCACAGAGTTTCTGTATATGTGAATTTTTGAATCTCGAGCTTCTTGTACCCTTGTTCCTGCCATGAGTTGCCCATCCAGTATGCAGCCACAGAGAACTTGAAAAGAGTCCCTGGCATTCTAAGAGACACATAGGATTAAAGAACAAGGAGGCAAAAAATAAAAGTAGTTGTAACTATTCATTAGTTTTTGGTACATCAGATAATTTGTGCAATGACTCTGGGGCTTTAATTGAATCATTTTCCCACCTTGTCTTAATTTTAATTATGCAGCAATCATTTTTACCAACCTGTGCAAAGGAACCATATAAAAATATGACATATGACAATATACATTTACCTAAGCTCCAGAACTACAATGACTTATAGGCGATTAGCTACTGCCTCCAGCACTGAAGTGACCAATTAAAGAGTTAATGAAATGCCCTCCAAATCACCTACATGTTCAGGATTTTTGGACTGCCAGGAACATTGCACTTCAACTGATATAATTTTTGACTGACTGATTTAGTAAGTCTACATCTGCTAAAATTCCAGACTCATGCCTGTAAAACTGAGGAGTCAGGTTTTATGAGGTGCTTTCACTGTCATTAAAGATGATCCCACCTTAGCCCTTTCCTAACAAGACAATCTTGCAGCCATCATTAACAGTCATGATCCTAGCTTGTCATCATGGAAAAAAATGGCTTCCTAGGTCAATGAAGATGGTACTGAGTTCATCTCAAGGATGTAAGACATTCATTCTTGTGGCTATAAGAAACTAAATATAAAGAAGGAAGAAAGGAAGGAAAGGTTGGTAGGAAAGAAAGGAAGGAGGGGAGGAAGGAGGAAAGGAATCTGATATTTCAAAATATCTTTTTATATTTAATGTTTAGATTTAAATATTTTGAAGGTTTAGTAGCAGCTCTTCTATCATTCAGATATTGAATAAGCTAATCAGAAATGGAAGCAACCATCACTATTGTGACTGATTTCTAATTGTGCCAGACTTTGCTTGAGTTTCTCTCTCTAAATGCAAAATTCATACGAAGAGTTTTGTAGGTTATAGTCTCCTAAAACTAAAGGTTGACATAATGATTCATTCAATATGTGATTCCACAAAGATGTGCAAGTGGAGGGAAGACACAGACAGGAAGGGAAGGACGCCAGTGTGGTGTAGATTTCCACTGTGGTCAACTGTGTAGTCAAGTGGAGCTCAGTCCTACTGGAGACAACTGGATGCCAGTGTGGACCATGCTGAGCTGTCCCACCTGAGGGCTAAAAGCGCTGCTGTATTTATCTACCAACTCATGTTGGTCACTGGCCAAGAGTGCACTCAGGTAGTGGCTCCACAGCGTTCTTGCCTTCCCCATAAAGAAGCCTGGACATACTCCAACAGCCAAAGAAAACCCCCCAGGGAAGTTGGGGTACTTACAGCAGAAAGCCCTCAGCATGCACAGAATAGTGAGCACTGAGCATTAAGTGGTTGCTTTAAAAGATGATCCAAAATTAACTGTGTCTGAGCAATACCAAGTTTTGTTGTGGGGCTTACTTCATCTAGTCCCATCTATTTGTTATACCTTGCATGTAAAAGGGATTGTTTCTGCCCATTGTTATCCAGTTTAATCTTTAAGAGCTGTTCTTGCTGTCGAACACCTCTGAGCATCACCTTTGCCCTCTGGGACCCACAGTGTGAGTGCAAAAGTGAGGCACAAAAAGCAACATATGCTCTATCAGAGAGCTCATTAATTCTCTACATCACACATTGGATTTGGCTGGGACCCTGACTGGGGTATCCATACGGGAAATATGCTTGTCAGATTAAACTGGGACAGAAGATCTACTAACTAAATACGTTTATGAGAAGCAAGGAACATAACAGACAAAGCTGAGACTTACGAAAACTAGATCAAATGAAACCATGACCAAAATCCTTCTCTAAACTACTTTTGCTGGGACCTAGACATGCACATCGGAGAAGGCAATGGCACCCCACTCCAGTACTCTTGACTGGAAAATCCCATGGGCGGAGGAGCCTGGTAGGCTGCAGCCCATGGGGTTGCTAAGAGTCGGACACGACTGGGCGACTTCACTTTCACTTTTCACTTTCACATATTGGAGAAGGAAATGGCAACCCACTCCAGTGTTCTTGCCTGGAGAATCCCAGGGACAGAGGAGCCTATTGGGCTGCCATCTATGGGGTCGCACAGAGTCAGTCACGACTGAAGCGACTTAGCAGTAGCAGCAGCAGCAGACATGCACATTAAACACCACAAGGATAAAGACAGAAAAATTGAGAACCACATGGGCTATGCTGTATCTTGCCTTTGGATGAAAGCCCAAATCATGCAACCTAAAAGGAGCTCTCGACTCCTGTTGTTATTCTTAGCTGAAGAGTCAGTTCTAAAGAGAGATCCAGATACCACAGGAAGAGAAAATCCTTTTCCAGAAGGCTTCTCCTTCCTGATTTCTTGGCTGTACCCCCCGGGTTGCTGTCCATCAGTCCGTCAAAATATATGGAGCACGTGTAGCAATTCAACGCATATCACTTCAGCACCTACTACATGAAAGCAGTAGGCCCCAGTCTAAGGTCCAGAGAAGCTTAATGGACTGCAGGGTTCTGAGTTCCACACCTGCTGGAGATGGGCTGATGGACCGACTGATTAAGTGACTGAACTAAGTGAATAAATGGAGTTCCACAGCCCAGCTCCTTTGTGGACAGTAACCTTGTCTTCTCTACCCTGTAAAACCCATACCACCTCTAATGCTTCATGCAGGCTGTGGACACACCATAAATGATTGCTGATGTTGATGGCATGAAATTAAAACAGTGCAAAGACTGTTTTAATAACTGCCCATGGTAAGATCTGTATGCCATGGTAAGATCTGTAATTCTTGAAGTGCTGCAACAGTTTTCTGGGTTAAGGGAACACACAGATGAACATAACTCCTTACCACTCCCTAAGGCCACTCTTTGGATGGGAGCTGAAGTCCTGACTTACAAAGCTTAGATTGTTCCACCTCACTGGGGAGACTTTCTAGATTATGAAACAAGTAGTTTTTTTCTCACTTTTTATTTCCTCTCCCTTGTTTCCCTTCAGGTAATCTTCCGCTCACAAGAGGAAGTTTTGGCTTCTTTCTTCAAATTTTCTTCATATTAACCTCCATACTTTAGTATCCTGATTATTATATTTTTGCTAATAAAGTCGTCTCACTGTACTTCTGCTGTCTTTTATACATCTTAAGATGTGAGTCTTGAGTGTGTTCACTCAGATCCAAATTGGTGCAATCAACAGGTGCACGCATTAGGCATCCTCTGATCAGTTATATTTTAAATCTGAAATTTTGAAATAACTTAGAATTTTGTGCATTCTTTGAGCTTGAACAAATATAAATAATTTCATGAACAGGTCCACATCTATATAGCTGTTATGGATTGAGAACACAATTTACCGTTAGAGTAAAAGTCTGTTACCATGTCTCAAGGTCAGAAGGCTTTAAAGTTATACCGCCCAAGTGCCCATCTGCTACTCTTTCTGTGACACAGCCACATCTCCTCTAATCAACGATGAGAACAAACTGGTTTAACATCATGTAAGAGCTCTCACCACAGTTGGAAAATATGCTTAAACTATTAATGCCTTGTGATTAAATAATATATTAACATTTATTTGTAAGTATAAAGTTGTCAGACAGCTAAAGTTGTCTTAGACTCCATGAGACTCTTTTTGGGTGGCAGTCCTTCAGTGCTTAGAATATGCTAGAAAATAAGGAAAATTTAAAGCACCAATGCCACACGGTTATTTATATGTGCTTGTGATTGTGTGCACGTGAATGCATGTGATTATGCCTCAGTGTGTATGTGGGTAATAGGGCATTAACACCATCTCACAGAAGCTGCTCTGCTTTATGAGTTGGGATTTGTTTTTTAAGAAAATCAAGCCATATTTTTTTTCTTCCCATTCTCAAAGATGAAGCAGTTTACAGATGCTGAGTCCTTTTTTAGGAATAATTCTCAAAGCATCATTCAAATATCCTTTGAGCTGAGCACACGATATGCACATCATGAATACATATAATCACTGCATGGTCCTTTGTGAAGATTTTGAAAATAGCATCTAAAAGAGCCAACCGTGGGGCTTCATCTGAGGACATGCACTTGGTGAATGTGGCCAAGCCAATTCTGGCCACGTATTTCCTCTCTCATGGGCCCTGCTCCATTCCTGTGGTCCTTGTAGAACATTTCAGTGGTCCTGATAGTTAAACAGTAAGTCACAATTTTTGGACCGCTGTATGAATTGTATGTGTTAGCCTGATCAATGCAGATGACACTTGTCAATTTGCAACACATGCCATACATAGATGCTATTTTTTTTTTTTAACACATTTTCACCTTAAAACTAACTACTTTCATTCTCTTCTGCTGGCTTGGGGCTGATGGGACTAAAATTCCAGACCCTACTGTTGTGGGCTGTAGAACTGCTATTTATCTACCAAAAACATTTGTAAATGGCCAACATACAATTTAACAAAAGCAAATCAATCATAAAAATCCTTTCATGCTTACACTGTTATTCATCATTGACAATATGTTTTTAAACTTTTTCTTCAGAGGCTAAAACAAAGATTTTAGGAAATTCGTGGTTGAAACTATGAAATTCATAGTTTGAAACTCAGAAAACTTAGCCTAGAAGGCCATGTATCCTTTTCTCTTTACCCATTTGAGATATGGGAAGATCTGAAACTCTTTGCTTCTTTCTCCCATTTTTACCCTTTTATTGCATCTCCCTATCATGAAAATCTAGGATAAAAAACACCAGATCTATAAGGTAAAAATCTTACATTCTTCACTTTGGGGCACCTAAAGTTTTTAGATAAACTCTTTCATGTGAATCTGAAGCTCAATTACCCAAGGTGGTACCCCAAATGCTTCAACTACCCCCAATCCCTTTTTCAGATCTGACGGTTTTCAGGTGAAGTAACAGATATCCAAAGTCATGTGTTATTTGAAATATAAAGGAGAACATGAAATATTTGTATCTTATTACCATTTTATAAACATTGTCTTTGAGATTCAGTTTCCATGGGGGATTGGTTCAAAATTTGCATGGCTACCAAATCTAGAGATGCTCAAGTCCTTAGACTGCCCTCCAAATCCATGGGTCTCACTTTGGATTCTGCCAAACAAGAATCATAAACACAGAACTACATGATTGATGGCTAGTTGAATCTGTACATGTGGAGTTCACAGATATGGAGGGTTGACTGTATCATGCTCTGGGTCATTGCAATATAGCTATATAGGATTCTCTGCCTGGACAGTGCTTCTCAACATTTTGGGGACTGATTAACTGCCACTTTGGATTTAATCTTTAATGTGACATCTTCAGTGTTTCCAAGTTAGATTAGTCATTCCCCAACTATGCACCTCCATTTCAGCCTATATTGACCATTCCAAGTATATATTACCTTTATGAAAATTAATCAGCACATGGGAAACACTTAGACTAGTGTCTAGCATATCACACTCAAGATAGATTAGCCATTATTATTCTCACTATTACATTTTCTGATTCCTCAATAGTCTTCCTCACTGAAATCTGAACTAGTTTCTGTCCTGTTCCCCCATGCTGCCCTTTACCTAGGGCCGTGCCAGGTACATGGTGAGTGACAATGAACACTGGCTGAGAGAAAATATCATAGCTATTACACATATGCATTGGTATTTAGATACCATACTTTCTACCCTTCTCAATACAGTTTCCCACCAAACCCCAATTAAGATTATCTTTTTCAAAAAAGTTTTTAAAAAATTAAAAATGAAGGAATAGGAGAGAAAGGGTAAGAGAAAACCTGGTGCAAATAAAGAACTATCAGACATTCCATTACTATAAGTGATGGCTGGATAGTTAGGATTATGTAGGGCCGGTAATAGGTTTTTTTGTGTGTATGTGACTTTTTAAAAAACTGCTGCAGCTTTTAGTATATTGCCAGGATCTGAGTTCTTGTTGGTGTTTCTCAAAAGGGAATATCATACTTTAAAAACACATTTAGGCCTATAATTTAAATAGAATACTGTCCATTTTCCTTCAGAATTACTGTTTGAGTTTCCTACCATGTTGTAGGACTGATCTGTAGACTAGGAAAATGGGGGCAAGAAAGGGAGTTCACTCTAAGGAAATTACACTGTGATTTTACATAGCATTCTGTTACAAGGTGAATTTCATTATCATTGAATCTCTGGCTTTTCTGTTGGTACTCAATGCTTTTCTTGTTCTGGTGAAACACACACATACACAACCATATTTCTACTTGCATCTACATTCTAAAGTTCACATCTTCCTGTCCTCACTAACCCTACTTCCAGTGTAATCCCAAATTTTTCCCCATGGAAAACAAACCCTAAAGCTTGGAAGGGGATATTCTTGGTCCAGTGGTTAAGACTTCACCTTCCAATGCAGGAGGTGGGAGCTCGATCTGTGATCTGGGAGTTAAGATCCCATAGGTCTTGCGGCCAAAAAACAAACAAAAAACCCATAAAACATAAAGCTTGCAGATATAAAAGGGTTACCATTCACTCCAAAGCTTCTGTAGCCTTTCTCTCAACAGCAAAGTAAGTAGACTTCCTTCTAATTCGGTCCAGTCTCTCTGCGTTCATTTGCCTTCTGGGTATAAGTACATGATCCATCTTGTTCACACTTTTATTTTTAATTTAATTTTCAGCTTCTCTAGAACATGTAAGTGGCTCCCTCCCTTGGGAAACAGCAAAAAGGTTAGTAATTTTATGATGATAACACCTTTGTTGGCAATATCTGATGATATACAACCCATGTAAATAAGGTTATTTTCCTAAAGGAAAATTTTCTCCTTAAGTTCAGCTATAACAGAAAGTAGTAAACAAACTTTTCAACACTTATAGCCCCTGTAACTTGAACATAATATTTTTACCAAATAGGATTGAAATTTTGAGAACCCATAATATCCATATCATATATCACTGAGATATATGTGTCTTATTCTTTTGTTTTCTAAGCTAACTCTTTACTTTTATAAAGTAAATTTTTTATCATCAGTTTCTTCTACTACTATATTTTGTAAAGATCCCAAGAAGAGACATTTCTTTCAGGAAGTGACTGTTAGGACAGAATTATAAACAGCCAAATACACTCAGATTAATATAAATGTCCTGCATGGGACAGTTTGCCCTCACCACAAGTGATTCTTTAATAAGATTGAGCAATTTACCTGAGAAAAGCACTTGACAGAGGCAGAACCTGTGTCACTTGTCCCACTCAGACAAATATTTTCATCTGGCTCTTGCTCATTACCTGACTCTAAGCTACATATAATCCATATTTTTATCTACCACACTTTAAGCACTCCTGTAATTTGACCAGACTGCAAAGTTCAAGAGAATGTGTGCCGTTTCACCTAGCAGACAGTTGACTGTCTGACATGCCTTAGATGGACTTCCAAGGCATGGATGAATAAATTAATCTGGTTCTGGAAGAAAAGGGAACCAGAAGAAAAGTAATGCTATCAAGTACCAGGCAGTACTAGGATGAGTAGCACAGTCTTTTTCTAAATCTTGGAATCAGGCCGGGGTCACTAATTCTGATTAGCAGCAGACCAGTTCCTTATCCCACACAGGTCCTATGGAGCTGAAGAAGATGAATCTGATCTGCCAAGACAGAGCTTGCATTTAATATAGGGAGGGGAATGGGGACACCTACACTCAGCCAAACCTTCCTCCGGGTTCTCTCTTGGGAACCAAACAGACAGTAACAGTAGGGGAAATCAAACACAATGAGAAAGATGTAAGATAACTTATGAAGATAGACAAGACTGCAGGAGAGCAGATGAGGAAAACAAGGAAGAAGGAGGTAGGAGTATACCAGAAAGCCCAAAGTGATAAAATCAATGACAATTTTTCAAGGCATATCAGTTTGTTCCATCTCATTTTCCTGGGCCTATTTATTTAACGGCAATCTAAAAATCATTTAATCACTACATATTTACTGAGACCTACAATAGGCCAGGCACTATATGATGAACTTTGCTTACATAATTTTGTTTAATCTTTGGAGCAATATTGTGTGGTGGGCTATTTTATAAATAATGATTGTAAGGTTTAGAAAAAAGTAAATTCCTCCTCTACTTTGTGGCAAAGTCATAATTCAGTTCCAGGTTTGCCCAACTCCAAAGCTTAGGCACTTTCTATTACTCCAGTAGAGTAAAAATAGTAAGAGAGGGGCTCATTAACTTCTGCAAGGGGATATTTCTTTTAAATCAATAATTTTAATAGGAAGACCAGTGCTGGAACAATGTATTGCTTTAGGACAAAAACCCCACAGAGATGAAGGTCCAGGGAAAGATGTTGATCATTTTATTATTTCTTGTGAAAAATTCCAACACGGGAAGCTTTGGGACTGTATTTCTTAAAAGTTTCATGTGATAAAGCACCTAGAAATAGGAATTTTCATTGTAAAGCAACCATGAAAAACTGACATAGAAAATGTAAAGTAAGTGTGTAAAATGTATACCATGTGCCAAATTAGACTTCATTACATATCATGTCCTAGCTAGCAAGCACCCTTTCTAATGAACATTTGCAAAAGAAAAACTTAAAATTGAGAAAGTAATGTTTTGAGTATTTTTTTCCTGTGGTATCTCCATGTATGTTTTCTCTGTGCCATTTTGGGATGCCAGGTTTCCATGCAAAATTTGAGAACCCACCCTTTGGGCAATGGGTTGTCTCATAATGGGCTTGAAGTTTTGAAAAATAATTCAAATATGATTTGAAATATATACGGTTATTAGAATTGTGAAACCTCTCAGAAAGTTTGTCAAGGTTACCGATTTTATCACTTTGGGCTTTCTGGTACACTCCTACCTCCTTCCTTTTTTCCCCATCTGCTTACCTGCCTTGTGTTTCTTCATAATTCACTCCCATCCTTATCTGATTACAAGTATAAGAAGCTTGAGATTCTCATAGAGAAGCTCAAATCCTAACTTGATAGGACAGATAGAAATCTAAGTGTACAAAAAATCATAGAGGGTACTTCCCTGGTGGCCCATTCGCTAAGACTCCATGCTCCCAGTGCAGAGAGCCAATATTTGTTTGCTGATCAGGAAACTAGATCCCACATGCTGCAACTATAGGTTTGCATCCTAAAATGAAAGATTCTGCATGCTACCAGGATGATCTAAGATCCCACATACTGCAGTTAAGACCTGGTGCAGCCAAATAAAATAAATACTAAAGTCATAGGTGATTCACTAGAAGCAGAATATAATAGAGCATGGAAAGAATGGAATGGGGAAACTAGAAAAAATCATTTTGCTTATATCTCTAATATTCCATATTTTCTTATAGTTCCCTGTATATTTCAGAGACTCGTTTTTTTCTCACCCTTTTAAAACACATTCCTTTTGGTGAACCTAGACATGCTAATTCCAACTTTAACCCAGCCCCCAACATTCATGACAACATCACCTTCCTTTCAGTGCATGCTCACTCAAATCAGTAATAACTGAAGTTTGAGTTTTCTTTCTAAGAATCTCTGTGTGTAATGAGACATTATGAAGTTTCCTCTTCTGCAGATTGAGTTACAAAGGCATATCTATTGTATCAATATTGTGCCCAATGGACTGTTTCCCTCTAAACCTTTCTCGTCTCTGTTCCATATCCCAAAGCCTGGCCTCCTTGGACCAACTCACTGGGCTTTCTCGCCCATTTTCTGATGCACTTTGGCCAATGGGAGACAGCAGTGAGAGACAGAGTGGGGAGGAGGACAGGTTATTGTTCTGTTATCCCTGCTTCCTCCCCATGAGCTGTGTTGGCCACAGTGCTGCCAGTGGCTCTCATCTGGAAGCCCCCATCCAATGAGGTGTTAGTTTCCTAGTGGTGCCATCACAAATCGCCTCAAACTGGAAGGCTAACAACAACAGAGATTGATTCTCTTCCAGTTCTGGGAGGTCAGAAGTCCAAAATCAAAATGTCACCAGTGCATGCTAGCTCTGATGGCTGTAGGAGAGAATTATTTGCTTCTCCCAGCTTCTCGTGACTCCAGGCATTCCTTGGCCTGTGGCTGCCAAGAAGTTCAGTCTATACTTCTGTCTTCACATGGCTTTCCCTGCTTCTACCCTCTGTTTGTGTCTCCTCTTCTGTAAGAAACCCTACTATTGGATTTGGGTACTAACTGGACCATCCAGCATGATCTCATCTTGAAATCTTTAATTACATCTGCAAAGACCTTTTCTAAGTAAGGTTACATGAGCAGGTTCGGGTGGGCACACATGAAGGACCATCTTTCAGCCCAAACAGATGAGTCTAGCTCTGAGATGTTCTGCTCCTCCTTTTCTCCTTCAGGCTTCACCATCCCTTGCAGGGATCCTTTTAACCCTGCCCAAGCTGCCATTGCACTTGCTTCCATTATCCTTTTAAATGTGCATGGTCCCTAAGATACTTATATAAATTACATATCATAGTGTGGAGGATGCTTTAAAAAGAAACCTAAACATGACCTTATCAACCAAGATTCTGACATGAATTCCCAGCCTCAGCCAGACTCCTTTACCCTCGGTGGAATCTATCTTCCCTAATTCATTCAGCAAGATTCACCACTGAAAACTTGGAAACACACTTGCATAAAGCCATATGGGCAGAAGAGCTAATTCTCCATGATTCTGCCAGGTTACAGCTAGATATTGTCTAATTTTGGAACTCTGTATGAAGGAGTAATCCTTATAATGAAACTCTCCCCACTCTCCACCAAAATATAATGAACTTCCCTGAACATATTTACACATTTAAAAAAAAAACCCCGAATAACAACAATTCAATGAACCAGGCTGTAGTAAAACTGATTGAAATCTTGTAAATCAATCACCTAATTTACTATAACCTAGTGGCCTTAACAATTTTTTAAACAATTTATTCGATAGTGTACAAACAGCAACCTCCTTTTTGATGTTTAAAAATTGTTCTTTCTCACTGCTTGTAAATCTCTATATGAACACATTAAATCACAACTTTGTCAAATTATAGAGAATTCTGGCAAAATATTTGGAGATAAATTCTTTTAAATACCCATTTTCTCATTTGTACAATAATTGTATTGCAGGAGATGGTATGATCTTTAAGGCTGCTTTCTGGAGTGTCTTGGAATTTGCATAAAATGGGCTGTGGAACTCAGGCACTCTATCATGTCATCACTATGATGTCACAAGGAATTGTAAGGCCCTGAGGGCGTTCATTGAATAAAGCAAATTTGTTTAACTTTCCAACGAAATTTGGAAAGTGTTCTATGGGTCTGGATTAAATTCTATTCATGAAATCTGCCTCCTGCTGATAAAGGCCCAAACTAGTTTAAAACTCCCTGCAGCCGCTGCCTTCAGCAAGTTCAACTGAAACATCTGACCACACGGATACAAAAAAGAGCAAACACATGGAAATAGGTCCTATTGCTATCCCTGAACTCCCCTGTTCTATGGGGTGTCTAACCCTACCAAATTTTGTTTGCTTCACAAGTCAGTACAGGAGTCTTCCTGCCAGGAGTATGTACCTAAAGAAACCGAAGGCAGGTAGTATATTTAAAGCACATTGTTAACAGAACGTCTAAGTCATCGTTCATCCATCCATTCATTCTTTCCTTCATGCCAAATCTCCCGTTTATATCTTCAAAAACAATGCTTCCTATTGGCTAGACAAATTGCAAACATGAGGTCATCTCTTAAAAATACCTGAAGTGACTCTTCCCTGCATGGTGTTCACAAAACAATTTAAGGGAAGTAATGAAAGAAAAATGATATTTAGCAAGTGGAGGAAATGCATATACAAATGTGCATAGATGCATATACATATGCATATGTGAAATATGTGTGTATGTGTTTAAAATTATGGTTTGAAAGGCGTTTGCCAAAACTCAGGACTTCGTGTAAAAATAGCTCCATGTCTGTATCAGTTAGTTTCTCTTGGAAACTTTAAAAAAATATAATATTTTTTGATGGCTTTACCCTGTGCTGCCCAGCTATATTAAGATAACAGTAAACTACATTCTTATGGCTGTCATAACATTTAGCTTGGTGCTGCCTGCAATGTGAGTAATCTATTAAGATATATAAGGTGCAAAATGCTGCCTTTGTGTCTTGGAGTTCCAGCTATCAGCTGTAACAACCCAGGGCAATTACTGCCAGTGTGGGGCCCGGCTGCTTCCCACCAAGGCCCTCATCGGCCTGAGAGTTTGCAGCAGTGACCCTTGGCAGCCTCAGCCACTGCCCCTGGGGCTGCCCAGAGCTCCTTCTCCGGGTCTCTGTTCCCTTGACTCTCTCTTCTCTTCCCTTTCTTGCCTGTCATCAATCTTACTAAAATGACAGCAGACAGATGTTAGCCTTTGCAAAGATCAAATGAAATCTATGGTTCTGGGGTTGTTCACCAAGGAGCAGATCAGTCTACACCCAATGCAGGCACAGGCAGTGGCAACAGTCCACCTAGAATCAGTTTGCCAGCCACTGCAAGCATCTCTCAAAAGGCATGGGTCACTGAGACAGGGATTTTGACAAAATTTAATCCTTCAGTATTTTTTTTGAGAGGTCTGCTGATATTCTGTGGGGGAATTTCTCACAAGTGGGTATGCGTGTGTTTATGGGTATGCATTTGAAAACAATTACTAATGTTCAACTTAGAGGAGATAGTATTCACTTTGGCCACAAACTTATGATTTTTAACTCCTTCCAAAAATTGGGTTGTATCAATGCCCTCCCCTTCCTGCCCCCTGCCCTTGAATTTTCAGATTTTTCTCACTGAGCAAACATTACTCCACAGCATAACTATGCTGAATATGCCCTTGTCTCATACAATTTCTTTACATCAATGTACAGGACTATTTATCCCCCATAGAAATGTTTACTTAATCTGGAAAACGTCAGGCCATATGGTGTACATTGTATGAATTTCATCCATCCTTTTTAACTCTTTCTGAAAGTCTTTCCCCCTCCCCTGCTACACATTTGCTGTGGACCAGGCAGAAATGATTAAAGGGGATGGAAATCAGAAGAGAGGCGGCAGTTTGGAAAGGAAGCAGAAAGCAGCACAGATGGGGTACAGCAGAGACTTCTTTCTTTGCCGAACACAACATCCTATAAACCAAAGGCCAAAGAAGTCTCAGGATCAAGGCAACCTTTGTGCAAAGTTAGAACAAATCCAGAATTAAAAAAAGCAAGTCATATAAACAATGACCTAAAGATGAATATAATGCATTATTAATAATAACATCCCCATGGGCTACCTGAAGTGCAGAAAGACCAAATCACCTTTAGACTCTTATTTCCCTCATCACTTCCTAGAAATAATGAAGTCTTAACTGCATGAAGAAAAGAGCAACCAACCCTCCGGTACTTTGAGCTGAAGCAAATGTTTCTGTAATGTATCTTTCTACAGTATCTTAGTAAAAGATAGATAGCTATTTAAAATAAGCAGTATCAAGGAAGAATAAACTATTATGTTTGTGCCAATGCTTATTCATGGTTTTATAACAAGACATATCTGTTTTCTTCATATAAATCTTGACTCTATATTTAGAGTTTGCAAACAATGATTCTAGTTTTTGGCTGCCTGCCACTTCTGATGGAAAGCTGCGATAGCCGTGCTACATTACTATAACATTAAAAAAAAAAAAATTCCCAAAATTCCATGTGGAGAACTTCCTAACTGTCAAGAGAAAAATACAGAGTGTTCATATGTGAACAGAGGAGAAAAGAGGGCAAAGGCTTATCAGTTTCAGAGAGGGACATGAGCCAGTACTACAGTTTTGGTCACTCTTTCTAAATTAAAGGTATCTAATGTGGCTGTAGAAATGGTACCATCTCAGGTCTTTTTTGGTCTTTTTGCTTCTAATCCAAAAACTCCCACTCTGTCTTAGCCAACCAGTCAATTCTTAAACAATGTCTGAGCAACCACCAAATGCTTAGCCAATAGTAATATTTTTAACAGTATCAATAGGCAGCATCGGGTGACTGATACATTTGGGAAGCTCAAGCTCTCAGAAGAAAGGTTCTTGTTTTTTATCTCTTTTTTTAATATCTAAAGAGTGCTGTAAACATTAGTGGGTACCAGAAAACTGTCATTAGCTTATTATTTTTTTTGGTCCTAGAGAAATGGGAAAAGAAACAATAATCTCTAACATAAGCAATTCCATGGACTCTATAATCTAGTAGTATTTTGGAAGTTGAGGCATTTGCTCAGGAGGATTCATTCATTCAATTATAGTGTGTTCATTCATACATTCACTCAACCAAAAATCACATCCAACCATTTCCAAGCACTCTGCTTGGAAGTACTGAGGAATGGAAGTTCAGGACAGGCTCATTCTCATAAAGGTCTTGCAGTCCAGTGCAGAAGGCTGCCAAGTAAACAGGTCATTACAGGACAGTGTGATAGGGAACACACAGGCTCTATGATCTCAGGGAATGAGGAAACCCATCTCTGCCCTGGGGTATCACGGAAGGATACTAGAAGGAGACATCTTCTCAGCTCACAGACAAAGGCTTGAGAGAACATATGAGTACTTTAATATGGTCACAGGCTACAAAAGCTGGTTTGTGTGTGTTTGGAGCAGAGAAGGGGTGGAGGAATGCAGCAGATGAGACCAAAGAGGCAGGTGGTTAAATCCTAAAGAGCATGGGGTATTCATAATACTATGACCTGTGGGGAAAGACATCAACAGTTGTGAGGCTGCCACTAAATCCAAGTGTTGTTATTGTTGTTTTTTAGTCACTAAGTCCTGTCCAACTCTTTTGCGACCCTATAAATTGTAGCCCACCAGGCTCCCTCTGTCCATGGGATTTCCCAGGCAAGAATATTGGAGTGGGTTGCCATTTCCTTCTCCAGGGGATCTTCCTCGCCAAGAGATCAAACCAGCTTTTCCTGCATCTCCTGCATTGCAGGTAGATTCTTTAACACTGTGCCACTGGGGAAGCCCCAAATTCTGGGTAGAAAAAGATATGGAAAGCATTGAAAGATCTTTCTTAACCTAAAAAAGGGAGATATGTATAGATATATATATATAGAAGAGAAAGAGGTGAGGGAGAGGGAAGGAGAGGGAAAGAGAGAGAGGGGAAGCGAGGGAAATAAAAGGAGGGAAGAGGGGAAGAAAAGCAAAGGGAGACAGATAGAGAACAAACTAAATAAATGCAAATGACTAAAATGTAGCACAGTATCAAGACTCAAAACTATGCCCATAATTTTGACACTACAAAAAAGTGAAAGATGCCCAGCAGCTCAAACTCCTAAGATTAATTCAGGAAAAATCACCAAATCCAACAGAAGAGAGATTTCAGAGAAGTAAGCAAAAAGGAAATGGGCACAGGGGTGGGGGTGATAAGAGGTCACGGTGAGCCAGATTTTGGTAAAACTATTATGTCAATCTAAATGAACTTTGGTCACTAAATTTAATACGGCTAGCAAACTGTTTCTTACAGGAAAAGAAAAGGGAAGAAAGGACAGCTGACATAGACACAGAAACTCTAGCTAGAGTTTGAATAACCAACTTAGGTAATTTCAGGCATCACAATTTAAAAATCATGTCTAGAAAATAAACAAAATCAATTGCATTAGTTCCATTTACAACCAATGTTGTTCAGCATACCAATTAAAAACACAAAGTGCTTTTTCCGCATTCCTTCTGCCCAATTTTCAAGTATTTATCAGTGCATTATACTGAACATTTCATCACAGTTAGTGTAGAAGTGATACAAGACTCAAAGAACACACTGAACTTTTCATTATAAAAGAGGATTAAATAGGACAAAGATTAAATTGTTAATATCTTAAAAGCAAGAACATTAATTATTAAACGAAGTTGTAATATATAGAGTTATCTATGAGAAGCAAAGCACGCTATTTAGCCAGTTTTTTAAATTCCTCTATTTGTAAATTTCTAATAATAGGCTTATTATGTTATATAGATAGTTAAGAAATATATTGGTAAGTCGGATGTCATAAACAAACATAATTGATAATAAGCCTACAAAACTAGGAATCAGAACCCCACTTGGGTTACCCTGATCTCTATTTTACACAAGTCAAATTGAGGCACAATTGAAAATAAAGAATAATCCGTATTATGCTTTTAAATGCTCATCTTAATAGACAGAATCAAAAAATACATGGTAGGGGGACTTCCTTGGTGGTCCAGTAGCTGAGACGCCATGCTCCAAAGGCAGGGGCCCAAGTTTGATCCCTGGACAGGGGACTAGGTTCCACGTGCCATAACTTGGAGTTCATGTGCTGCAGTGAAGATCTTGCATGCCACAAATGAGATCTGGTGCAGCCAAATAACAAAATAATACTGTTTTTTAAAACTTAAAAAAGAGATACATAGTAAGGAGGTAGAAAAAGGAAAAAAAAAGAAGAGAGAGAAAGGGACAGAAAGAAGGGGGAGGAGGAAAGAAGGAAGGCTCTATTTTTGGATACTCTCAGCTCACAAACCAACTTGCCATGAAAATGTCTCTTATAGAACCATCAAAATAGACAAAAAGACTCGTAGGATTCCCCTCACTAAAATTCAATGATACTGTTCTTTATCTCTTAGATGAATGTTTAAGGATCACATGTTAATGTTAAGTAAGATAAAACCCATACTTCTAAAATCCTTTTCGTCTATCCAGAAACTCAATAGGATGCTCAGAAGTCTCTCAGGAAAAAATATGCAAGATTGTAAATTATGTCCTTTCAGATAAATGTTTCCTAGTGATTCTTCTTCCTGACCGCCCCCCACCCCGCCCCTTGCCTGACTTCCAACTGTTGATATTTGTTCCTTGTTAGAGCAGAGACCAGAAGCAGAGGGAGGAAGTTGGGGAGGTAGAAAAGGCTTTCCTATCATGTACACATTCAAACTGTGAGCATCTAGTCATTTGTATAATGGAAAGGAACACATACTGAAATCTCAACCTTGGATAAATCATACTACCCTAGCCAATTTCTTTTTCCAACTTCAACTTAATTCTAGGCTCGTTTTTCTAATGTGCTGCACATCAAAGTGATTGCAAGTTATTTGACTATGAATTTACCTCCATAGACTGATTCTAAAATTTACTCAATTGAGGCGTTTTGAAACTGGAGGGTTTTTTCAATCTAAAGTCCTTACAGTTTGAAAATGATTTCAAAATTATACACTCTAGTAATGGATTAAACATTGCCACCTATAGCTGAGGTTAGGTTTTCTAAAAATAGCATGCAAAATGGTATTCATACCTTCAGGGAAAAAATAGCAAAAATTTCCCCTGCAGATTCTTCTTGGTTGGCAAGTGAACAAAATAATAATAATTAGTAAATAACAACAATTATGGGAGAAGTATTTATTGAGCCAGACCCTTCATACATATAATCTCATTTAATTCTCCAAGCTTGCATATGAGATGGGTGATACACTCTCGACTTTGTAAATAAGAACCGGAATGTCAGGTGCATTAATAATGTGCACATAACTGCATTAATAAATATAAATTATGAAATAAATGCATTAATAAATTGCACATAAACAATGGGGTTGTCATTCAGATCCAACTCTACCACTTTCTGGAATTCATGCTCTTAAATACTATCTTCTCCTGCCTCTCCCAATTATCAGGCTTGCAGTCCCTATTCAAACAATCAGTATGAACACTTGACTCATCTTTACTGCAGAATAACATGGGAATGTAGCCTGTAAATCCCAAACCTCAACTTTCTTAGCAAAAGACTGGCTCTTGGCTGTTCCTTTCTTTCCAGAGCCCTCTAAGGCACAGGATCAGCCCCTCCTGTGGATTAAGGGACATCTTGAAGCTGCATTTATCTTCTAGGGTAGAACAAGGTCCCTTCTTGGCTCTGGGCTCTGCACTGGAGCCCCTCAGGGGTTAATCCATGCCATCTCAAAGTTCAGTGAAGGGACAATCAGAACTGAACAGCAGGGATTTTAGAATGTTAATCACTGGCTCTCCTCCGATTGGCCCAGAACAAATGCAGGGTACAGTAAATTGTCCTTGTCAGCTCAGTTCACATGATGATATGCTTTATTTCTAGACATGCCTTGAATCTGTCCCTTGAATTTATGTTCAGAAAATAAACACTTCCAGACGGCAATAAAGCATTCAGTTGTGGCTGGCAATTGCAGAGCCTCAGATTCACCAAAGCTCTTTTTGTGGGAGGTTTTAAGAGTTTGAATAGTCCAGGTTCCCAAAGTATATTTCCTCCACTTACCAGCCTGGCACACAAGGATGCTGTTACAAACCAGAACTCTGATTTCATTCTTGTCCCTGCTTTTTGCTCTTGTATCCCTACTCTCTTTTTTCTCGACTTTCATTATTAGCATTTTTCACTGCAAAGACTTTTAACTGGGGCTTCATTCAGGCAAAAGTTTCTGTTTCATCAGTTGCCAAATGAAAAGGAAGTTACTCAGCCTATTTAATCCCTGTCATAAACCAAGATAGATTATGACTGGAGAATATTACTATGCTTCTCAAAATTTAGGTAGTCACTTACCACACTCAGAATTTTGTGGAGATCTGAGTATTATTTGTATTATTATTTACTCTATCATAAAATATACTTTAAGTCAACTCCCATTTCCTTGCTTAATTTTGTTCTAAGCAATAAATTAGGGATTTGAGAACTGTACATATGTTTTTTTTAACACATCTAAAAATAAACAGACCATTCTTACATTATTTTAAATTCATCAAAGAATCCCTTATAATCATTATCCATACTACCATGGACCATGCATGTCATATACTTGGAGAAACACAATGCTGGAACACAATGATCCCGAGGAAGATCAAAACAATATAAATAAATAAGTTGCAATAGTAATAAAGATATCAAAGTTTTGGGATATGACTTTCTTTCATGAAAGCTAAATTAAACAGCTGTTTCATTTTCACATGAGGTGGCCAATGGGACAACTTGTACTTAGGTGATTTTCTGATTAGATTGTGTTACGGTCTCCAGGTGTTGCTGATAAATACATAGCCAGCCTGCAGTGTTAGTTTGCACCTTGTAATTCTTATGGTCACACTCTGACTCTACCTATCCTTGGATGACATCTCTTTGCAACACAAGGCTACTGAGACCTTGGCAAAATGAAACAGAGAGGACCAACCTGTGAAAGAGGTGATAGGCAGAATATTGCCAAGGGGAAATGAGTTGGGTCTCATTTCAGATTCCAGATTTCAGGGATTGAGCTGGGATATACAAGTCTCTAAACCTACAGAAAGGAAATTCAGTGACTATTCCATTTCTAGGTGAAACTCAATAGAAGAATATGGAGCCATGGTCAATAATTGAAACAGTGTGGTTGGACAGATAATACATTGCATTAAGTGTTAGCAATTCCGCTACTAGTGCATAGTTTCACTGAACTGGGGAGTTATTTCCCCCAGGGCTTCTCTGTTTTATTGTAGTGACACTCCATGCTCTCCCTTCTTCGGGGAGGACTTGGAAACCCATCTGAATGTGTTCTTAGAACGTTCTCATATTCTGTTTCAAAATACTATAACATCACTCCAGCTCATGTGTAGAACAATTTTAGTGTAAATATTGAGTTGGGATCTTACTCAAAATACATGGTTAAGACCCACTTTCCTCCAAGGCAATTTTCTCTTTGCTGTCTCTGATTTTAATATTTTTAATGTAATACCACTTTCTTTAGCTTTACCTAAACTTCTAATTTCACAAAGTTTAAAAAGCTCTTGTATTTTCTCAGTCTAACCTCCATAGGCGAACATCTTCCTACTAAGATATGAGCAAAATTTGAGTCATAGAAAATGAACTTTAAGTTAGAAAGGTTAAGAGGAAAGCTAATATAAGCTGTAAATGGTGACAGCTATATAAATTAGAATAGGATCCAGAAGAATTTTATTTTATTATTTGTTAGTTATTCAGTAACTAATACTTACTGAGTACCAACCACCCATCAGGTACTGGCAATGCAGCAGTGCACAAGACAGAGAAAGTCCCCACCCTCCTGGAGATTATGTCCCAAATAGAGGTGAAAGGCAAAGAAATTACCAAAAAAAAAAGAAAGAAAGAAATACAAGGACAATTGCAAAATTGGTATAAATTAGAAATTAAAAGGAATATCGATAGTGTAGCTAAAAATCTTTCCCTAAAGAAATCTAAGACCTAAAGGAAATGGAGCAAGCCATATAAAGAATATTCTAGACAGAGGCAATTTGTTTTAAGACCATGATCAGAAAAGAGATTGGCAGATGGGAGGATCTGAGGTGAGACCGGGGTGGCAGTAGGGCGGGAGAACAGAAGGGCACAAATGAAATGAAGAGTCATAAGGGTCGGTTCCTTGGAGGACGTTGACAACTTGGGGATGAGTTTAGATTTTCTTTTCCACATGTAGTGACCATCATTTAATGATTTTAATCAAGAGAAAAATTTTGCAATTGAATTTTAAGAAAATTACAGTAGCTGCTTCATGGAAGGTGGGTGAGTAAGATGAGGACAGAAGTTGGAAGGCGTGTTGGAGGCTCTTGCTATATTCCAAATGAGATGAAGGAGGCAAGCTAACATGATGGAGTGGGAAGGACAAGAAAGTGACTCAAATATTAGAGGTGGACTTAATAAATTTGCGGAAGGATGAAAGGTGAGAATTTTGAAGAAAAAAGAGGGATCAAAGACAATTTCTAAATTTGTAACTTGAACCACTGGAAGCATAGTTGTATTTGCTGACATGTGGAAGGCAGGAAGGAAGTGGGTGAGGGAAACAACAGGCTGAATCAAAAATTTAATTTTGAACAAGTCATGGTCGTTTCAAATGTAAGCCACCTGGTTGTGATGTTAAGAAGTTGGATGAGCAAGCCCAGAGGTCACTCAGAAAATTCAAGCCAAAGCCTAACTCCAAAGTCCGTGCTCTTTCCATTCTACTACAAAACCAGTAAAATAAGTCCTTCTGAGAACACTTAAGGTTTATTGCTTCTAACATTAATTTAACAATTAAACATAAAATTGCTTATAATTCATCTTTTTTAATTCCATCATATGGCTACATGTATTCTTACAGATTTCTTTGTAAGTTCCTGTGTTAAATCCATGCTTTTGTTTTACTTTTCCAAAGGAAGTAGGAAAGTAAGCCTTAAACTTCTAATCTGCCTTAGAGTACCTAGCACAGTGTTTTCCACCTGTAAATAACCAATAAATGGGTAGTTTGAGTGGCAATTCATGCTGGCAAATTGCATTTAATATTAAATTATATCCCATAATGCCTTGCCTGTTAATAATGTTTAAACATCATTTTTAATAAAGAAGAAATCTTTGGGAAATATTTTATTTGCACTTCTGCAAAATGGTGGTCATGAGGGCTGAGATTAAAAAAAAAAGGATCTAGAATCTTGTTGGGATAGTGTGCAGGTTATATTTTCATAATAACTTTAACTGTTTTTATTTTCACCAAATAATCAGAGTTTAATTATTTTTGGTATCTTTAAAAAAAAATCATTGGATTTCAGGAGCATTAGATTAGAAACTGGTTAAAAGAAAGAATGCTGAAAGAAGTCACTAGTTATCAGCTCAAAAACTAGTTGATGGCCTCTGGATCGAAGTGGCACTAGTGTTCCATAAGTTCATTAACAACCTGAAAGCTGCGGTGAATAGCAGGGAGGCAAATTTATCAAAACCGCATAATTATTCATACACTAAATATAGATGTCGTCAAGAATAAGGAGAGAGAAGAACTTCAGAAAGACCAAAAGCGGTTTAGTAATCAAGCTCCACAATGGCGAATGGAATTGAGTGTAGCAAGTTCAAGGTAAGACCTAGTGGAAGAAGCAATTCAGACTACTCATACACAGTACACTAATGGGATCTGAATCACCCACAGCCTCTCAAGAAAGAAACTGAGACGCCACCATCAATAACTCAAAAAGTATGCTGACTTGACATACAGGAAAAGATTTTAAAAAATAAATAGGATGTTGGGTTGAATTAAGAAGAAAATTGAGGACAATGTGAAAAATAATACATTTTTGTTATATATTAAAGCATCTTAATAGTCATTCAGGAAATACAGAATTAAAAAGTCACCTTTAATGTTTCCTCTAGTTATGAAGGCTTCATCTTTCTAAGAAGGTAAAAGGGAAACATGATCGGGGGTGGCGGGGATGGGAATCTAAGAACAATAAAATTATCCAAAAAAATTCTTAGAATTCCATACTGAAAACACAACAGATTTCATGTCTCCAGAAAAGCAGGCAAAACAGTAAGTGAAAAAAGATTGTGAATGGGAGAAAGAAAGTGAACGTGAATTTTTCATTGTTTTCTAAGTATTTGTGGACATACAAGTATTCTGGCATAAAAAGATATGACATGGTGAATGGATTTTTACAATAGGCCTTATTTAGACAGACTGGAAGCTGAGCTGGAGATCAGAACATACACATCGGCTTACATGACACTCCTTATCCAAGCCTTGTTATCCATTGTAATGTCTTTGTCATGTGTTCTAAAAAAAAAAGGACATTTTTAGTAACAGAGTATTTTTAACCATTAAGATCCTACTGGAATGCTTGACAGGAAATATCTTCATATTGAGAAATGATGATGAAAAAATATATGAGCACACATTTGCAACAGAAGAAGAGTCTGTTATAAGGTTATTTTATTAGTTGGGCCGTCACTGCAACTATCTGAATCCAAAGGGGTCTAGAAAATTTGTAACTATTAACATTAACAGGTGTTCATTCAGGATTGAAGGGAAGAAGCATGGTATATCCGACAGCCATGGTGGGAAAGAGACCCCTCTCAAAGTGAGAATTTGAACAGGATTTTTAAAAGGAGTTATTTAAAATTTGTGTTAAGAAAGCCCTGAAAGAGCAGTATTGACCTAGTAACAGCAGTTTCTCTATTACCCCTTGACCTACAGAGGCTAGGGGAAGTAGCAGATGTCAGAACCTAGAAAGAGTAGCTCTGTGAAAGCAATTCCTTGTAGAAACAGTTCTTCAGCAGTAGAACATAGCCACATAGAGCAACCTGGCAGAGAGAGGGGTCTGGGGGCAAGAAGTACCCCAGCCTTTACCTCCCTCCAGTGCATCTCATTGGCTCAGAGCTCAAAAGAGCTCATTAATAATGTTTGCAAAGATCAGGCTTCCATGTATAGAACAAGGAGAAGAAAAGCTAAGGGTAGCAGAGAGAACTGGCACATCTGGCATGTAGTAAATAATCAATGACACTTCAATGAATGAATGACTAAAAGATAAAAGCACTAAGTTGTGTACTAGTAGACAAAAAAGTGAAAGTATTAGTTTCTCAGTCACATCTGACTCTTTGTGACCCCATGGACTGTAGCCCACCAGGATCCTCTGTCCATGGAATTCTCCAGGCAAGAATATTGGAGTGGGTAGCTATTCCCTTCTCCAGAGGATCGTCCGCACCCTCAGATTGAACCTGGGTCTCCTGTATTGTAGGCAGCCTCTTTACCATCTGAACCACCAGGGAAGCCCCAGCAGTAGAGGATACTCTGATAATTGGAAAGTATGTGGACATTATGATTTTCATAATATCAACACAATCATTATGATAGGAGGAATTAAGTATGGGTGTGAAATGGATTTTTCCTCCAAAGAGGCATTCAATATAGTTGAAATAAACAATTAGCAAATTATCAAGAATCTAGACATTCTCATAGAACAGGAAAAAATATATCTGGCTGAAGATCAAATTAATTTGACTTAGTTCTTTAAAATAGCTATTTGCTCTCAACTGAGCACGCCCTTATTCCCTTTCTTCATGTACTTAAAGTTACAATAATTTAAATTATTGGTTTGCAGTGATTACTGTGTGGAGGAACTCTCAAGAACTGATTGATGACATTGATGATGTACTTTAAATGAAAGGCATCTATCTAGGTTGCCTCCCATTTTAGCAGAGTGTTGTTTTTGATAGTTTTATTCACCAAGTTTTAGAACATAATGTTTTCTGTAAAAAATTCCCAAAGCTTGAAACTCCAGCATGTCCCTCTACACAGAAAATAAGCCCCTTCTTTCAATCTACATTTCTGTCTACTTCAATCCCAGTGCCTTTGAATCCTGTACAGTGGCTCAGCGTTGAGGCTTTACATTTCCAAACAACACTGCCTCTGAGTTGACACCCCTTCTCACCTTGTTATACCTGAATTTTTTTACTTGAAACACCTGAAGAGAAATTCTCTCAGGCACAGGGTGCACTTTTCAGTGCACAAATAAATACTAATACAACAACAGGCAATTTGGAACATATATTTTTATAGTAAACAAACAAGCAAACAACCTGTGCTATTAGAACACTAGAGAAGTGCTATTTCATCTTAAGTTCAACACCTTCTTTGGCCGAGTGGTCATTGCTCTTGATGATTTGAAAGGCAAGTGCCCTCTTGTCTAATGTAATTTCTCTTTGTTTCTGTTTCCTTTACAGAACTTCAGATGTCTACTCTACTTTATGTCTTCTTCTTTGTGCACTTTATCTCCATGAGTCGATGACAAAGTCCTCTAAGCCTGAAAATGGACCTCACCCATTTTGTTGTGCCTGCAACACCCACAGTAGCACTTCCTTAGCATTCATAAATTTTAAAACTTGCATAATTACCCCATTGATCTCTTTCTCACTCCCTCCCTTCCTCTCTCCCACTCTCCTTTCTTATCTTTCTTTGAAAAGTTTAGTAGCTGCTACAACTGCAAAGATAGTTAATTCAGGAAAAAATATATATATACTAAAAAGTATTAATACATGCTGCTTAAAAAGCTTAAATCGTTTGTCTGCTCCAAATCAGCTGCTAACTATAAATATTCCCAGGAAACCTCTTGCCAAACAAGCTCTTGCTTAGAATCATAAAGGAATGAAGTCCATGAAGAATAAGGGGCTTGTATCAGGGGTTCTCACAGGATACATTGGATTTCCTGAAGCCACAAGCACAGGGAATGAGATTTTGCAGACAAGAAACCAAATGGGGAGATGTTTTCTTGTTTTACTAAAGTTCCATAAAGGCAAGAATAACACGTATGACAATGACAACAGAAACAACAGCGAACATTCATTAATCATTCACTATTTGCCAAACTCTATTCTAAGTGAACACCTTATTAGCTCATTTATTCCTCACAACCACCTCTGGCTTCTTTCTGTTATTACTGACTGTAAATCCAGCACCTATCACAATACACAGAAAATAGTTTAAAAAAAACTCGCTAAATTCACAGTGCTAAATTTATTTTTGCTAAGTAAATAGATATATAGATGGATTACTTAAATATTTTGAAATAAATGATCACCTAGAGATTAGGCAATGCCATTAAACACATGGAGTTTATGACCATTTCTGCCACAAGCAACATGCAATTTTCGCCAGTCAATTTTGCCTTTTTGGACTTTTCATTTTCTCTCCTATAAAATCAGGAAATTAGATTATTATGAAGATATGGTCTAACTCAATAAATGGTATGATTATGAGTTGATCTGAATTAAACTTTTCAAGATGGGTTTTGAAATAACCTAACCTAGAAGGCCCATAGGGATGTGACTTTTCTTTATAAAATTATTTATTTTCTATGCATTGAGGCTCAATAATGGTCACTAAAGCTATCTTTACTGTATTTTCCAGCTCCAAATGAAAGATGGAGATATACTATCATCTCTATGGATGTCACAGAGCTAGAGTCAACTTGTTACTTCTTTTCCAGAAACCTTCTGCTCCTACCCTCAAGCAGTCCTGTTCTCTACTCCCATGGGCTAACAGCTGAACATGTGCCTTACAGAAAAAGCAAGTCTGGATTCAGAACTTTCACACCAGCATGTCAGTTTACTTCCTGCCTGCCTAAACTTCAAACCCTACATATCCTTTTTTCAACTCAAAGCATAGGGTATCAACGTTTCCAATATTCATCAGACAATTAAATCATGAATTGAGTGTGAGCCACTGCTGGTCTAAAGTTGGTTGGAGACATCTGATATATAAGCAATGCTTCCAAATGGGTTATGAACAACCATTCCTTCCCAATATCTAAACTCTATCTCTGTGTTAACCCATAACAACTGAAAGATCTGTATCTGAGTCACATAACCCCATCTTCCCTTCCTTCTCCTACTGAATTAAAATTTATATTTATTCTTCAATGTTGTAATTAAGAGAAATAAGATCCATCAGAACATTGAACTTAATAGCAGAAATTCTGTCTACTTCATAACAAGCACTACTTAAAGACAAACTTGCAGGTCTTAGGTCTTTTGGGGGAAAAATTTAGAGAGCATCTAGTCATAGTTCAAGGAGGTAAAAGAACATGGCCCAGAACGGTCTCTGGATTGTGGGATCGTCTTTCTGAAAGATGTTATCAGTTGACATATGTGGAGAAACCCAATTAGCTATTCCCAAGTCACAGTTCCTTTTCCTTCTGGGAACCAGCAACATTACATTTTCTGGCTTCCCTTGTGGTTGGGTGTGGCCAGTGGCATTTGTGCAGAGGTGATTTGCTTCTTCTGTGCCCTACATGGTCCATACTTTTCCTTCTCTTGACTGCACCCCGATCCAGATGGTTCAGCAGACAATTCTGCTACAGTTATATGCTGTTATTCAATAATTCAAGATTTCCATGGTTAAATAAGTTTAGGCAAGTCTGATGCTGCTGCTTCTGCTAAGTCACTTCAGTCGTGTTCGACTCGGTACCACCCCATAGATGGTAGCCCACCAGGCTCCCCCGTCCCTGGGATTCTCCAGGCAAGAACACTGGAATGGGTTGCCATTTCCTTCTCCAATGCATAAAAGTGAAAAGTGAAAGTGAAGTCACTCAGTCGTGTCTGACTCTTTGTGACCCCTTGGACTGCAGCCTACCAGACTCCTCCATCCATGGGATTTTCCAGGCAAGAGTACTGGAGTGGGGTGCCATTGCCTTCTCCATAGGCAAGTCTAGGCCAAGCAAAATTAAAATGCTTTGGATAATTTTAAAATTCAAATATAATGTACTGAGTCTCTAGGAAAGCACTAAGCCATTAAGAATGTCTCAAATTTTAGTCTCAGAAATGTTTGTTTTCTTCCAAAAAAAAACATCACCTATCAGCATACAGAAAGTAAAAGTGGAATTAGCAGAGGCATGGGAATGGGGTGGAGGGATATTCACTTCTGATGCCCTTCAGTTAAACCATGGGTCACATCCAAAATGCTTCAAAGGCAATAATAAATAGAAACACAAATGCATCCATTAGGAACAGGTTCCTAGCAACTGCCATTTTTAAGGAGTGATCTTTAGTGATTTCAATGGTGAACTCAAAATTTCAAGATTTCTCACCTAGTTTTTCTACAGAATAATAAATAACAATTATTTTATTTTCATTATGCATACTACATAACACCAGTCTTGATACTGTAATAATTTCTGAGCACACCTGTCACTTCCTGTGTTCTCCATATTACTAGAAAATACAGATGCACCTGTGTAGTGTGGTGTGCTGGGAAAAGTGATGAAGCATGAGGCTGGGTAGATGGATTTACCCCAGCATGTATGGGAAACCACCATATTACTTAACTATTCCATCACCACATCCTTTAAAATGAGTTCTGTAATCCATTTAGTGCTAATATGGAGCATCACACTATCAAATGTGTATTCAGAATGTGAATCTTACCTTCCTGGACAAGATGCTAAACCCAATATATCACGTCCATAAGGCAGAGTTGGAGAGAAAAAAAAAAAAAAAAACCACGTAGCAGATGGAATAGTATGAGACACAGTCATGCCAAAGCCATATTAGCTACGTTACTAACAAATCATTCACATAAAGAAGTCAGTCTCAGAGCTCCTTTTAAACAATCCATTGTTTGTATGACCTCAGTGCCCAACTGAATGGAATTATTTGATACTTCACAAATAAATCCTTGTGCCTAAGGATGGCAAAGTATTTTGTTCAAATTATCACACTGACTTCTTCAACTTGCTAATCCTTTACCTCCTCATCGTGAATGGTCAGAGAAGCAAGGTGATGATGGTGATGATGACAACAGCAGCCACAAAAACAACTATATCTATAGGACTCTTAAGATGTGCTAGATGTACTTTGTGTATGCAGCATCGCCTCACTGAATCCTCATGACAATCCTACTAGGTTTATTATCCCCATCTTTACAGGTAAGGAACCTGAGATATAGAGCAATCAGGGACTGTCTGAAGCTCACATAGCCAATATGGAAAAGACTTGAGACAGAGGCTCACATTTTGACAGAGACAGACATATTTCCTGGCATCAGCATAGGTTTTAATTTGGTTCTACGTTTTATAGCCCTTTGACCTTGGGCAAGATATTTGATTATTCTGACTTTCAGCTTTTTTATCTGGAATGTAGAAAGAATAATCCAGGTTTTACGGGGTTTGCTTCTTTATTTTTTTGGTATTGGTGAGAAATAAATAAGATACAGTTTATAGAACATGTGACATCAATTATTGTGTGTTAGTTGCTCAGTCATGTCCAACTCTTTGTGACCCTATGCACTATAGCCCACCAGGCTCCTCTGTCTCTGTCTATGGAATTCTCCAGGCAAGAATACTGGAATGGGTTGTCATTTCCCCACTCTAGGGGATCTTCCCAACCCAGGGGTTGAACACAGGTCTCCCAAATTGGGTGCAGATTGTTTGCTGTCTGAGCCACCAGGGAAGCCCAATGAAGCACATCAATTAAGTACTTAATAAGTGATAGCTGCTATTACTAACTATGGTTTCCTAAAGAAAGGAAATAGTCCCATGAAAAGTAATAATATTTGAGGAGAGTAGCAGGCAAAGCCTGGAGTGGGGAGATGGAGGGGAGAGAGAGCGTTCAATTCAAGGAAAGGCTGGCTTTGCTTTCAAAATCAACTTGCACAGCTCCCAGGAAGCTGACACCTGGATGTCCAAGCTCAGGTTCCACGATGCCCCCTGGTGGTCTGAGGGTCCTCTGGACCTGGGGATTAAGAGCAGCTTTATCTCATTGTATAGGTGGGTCTCCAGAGCTACTTAGAGAAAGGGGCTAAATGGGAAGCTGCCCCTCAGCAGGCAGCTGCCTGGGTGCCCTGCTTCTATTCAACACTAACTTTATTAAGATATCAGAGTCGGAGCAGGTAGGTGGCTGCAGGGAAAACCGTGAGTGGGCAAAACGGTGGGGGGAGGCACTTAATAAAAGATATTTCTTTTCCTTTTTTTAATCTAAGTCTGGCAGGAACACCATTAAAAGGTGATTGAAAGTTGGTGATTTTTTTTTTTTAAAGAAAAAGCACTTTCTCCTTCTAAAGAGAAAAGAAAGATGCCCATTTTCCCCAATTCACTCAGTGCACAGAATGTTTTCCTCTAGGTATTCATCCAATTAACTGGTCAGACAGCTGGAATCTGATACAGGGAATAAACAATTCTTCAAAGAGAAGCCACTCAGCGCTTTTCTTTGAGGAACTCTCTCCCCCCAAAATGCACCCCTCCTCACTCCCTCTTTCCTTTTTTTCCCTTGTCCCCTATAATCCCAGGTCTGGCCTGGATGTCACAGCTTCAGAACTGAGAACTGTCATCTGTGGTCTGCCACTCTCCCCACTGTGCCAGGAATGACACTTTAGTTCTGTGTTAATTGCCCTATTGCAGCTCGGCTATCGGCCAGGGCCTGTCTTAGATTTACTGATTGCAGACGTGAGTGGAGTGAGTGAGCAAGCATGCAGGGGTCGGGGCTCTGAGGGACCAAGTTCAAGGGCACCGAATGGTACAGACACATAAACAAGGGAATGGTATGTAAGCAATAAAGACATAAAGGTTAGGATCAGGGCTGGCAGTACAATAAACAGCTGTGATAACCCAGTTTGTTTATAGATAAAGAATTTACAGTAAAATCTTCAACTTGCAGCCTACATTTAACACTTTAAGAGACATATAACTTCTTTATATATTTGCTGGCTCCATCATCACACTCTGCAAACATCTGTGGCCATCTCAGGGATTTTTCTCCCCTTTCTTTCCAACATTAGAAGTGTACAGTCATCACAAGATCTAGAAATAGAAGCCAAATCCAAAATCTCAGTGTTTGCTAGCAGCAGCTACAAATTCCAAAAGACAGCTACTTCTAGCTGCTACTGTTCTGGTGTCCCATTCAAAATCTCTATTTTTCAAGCTGCAAAGTGTTCTTTTGCACTCCATTTTTCCTAATATTATTTTAATATACATAAGTAGAATAAGTAAAAGTTCATTACAATGCCTATAAATTTGACTCTATGTATATTGTCCTAATTCTTTTATTAAAAGAAATGGATTTCAGAGAATAGACAAGCATTTGGTGAAAGTACCACGGCCAGTGCTTCTTAACTGTCCTAGGAGGCCCCCATCAGAAGTACAATATATTGTACTGTAACTATTGATCCAAATGGCTACATTTCTAAAGCAGAAAATGATTGTGTAGTGAGAGCAGTGCAGAGGGGCAGTAAAATGCCCTCCAGTATATAAAGACATAAAGATTAAAGTCACCCTGTAGATTCCCTTTAACTCCTCCAAATCCGCTGTGTAATGTGTTCTTTTAGGATAAATCAGAACTTGGTACAAATTAACATGACAGGGATGGCGTTTGTAAATAAAAATGCTTCACAGCATTGTCCAGACCCGACCAAGTTCATTTTGCTTTAAATACATGGCAAGACTGTTAATTAAAACCCCAGATGTCAAAAAAGGAACATCTGACTATCTTGAAGGCAAAACAACACCCCCCAGATTTGTCAGACAGAACACGTATTCTGGGTAAGGAACTGAGACATCAGTACACAGGATGCCCTACAGTGTTAATACCAACAGTTTTCGAGGCTATGGTTAGTCTTCAAATTCTATAAAGTTAGAGTGTTTTTCAAAGGACAGGTGGAATCTGATGAATGAGATTTTAAATTGTACTGTGCTGAAGGGTGCTTCTTGTTTAACCCTTTGCTGTCTCTGCCTTCTGCTAGAGTAAGCTGTCACTTAAATGGTTTTTAGATGAATTGTATTTAAATAATACGCCATACAGTTTGGTTTTTAAGAGTTATGAGCAAATTAGCATTTAAGTTATTGTGTGATTGGAAAGAGGAGTCTTTCTGGCTTTGATCTGGTTTCACACTAGAAAGAGCACAAAGGACATCCATATTTTAAAATAGCCTCAGAACACAGATGACTGAGCCAAGACTTGCACTAAACATATTGAAGTTTAGGGTTATTATTTGTTATTACTTTAATTAATAAAATAGCTTGTTTTAACCAGTGTTCCCCTGTGTGTTGAAGTACCAGTTTGTGTCAAAAGGAATCTATACATTGACTGTACTTACAAAGATCTGAATGAAAAAATTTAATGACTCTGCGGATACCAGTCTTGGCCTTAAAAGTAGCAATCAGAATTGCCATTTATGGTTCAAAACATTCCAAGACCTTGTGAAGGACTGTGATCTGCAGAGGAAAATGTTACATGGAGTTGGAGGCACCCTCCATGTTCTCCCACCTCCGTCACTCACAGAGATGCTCTGGGTGAACCAGGTTGTGGTGAGAGCTGGCAGGCTGGATTCTCTCTGAGGAGAGAGGCAGAAGGAAGCGTGGCTGGAGGGAGCTTCCCAGGCCACAGGGAGACCACCAGTGCCTAAAGCTGGCGCTGACCTGACAGCATTTCTGCACTTAGAAGAAATGAAGAACTCTAGCAGAAAAGAGACAGAGTCAGAGAGATAAGAGCTCAGAAGAAGGGAGGGAAATAAAGTTGGGAAAGGAGAGTAAGGCAGGCAGCATGTCCCTCCTTCTGCCTCAAGGCAGCTGCACAAGAAGAAATTCCATCCATTTCATGATGCCATTGCATGATGTGATTATTTAGGTGTTCACTAGATTCTCTGATAAATACAAATGAACAAGACATGCTTACCAGTTATGCATTTGGATACTGGACAAACCCTTCTCTGAAAAGCTGTCTGGGGTGAGGGGCACCAAAGAATCTGCATTGAGTAGCACTCTGGAATTCTTCCTTCCCTCCTTTCTTGGGTCTATCAGAGCCACTGTGAAGACTTGGGAACTGGGATGTAACCATATACCTGAGAACTTTACAGCTGAGGTTTGAAAATGATGGTCCTATGACCCAGTGAGTAGTGTATTACTACAGAAATTTGTTTTCTATTAAAATTCAATAAATGACCAAGATCTGGACTAATCCCCCGCCAGGGTTCATTTTCATCACAGGTTCCTGCTATTTTCCCAATGCCTTTTGCTCTGCCCTTCTTGCTACATATGGAAAACCTATATCAAGATGGTTGTCATGGCAATGAAAAGATTTGCATGTGTCTTATCTATCTATTTAAATACCTTCTTATGGTTTATAACTACTATAATACCTCCCTCCAGCTCCACTTATCACTAATTTAGAGTTAGCTTGGTGTATCTGAGGTCACTGACACCATCTGAAGCATGTTGTCTAGACAACTCTGAAGTCACTGACCATGAGGGTGATTGCTTTATGCGAATAAAAACGGTGTAGTAGTGATTCGTGCCATGGCCTACCTTGAAATCTAAATGGATAGCTGTGACCATGTCCCTTCTAAAGATATTTATGTCAGGATAAGGAAAATACAAAAGAGAAAAGAACTTTGAGTTTCTTTTCTCATGCTCAGTGCTTTTCTTCTTTGTCTCCTTCCTTGCCAAACTCCACTACTTTCTGAAGTTGAATCATCATTTTCAAGGTTTTGACTATAAACGCACTCAGTATAAAATGTTGCAGAGAGTTTGTCTTGATGTAAAAATTGCAGGTCCAGTAAGATTCTGATTTGTGTAATTTATTTATGTATTTATTTATTTATTTTATTATCCTCAAGGTTCTCTTCTTTAGTCTTCCCACCTTGTAAGTCCCACTTCTTTTTCCTTAGCACAATATCTTGTCATTTGGCAAACTAAGGAAGTACAATCTTAATTATAAAAAGCACAGGACTTCCCTGCTGGTTCAGTGCTGAGGACATGGGTTTGATCCCTGGTCCAGGAAGATCCCACATGCTGCAGAACAACTAAGCCTGTGTACCACAACTACCGAGCCTGAGCTCTAGAGCCTGGGAGCGACAGCTACTGAGCTCACATGCTGCAAATCCTGAAGCCCATGCACCCGGGAGCCTGTGCTCCACAAGAGAGGCCACCACATGAAAGGCCCATGAGCCACAAGGAAGAGTAATCCCCATTCACTGCAACTAGAGAAAACCCACAGGTAGCAATGAAGACCTAGTGCTGCCCAAACTAAATAAATACAAATTTTAAAAAAGCATAGCTCACATTAGTAATGGGTTTTCCAGGTGGCCCTAGTGGTAAAGAAGTCGCCTGCCTATGCAGGAGACACAAGAGATGTGGATTTAATCGCAAGCTTGGGAAGATCCCCTGGAGAAGGGCATGGCAACCCACTCCAATATTCTTGCCTGGAGAGTCCCATGGACAGAGGAGCCTGGTGGGCTACGGTCCATTGGGTCGCGGAGTCAGACACAATTGAAGCAACTTAACACAGCATGCATATTAGTAGTAAAATACCATTAAATAATCCTTTTCTGAAAGGACAATACATAAACCTAAAGGAGACCCCACCTCTATACCCTTCAATAAACAGTACAGTGCACTGGGTGTGAGACCAACTTAATCACATTTGATCTTGTCCCATCTAAGATGTGGCTCCTCTAGGCCTCTTTGGATAAAACCTACTTGTAAAGGTTTCCTAAGACCTGCTCATTAACATTCTTCTAGTAAAGTGTGGTTCAGAGCTCATAGAGATTAAAAAAAATAAAAAAAACTTATCTAGAAAGTCTAGTGGTTTGGTAATACAATGATTTTCTATCTGCCTTTGAATTCTGTGCAATGCTCACAAGCAAGAAATTCTTACAGATATTTGTAGGCCTAGGTAATGTTACCCTGCTCTTGGAGTAGCACATTAAGGGCCATTTTACCCTGACAATAAAGTGAGACTCTGTTTACATATTGGACTACAATCACTGTTTGACTAATCTCTAAAGGGTAGATTTTTCTATTGCATTTCAATAGCTCATCTACTTCAAACTGTTGTGAACTTTCTAAAGATGTGTTTTCATTTATAATAGCAGATCTTGCAGTGTGGTAATCTGGAATTGAAGTTTCAGTGACAGATTCATTCAACTAGCACTTTGCATGAGGCATTACTGCAAACATTATTTTTTTTATAAAAAAAAATATAAAAGTGACAAAACCTTCCAAAGATAATTTCTGCAATTTAGTAAACTAAGGACTTCAAGTCAGGCATCAGTTTCCGGGTGTTTTTCATAATGGATTTCACAGCAGATGACCTGACAGGCAATCTCATGAACTGAGCGGTGCTTTGCGGCGTATATACAAACTGCTGTCAGAAGCGCTGGGAGTCACCCTTCCTTTCACATGACATGCCTGCAAGTTAAGCACAGCAAATGTCCAGAGGTCCAGACTGACCCCTTCACCTCCCGTCTGGGAAACATTCCTGCTCTGAGCCATTCATTCCTGACAACAAACAGAGTAGAGGCATGGTGCTTGTTTTCAAAGGCCCGCAGAAGCAGGGATGAATGAAGCATATCTAGCACCACAATTGCTGGCAAGGGCTGTGAATCAAATTGCAACCCTGTGCCCTAGAAGGGGAGAGTAGAGAAGAGAAGAAAGAGCAAGATGAAAGGGAGGAAGAGGAAGGTAGCAATGCCAGATAAAACAACTCTACCTTTTGTTTCCTCTAATTTGTTGCCTTCTCTCCTCCAGCTTCTGCCTTACCCATGTCTACCACACACGTCACAAGTCTATTATAGTGTATACAAGTATATGATATATGCGGCACTCTGCTCAACTTGATGGTTTAAGTGGAAAAACACCAATTTCTGTAGAAGTTTTGAAGTATGGCTATCCATACCACAACAATGAATTCGAATACCCAGTTCTTCCTCCAAAAACAATTATTTCTTTGTATTTCCTTATATTTTATAATATTTTCCATTTATTGCATTATAATCTTGAGGCTTTATCCTTATCTTTCCCATCACTCAGCAGTATCTGGGACTGCATAAAAGTTGGACACTGCATTTTTCCTAAACTAGAACTGTTTGTGTTTATCTGTTGTTGGACAAATGAATCTATTTCTGTGTCATGGGTCGTTACAAGTCATTTCTGCCCTTGCAAAATGAAACACAGAATTGACTAAGTTGAAAATACAATTTTACCTAAAAGTACATGGTCCTATATGTTATTGGCAATCTTTATCTTTTTCCAGAGTCCACTTCACTGTGAAATCTCTAACCAATGGGCAATCATTTTAATCAAATAGAACCAGTCAATATGCTGTTCATTTGCATCATGAAAATGGCCTGGAATGTCAGGAAAAAGAAAAATGTCCTAGTGAAGGATTCAGGAGAAGACTGTTGTTCTAGCCTTGGCACTTACTAGTATCACTGTTATCTCTAACTTTTCATAAAATAGAAATAGCCAATTTACAGCTGGACAGGTCACTTATTCTCTCTTGATGACACTTGTATGTGGAAATGTTTTGAAAATGGTAAAATACCATGTTAAATGCATGGTAATAACCATCAGAACAGTTCATCACCATCACTCCATTGTAGACCACTCAACTACCAGATTGACAGTTACAAAATACAAATAAATTTTAAAAAATGATTGATTTTATGACTGCCTAGTCACAACATTTAAATAGGGAGATATCACTAGTAATAGTAGTTATCTTAGAAATAGATAAATATGTAAATATCCCAGGTTAAATAATAAGAATAGGAAATATTAAGTTCAAAACCAGAGTAAATTAGTTTTGTTTTTTTTTTTTCCAAAGACTCAGAATTCAGAGAGGGAGCCATAAACTCAACTTAATTTTTCAAAAATCTTGAGAAAATAAAATAATAATGTAGCTTAGTTTGGTTTACATTGTAAGTCTTTTGGAAAAAGAAAATCAGACCACTCTCAGTATATTCTGCTGAATCATTTTATGCTATTTGGAAGTTTTAAATCATCTGAATACTTTCGTATCCAGATTAGTGCCCAGGCCAAAAGTTTTGTTTTACAACTGTCTACTTATCCAATTGATATACATTCTTCTGATAATTATTCCCAAAGTAATGTTTGGGTTTACTTTATTAAGCTATTTCCAAAGACCTCTGAGAAAGGAATAGGAAGCAAAAATGTTAGCTATCCTTTAGAACAACACATTTATTTGAAATTAAACCATCAAAAACTACTCTTGTGAAAAGTGTTTTGGAGAACTTAAGCAATTAGCTCCACATAGTCAATAGGACTTCAACTATATTTCAATCCTATT
Source organism: Moschus berezovskii (assembly GCF_049115385.1). Classification (NCBI taxonomy): domain Eukaryota; kingdom Metazoa; phylum Chordata; class Mammalia; order Artiodactyla; family Moschidae; genus Moschus; species Moschus berezovskii. The sequence continues at coordinate 65,283,972 of NC_142470.1, read as the reverse complement.
AATATGGAGATCTCAGAAAAATGTTAAATTAAATCCCTGTTTAACAGACCTCACCTGGTGTTTCATAAATTGTCAGATAAGGAATAGGAATCCTTGGGATCCCAGTGAGTCCTAGATTCAGTGGCAAAATCAATGTCTACAGGCACCATTCTCTTCCTGTACAACAGTTAATGATTTGATTCAAAATATATTAAACTGCAGATGGGCAGGGTTGCAATAGCAAATACTGCCCAGTGTTGGTGAGAGCATAGAACAAAATAATCTCCCCAGAGAAGGAGACTAAATGTTCTCAATGTATTTGGAAAAGTTTGGCACTATCTGGTAAAGTTAATTTTGTATATATCCTTCAATTGTTTAATTCCACTTTTAAATAGAGAAAGTCTTGGTCACCAAGAGATATTTCCCAGAATTCATAGTAGTATTGTTCGTAAGAGTCAAAATATTAGAAAATAAATATCCATAGACCATAAAATGAATGCATTTAGTGTTGTGTACTTATAAAATGAAGCACTAAATAATGGTAAAAATGAATGAAATGCAGTTACAAATACTGGCATGTATGAATCTTTAAAAACTAATAGTAGATGAAAGAAACAAATCACCAAAGCATACATACAATATGATTCCATATGTATAAACTTAAAAAAATAACATATTATTTAGGGATCTAAACAAGTGTAGGAACACTAAAAAGATAAGAAAATATTCATAGAAAAAGCGAAGTACTAATAGCAGTTATTTTATGATGTGGAAAGGACTCATTGGTAAAAGATTATTGAGAAGAATAGATAAAAAAAATCTCAAAAAGACCAAAATTTATGTGTTGAAATATTAATCCCTACACCTCAGAACGTGGCTGTATTTGAATGTAGGACCTTTAAAGAGGTGATAAATTCAAAGGCCATTAAGATGGGCCCTACTCCCATGTGACTGGTGTTCTTATGAGAAGGGGAAACTTGGACACACATGGACTTCAGGGATGTGTACAAAGAGGAAAGATCAGGAGAGGACACAGCGAAAAGACAATCATCTGCAAGACAAGGGAAGAGGGCTGAGGAGAAATCAAACCTGCTGACACCTTAACCATGGACTGCTTAGCTTCCAGAACTGTAGAAAATACATTTCTGTGGTTTATGCCACTAAGTCTGTGATATTTTGTAAAATACAGAGATGTAAACAAAAGTAGGAAAACTATAAAGAGGAAGAAAACTATTTTACAAAATTTAAGTAGCAGTTATACCTTGATGGGGAAGGAAGGCACTGGCAAACATGTAATTGATAATACAGAGTATATGGAAAATTCCCCAAAAATCATGCTGCATGAGAAGCACGAAGCCCACCAGTCCCTATGAGGCTGGTGGGGTGGGGGGAGGGAGTTTTGGGGGGCAGACTTAAGAAGAGAAGGATAAAGGACAAAGGACACTAAGAAAAAGACATTTAAAAGCTAGGAAAACCAGGGAAGTGAGTTGACTTTTAGAGGCAAGAAGTGTGAATCAAATGGCAAGGGACGACAAATGATGACAACTGGATGGTGCTGATTAAGTAAGTAACCAGGGAGTCATGGGGGCAAGTGTTAGGGCCATTTCAATGAGCAGCGAGGGCAGAATCTGATCTCCATGGGCTGCAGAAGAAATGAGAGGTAAGGAAGAAGAGAACAAGTTTTGCAGACTCTGAAGAACATGACTGTAAAGATAAGCTGTGAGCTAGAGCAGTAGCTGGTGGGGAACTTTGAACTATAGAGACTTTGTTCATTTCTGTTTTAAGATTAAGAGCGCCTAGAACTTGCATTTAATGACAAGAAAAATCAGTGGAGAATAGAACTGAAAATATACAAGGGAGAAGTCTTCATCAAAACATAAAAATGAATTTTCTCTCTAGTTAAACATAGCTGAAGTTTTAATGAAAAACTCTCACAGAGATTAGAATGATACAACTTTGCCTTTTAAAAGAATGCCATATATCTCTCACCCAATGAATGTCTTGAGAGTCCAGAAGATTGTGACAATCTAAGTTGGTTTTCTGCTTGCTATAACACTCCAGAAAACAACTGACTCCTATCTCCCATCATTTTTTAGAATGGTTAAAAAATAATCTATTTCTGAAGGCAAATCTAATAGCAAGTTATTTTGCTTAAATCATGCGGCCCCTTGGGGAACATGACTCCAACAGAAAGAAATTAAAACAAAAGCAAGCTTATGGACAATGCATACCAGCTTTACATATTTTGGAGAACGTGAAGATTCTCAGTGCAGAAGAGAGCAAGAGCTAGAAGCTACACACTCCAGGGTCTTACACTGAAGTGTCATGAGAAAGATGCCAAGATAGTACAGAGGGCAAGGAAGAGGGGTCAACATCTGAGCAGCCCATGGGGCCCCTTTCTGAGCAGCCCCTTTCTCAGCCTTGGCCAATCAAGATGGCAATTCTGTGAGCAGTCACTGTGTATGGAACAATAACTGCAGGGAACAGAAACTGGTAGGCAGCTCACTGAAGATGGCTTCATCTTTTGGGGGGATTTTCTATAGAGGAGGACCTTCTATTGAGGAGAGCCAGGTAATCACTGGCCAAACTCCCCCATATACCAATTATCCACACATTCTCTGAGCTTATAGCGTCAATTAACTCTCTGATAATTCAAAGAAAGTATAGGTTTAATCAATCTATAGCTATGTAACAAAATTGTATCATCTTTTCATTAATTTGGGAGCAAAAGCATCATCATATTCAGAGTACAGCCCATTAGCTCCAAAGGAAATCCTTGTTTCAATGTAGGATTTAATGGAGGACCCTGATATCACAAGGAGGATTTTTATTAAGAATCATTATCAATTCAGCTCAACTTGAAATGGTAACTTCACCTTCATAAAGATACATGCGTGTGGACACAATTGTGGAAAGCAGAATTCTAAGATGACCTCTTATGATCCACACTCTTGTATAATCACCTGTTCTTAAGAGCAGACAGGACATGCCACTTCCTTCTAACCACTAGACTATGGCAAAGGTGATGGATGTTACTCTTGTGGAAGGATTTTACTGATATAATTAAAGCACTGTATAGGCTTTAAATAAATCAAAAGGTAGATTATCTTGGGTAGGCCCAGCCAAATCAGGTGAGCTATTGACAAGAAAGTCTAAAGTTTAGAGGCTCCATCTTGCTGGACATAATGAAACATGCCACCATGAATTCTACAGCTGCAAAAGATGAATTATGCTAACAAACTGAGGGAGCTTAGAAGCAAATCCTTCTTAAGTTGAGTCTCTGATGAGAATACAACTCAGCCATCATCTTGCCCACAGCTTTTTGAGATTCTGATCAGAGGATCCAGATACACCATGCCTTGATGTATGACCCATGGGGACTATGAGATAATAAATGTTTATTATTTTAAGCCACTAAGTTTTTGTCAATGTGTTAAACAGCAATTAAATCTAATAGTATAGCCAAAACACTCCTGGGTCTACCTGTGGCATTATATTACTCAAGGTGTTATAAGTAACAGAAGTCAACTCTGGTTAACTTACTAACCAGAGGTTATGGGCTTCCCTGGTGGCTCAGGTGGTAAAAAATCTGCCTGTAATGCAGGAGACCCAGGTTCAATCTCTGAGTTGGGAAGATCCCTTGGAGAAGGGCATGCAACCCACTCCAGTATTCTTGCCTGGAAATTCCCATGGACAGAGGAGCTGGGCGGGCTACAGTCCTTGGGGTCGCAGAGTCAGACATGACTGAGCGACTAACACTTTCATATCACAGCTCACATAAACTCCAAAAGGGTTGGGGAAACAAGGCTTGCAACCTATATAGTTAGAAACAATCCTCTGAATCACACAGGAGGAATGGCCCCATGAAGATACAATGGCTGGAGCCACTGGGCCGCACTGACTCCAGTTCATACAATCAGCATCACCCAAGCTGGTCATGGGAGTCTACTATTATGGGCTTCCCTGGTGGCTCAGAGGTTAAAGCGTCTGCCTGCAATACGGGAGACCTGGGTTCGATCCCTGGGTCGGGAAGATCCCCTGGATCCACGAGGTCGCAAAGAGTTGGACACGACTAAGCGACTTCACTCAGGGAGTCTACTATTAAAGCTACTGCTGCTCTGGAAAGCACATGTAACCACTGACTATCGCCAGCCACATGAGGATCCCTATTTTTTTTCATTAATATGCTGCTGCTGCTGCTGCTAAGTCACTTCAGTCGTGTCCTACTCTGTGTGACCCCATAGACAGAAGCCCACCAGGCTCCCCCGTCCCTGGGACTCTCCAGGCAAGAACACTGGAGTGGGTTGTCATTTTCTTCTCCAATGTGTGAAAGTGAAAAAATATGCTGCTGCTGCTAAGTCACTTCAGTCGTGTCCGACTCTGTGTGACCCCATAGACGGAAGCCCACCAGGCTCCCCTGTCCCTGGGACTCTCCAGGCAAGAACACTGGAGTGGGTTGCCATTTCCTTCTCCAATGTGTGAAAGTGGAAAGTGAAAAGTGAAAGTGAAGTCGCTCAGTCGTGTCTGACCCTTAGCGACCCCACGGACTGCAGCCTACCAGGCTCCTCCATCCATGGGAATCAGTTCCTGGAGTCAGCAGGTCTGACTGTAGTAGCAAGGTCTTGTGCCTAAGGTAGAGGCCCACCACTTAGTTGCCAAGAACACTCAAGAAACTTGTTGTTCAGTAACTCATTGTGTCCAACTCTTTGCGACTCCATAGACTGCAGCACGCCAGGCTTCCCTGTTCTTCACCATCTCCCAGAGCTTGCTCAAACTAGTGTTCATTGAGTCAGTGATGCCATCCAACCATCTCATCCTCTGTCGTCTTCTTTTCCTCCTGTCTTCAGTCTTTTCCAGCATCAGGGTCTTTTCTAATGAGTCGGCACTTCACATCAGGTTGCCAAAGTTTTGGAGCTTCACTTTCAGCATCAGTCCTTCCAATGAATATTCAGGATTGATTTTCTTTAGGATTGACTGGTTTGATCTCCTTGCAGTCCAAGGGACTGGAGTTCTGAGATGTCCTATTAGGAGGCTGCTCCTGCTGCTGCTAAGTCACTTCAGTCGTGTCCGACTCTGTGTGACCCCATAGACGGAAGCCCACCAGGCTCCCCCGTCCCTGGGATTCTCCAGGCAAGAACACTGGAGTGGGTTGCCATTTCCTTCTCCTATGTGTGAAAGTGAAAAGTGAAAGTGAAGTCGCTCAGTCGTGTCCGACCCTTAGCGATCCCACGGACTGCAGCCTACCAGGCTCCTCCATCCTTGGGATTTTCTAGTTAAGAGTACTGGAGTGGCTTGCCATTGCCTTCTCCGTATTAGGAGGCAGAGTTTGTTAAATAAGATGGCTATTCTCTAACATAGGTTTCCCATGTGGCACAGTGGTAAAGAACCCACCTACCAATGCAAGAGATGCAGGTTTGATCCCAGGGTCAGGAAGATCCCCTGGAGTGAGAAATGGCTACCTCCTCCAGTTTTCTTGCCTGGAAAATCCCATGGACAGTGGAACTTGGCAGGCTACAGTCCATGGGTTCATAAAGAGCCAGACATGACTGAGCAAACATACTCTCTAATACAAGAAAATGGCTTCAGATGCTAGGAGGCCAAAATGAATGTTTATTTCCCTTGCATTACTGTCTCGAAAAATTTTTACGTTATCTTCCAAAAATGTGGGACAGGAGCTCACTTTGAGTAGTTTCACAGGTTAGTTTTAGTAAATTACCCTCTCCAAGCTCCAGTCCTCAAATTATACAATCCTGAGGATATTTAAATAAATAATTACACCCCAAGACAGAGCAAATGTAGATCCTTTTTATCAGTCAGATTTTTTTCTTATTTGGTTTTCTGCTACTGTTAAATCACTGCATAAGACCTGTAGTGATTTTCATGGAATATATTTTATTAATCTGGTGATCATATTGAATGTTTGTTGTCTGGAGAGCCTTGCCAGGATCCTAGGCTGAAGATACTTATCCATGACTATTATCCCATCACAAATCTTCGTTGATAAACATTGAAAATATTAATCAGCTTCCATCTGATCATAGTCCCCCATTTAATTGCAGCAAAATCTCTGTTGTTTATGTACTGGCTTATTTCCTCCTTCTTTTCCGCCTTCATTCATTTTGCTCATTTAAAGTCTCTCTTCCTGGTCTCTAAGCTCCAAACAGATTCTGACAATTGTGGCAGGCGGGGATATATCCCATGGTTTAAATTGCACTGACATTGAGTAAGATACAACAAAGAAGACTGGAAACATAGCACCAATCCAACTCCCAAGATAAAACATCATAGGGAATATGTCTGTGCTATTAATTCTACTCTCAGAGGAGGTCAAGAGGGCAATGGGTTAATCCCATGGTATAGATGAAGGGTAAGAGAAATATTCGTATTGATTGAACTGTGTTGGTAGATTAAAGTTTACGCTCTTTACACAAACCAAAGACTCTCCTCCAATAGAGAGGAGAAAAGTGAGGGAGGAGCAAGTGGTGCTTGAGAAATAATGTGTAGAGTTAGGAAGTATTTGTGAAAATGGTAACAGAATAAACACAGTCCACAGAAAGGAAATGTGGGATATTAAAATGATTGTTATGGCATTTGACTTTTTTTAGATGCAAGAAATATGCCCATGTGAAATATATATTAAACAGAATTCAGTGCTTAACAATCTCCAGGCTCCCTGGCTTTCTCACACGACTGACCCCTATAATAGTAATAAATAGATACGGACAAAATAACAAAGCTCACAGAAAAGTACAGCTTGCCCCAGTGATGACCTTCTACAGCCAGGTACAGCAGGACACGTTCTACCCCAGACTATTTTACAGACCTATTTCTTTTACTGCTTCTATTCTTGAAGCAGATGGGGGAGGTGGGTGCAGATATGGGGCTGTGGCAAGTAAAGAAGGGAGTTATTGCTTGGTTGGTGGTGAGTTTGTGTGTCCTCCTAAATCAATTGGGTAGATTGGCTTCAATTGTTGCTCTGCAGTTCTTTACCCATTGGAAAATGAACTTTGCTAGAATTCCAAATGAAAAGCAGATTTTAGCATAATTTTAAAAGGAAAAGTCATGTATTGAGGATTTAGGTTGAGCCATGTGAAAAGGTCATTTTGGCAATTCAAACAATGGCCAAATAGTGTCTATCTCGTATGTTTCTAATCCTGTGAGCTGGTACTGTGGTAGATGCCAGGGATGCAGAGGTGAACAAATGGACGGAAGCAGAGCCAGGGAGCATACAGTCTAATGGGAGAGATGACATTTTGCAATTAACCCCACAAATGAGCATATGATTACAAACTGTAATATGTGTTTTTGAGGTGGGGGAATTATTTTAAATTGTGTGTGCATTTTAAAACAGGTAATAATAATATTTAAATTGAAGAGTAAGACTGGAAGGGGAAAAGTAACAGTCACAACTATGTGTGGCATGACTGACATGTATTACCTTAAGTAATCCTCACAGTATAACCGTGAGCTCAGTACTACCTTTACTCCCAATTAAAGAGGAGGGAAATAAGATACAGAAAAGTGATCATTGAATATGCCTCCATGGTGCCATTGGATTGACACTTTTGTCTGATTGCCTTGCTATAAGTGGAAAGCATAATTTAGCGTGATTTCAGAAGGAAACTACTGTTTCATAATTCTGCTTCAAAAAATTGACCATTCATTTACAATTCCAAATATTAAGTGGCAGAAGAGAAAGCCAGAGCATTAACTGTAGCATTTTTTTATAACCTAGGTCTTGGGAAAATCTTTCAACATTTCTGAGCCTCCCTTTAGGAGAGTATAGCTTATATTTTGGAGAAGGAAATGGCACCCCACTCCAGTGTTCTTGCCTGGAGAATCCCAGGGATGGCAGAGCCTGGTGGGCTGCCGTCGATGGGGTCACACAGAGTCAGACACGACTGAAGCGACTTAGCAGCAGCAGCAGCAGCAGCTTATATTTATTCAGTAAAACACAGGTCATCCAGTAAAATTTGAATTAAGAATAACAATGAATAATATTTTAGTTTAAGTTATATGTCCTATGCAATATTTGGCAATATCTGTCCTATGCAAGCATAGTATCCTGTACATATATTTACTAGTATCTGGTTAGTCTGGTTTTATTAGAGCAAATGGATAGAGCTAGCCCAACAAAGGAAGTCAATCTACGTTGAAATTTTCAAGTCACTAGTGAAATGAGAAAAAATGAGGCACTGAACTTTCTTATTTACATTGCTCAATTGTTCATTTAAAGAATTATATTCTTTCCAAGGTGTTCCTTTTTATGTAAATTAAAATATTTATTTTTCAAAATGATAATAGGGTATTTCTTTCATTGCTATTTTGTTAATTTTAAAATTTTCTTGGCAAAATTAACATACTGCAAGCCAACACATTAATCTCTATTTTTATTTTATATTGGCATATAATTTATGTTCAATAAAAGAACAGAACTTAAGTTTTAAAGATCAAAAAGTTTTTAAAAATACATATACCCAATTTCTAACACACAGAATGTTGCTTGTGTCCTTCTTCCAATGCCCACCCACTTCTTCAAAGGCAGTCACTATGTTTTTCTTAACATTGACCATAGATTACTTTGTCTGTTTTAGCCTTGTCAGTGGCAACTTATAATTGAATACTCTATTTATCTGGCCTATTTCACTGTATTCCTGAGATTCAACAATGTTGTTACATGCTTTGTAGTTTTTGCATTTGTATTGCTCACTAGTCTTCCACTGTATGGATGTGCCACAGTTCTCTATTTATCTGTTACTGAACATTTGCATTACTTCCAATTTGGGGCTGTAATGAACAAAGCTGCCATGCCCATTTATATATGTCTTTATATAGACACATGTTTTCATTTCTCTTTCGTACAATTATACACAGCAGTGTAACTGCTGGGTCCCATGGTATGTGAGGGCTTAACCTCATAAGAAACAAATTGTTTCCCCAAGTAGCTGCACTGTTTCATATTCTCAGTAGTAGTGTGTGAAGGTTTCCTTTTCTCCATATTCTTATGAACATTAGGTATTGCTAGCCTTTAAAATTTTAACCAACCTGGTGGGTGGAAATTAGCATTTCACTGTAATTTTAATTTTCTTAGCAGTTAATGACGGAGAAGGCAATGGCAAGCCACTCCGGTACTCTTGCCTAGAAAATCCCATGGATGGAGGAGCCTGGTAGGCTGCAGTCCGTGGGGTCACACAGAGTTGGACACGACTAAGGGTCAGACATGACTGAGCGACTTCACTTTCACTTTTCACTTTCACACATTGGAGAAGGAAATGGCAACCCACTCCAGTGTTCTTGCCTGGAGAATCCCAGGGACGGGGGAGCCTGGTGTGCTGCCGTCTATGGGGTCACACAGAGTTGGACACGACTGAAGTGACTTAGCAGCAGCAGCAGCAGCAGTTAATGATACATATCTCTTCATTTCTTTTTTTTTTTACTGAAATAGGTTTCATGAAGTATTTGTTCAAATATTTTTTCCATGTTAGCTGCATTCCAGTAATTTTAATATGTTATGTTTCTACTGTCATTTATCTAAAAATATTTCCTGTGTTTCTTGTTTCCTTTGATTATGGAGATATTTAAAATAGTGTTGCTTAATTTCCAGGAATCTAGGATTTTCCAGATTTGGGATTTATTCATTAGCAATCGGTTCTGTTTTATCCAGAGAACATGATCTGTATGATTTTAATTCTTTAATATTTGTTGGACTTTTATTTTCCAGCAAGTGGTATATATTGTTGAATAATCCACTTGAAAATGTTGTATATTTTGCTGTTATTGTATGAAGTGTTCTATAAATGTCAATTAGGTTAATCTATACCAACCATGATATAGTTTCTCAGGTCTTCTATATCCTTGATGATTTTTGTTAACTTGTTATAGTAATCTGTGTATTTATGCTCTGTTGTTAGTGTATACAGATAACTTTTGTGCTTTGATTTTGATAGTATCTATAACAACAACTTCAAGTTTATCAGTGTTTTCTTTCACAATATCTAATCTGCTTTTAAGTCATATTAATACTTTTTACATTTCAGATATTTCATTTTTTGCCTCTGTAGTTTCCACTTGATTCTTATATCTTCCATTCTTTTTATCATTTTATTTATGTTTTCCTTTAAATTCTTTAGAATATTAATAACAGCTGTCTTAAAGCTCCTGAGTGACAATTTCATGCACTCTAATCTGTGTCTTATTTTACTGATTTTTTTCTGAAAATGGATCACAGTCCATTTTCACATACTTAGTAATTTTTTAATTGATGGATATTTAGATTGCTATACTGTTGAGAGTCTAGATTTTGCCTACTTCTTTTAAAGAGTGTTTAGTTTCATTACAGAAAGCTTTTAATTTTCTTTCATATCAGTTTGATCATTTCAAGTCTTATCTGAAAGCTTTGCTAAAGTATATCTTAGATTTCTCTACTCCTAATCTCTGGCCTTTCTATGGTCTCAGAGGAAAACCTGGGGTGTTCAAAAAGGTCTCTTCACTCTGGTTGATCAGAAACCCTACCACTGAGTAAACTTTGGAATTTCACAAAAACTTCAAAGGATCTCTGTACAGATTTATGGTGATCCTTCTCTGCATAGCTCTATTCTTTCTGGAACCCTGCCCATTAAATTTCCTGCTGCCTCTAATTATGATCTCTGCCTTCATAGCTGAGTACTCTGCTTGAGATCTCCCTCCCTGTATCTTAATTGGGAAAGAACTTCCAGGCAGAAAGATGGAGTAATTATAGGGTTCACCTCATTTGTTTCTCTCTTTGCAGGGATCAAAGTACTGTGCTGCTTATTGTCCAAAATCTGAAAACATTTGCTTAACTTTGGTTCATTTTTACAACTTTTTATGTCAAGGAGCAGGGCCTGTTATCAGTGACCTTGCTGTTGCCAAAATGTTAGAAATCATCATCCCTTCTAAATATCCCTTAGGCTATAAAGTGTTTTTAAAGCCTAGGAACAAATGGTTTTCATAATCCCTTAATAAATTATCAGGTCTAAATTATGTTATTCAAGTATTTGACAAACATATTTAACATATTCTGTATACCTGTCATTGTCCGATACAAAGAATCAAAGGTGAGTATTATAGAATCCCTACTCTCAAGAATCTTCCAGTCTAGTAGGAGATGCGGAGAAGGCAATGGCAACCTACTCCAGGACTTTTGCCTGGAAAATCCCATGGACAGAGGAGCCTGGTAGGCAGCAGTCCATGGGGTCGCTAAGTGGGACACGACTGAGCGACTTCACTTTCACTTTTCGCTTTCATGCATTGGAGAAGGAGATGGCAACCCACTCCAGTGTTCTTGCCTGGAGGATCCCAGGGACGGAGGAGCCTGGTGGGCTGCCGTCTGTGGGGTCTCACAGGGTCGGACATGACTGAAGTGACTTAGCAGTAGCAGTAGCAGTCGGAGATGGGAAAATAGAATCTATTATAGTATGGTCTGAAATAGACTATATTATTAGAAATATGGTAAACATATTTGATATAATGTTTGTTTTTGGACATAGTAGGTACACAAACATAATTTAATCCTACTGTGGACTGCAAGAGATGCAACCTTCCTTAGCAGGCAAAGTCTCTATGATTTCATATTCGATTGCTCTCATGCTATCCAATTTAATGACTAGCAATGAAAATTATTTCAATTTCCTTCATTTTATAAAACAAATTGTAAAGAAGTTATGTTTTAGGATAAAGAACAAGGTAAATCTTAATTTTCTATTAATTCAATGACAATATAAATTGACATTGCCAAAACATGCTAAATGTTCTCACATAGGTCATTCACAGGGATCTCAGATTTCAAGGCATCTCGAGTATGAAAATGCCAAGGGTGAGACAAGCTAAATATTTTTTATAATAGTTTTATTGAGAAATAATTTATAAGTCATAACATTCACCCTTTTAAGATATATTATTCAGTGGGGTTTTTGAATATTCATAAAATTGTGCAACTATCACCACTACTTAATATTCTAATATTTTCTTGACCTCAAGAGAAACCTTATGTCTATTACCAGTCACTCCCCATTTGTCCCTCTTGCCAGAACTTGGCAACCACTAATCTACTTTATGTCTATGGATCTGTCTCATCTGGCAATTTTATATGAATGGAATCATATAATATGTGGTTTTTCAGATTAATTTTTCATTTTTCATGTTTTGAAAATTTATTCATGTTGCTTGTATTAAAACTTCATTTTTTAAATCAAATTATAATATTGCATTGCATGGATACATCACATTTGTCAGTTCATTTAGCAGTTGGGGGAAAGCTGAGTTGCTTCCTCATTTTGGCTATTAAGAATAATGTTGCTATGATTATTCATATGCAAGTTTTTATGTAGGCATATACTTTTATTTCTCTTGGATATATACCTAGGGATGGAATTTTGACTCATATCATAATTTATATTTATATTTTGAGGAATTTTCAAATTGTTTTTTAAAGCAGCCATATCATTTTACATTCCTACCAGCAATGTGTGAGAGTTCCAGTTTCTCCATATTTTTACATTATTGTTGATTGTATATTTGATTTTAATCATCCTTATGTGTGCGAAGTAGCATATCATTGTGATTTTGATTTTAATTTCCCTAGTGAGAAGGCAATGGCAAGCCACTCCAGTACCATTGCCTAGAAAATCCCATGGATGGAGGAGCCTGGTAGGCTGCAGTCCGTGGGGTCGCTAAGGGTCGGACACGACTGAGCGACTTCACTTTCACTTTTCACTTTCACACATTGGAGAAGGAAATGGCAACTCACTCCAGTGTTCTTGCCTGGAGAATCCCAGGGACGGGGGAGTCTGGTGGGCTTCCGTCTGTGGGGTCGCACAGAGTCGGACACGACTGAAGTGACTTAGCAGCAGCAGCAGTGACTAATTATGGAGAAGGAAATGGCAACCCACTCCAGTGTTCTTGCCTGGAGAATCCCAGGGACGGGGGAGTCTGGTGGGCTTCCATCTGTGGGGTCGCACAGAGTTGGACACGACTGAAGCAACTTAGCAGTAGCAGCAGCAGTGACTAATGATGTTGATTATCTTTCTCTCTATAGTGATTTTGGGTTTATGGCCATATATGTATCTTCTTCTTAACTTAAAAATAGTTATTCAGATATTTTTCCCATTTCTAATTGAGTTGTCTTTTTTATTGTTGAGCTGTAATAGTGTAGTATATTAGCTAGATTCAGCTCACTTGTGCTTAATCATGTCCAGCTCTTCACAGTTCCATGGACTGTAGCCCACCAGGCTCCTCTGTCCATGGGATTTTTCAGGCAAAAAAACTGGAATGGGTTGCCATTTTCCCCTCCAGGGGATTTTCCTGATCCAGGGATCAAACCCATATCTCGTGTCTCCTGCATTGCAGGCAGATTCTTTATCCACCAAGCCATTGGCGAAGCCCCAGCTAGATTCAAGTCCCTAATCAAATATATGATTTGAAAATATTTTATCTCATTTTGTGGGTTGTCTTTTTTGATGGTGTAGTTTGAAGGACAAAGATTTTTAATATTTATTGGAATCCAATTTGTCTATATTTGGTCTCTCAATTTTGGTGTCAAATCTAAGAACCTATGTTTAATCTAAGATCACACAAAAGAATTATTGCTATCTTTTCTTCTAAGTATTTTATACATTTAGTTCTTACATTTAGAATTAGCATTTATATATGACATGAGGAAGGAGTACAGCCTGTTTCCCTTTTTTTAATTCTTTTATTTTTTTAGTTAGAGGATAGTTGGTTTACAATGTTGTGTTGGTTTCTGATGAACAACATTGCAAAACAGCTGTAAGTATATATATATATATACCCCTTTCCCTTTTAAGCCTCTCTTCCACCCACCCCAATTGGTTTTCATATGGATATCTGGTTGTATTGGCACCATTTGTTGGAAAATCTATTCTTTCTCCATTGAACTGTCATGGTGTATTTGTTGAAAGTAAATGAACTGTATTAAAAGAGTTTATTTCTCAAATCTCAATTCTAATTCATTGACTTATATGTCTGTCTTCACAGAAGCACCATACTGTCTTGATTACTATATTTTGTAATAAATTTTGAAATTGGGAAGTGAAAGTCTTCCAACTTCATTATTTTAAAGATTGCATTGATTATTCTGGATCCCTGATTTTCATATGAATTTTAGAAACAGTTTTGTAAATTTCTGAGAAAGAGGGCAATTATTTTTTTTGAGTATAACTGCTTGGAGTCTCCATTAATTTGAAGACTACTGTCATCTTAAAAATATTAGCCCATCCATTTAATGAACACAGAATGTGTTGTTTCTATCTATTTAGATATTCTTTAATTTATTTCAACAGGTTTTTGTGCTTTTATTTTCTGGGTGGTTCATTGCACCACCAACCAAAAGAAAATGCAATTGATTTCCGTACATTCAGTCTTATATCTTGCATTCTTGCTGAATTTGTTTGTTAGTTCTACTAATGTGTGGGTGTGTGTGTGTGTTGCCTAGGGCTTTGCTGTATAACAACTGCGAAGAGCAGTAGTTTTCTTTCTTCTCTTCTAAGCTGGTGCCTCTTTCTTCTTCATTAATTGTCCTTACTATAGCATTAAATAGACATGGTGATAAAGGACAATACGTCTTGTTCCAGGTTTTAGGGAAAATCAGTTAGTCTTTCACCATTAACTATGATTTTAGTTGTGGGTTTTTCCTAGATGCCCTCTTCAGGCTGAGAAAATTCCTTTTTATTCCTTGTGTGTGTGGTGTTTTTATCATCAAAGTTAGACTCCGTCAGATGCTTTTTATGTGTTTATCAAGATAACATGATTTAAGGGCTTTACTCTTTAATATATTGATGGACCAATCTTTGTATATTAAATCAACCTTGCATTCTTTGGATAAATATCACTTGGCCATGATGCCTTGATCCTTTTTACATGTTCCTAGATTCAGTTTGTTGGTATTTTGTTAATGATTTTGGTATCTACATTTATATGGAATATTGTTCTGTAGACTTCATGTGATATTTGTGTGGTTTTGATATCAGTATAAGACTGGTTTCATGCAAATGAATTGGGCAGTTTTCCCTCCTGTCCTGTTTTGGAAGTATTTGTGAAGTACTAAAATTTTTGTTCTATAAACATTATAAAAATTATAATCGTTCTCTAAACATTATGTTCTATAATGTTTTGGCATAGTTATTCATAGCATTTCCTTATACTTTCTAGTATTGTTTAGCTACTAGTGCTGTCACCTTTAATCCTTGATTTTAGTAACTTGAGTTTTCCTAGTTTCTTGGTTAATCTACCTAAAGTTTTGTTAAGTCTGTTGATCTTTTCAAAGAACCAACTTTCAGTTTTGTTGATTTTCTGTGTTTTTTTTTTATCCTCTATTTCATTTATTTCAAATCTAATCTTTATTACTTGCTCCTGCTTGTTTTGGGCTTAGTTTTATCTTATTACGCACATTGTGACATTATTACTTTGAGATCCTTCTTTTTTTAATACAGGTATTTACTGCTATATATTTTCCTGTAAGCACTTCTTAGCTGCATACCAAGATTTTTGTATGTTTTGTTTTCATTTTCATTAATATCAAAATATATTCCAATTTACTTTTCTATTTCTTCTTTGTCTCATTTTTTATTTAGGACAATGTATAGTTTTTTCATAATTGTGAATTTCCCATGTTTTGTTCAGTTATGGGTTTCTAATTTAAATTAGATGTCTATTCTCCTCTCATTTTCCTTTCTGGAATCCCCTTAATATGTATGTTGGTATGCTTGCTGATTTCTCACAGGTCTCTGAAATTCATTTTTCCTCATTCTTATTTCATTGTGCTGATTAGACTATATAATTTCAGTTGTCCTTTCTTCAAGTTTCCTGATTCTTTCTCTGATACTTCAGATCTGTTGTTGAGGAACTTTACAGAATTTTTCATGTCATTTTTTTAAATTTTCAATTTTAGAATTTATACCTGCTTTTTTCTAATTTATATCTCTTTATTGACATTATTTGGTAAGAAAATTTTCCCATTCATTCCTTTAATTCCTTAGATATTGTTTCCTTTAGTTCCTTGAATGTATTTGCAATAGTTAATTTAATGTTTCTTTCATTCTAAGTCCAACATCTTGGATTCAATAGAGATTGTTTCTATTAACAATTTATTTACCCATACTTTTCCTGTTTTTTTTTTTTCATGTGTTACAGTTTTGTTGTTGGAAATTATACTTTAAATAACAAAATGCATCAACTCTAGAAAGCAAGTATTCCCTTTCAATTTGTTGTTTTGACCATGAAAATTTGCTGCTTTATTACTGTTTTCTTGTTTAGTGACTTTCCTGGGCTAAATTCCTAAACTCTGTATTCTTTGTCATGTGTAGCCACTTAAGTCTCTACTCAGTTAGCTCAGTAGTTAACTAATGATTGGAATTCCTGGAACTAATGATTGGAATTCCTGGAATTAGTCTCCCAGACTTTGGTGAGGGGTTACGTATGTGCTTACTTTCAACTCTGCCAGTTTACAACTCTACCTAAGTCTTCACTTCCTGTTATGCATACTCCTAGTTTCTACCAGAGGTGAGAAATTAGGACTTTGTCAGGTTTTTTGTAGACATGAGCACAGCCCTGCACATTTACATGGCCTTCTAGATATCTAGAAATATACTGGAGCTTTTAAGCTCTCCTGAAAATATCAAATCAGGCTAAAATCAAGTTCTATGAAAAGGAGATTTTCTGCAGAATTTCTAGAAAGTCAATGACAATTATCAAGCATGGCTTTGAAGTTGGCAGAGTAGGAAGACCCTAAGCTCATCTCATATGGAAACACCGTTAATGAAAAAGACTGGAACTAAAAATGATCTTCTATAACTAAAGATACAATTTATAAAGAAGAACTCACAAGGAGATGCATGGGGAGAGCAGAGTTGTGGTATTGACAAAACCCATACTCTTGTGCAGGAGAACTGTATATATATGGGAGAATAGTTACAAATACAGAGGTTCACCCCAAAGAGTGAGGAGTCTGAGCCCTATTCTGGGCTCCTAAGCTTAAGAGTCATGCTCCAGGAAGGTGAAGAGCCCCTAGAATATTTGGCTTTGAGGGCCAGTGGGGCTTACTTTCAGTGGACCAAGAGAGCTGTGGGAAATACAAACTCTATTCTTAAAAAGCACACAAAAAATAGCACACACTCAGGGACCCAGGGAAGAAACAGTAAACTGAAAAGTGCCTGGGTCAGACCTACCTGCTAGTCTTACAGAGGTACCTGGAGAGGCAGGAGGCAACTGGAGTTCACTCAGGGGCCATACACAATGATGGGAGTCATTTTAGGGAGCTTATATTACCACATGGACACTGGTGCTGGCAAGTGACATTTTAGAGCCCTCCCTCTAGCTTATTAGCCTCAGGACTTAGCCCCCTTCCTGCACACCAGCCTGGAGTCATCAGTACTGGGATGCCTTGTGTGTGTTAGTTGCTCAGTTGGGTCCAACTCTTTGTGACCCATGGACTGCAGCCTGTCAGACTCCTCTGTCCATAGAATTCTCCAGGCAAGAATACTGGAGTGTATAGCCATTCCCTTCTCCAGGGGATCTTCTGGACCCAGGGATTGAACCCGAGTCTCTTGCATTGCAGACAGATTCTTTACCATCTGAGCCACCAAGGAAGCCCAGGAGGCCTTAGGCCAAGCAACTAACTAGGTAGGGACAAGGGACAGAGAACCTCCACCATCAGAGAGACTGCTGTAAGACATCCTGAGCCCATCAGTGCCCCTGAACATGTCCCTGTCCATCAGAGGCCCCAGGCCCTGGCTACCTACACCTGTGCATAGGCATTAGACATGGGAATGCAAGGATCCTACAGTCCAAGACTGTAGGACCCAGCTCCACTCAGTACCAGTGGGCAGGCCCTAGCCCTATAATCCCATGGGCCCCAGCTCCTCCCAACAGTGACCAACCTCATGATCAGCCTCATCCACCAGCAAGCAGACACCAGCTGCAAGACAACCACAGTCCTGCAGCCTGCTGCAGGAAGATCCAGCCTACCTTCCAGCAGACTGTCTCAGTACCAACCATGCTCACCAGCAGGCTAAAATCTCAGCCAGTCACCCTAGCATTCAGTCCCATTCACCAGTGGACCAACACAACCTTTGGGATCCCCAGTAACTACAGTCAGTTAGGTCAGGAATGGTCACCTACCAATGGTCTGGGAAGCTTGGGTCATGCATCCCAAACCCAGGACATGCTTCTGCCTTCTAGTGGGGTTGTACGAGCCCTTGGACCTAACTTCACCCACTGATGAACAGACAACAATCTGGGATCTCCCAGATGCTGCCCCAGCACACACCTACCAGTGAACCAAAACCAGCCCTGGGGTTCAACAACCAACCGTTTCATGACCTAGTCTTGCCCGTCAGTAGCCAGCAGCCTCCACAGAGCAGATCTGGGCAACCAACTAAATTAGGGGCCAGCCACACCTACCAAACCACCCACAATTGCCTGCTACGATGGATCCAGGCCTACAAAGGGGGCACCCTTAGACCATATAGCTCTCGTGGACAGAGGGGAGTGCACTACTCAGATACATAGGATGTCTCGTACAAAAGGCCACTTTCCTAAGGTTAGAAAAGTGTAACCAAACTATCAGATACTTGCAAATCAATAAACAGCAAACTAGGCTAAGTGAAGCAACAGAGGAACACATTCCAAATGAAGGAACAAGATAAAAGACCAAAAAAAGTGAATTGGTGTTAGGCAATCTACCAAAGAAAAGTTTAAGGTAATGATTGTAAAGATGGTCAAAGAAGTTGAAAGAAGAATGAATGAACAGTGAAAATGAAAATGTTAGTTGCTCAACTGTGTCTGACTTTTTGTGACCCATGGGCTGTAGTCTGCCAGGGTCCTCTGTCTATGGGATTCTCCAGGTAAGAATACTGGAGTGGGTTGCTATTTCCTTATCCAGGGGATCTTACCAACCCAGGGATTGAACCCACTTCTCTTATGTCTCCTGCATTGGCTGGAGGGTTCTTTACCACTTGCACCACCTGGGAAGCCTGAACAGAGTGAAAAGTTAGACATTTTTAACAAAGAGTTAAAAAATATGGAGAACACTCGGAGATGAAAAGTACAATAACTGAAATTTAAAATGCACTAGAAGATATTTCACCAGTAGACTAAATGAAATGGATGAATGATCAGCAAGCTAGAAGACAGAGTAGTAGAAATCACTGAAACTGAACAATAAAAAGAAAAAGAAATGAGAACCATTTAAGAGACCTCTGAAACAACATCCAGCATACTAACATTCACATTATAGGGGTCCCAGAAGGAGGAGAGAGAGAGGCAGAGAAAATACTTGAAGACCTAAGAGTTGAAAACTTTCCTAATCTGGGAAAGGAAATAGACATCCAAGTCCAATAAGCACAGAGAGTCCCAAATGGAGTCAGCCCAAAGAAGAACACACCAAGACACACAGTAGTTAAAATGGTAAAAATTAAAGACAAAGGCGGAATATTAAAAGTAGCAAGGGAGAGGCAATAAGTTACGTACAGGGAACTCCCATGATGCAGTTTGTCACCCATTTTTTCAGCAGAAACTCTGAAGGCCATCAGAAATCTACTAGAGTGCACATCATCACACCTCCCACCTTCGTAAAGTAGAACATTCAAGGAATCAGTCAGTTCAGTCGCTCAGTAGTATCCGACTCTTTGTGACCCCATGAACCGCAGCACACCAGGCCTCCCTGTCCAACTCCCGAAGTTTACCCAAATTCATGTCCATTGAGTTGGTGATGCCATCCAACCATCTCATCCTCTGTCATCCCCTTCTCCTCCTGCCTTCACTATTTACCAGCATCAGGGTCTTTTGAAATGAGTCAACTGTTCGCATCAGGTGGTCAAAGTATTGGAGTTTCAGCTTCAGCATCAGTCCTTCCAATGAACACCCAGGACTGATCTCCTTTAGGATAGGCTGGGTGGATCTCCTTGCAGTCCAAGGGACTCTCAAGAGTCTTCTCCAACACCACAGTTCAAAAGCATGAATTCTTCTGCACGCAGCTTTCTTTACAGTCCAACTCTCACATCCATACATGACTACTGGAAAAACCATAGCCTTGACTAGACTGAAGGAATAATAAAGCATATTTGGATCCCAATTTTCTTTTACCCCAGAGATCCATATTTATTATTCAGACATGGTGGCACAACAGGAAAGGTATAACATTCAAATTTATATGAAAAATCTTTTTCTGCATATTATTATTACAGATTATTTCTACCTTAATTTTTTATTATTACTAGTCAAATGGAAGAGATGCTATTTACCTTTCTTATCTACCTACAACTTCCAACTAATTACTTCCAGTGAAGTAATTAATTAACTATATCTGTATTCATATATAGAAAAGATTAAGGAATTTGTATTTTAAATAATCCTGCAGAACCCCCTTGCATAAAGCAGAATATCCGCCTATAATGTAAAGTCCATCTCCACTTTATTTTTGCTCTTGCAATTTCCATTTTTCATTATAATAATGGTTCATAAGGCACACCTGAATTCGAAGTAATTCTTGATTTTATTTTTTTTCCATGTCCATAAAATCTGAATCAGTGAACATTTGCTTTATTTTTAGATTGCTAAGGTTTTTGACAGATAAATCTAGACCATCCAGCTGATCTCACTTGAAATAGAGTTGTGATCTGACCACACACACCATTCCAAATGTACTAGGGCTTAAATTGGAGGCATTCAGTAAGGTGTTCATTCTCCTTTACCTTTACCAAAGACTTAGGGCAATTTTCATTGGAAGGAGAGTATATTTGGTGCTCAGGTTTGAAACTTTATCAGTTCTAAGTCTCTTTTTTCCTGATCTCTGTGGCTTGGATAAAGAATTCTCAGTCCAGCTATATTATCCTTCTAGCAGTTAACATCCCTGTTCCTCCTCACCACTTTCCTCATCCTTCCCTAAATAGTTTTAGGAATCTTTAAGCTATGTCCATGCAAAAACAGAAGTCTAGTGAAAGAACACTAAATTTTGCTCTCATATCAATGACACTACTATAATAGCTGTGTACAATCAGAGCACCGAAGAATTGATGCTTTTGAAGTGTGGTGTCAGAGAAGACTCTTGAGAGTCCCTTGGACTGCAAGGAGATCCAACCAGTGCATCCTAAAGGAAATCAATCCTGACTATCCTTTGGAAGGACTGATGCTGAAGCTGAAACTCCAATACTTTGGCCACCTGATGTTAAAAGCTGACTCATTTGAAAAGACCCTGATGCTGGGAAAGATTGAAGGCAGGAGGGGAAGGGGGTGACAGAGGATGAGATGGTTGGATAGCATCATCAACTCAATGGACATGAGTTTGGGTAAACTCCGGGAGTTGGTGATGGACAGGGAGGCCTGGCATGTTGCAGCCCATGGGGTCACAAGGAATTGGACACGACTGAGCGACTGAACTGAACTGAACTGAACCATCAGATCAGTCTTAGAACCATAGACTATTATATTCAATAGGGACCTTAAAGGTCACGGGCTCAGTCTTGTGTCCCTAGGGAAGTTATCACAAACTAAAAATGACCAAGTGCCTTTCTCAAGATTTTAGAACCAGAGAGTAATATAGTCAGAACCAGAATTGGAATTTGTTTTTTTCCAAACCTGACACTCTTGCACATATGTAATTCTGCCTAGTCTAAATTAATCTTCCCTTGTTTATTAGGTGGCTAAATGTCTCTTAGGGAAGACCTTGCTCCAGTTTGAAAGCTCAAATAATGTGACATAGAGGTGTGTATGTGTGGGTATATATGTGCATGATTTTAAAACTTTATTCAAATATTCAGTACTGTTTAAAAACTAATAATATATATCAGCTGAACATCTGAAGTATAACTAATATTTTTGCTTTCATTCCTGCTTATTTGTCCCCAAATGTATAGTTAAAAAGATGCTGTTCAATAAATTCTTTATAACTCAGTTATAAACTGGAACTTGGAATCCATTCTTTATTCTTTTGGGGAAATTACATGTAGCCCATACTATTGAAGTTTCTGAATCCTATAATAATGTAGCTGCCTTATTATAAAATAATATCACACGGTTCTCATGAGAGAATATGTTAAGAATTAGAAATATATTGGCACACATACCTCCTCCTTCCCTGTCAAAATATTCATCAGAAGGATTTAATATTCTCCTCCACCCACTATCCTACCTGTTGGGCAGTGTAAGCTCCAAGCCATTGGCCACAGTTTCATAGCCTGGGGAAATCTATAACAAGTTGGATCTGAATGAATGAGGAGCTTTGCACTAGACTTTGATACAAACAAAAGGGAATGTTTCTTAGGCAAGGTCAGTCTCTTATGAACCATTGTTAATCTAAAAGCAAGAATACTGCACTAAAGAATACTATTTGGAATTCAGAAAAATAGAGTCAAGGGTGAGGAGAACTTTCCTTTGTTCATTTCTTACTCTTGCTGACTTCCTAACAGTGAGATGAAGTGAGAAGCTGGGACCCAGAGGTGAGTTTTAGGAGTGGACAGTGTATATTCTCTGGAAGAGGGAAAGATGACGGGGACTCCGGCCTGGCAGAAGCACGACAAGCTTCTTTAGCCATGATTCTTGACTGATCTTCCCTGGTAGGGGTTTTGTATGTCAGGTCCAAATGGAAGTTGTTGAGTTCCTTCATATCAGACCTAAAGAAATGTCCAAAGCTTACTTGGCAATTCACCTATGCATATCCAACACACTGTACCCAAAGTGACCATGGAGGGGCCCAATAATTCTAATAAATTTCTGTTACTCTTAAATAAAATGATCTTGAGAATTAAACTTTAATTGCATCTTTCATGACACTTTTATTAAATATAAATTGCATTTGCACCCTGGAAGCATGTGTACCACGTGCCTAATACCTAGGTTTGTTGATCAAAGAAGGAATCTAACTGCTAACCCTTCCCTTTCTCCTGACCTAGCTATTCCTCTATAGATGCACTTGACTTCCCCTTTTACCATCTTTTAAAAATGGAATGCATTCCTAAAATAATAATTTATATATATAAACGTTAAACAAGTATTTGGGATACAAAAAAAGGAAGGGCTTGAAAGGGTTAAGCAAATTAAAAGGTACTCCTCTCTGTACTTAGATGTGTCCTCCCAACTGTGAATATTATAAAGGGTATCCTTATGAAAATACAACTCCCATAGGGAACTTAAAGGCAATTAAAATAACATTAGTGTTTTTCATAACTTTACAATATCTTTATGCATGTGATAAAACCTTACTAATTATTGAAAAGTTATTTGTATTAAGATTTCAGAACAGAGAGATAATCTGTGCAATTTAGAATCCTGAGCCATCGTCAGGGAGCTAGCTAACAGAGAATTCCCTTGCCAGCATCTCCAGTTGCATCAGTGAACCTCAAACAGGATCTTTTGCTGGTAAATATTAGCTTATTATAGTTTAAAAATAAATAAGTACCTTGAGCAAATGCACAGTGACACCAAAAATTAGTTTCCACAAACTGACTAAATATAGTATCTGGTGGGAAAAGGCAAATGAGTTCAAGTGGAAAAAAAAAAAACCAAGTAATAGAATGGAAAGCATACATTTCTTTAAATGGATGAAAAATTTTACTGTGATCTGAATGTAATCAACATTCAAGGCTGACTATATGGAGGGAAGGAAGATGGAGGCTTACTGGGCAATTTCACTGATTCAGCTCAGTATCAATTTGGCAGGGAAAGTACAGAACACCCCACAGTGCTCTTAGCACATACTAGGCATCCAAACCATACAACTGATGCCTCAACCCTCTCATGAGCTATTTATTACATGGCATGCTAACCAGCCAGTTTTAAAAGCATGTTACAGAAAATGTGGAAAGGAAGGTTTCTGAGATTTCCAGTTTAATAGGGGAAGTTTCAGAGATGGGAAGGTCCTTAGAAGTACAGCAGTCCTGTCTGTACAGATGAAGAATTTGAGATCCAGAAAGATCAAGTGACTTACTCAAAGCCATCATTAGCCAGTGTGATGATGAGAACCCAGGGTGAAAAGTGGTCTCAGCTTGGAAATACTCTCGCACATATGTAATATAGGTGACCCACTGGACAAAAGCACGTGAGTAAACTCTAGTCAAGATAACTAAGAGTTATTTGGATTTGTAATCATCACGGGCCCACAATGAGCTGGACTCCACCTAAAAGCTGATGGCAGAAAGAATTAGATTCCTTATAGTAATGCCCACTGCCTGACTAAAGTGTAAAATTACCATAGTAAAGCATCCAGGATCATTTTCTGTGCTGCTACACCCATGGCAACTCAGTAGCACTAGTTCTCACTTAGTAACAAAAGAAAGCAGAGGGCAAGTAAGTCAATTTAATTATAAAGTTTGCCAATGGTCTGTTTAAATCCATTAAATGCAATATGCCAGCCCAGCTGACATGTACTAGCAGAACTAGAAGATTATTTCTTCATTGCTATACTCAGAGAGAGTAAACAGTCAAAACGAGAGTGAGGACAGTTTATGATTGAGTCCAATCACAGATGTCCATTTGAGAAAGTGGTCAATGATGTCTGCCCATCTCCTGTGGGCTTCTGAGGAGGACTGCAATATGTGGGTTCTGCCCGTGGGGGAGGAAAGGAGAAGGTTGCCAGTATAGTTCCTAGTAATGATCTACTTATCATGAGCCACACACATTTACTAAGCTGAAACCAATGCATTGATAATCAAAATAAGTTTCTATTCATCATGTCTTTGTTTTGCAAATTGCAACAAAGGTATCATGTTTTTATAAATAAATATTCCCTTTCGCTCACCCTCTCTCTTTCACACACCCACACACACACACACCCCCACACCCATACCCACCACCACCACCATCACCACAACCTACTTACCACTGCTACTAGAAAGGAAATGGATGAAAATAAAGGAAGATACAAGGCTGAACAGGTGGCAAAGTTAGAAATAAATGCTCAAGCTGAAGAGGGATACAGGAGCAAGCAGAAAGGGTAATAACTTTTGGATAAGTTCAGGGAGAGTCAGATTTGACTCCTTGCCTTCTCTGTTATCCATGTAACACTCTGTCATGACAAAGGAAGAATAAATTGAAAACTGTAAATTAGCCATGTGCTTATGATTAAGGTGCTGTTTATATGGCTGATATTTCGACTGACCTTTGAGGGACTGTGGAGTTTGTCTGTCTGGAGATCTTCAGATTGCAAACCAGAAAGCATGCTGTTAAGAGCCAACTAACCTAGAGGGAGATGAAATACTACCTTCCCCATGGTATATAATTTTGCTTAGTAAGCCTTCAGGCAGGTAGAAACCAGGGATATGACGATCCCATGAGGAGCTGGAGAAGCTGTGCATTTGTCTACTGCCTGGCTGGCTTTTCCTAGGGATACCCACCATTCCCCTAAACAGAGTGGTTAAGAATATAGCCTCTAGAGTTCAACTATTTGGGTCCAGTTCCTTTCTGTGCACCAGTTTCTTATCTATTAAATGAATATAATAATAGGACAACCTTTTAATTTTCCTGTGAAGATGAAATAAACATGTGCATAAGCAAGTTACTTATCACAGGCTAAGTTATGACTTGGTTCATGCCTAATATTAATGCCTTCATGCTTTCTCTCATAGCTTTCTATCTACTAAACACAATTAAATATATTCTGACACAGGTTATAGAATGGCAAGACTTCAGTCAACTGAGGAGAAGTTGTAAGTGTTTAAGAGAATAATGTCATGGTAAGATAGAATACTGGCTCTGCACTGATTGACTCCATGATCTTACTTTACGATTTCCAAGTCCCACTTTTCTTATTTGTGAATAAAAGACAAGATGTCTTACAGGATTATTTGGAAGTTTAAAAATGATTGTTTTACATAAATTGCTCATCACATGAACTGGTAGAGTGAACACTTAGCAAAAGGAACTATGAAACATTACCTTTATTATAACATAGAACTGTAAAACCAGAAGTAAATCTAGACATCAAGTTGGAGCAATACATTTTAAGAGGAATCTGTCTATCTATCTATTTACCTTCCTATCTTATCTATCCATCCTTCCCTCCCTATAATTTCACCTACTTTCTCCATTATTCAAGTGGCAGCTAGACTATTCTATGCTTCTCCCTCAGTGAAGAAATATGATGGTAGAAGAGAAAAGTAGACGATATATTTCTGGCTTTGAGTTTCAAAAGCCAAGACCCTTGAGGCAATAGAAATGACCCCGTAAAGACTATCAATTTGGGAATAAAGGTAATGGTAAAAGAACAAAACTTCTCATATCCTCAGGCAATCCAGCTCCCTTAAATTGGGTTCAAGAAACAATGAGTGTGCAGAATTTGGCAAATCCCAAAGTAAGTGGATCGCCATGTCTGGCTCCTTGGGTCAAGCCCCAAGAATTAATAACACCCCTAGATTCTCAGCAGCTGAAATCACTGATGATTTGTTTCCCATTATGCACAGTGGGCTAAAGGAATACAAAATCACCAGAAGGAAATGTTTGCATCCTGCATATAAAATAGAAAATCCTAGGTCACCCCTTCAAGAGTTCACCACATCCAGTGAGTACTACAACATGAAAGGAGGAAAAAAAAAAGTCATTGGAGCTGAAGAAACTTTCAGAAAGAGGCAAACAGCAACTAGTGTGGAGTATCAACAGATGACCATATGGGCAAAAGGATGCCTGAGTATTTGCCATCATGAGTACATATCATCAACAATTAGAGATCCCCTAATTCTTTCCTCCACACAGTGAGGCCATAACACTAAATAAGTCTCCTAGAACTTAGAAACAGCCATGGAAAAGAGGGATATCTCAAAACAAAGGCATTACATTTCTTCTATTTTGACAAAATGAAAATTAAGTTGAATTGTAGAAGACAAAACTTGTATTTCCTGCATAGGAACTTTGTGCAAGGACTGGTAATTACTACTTGGTACAAAAAAAATCTTCACGACCCAGATAATCATTATGGTGTGATCACTCACCTAGAGCCAGACAACCTGGAATGTGAAATCAAGTGGGCCTTAGGAAGCATCACTACGAACAAAGCAGGTGGAGGTGATGGAATTCCAGTTGAGTTATTTCAAATCCTAAAAGATGATGCTGTGAAAGTGCTGCACTTAATATGCCAGCAAATTTGGAAAACATAGAAGTGGCTACAGGACTGGAAAAGATCAGTTTTCATTCCAGTCCCAAAGAAAGGCAATGGCAAAGAATGTTCAAACTACTGCACAATTGCACTCATCTCACACGCTAGTACGGAGAAGGCAATGGCAACCCACTCCAGCGTTCTTGCCTGGAGAATCCCAGGGATGGGGAAACCTGGTAGGCTGCAGTCTATGGGGTCTCACAGAGTCGGACACAACTGAAGTGACTTAGCAGCAGCAGCACATGCTAGTAAAGTAATGCTCAAAATTCTCCAAGCCAGGGTTCAGCAATACGTGAACTGTTAACTTCCAGATGTTCAAGCTGGTTTTAGAAAAGGCAGAGGAACCAGAGATCAAACTGACAACATCTGCTGGATCATTGAAAAAGCAAGAGAGTTCCAGAAAAAACATCTATTTCTGCTTTACTGACTATGCCAAATCCATTGACTGTGTGGATCACAATAAACTCTGAAACAGTCTTAAAGAGATTAGAATACCACCACCTGACCTGCCTCTTGAGAAACCTGTATGCAGGTCAGGAATCAACAGTTAGAACTGGACATGAAACAACATACTAGTTCAAATAGGAAAAGGAATATGCCAAGGCTGTATATTGTCACCCTGCTTATTTAACTTATATGCACAGTACATCATGAGAAACGCTGGGCTGGAAGAAGCACAAGCTGGAATCAAGATTGCCTAGAGAAATATCAATAACCTCAGATATATAGATGACACCACCATTATGGCAGAAAGTAAAAAAGAACTGAAGAACCTCTTGATGAAAGTGAAAGAGGAGAGTGAAAAAGTTGGCTTAAAGCTCAACATTCAGAAAACTAAGATCATGGCATCTGGTCCCATCACTTCATAGCAAATAGATGGGGAAATAGTGGAAACAGTGGCTGACTTTATTTTTTTAGGCTCCAATATCACTGGAGATGGTGATTGCAGCCATGAAATTAAAAGACGCTTACTCCTTGGAAGGAAAGTTATGACCAACCTAGGCAGCATATTAAAAAGCAGAGACATTACTTTGCCAACAAAGGTCTCTCTAGTCAAGGCTATTGTTTTTCCAGTAGTCATGTATGGATGTGAGAGTTGGACTATAATGAAATTTGAGCACTGAACAATTGATGCTTTTGAACTGTGGTGTTGGAGAAAATTCTTGAGAGTCTCTTGGACAGCAAGGAGATCCAACCAGTGCATCCTAAAGGAGATCAGTCCTGGGTGTTCATTGGAAGGACTGATGTTGAAGCTGCAACTCCAATACTTTGGCCACCTGATGCAAAGAGTTGACTCAATTGAAAATACCTTGATGCTGGGAAAGATTGAAGGCAGGAGGAGAAGGGGACGACAGAGGATGAGATGGTTGGATAGCATCACCAACTCAATGGACATGAGTTTAGGTAAACTCCAGGAGTTGGTGATGGACAGGGAGACCTGGCATGCTTTAGTCCATGGGGTCGCAAAGAGTCGGACACGACTGAGTGACTGAACTGAACACAAGTAGGTATACTTGGAGAAATTAAAATCAATTTCCTCATGTTACACTGTCCAACAGAGCAATCTCAACTCTCTAGCAAAATAATTGGAAGAAAATATTAATCTCTTTTTTACATATCCACATTTGAAGAAGGGCCTCTAATGTTGATACATTATGGGGTCATTGACTTTCAATTTATTTTTATCAGAGTGATTTTTCAGAGATAATCTTATGAATATTACCAATATCAAGTAAACATAGAGCTTCCTTGGATTGAAGTGTGAGATAGAGTGACTCCCTTTAGACATTTCAATGGATCAACAGAACTCTGAACGTACAAGATGAAGCTGGTTTAGTGGCAAGGCCAACTTATTATTCTGCTCAGCTTTCATAACAAAATTCCAGCCTAGGTGGCTTAAAAACAAACAAACAAAAATATATATTTCTCATGGTTCTGAGGCTGAAAATCTAATATCACTCTGCTACAAGTATTGGTATTTGGTGATGCCTCACTTTCCAGCCTGTAGATGGGCTTCCACACTGTGTCTTCACATGTCCTGTTCTATATGTGCCTACAGAGAGAGAAGGCTTTTGTCTTTCTTTCTTTTCTTGTAAGGACATGAGTCCTATCAGATTGGGGTCCTTGTGAGTTCATTTTACCTTCAAAACCTCTTTTAAAGCCCTTTCTTCAAATGAAATGACTTCATTTAGTTAGGGCTTCATATATGAATTTTGCAAATTGTCATTCACTTATCTTCTTTGTCCTTGCAATTTAAGAAGTATGTCCAGTTTCCATCACTACCCTTTTCTGGAATAACACTTGAATGTTCTAATTCTTGTAATCATCTGTATTAGAAGAGAATATTGTATCAGTCAGTTCAGTCACTCAGCCATGTCCAAATCTTTGAGACCCCATGGACTGCAGCACTCTAGGCTTTCCAGTCCATCACCAACACCCGCAGTCCACTCAGATTCATGTCTGTTGAGTCAGTGAATCCACCCAACCATCTCATCCTCTGTCATCCCCTTCTCCTTGCACCTTCAATCTTCCCCAGCATCAGGGTCTTTTCCAATGAGTCAGTTCTTCGCATCAAGTGGCCAAAGTATTGGAGTTTCAGCTTCAGCATCAGTCCTTCCAATGAACACCCAGGATTGATCTCCTTTAGAGTGGACTGGTTGGATCTCCTTGCAGTCCAAGGGACTCTCAAGAGTCTTCTCCAACACCACAGTTCAAAAGCATCAATTCTTCGGTGATCAGCTTTCTTTATAGTCCAACTCTCACATCTGTACATAACTACTGGAAAAACCATAGCTTTGACTGGACAGGCATTTGTTGTCAAAGTAATGTCTCTGCTTTTATTATGCTGTCTAGGTTGGTCATAGCTTTTCTTCCATGGAGTAAGCATCTTTTAATTTCAAGGCTGCAGTCACTATCTGAAGTGATTTAGGAGCCCAAGATAATAAAGTCTCTCACTGTTTCTACTGTTTCCCCATCTATTTGCCTTGAAGTGATGGGACCAGATGCCATGATCCTAGTTTTCTGAATGCTGAGTTTTAAGCCAACTTTTTCACTCTTCTCTCTCACTTTCATCAAGAGGCTCTTTAGTTCTTCTTCACTTTCTGCCATAAGGGTGGTGTCATCTTCATATCTGAGGTTATTGATATTTCTCCTGGCAATCTTTTTATTTTTTTATTTTTTGAAGAATAATTGCTTTACAGAATTTTGATGTTTTCAGTCAAACCTCAACATGAATTGGCCATAGGTATACATATATCCCTTCCCTTTAGAAACTCACTCTCATCTCCCTCCCCATCCCACTCCTCTAGTTTGGTATGGAGCCCCTGTTTGAGTTTCCTGAGTCATACAGTAAATTCCCATTGGCTATCTATTTTACACTTGGTATGTAAGTTTCCATGTACATCTCACCCTCTCCTTCCCTCTTTCCATATTCATAAGTCTATTCACTATGTCTGTTTTTCCATTGTTGCCCTATAAATAAATTCTTCAGTACCATTTTTTTAGATTCCTTAAATATGCATTCAGTTCAGTTCAGTTCAGTTCAGTCGCTCAGTCGTGTCCGACTCTCCGCGACCCCATGAATCACAGCACGCCAGGCCTCCCTGTCCATCACCAACTCCCTGAGTATCTTTCTCTTTCTGACCCACTTCACTGTATAATAGATTCTAGGTTCATCCACTTCATTAGAACTAACTCAAATGCATTCTTTTTTATGGCTGAGTAATATTCCATTGTGTATATGTACCACAGCTTCTTTATCCATTCACCTGTCAATGGACATCTAGTTTGCTTCCATGTTCTAGCTATTGTAAATAGTGCTGCAATAAACATTGGGATACATGTGTCTCTTTGAATTTTGGTTTCCTCAGGGTGTATATCTAGGAGTGGGATTGCTGGGTCATATGGTGGTTTTATTCCTAGTTTTTTAAGGAATCTTTGTGCTTCATCCAGCCTGGCATTTCACATGATGTATTCTGCATATAAGTTAAATAAGCAGGGTGACAATACATAGCTTTGATGTACTCCTCTCCCAATTTGGAACCAGTCTGTTGTTCCATGTCCAGTTCTAACTTGCTTCTTGACCTGCCTACAGATTTCTAAGGAGGCAGGTCAAATGGTCTGGTTATCCCATTTCTTTAAGAATTTCCCACAGTTTGTGATGATCCACACTGTCAAAGACTTTGGCATAGACAATAAAGCAGAAATAGATGTTTTTCTGGAACTCTTGCTTTTTCAATGATCCAGCGGATATTGGCAATTTGATCTCTGATTCCTCTGCCTTTCCTGAATCTAGCTTGAACATCTGGAAGTTCATGGCTCACATACTGTTGAATCCTGGCTTGGAGAATTTTGAGCATTACTTTGCTAGTATGTGTGATAAGTACAATTGTTCGGTAGTTTGAACATTCTTTGGTATTGCCTTTCTTTAGGATTGGGATGAAAACCTTTTCTAGTCCTGTGGCCATTGCTGAGTTTTCCAAATTTGCTGGCATATTGAGTGCAGCACTTTCATAGCATCATCTTTTAGGATTTCATGAATACATCATGTGAAAATTGAAATAGCTCAACTGGAATTCCATCACCTTCACTAGCTTTGTTTGTAGTGATGCTTCCTAAGGCCCACTTGATTTGGCATTCCAGGATGTCTGGCTCTAGGGGAGTGATCATACCATTGTGGTTATCTGGGTCATGAAGATCTTTTTTGTATAGTTTTGTGTATTCTTGTCATCTCTTCTTAATACCTTCTGCTTCTGTTAGGTCCATACCATTTCTGTCCTTTATTGTGCCCATCTTTTCATGAAATGTATATTGTATCAGATCAACCCTTTTGCAGAGAACTACAAAAACCAGAGAAGTTATAATATATAGTTAGTTATTTGAAGGCAGTAGAGAGCAATATGGCAGCTGGGACTTGAGGGACCATAATTTTTGGAGAGAGAAAAGACATTCAGGTGAGCTGGCATTGTCTTCTCTTAATATTTTCTACTTGGGGCATTTTTCCATAAGTAAGTAGCCCACGATCAAGCAAAACCAAGATGAAAATGGTAACTTAAAGCTTTTAATAATAACATTAGTTTCAGTTCAGTTCAGTTCAGTGGCTCAGTCGTGTCCGACTCTTTGTGACCCCATGAATCACAGCACGCCAGGCCAGTTTAGGTATTGAAATTTGTATGCTAGTGATACAAAAACAATCAAGCCTAATATAGTTATGAAAATAGATAACAAGATGAATCTATTGGACGATAAAATGGAAATTCTCTATGTTAAAATGTAATAACTAAATGAAGAACTCGATTAGTAGATTTATTACACATTAGACGTAGCATCAGAAAGGAAAATATTCAGATGGAGGCAAGACAGATAAATGTAAGAGACATAGAGGACATAAGGTAAAATTACAGAGGGGACATAAGCAAGACGGAGAAGGCAATGGCAAGCCACTCCAGTACTCTTGCCTGGAAAATCCCATGGATGGAGGAGCCTGGTGGGCTGCAGTCCATGGGGTCGCTAAGAGTTGGACACGACTGAGCGGCTTCACTTTCACTTTTCACTTTCACACATTGGAGAAGGAAATGGCAACCCACTCCAGTGTTCTTTCCTGGAGAATCCCAGGGATGGGGGAGCCTGGTGGGCTTCCATCTATGGGGTCACACAGAGTCGGACACGACTGAAGTGACTTAGCAGCAGCAGCAGCAGCAGCATAAGCAAGATGTTAAAGAAAAATAGAAAATTGAAAGACTGTCCAAAAATTAACATATCAAGCACAGAAATAAATAACAGTGTGAACTACATGCAGGATAAACTCAAAGAAAAATATATTTAGTCAAAACATGGAAAAACTTTATTCAAACCAAGGATAAAAGGTAAAATATTAAAAAGACAGAAATAGACGAGATCGGGCGCGTTCAGGGTGGTATGGCCGTACACCAAAATAAACTCAAAATGGATTAAAGATCTAAATGTAAGACCAGAAACTATAAAACTCCTAGAGGAGAACGTAGGCAAAACACTCTCCGACATAAATCACAGCAGGATCCTCCAAGACCCACCTCCCAGAATATTGGAAATAAAAGCAAAAATAAACAAATGGGACCTAATTAAAATCAAAAGCTTCTGCACAGCAAAGGAAACTCTAAGCAAGGTGAAAAGACAGCCTTCAGAATGGGAGAAAATAATAGCAAATGAAGCAACTGATAAAGGATTAATCTCCAAATTATACAAGCAGCTCCTGCAGCTTAATTCCAGAAAACTAAGTGACCCAATCAAAAAATGGGCCAAAGAACTAAACAGACATTTCTCCAAAGAAGACATAAAGATGGCTAACAAACACATGAAAAAATGCTCAACATCCCTCATCATCAGAGAAATGCAAATCAAAACCACAATGAGATACCATTTCACACCAGTCAGAATGGCTGCTATCCAAAAGTCTACATGCAATAAATGCTGGAGAGGGTGTGGAGAGAAGGGAACCCTCTTACACTGTTGGTGGGAATGCAAACTAGTACAGCCACTATGGAGAACAGTGTGGAGATTCCTCAGAAAACTGGAAATAGAACTGCCATATGATCCAGCGATCGCACTCCTGGGCATACACACTGAGGAAACCAGAATTGAAAGAGACACATGTACTCCAATGTTCATTGCAGCACTGTTTATAATAGCCAGGACATGGAAGCAACCTAGATGTCCATCTGCAGACGAATGGGTAAGAAAGCTTTGGTACATATACACAATGGAGTATTTCTCAGCCATCAAAAAGAATGCATTTGAATCAGTTTTAATGAGGTGGATGAAATTGGAGCCAATTATACAGAGTGAAGTAAGCCAGAAAGAAGAACATCAATACCGTATATTAACACATATATATGGAATTTAGAAAAATGGTAACCTGAACCCTGTATAAGAGACTGCAAAAGAGACATAGGCATTTAGAACAGTCTTTGGGACTCTGTGGGAGAGGGTGAAGGTGGAATGATTGGGGAGAATGGAATTGTAGCATGTATATTATCATAAGTGACCAGTCCAGGTTCGACGCATAAATTTTCCTCTGTTCATTTCTTAAAAAAAAAAAAAAAAAAAAGACAGAAATAGACATTATGGTGTACAGATAATTATCCTCCAAGGAGAAATACCAAAATGAACAGCTGACTTCTCAAGAGAAACAATGAAACCTGGAGACAACAGAATGCAATCTGATAGTGCTGGGAGAAAACAACTGTCAACCTATAATTCTAAATTGGTACATCTTTACATAAAAATCAATTCTTTGGCGATCAGCTTTCTTCACAGTCCAACACTCACATCCATACATGACCACTGGAAAAACCATAGCCTTGACTAGAGGGACCTTGGTTGGCAAAGTAGTGTCTCTGCTTTTTAATATACTATCAAGGTTGGTCATAACTTTCCTTCCAAGGAGTAAGCGTCTTTTAATTTCATGGCTGCAATCAGCATCCACAGTGATTTTGGAGCCCAAACAAATAAAGTCTGACACTGTTTCCACTGTTTCCTCATCTATTTCCCATGAAGTGACGGGACCAGATGCCATGATCTTTGTTTTCTGAATGTTGAACTTCAAGCCAACCTTTTCACTCTCCTCTTTCACTTTCATCAAGAGGCTTCTTAGTTCCTCTTCACTTTCTGCCATAAGGGTGGTGTCATCTGCATATCTGAGGTTATTGATATTTCTCCCAGCAATCTTGATTCCAGCTTGTGCTTCTTCCAGCCCAGCATTCCTCATGATGTAATCTGCGTATAAGTTAAATAAGCAGGGTGACAGTATACAACCTTGACGTACTCCTTTTCCTATTTGGAACCAGTCTGTTGTTCCATGTCCAGATCTAACTGTTGCTTCCTGAGCTGCATACAGGTTTCTCAAGAGGCAGGTCAGGTGGTCTGGTATTCCCATCTCTTTCAGAATGTTCCAGTTTATTGTGATCCACACAGTCAAAGGCTTTGGCATAGTCAATGAAACAGAAATAGATGTTTTTCTGGAACTCTCTTGCTTTCTCCATGATCCAGCGGATGTTGGCAATTTGATCTCTGGTGCCTCTGCCTTTTCTAAAATCTGCTTGAACATCTGGGAGTTCACGGTTCACATATTGCTGAAGCCTGGCTTGGAGAATTTTGAGCATGACTTTGCTAGCGTGTGAGATGAGTGCAATTGTGTGGTAGTTTGAGCATTCTTTTGCATTGCCTTTCTTTGCGATTGGAATGAAGACTGACCTTTTCCAGTCCTGTGGCCACTGCTGAGTTTTCCCAATTTGCTGGCATATTGAGTGCAGCACTTTCACAGCATCATCTTCCAGGATTTGAAAGAGCTCAACTGGAAATCCATCACCTCCACTAGCTTTGTTCGTAGTGATGCTCTCTAAGGCCCACTTGACTTCACATTCCAAGATGTCTGGCTCCAGGTGAGTGATCACGCCATCGTGATTATCTTGGTCGTGAAGATCTTTTTTGTACAGGTCTTCTGTGTATTCTTGCCACCTCTTCTTAATATCTTCTGCTTCTGTTAGGTCCATACCATTTATGTCCTTTATTGAGCCCGTTTTTGAGTCCCTTGGACTGCAAGGAGATCCAACCAGTCCATTCTAAAGGAGATCAATCCTTGGTATTCATTGGAAGGACTGATGCTAAAGCTGAAACTCCAATATATTGGCCACCTCATGCCACGAGTTGACTCACTGGAAAAGACTCTGATGCTGGGAGGGATTGGGGGCGGGAGGAGAAGGGGACAACAGAGAATGAGATGGCTGGATGGCATCACTGACTTGATGAACATGAGTTTGAGTGAATTACGGGAGTTGGTGATGGACAGGGAGGCCTGGCGTGCTGTGATTCATGGGGTCGTAAAGAGTCAGACATGATGAGTGACTGAACTGAACTGAACTTATATAAAAATATCAAAGGTAATGGACATTTTCAGATAAACAAATTTGAAATAAATAATCATCAATGTAAGAAAAGAACTATAAACATTTATACTTCAAATGAAAGAAAAATCCCAGGGAGAACCCTGAGATCCAAGAATGAAGAAATGCATAATGGTAAATATGTGTGTAAACCTTTATGAATATTGAATGAGTAAATATTAAAAACATTAAAATTTAGTTGCATGTAGTTTGGAATATGCAGAGAATTAAAATCAATAGTAGCAGAAATTTGGGAAGGGGAGTGAATGAGTAAAATTATCCCTTGCATTGTCAGAAAAGTTGGAAAAATACTATCTTGTAATAAACTTAATAAGTGAAATATGCATATTGTAATTTGTAGGTTCGATTAAAAGGATAATAAAGGACTATATAATTGAAAAATAATAGAAATGAAAGAAGGAAATATTAAAATAATTACCAGATTGACAAAAAAGAAGTCAACAAATTGAGGAAAAATAGAACAGATAGTGCAAATAGATAATTCATGGTAAAATGATAGATTTAAGGAACCAAGGTATTTGCATTAAATGTAAATTACTCCAATTATGAAATAAAAATTATCTTGCTGGATTAAAAAAAAACAAAATCCATTATTACTTTGCTTTAAATATCAAGATATGAAAAAAAAACTGAGAGAAAAAGAGTAGAATGTAAATGATAACCAAAAGAAAGCCTACTTAGCTATTATAATATCTATATATCTAATCTATCCCTCTCTTTGAGTTAAGAAGCATTATTGAAAATAACAAGAAACTCTTCATAATGACAAAAAGGTCAATTGAATACAATTCTAAATGTGTATGTACCTAATAACATAGTCTTAAAATATGTAAGACAAAACCTGTCAAAACTAAAAGTAGAAGCATATAATACACAGTTATTCTGGACATTCAGAAACAAGTTCTGCAACCACTCATATAAGATGACAAAACATCATTAAAGGAATAGATTTAAACAACATAAACAACTGATTTAATTTAATTCACTTATATAAAATGTGAAGCTGGAAAACAACAGAGAAAATTCTCTTTAAAAATAACTGTAATATTTGAAATAGCAAAACCAAATCTCAAAAAATTTAAACATTAAAATTATATTGAGTTTGTTCCCTGAAAATAGTAAAATTATGATAGCAATCTATAAGCAATAACTAGAAAATGTTTATAAACCAAACAATTCATTTCTATTTAATGCTATTCTTTATAAATTAATTTATATAATCAGTATAATCCCAATCAAAATGCTGGCATATTGTGTATATATATATATACACACATAGAAAATGATAAACTAATTCTAAAATTCATATGGAAATTAAAAGACCAATAATATCAAGACACTTAAACAAGCCACATAGTCGGGAAATACATTTGCAATACATTAATCTGAAAAAGGATTTGTATCCAGAACATATAATGAAAAGATAAAAAGCTCAGTAAGAAAATGGGTAAAATTCTTGACAGAACAGAATGTCAAAAAAAAAAAAGAAATCTGAAAAGATGCTTGATACCATTAATATTAAGGAAATGGAAATTAATTATGCTTTCCTTCCTCCTGAGAGCTAAAATAGAAAATAACAACCAAAAACATGCCACCCCCAAGAAAAACCCAAATAATGAAGGCAGAAAGAGAAAGGAAGAAAGAAAATATATTAATATCAAGTATTGAGAGGATTTGGAGCAAGAGAAACTCTAATCGATTAAGAATAATATTTGATAATATCTATTGATGCTGACATATACATTACTTATGATACAATGATTTCATTTCCCACAAAATGATATGTATAAAAATAAAACAGCAGCAAGATTCCTATTAACAAACTAGTATAATAAAAAATGAAAACAACCCACATGTTTATCAACTGAAGATTTAACAAATAAATAGTAGTATATTCATACAATATAGCACTGAAAATAAAGAAACTACAGCTACAGTCAACCACATGGATGAATTTAAAAAACACTAGGAAAAAAAAAGCAGACACAGGACACTTAGAAAAGAGGTGACTGTGAGAAAGCATTAGGGACGTTTCTGGTGCATTGATAATGTGCTATTTCTTTGGGTGGTGGTGGTACAGATGTGTCATTTTGTAAAAATGTCTTGCATTGTACACTTAAAATGTATGCATTTTTACCTATGTATGTCAAAATGAACTACTTAAAAATAAACAATAACAGAGAGTAATGGAAATGTAGAAACACTTTTGCTGTGGTGGATAAAGTCATCTGGGTGAGAATACCAGCATCTGCATTACATGAGGTTGAGCAAAAAATAATGGAAGCTTGGAAACTATAGTTGGCCAACTTCTGTAAGACACCAGCATTCATTTCCAAGCTAAACCCATAAGTATTCCAGAATTGAGTGACACATTGTGGTAGATAAAAAAATGTTCTATAACCTGAATAATTTTTTTTTACAAATCTAGTGAAAAGCCAAGGTACACATACTCAAAATAAAGAATAGTCTTAGTAGGTTTACATAAGCACAAAATTATACAGAAGAAATTATATAGATATGACGAAAATAAAAAGGTTTCTCAGGTGATGCAAGTGGTAAAGAACCCTCCTGCCAGTGCAGGAGAAGCAAGAGGCACGAGTTTGATCCCTGGGTCATGAAGACCCCCTGGAGTAGGAAATGGCAACCCACTCCAGTATTCTTGCCTGGAAAATTCCATGGACAGAGGAGTATGGTGGGCTATAGTCCATGCAGTTGCAGAGTTGGACATGACTGAGCACACACACGATGAAAATAGAGTAATCAGCTCTGGAGGAATAAGCATAGAATTTATAGGACACTGAATGAGACTCTGGATGCAAGATACCATAGGGCTATAAATTTTATTTTGACTGGCAGAATTTGTATCTGGCCACAGAATATTAGTTTGCCTGAATGTCTGCAATAAGGAAGGTCTATTCTCTATTGCTTTTTGTAGTTTTTTTTTTTTTTTGGTAACATATATGATAGATAAATTAAGCCATTCTTTTTCTAAAAAAAATTAAATTTACAATTTGTTTGCCTTGAAGTTTGGGGGAGAAGGATATGGGCTGAGTGAGTAAGTGCTACCCCCCAAAAAAAGAGTGCCTTGCCCTCCTGGTCACTGTAACATCAGTCTATCTTCCAAGGGCTCCACAGAATGGCACTGCAAGTTCATTCAAGACAGGAAAGACCAGAAGGTCAAACTTTAAAAAGCCCCATCTTGGCAGATTTTCGGACCAGGGGTTGTTTTTATTTATTTATTTTCAAACCACATTGACTAAAAAGGGTTAATTTCCCCTGAACCTTTAAGCACTAGATGGGCCTGCACCTTCCAAGGACTCTCTTCTTCTTTAAAAGCACAGTTGTTCAGTTTCTCTCAGGTGCAGATTCATTAGCTCTTGACTGGCTCTCCTTGTTTGCTGACTACTTGTGGAAAAAGCCATTTACCCTGGTGAATGTCAAGGTTAGTGCAAACCGTCCTTGTCATCAGTCTCTCTGGCAGAAGGTCAGGGATAAGCTTTCCTCAAATGGGCAGCGTCAAACAAAGCAGAGACTGACTTAACTCACCAAGAGGAAGAAAAGAGGCCTGCTCTGGAGTTGATAAACATTCCTGTGGGCTTTGAGGACAAAAGATTAACTCCTCACTTGCCACTTCCAGACATGTTCACTGGAAGATCCTTTATACTATCTGGATATTTTCAAGCATATAAGATATATTTATAACGAATGACTATTTGTATCTGTAGCTACACTATCCTTATTCATCTGTCCATGATCTTGTTTATTTAAACAAATGTTTTAATTTTTCAAGTGTCAGATTTGGAAGTATTTCCCATTATCCTAGTATTGTTCTGGTTGACCTTTTGGTGGTGTGTGTGTAAGAGGGGATCCCTCCTCTCAGTTTACTTTTATAGACAAGGTGTAAACAACATATGCAAAGCTGCCACAGTCTGAAAGTCAGATCTTAATTTACTTTCATAAAGCAGTAACATTTTGAAGTCAGAAGGAGATTTTAAGACCAAACCTAGCCCAAACGTCCATCCAAAAAGTAAATCCTCTACAGGAACTCTGGCAGTTGTCATCCAGGCTCAGGTTGGTCACTCCTAGGGAAAAAACATCCCTGCTTCACAGGATGGTTGTTCCCAAGTGGGGAAGGTTTATTGTTATAATAAAAGCTTTGCCTTACACTTAATGAAATATTGTGTTGGCCACAAAGTTCATTTGGATTTTTCTGTAAGATGTTATGGAAATACCTGAATAAACTTTCTGGCCAACCCAATACTTCATAACGGAATTTTAACCTATTGGTTCAGGTTTCACTCTCCAGTATGATAGAGGGCTGGTCCTCAATGCAAGAACTCTCCAAATACATGGAAGAATATTTGGATCTTTGGAAAATTAACCATGCAATATGGGGGATATTTTCTTCTCTTGGCTTTCTGTCCCCCTTCTTCTATGAAATGACTATCAAACAAGGCATTTTTCCATTTGGGCTTCTCTGAACCATCATACTTTTTAGCAGTGTGTTCTTACAATGTGGAATCCAGAAATATATGCAATATTTCAGATATTAGACTAGAAACTTCATATATATTTATGTATAATATATAATGTATTTTTATATGTGGTATATATTTATAATTCTTCCAATTCATCAATTCCTACTTTGATTCAATGAGGAATAAATGAATACCAAAAAGACTTTTTACATAGGCAATAATCAGGAAGATATGCTCTTGTGTTTCTGTATTCTAATCACAAGTTATATGCCAGGTAAATATATGACTTTAGTCATGATATCAAATTTTTAATTGTCTGCTATGAAAATCCATGATATTCTTACAAAAAATACTGGTGACCCTATATGCTATTCTTGTGAGCACACCATTTGCTATATTGGTCCTTATTATTATTCCTTAGGGTTTTGGTGAGTAATTGTTTCTCTCTTTCAAAGTTACCTTGACAGTTTTTGGTCAAATCACTGAGCTACCCTTATGGCTCAGCCAGTAAAGAACCCACTTGCAATGCAGGAGATGCAGGAGATGGGGGTTTGATCTCTGGGTTGGGAAGATACCCTGAAGAAGGAAATGGCAATCCACTCCAATATTCTTTCCTGAAAAATCCAAGGAACTGAGGAGTCTGGAGGGTACAGTTCAAAGGGTCACAAAGAGTCAAACACAACTAAGCATGCACATCACCCCTTGCATAATTTTAATGACATAAATACTTTTCCAGCAAAATAGGTTCTGCTCTTTGGCTTGGAGCATCACTTATCCTTTCAAACTCAGAATCAGTTGAAATTAATCCTGATATCTACTCATGGTTATATCTGTTCCGTATGAATTAAAATTGGACATCTGTGGGTCTTCTCAGGTAGCTCAGTGATAAAGAATCTGCCTACCAATGCAGGAGATGCAGGTTCAATCCCTGATCTTGGAAGATCCTACATGCCACAGAGCAATTAAGCCCATGGGCTACAACTATTAAGCTTGTGCTCTAGAGCCCAAGCTCTCATCTTGTCAAGGCTATGGTTTTTCCAGTGGTCATGTATGGATGTGAGAATTGGACTATAAAGAAAGCTGAGCACCAAAGAATTGATGCTTTTGAACTGTGGTGTTGGAGAAGACTCTTGAGAGTCCCTTGGACTGCAAGGAGATCCAACCAGTTCATTCTAAAGGAGATCAGTCCTGGGTGTTCATTGGAAGGACTGATGCTAAAGCTGAAACTCCAATACTCTGGCCACTTGATGCGAAGAGCTGACTGATTTGAAAAGACCCTGATGCTGGGAAAGATTGAGGGCAGGAGGAGAAGGGGATGACAGAGGATGAGATAGTTGGATGGCATCACCAACTCACTGGAGATGAGTTTGAATAGACTCTCGGAGTTGGTGATGGACAGGGAGGCCTGGTGTGCTGTGGTCCATTGGGTTGCGAAGAGTCGGACATGACTAAGCGACTGAACTGAACTGAACTAGAGCCCAAGAGCCACAATTACTGAGCCCACAGTACAGCAACTAGAGCCTGTGCCCTGGAGCCTGTGCTCCACAAGAGAAGCCACACAATGATATACCTGTGCACTGCAAGTAGAGAGTAGTCCCATTTGCCACAACTAGAGAAAAGCCTGTGTAGCAACAAAAACCCAGCACAACCAAAATAAAATAAAATAACAACTGGACATCTTTGAGTTGCTTCTTATGCCCTTTTCATTTTGTGTCCTGTTGTGTGATCCTGATTTTACTTTCTCATGACTATCCCAAGTATTTGTCTTGGGCTTAATCCTACAGATTTTCTTCCATCCTATCTAGAATTCCTCCATATCATATAATTATCTGAAGTATTACAAAATATTCTTACTTTACTTCTTCCTTGCTTACCTTCTCCTCTGGGAAGGAGACAAACTACTATTTTAGTGCATGCAATAAGTGAGTACTTGAAAGAAGAAAATTAACCTAGGGTACCACAGAACATTAGGATGATTTCTTCAGTGTCCAAACTTTCTGGGTATCCAGATGAACTACAGTTTTGTGTGGACTGTCCTAGAAACAGTGTCATAAATTGTCATGGCAGATTGTCTTCTGGTCTTGCTATTCACTCCCAAATGATTTGATTTTTATATAAATCAGTGTGTCAGTCCTACCTTCCAATCACAGCCTTTTTCTCCCAGTCTCCAAAAGTCTTAGCAATCGACAATAACTTATACTGTTAGATACCAGTCTTACCTTTTTTAAACAAGCATTTAAAAATAACAAGAACTTTTGAAGACTTTCTCTTGCATTTTATCATCCTCTGTAGAAAGTCTCCTGCTTTCCTACCTGCATTCACCCCATCCCCTGCTCTCACAGGCAGCATAACACTTGTTCAGATACTTAACAACTTAGACCTAGGAACTTGCAATAACTTTCTAAATGGTCAACCTGTCTCTAGACTCAAAACCCCAAATTGATCCTATATGCAAGCATAAAATCTACTTTCATATTTATTTTCCAATTCAAAATCTCTGAGTTTTTCTAATGTGTCCCAAATAGTCTCATCTTTGTGGTTAGACTTGCATAGTTGTAAAACATCTGTAAACACAAAAAGACTTAAGTTTCGGGAAAAAAATACAAATGCATTATAACAATTTAAGTCACACTGAGATCCTTTATAATTATCACTCTTTTCCTTTAAAGGAGACTTCCTGTTAGTCAAGTTAAATAAGAATGATCCAATTAGAACTGCATCGACCAAAATAAATCCTACATTATCAAAGACTATCTTTTTCGATAATCCCAGAAAGCGCATCTAGACACTTGTCCAGAAAGTACCAAGAAGGAAACAGTTTTAAACTAAGTTTACCATTATCACTTTCCTAGTGCACCCTGACTATTGCAAGCCTTCCCAGGGCCCCTTGGTGTTGTGTGCTGAGTGCTCCAAATGTTCCTCCTAGTCCCCTCTCCTGCTATTGATGGCATAATCTGAACAGGTCATGAGGGGAGAGGCTCACTTGGATACTGCACCTGCTAAAAGGAGGAAAATCAATTTTCATCATCCAAAAATGCAGAACTGATGGC
Organism: Moschus berezovskii; assembly: GCF_049115385.1. Classification (NCBI taxonomy): domain Eukaryota; kingdom Metazoa; phylum Chordata; class Mammalia; order Artiodactyla; family Moschidae; genus Moschus; species Moschus berezovskii. The sequence goes on along the minus strand of NC_142470.1, from coordinate 65,240,411 downwards.
ACACAAACTAGTTGTTCAAGGTCCCTAGGGCCAAGAAGAGGAGTCCCACTAAGAAAGACATATGCTTGGAACCAAAGTTAATACTCTCTCCATCTAACCAGAATAATAAGGTAAGAGGGGAACGAAGAGGTGGAGGATGGAATGTTCTTATGCAATTCTGCAGTAAATATCAGATGGAATAGAAAGTCTTTTTGCATCAGAATACTAGGTAGAGATCTTTCTGAGAATAATCTATGAAAATCTCAATATTCTAAGTGTTCTCAAATACTAAATTCAGCTGAAAGGTATAACTTACTGAAATTCATTTTTCCTGTTACTATAACTCTTTACTGCTTTTTACTACTATTTTTCTATTAGATCCTTTTCTTATAATTGATATTTCAGATTGGCATTTCATCATTTGATACCAGAGAGAGTTTGTTGGGAAACATAAAAGTATACATTTGTACTCCTAAAAAATAAATCTCACAGAGGGGTTAGTAAAACCAGAAGCCCATATACCCTGACACAAGTGAGTGTTATATTTGTAATTCATATTTTAATCAAGGAAACAATGCACAAACATAAATTTGTCCTATATTGAAATAATATGTAGCTAGACAGAATAAAAGAGTAAAAATCTTACTTCACATACTCCCAACCTTGCTCATCTCCACAGAACTGCTATAATTGTTATCACTGAATTGCATCTTGCTGACTTGTTACTATTCATTTACATAAAACAGATATTCACATATGTGTGCTTAATATATAAATTAATGGTTACTTTTGAATGAATAGGATAGAATTCAATACTATTATAGAAGTTAAGTTTTTGACTTAATAATTCTTTTAAAAATCTATTTCAGTATTTGTAAATCTACCTTACCCTTTTAGATTTCTGAATAGCTTTCCATAACACGGATGAATTTAATTCATGCAAATATTTGATTATTGAAACTTATTAGGGCCTTTTACCCCTGGGTTTTCTATTACCAAAGAGGTCGTCACAATGAACATCTTTTTACCTCCTCCTTTGTGTTTTTCACAAGCATTGCTCATTCAGAGTAAATACTGAAAAGTCGATGAGAATTTTGATGGACACTGACAAACTGTACCCCTAAAAAGACTGTACAAATGTACATTACTACCAGTAGTGTATGATGGTTTGCATTTCTCTATATAAACTCAAATACTATGTGTTTTTAATGCTTTAAAGTTCCCAATTTTTTTAAGCTGTAGTGTCTATTTTGATTTATGTGCCATTTTGTTTATCTGAGCATATTGTTCTTATGTTGGACTATTCCTTTTTGTTTGTTTGTTTTTTGGACAATGCATTGAGATACCTGCTGTCTCTGTTGAATTTCTTATTCTTTCTCTCTACCCCACACCTACTCAGGGAGGAAGGAAGAAAATACTTGCTCTTTTTAATGTGTCAGTTATTTTTCTCTCAGCCAGTGATTTGTCTTTATTCTTAGCCTTTAGAATCTTTGTCACATAGAAGGGTCAAGGTTTTTGGGTTTTTTTTTCTCCAGATTTGTTTATTTTATTTATGGGTGTTCTGAGTCATTGCTGCTCTGCACAGGTCTTCTCTAGTTATATTTGTGTGGGCTTCTCATTGCAGTGATTTCTTTTGTGGAACATGGGCTCTAGGTGCCTAGGCATCACTAGGTGTGGCTCATGGGGTTAGCTCCTCCATGGCATGTGGGATCTTCCCAGATCAGGGATCAAACCTGTGTCCCTGGCATTGGCAGGCAGATTCTTTACCACTTAGCCACCAGGGAAACCCGAAGATTCAATTTTTATGTTATAAAATCTATCAAACTTTCCTTTGTAGAGTCTGAGTTTTTTCTCCATGACACAAAAAATCCTTCTTATCCCTCAAATTTTAAAAAAGTGTCCTATATTTTCTTCTTCAAAATCTTTATTGCCTTTTTGTTTCCTTTTTTTAAAGTTGTAACTTTATTATTTCACTCAAATATTTATTAGAGATGGATATTGATTTTTTATGAAAGATATTTTATTCTCTATTGAGATGATAATGTATTTTCTCTTTTAATCTATTAATTCTTAATTACATCAGTAGATTTTTTTGACATCAAATCATTCTTGTTTTTCTGAGATAAATCTTACTTGTTCAGGATTTAGTATTACCCATTACTAGATAAAATGTGCTTGTATATATTTTTTATCTTTGATATATTTGCCTACATTTGTAGCTATGCTTAATAATAAGATTGCTTTTCAGGTTTTTCCCCCTTGTTTGTTTTTTATATTGCTTTTCTCTTGTCTGGTAATTAAATGTATAAGTTGGTGATGGACAGGGAGGCCTGGCATGCTGTGATTCATGGGGTCGCAAAGAGTCGGACACGACTGAGCGACTGAACTGAACTGAACTGATTATAGAACAGATTGAGACGGTTGCCTTCAGGTTTTTTGTAGGTTCTGGAATGCCTTTATAATGTGTAATTTTCCTGAGACTTTGGAGAATATAATTAACTGTTTCAACATTTTTAAATAATTCAGATATTAGAAAATATAGAGAAGCACACAAAAATACAGTTTTTATAGCTCAGTGATGATCCCAAAGTGAACTTCCATGTAATTTCCATCTACATCCTGAGACAGGCTATTACCAGTACCCCAGGTGACCTCCATCCATGTCTTTTCCCCATCACTGTATGCTTCTTCCGTTTCAATGGTAATCAGTATCTTAATTCTGAACACTGTAATTTGTTTTATCTTGCTTTTGAACTGAATAAAGTGGAGTCATATAGTTTGTGTCCTCTTTCCAGAATGATTTCCTATTTGCAACGTTGTATTCTTGTGAATTCATTGATGTTTTAACATGTAGCAATAATTTATCTATTTCATTGCTGTATAGTATCGCATTATACAGATAAACTACAAGTTGTGGATCTAATACGTTGTTTCAGGTTTTGATTATTATAAACCATGCTTCTTTTGGACCCTTTAATTTTTTTGGTGCATAATGTGAAGGTATTTGTATTAGGTATTTAAAAGAGTAGAAATGCTTTAGTAGATAATGCCAGTGATATTAATTGACACTCCCAACAACAATGATCAGCAGCAATGCTCCTCAATCTCTAGTTTTGCTGCAGATCTCCACTGTCAGTCCTTTAAGTTTTAATTATTCTAGATAATTTAATTATACCAATACGTATCTCACAGTTATTTCAGTTAACATGTTCTTTTTTGAGCATATGTTTATTGGTAATTTATATACTCTTTGAAATGCCCATTCAAGTGTCCAACTCATTTGGAGATAGGAGGTTGTATGTGTTTTAGAAACTTTATAATATAGTTAGTTAGAAGTCAAATTTGTTATTGGTATGAGATAAGGGTCAAATAAATTTTTCTTTCCTCATAGGAATATCCAGTTGACTAACAAAATTTAGTGAAAAGACTGTTCATTCCTACTTTTCTACAAAGATTGCCATCATTAATTGAGTCTCCATATATGTGTGTGTGTGTATTGCTGACTATTCTAGTCCATAAGTATAACTTTCAATACCACAGTGTTTTAATTATTGTAGCTTAATTTTAAGTTTAATGTATGATAGAACAAGTCCTAGCAAATATTCTTGGTCCTTTTCCATTAAAATTCTATAATTAGCCTGTCAATTTTCATAATACAATCTCCTAAAGAATTCATTTTGGATTGTATTCAGTAGAAATATCAATTTGGGGAGACATGATATTTTTACAATGTTGAGTCTTCCAGTCATTAGCATTACTTCATTTGTTTAAAACTTCATTTTCTCTTAAAGTTGTTTTTATAGTTTTGTATGTAGAAGTTATATACTTCTTTCATTACACTTGCTAAATATTTTTATACACTGTAATAGTGTCTTCTGATGAATTTCATTTTCTTCTAACCTTTTGAGACTAGAATTCACAAGTAATAATTGATATTTTACTTTTGCTATGGCCCATTTACTAATTCTAATAATTCTTCTGAAAGATTCAGATTTTTATGATTATAATAATATCCTAACAATGAAAATTGTAATTCTTTCATTTAATTCTTATTTCTTTATTATCATTTAAAATCTTACTGCCCTGCAAAAATCTTCTGGGAAAATTTTGATTAGTACTGATAGTCAGCTTTGAATTATTCCCAATCTTGAATACTTTTCAATATTTCACCATTAAGTAGGATATTTGCTACAAGTTTATTTATAGTTATATATTATCAGATGAAGAAAGGTCCTTTCAGTTTCTATTTTACTTAGATGTTGTGCTTATGTGTATATTTTAATCATAAAGAGCAAATGTTTCTAAAATTGTCTTTTTCATATTTATTGAAAATGTTTTATCTTATTCTACTCTGTTAATTTAGTGAGTTACAGTAATTAATTTTATAATGTTAAACTTTGTAGTTTTGGAATAAAACTAGCTTGATCATGAAATATGACCATTTTTTATTTATTGCTACATTCAATTAGATTTTGTTTAAAATTTTGCATCTACCTTTATAAGAGAAATTGACCTATTAGAGGCCGTTTTGCAATTCTTTGTCAGTTTTGGTACTGAGGTTACACTCACCACATAACTGAGTTGGAAGCATTCCCTAACTTTTGTTTTTGTTTTCTGTTCTCTGGAAGATGTGTAAGATCATTATATTCTTTTTTTCTCCTTAGGTAACTGGTAGAATTCACTGATAAAGCCATCTGGCCATGGGGTATATTTTATTTCCGTAGATTTTAATAAGGACATCATTTTTGTTTAAGTTATTTACATTTAAATCCTCCATTTCTTCTTATTCTCAGTTTTGTGAGAGAAAATTTCCCTAAGAATTTGCACATGTAACATTGTATTTTTAAATGTCTAGCATAAAGTTGTCATATATGTATAACATTATCTGCAAGATTTCTAGCAATGTTCTTGTCCTCATTTCTGATTTTGATTCTTTCCCTTTCATTAGTTTTATCCAAAACTGAAATCTATAAATTTTGGAAACATTTCAAAGAGTTAATTAACATTTGACTTTATTGCATGTTTGTCTTCTATTTCATTAATTTCAGCTATATATATAATTCTTTCCACTTCCTTTAAATTTACCACTATTGTTTTTGCCTAAATTTCTTTAAATAGATGTTCATATTATTTTTTAATCTTTATTATCTTCTTGTAAATACATATATAAGTCTATAACTTCCTCTTTTGATTTCCTTATCTGTGATCTGCAAGTTGCATTTTTGTTTTCCATTCAGTTCAGTTCAGTTCAGTCGCTCAGTTGTGTCCAACTCTTTCCGACCCCATGAATCACAGCACACCAGGCCTCCCTGTCCATCACCAACTCCCGGAGTTCACTCAAACTCATGTCCATCGAGTCAGTGATGCCATTCAGCCATCTCATTCTCTGTCATCCCCTTCTCCTCCCGCCCCAATCCCTCCAAGATTGAGTCTTTCCCAGCGAGTCAACTCATCGCATGAGGTGGCCAAAGTACTGGAGTTTCAGCTTTAGCATCAGTCCTTCCAATGAATACCCAGGATTGATCTCCTTCAGAATGGACTGGTTGGATCTCCTTGCAGTCCAAGGGACTCTCAAGAGTCTTCTCCAGCACCACAGTTCAAAAGCATCAACTCTTCGGAGATCAGCTTTCTTCACAGTCCAACTCTCACATCCATACATGACCACTGGTAAAACCATAGCCTTGACTAGACGGACCTTGGTTGGCAAAGTAATGTCTCTGCTTTTTAATATGCTATCTAGGTTGGTCATAACTTTCCTTCCAAGGAGTAAGCGTCTTTTAATTTCATGGCTGCGATCAGCATCCTCAGTGATTTTGGAGCCCAAAAAATAAAGTCTGACACTGTTTCCACTGTTTCTCCATCTATTTCCCAAGAAGTGAAGTGTCCTCCTTAATACCTTATTAATGATTATTTCCTTGCAGTCTTTGTCTGGTAATAATATAGTTAACACAACCTGAATTTCGGTTAATGTTTGCTTGGTGTGCATTTTCTATCCTTTTAATTTTCACTTTTCTGTGTCCTTAAAGTCTCTTTTAATTTGCATTTAGGAGAGTTCCGTGTTTTACTTACGCTGATGATTTTGTCACTTTTAGAAAATTTATTCTTTTTTATTTAAAGTAATAGTTAATGTAAATTATTTTCAAATATAAAATTTTACTGTTTGCTGAAAATATATCCCACTTATTTGAATTTCTGTCATTTTACCTACTTTTGGTTTACATTTTTTAGAAACTATTTTCTTTTTTTCCCCTATTACCTTACTATTGTTTAATTTTAATATTTCCTTTTAATAATAACACTAGAGATTAGAGCATAAATTTTTGACATATAAAAAACTGATACAACACTCTTATCTTTTCCCAGGCATTTCAAGGACATCAAAACATCTTAAATCCATTTCCCATTTTTATATCTTATAAGCTGTTATTGTTGTGTATTTTGATTCTCTCTGTGTTTTAAACCCTAAAACATATAATTTTATTGTTATAGTCAATATTCATTTAGATGTACCCATATGTTTAACATTTTGTACTTTTCTCTCCTTTATTCATACATTGTCATTTCATTTCCTTATATCCCTAGCCCTTTTAAATTTCTTTTAATGTGCTATTGTTACAGATGATATTTTTTTTACTGTCTTTCCTAAAATATCTCTACTTCGGAAAGATAATTTCATTAGCTATAAAATTATAGTTTAACCATTTTTGTATTTCAGCATGTCAAAAATATCATTTCAGTGTTTTCTAGCTTCCATTGTTTCTGTTGTACACTCTGCTGTCAGTCACATTGTGGGTCCTTTGATAGTAATTTGTCTTTTATTCAGTTGCTTTCAAGATCTTATTGTTTGTACTTAGTTTTCAGTAGTTTTAAAATGGTAGGGGTAATTTTCTCTCCATTCGTTTTACTTGGGGCTCATGGAGATTTATGTGTAATTTGTAATTATATTTCAATTACTGTTGTTGTTTTCAGTTATCCAGTCATGCCCCACTCTTTGTATTACCTCTTCGATTTCTGTCTATAATTTCTCTACTTTTCTTCTGGACACGTCTTAGCATGTATGGTAACACCTCCCTTTTTATGTCTCTTCTCTCTTGTATTTTCCTTCAGCTTGTTTCTCCATGCTGCATTTATGACTTACCCATTTACCTACGTACTAGTTTCCATCTATCTAGATTGTTGTCATTGTTTAGTTGTTAAGTTGTGTCTGGCTCTTTTGCGACTATGCACTAGTTTCTTATTTCTCTTTTCAACTGTACCTAATATGGTATTAAATCTGTGTATTAGATTATGTTATATTATTTATGATTATATTATTTAATTCTGCCATTTGAATAAAAGTTTTAAAGTTATTTTTAGCTGCTAATTATTTGCATTTTTGTTCTCATTTCAGCTCACTGAATCAGGTATCAGTAAATTGTGCTGGAATAAAAGGGACCCTAGGTGCTGGGCTCACCTCTCTGAATTTCCAGACTTCTCTTGTTTTGGTGTGATAAGTTCTCATTGTCTTGCTACTTCTTTATAAACACACACAAATAAAAGCATTTCATCTATATTTTTCAGAGTTTTTTCAACAGGATAGTTGATTACATAATCTATTCATCATTACCAGAATTGGAAATTCAGAATTGACTGGCTTCCATGTCCTTCTTTGTTATTAATTGAATCAAGGTTTCCACTTATTTTTGTATCAATTACTTATGTGTCAGTTCAGTTCAGTCGCTCAGTCGTGTCCGACTCTCCGCGACCCCATGAATCACAGCACGCCAGGCCTCCCTGTCCATCACCAACTCCCGGAGTACACTCAAACTCATGTCCACAGAGTCGGTGATGCCATCCAGCCATCTCATTCTCCGTCGTCCCCTTCTCCTCCCGCCCCCAACCTCTCCCAGCATCAGAGTCTTTTCCAGTGAGTCAACTCGTCTCATGAGGTGGCCAAAGTATTGGAGTTTCAGCTTTAGCATCAGTCCCTCCAATGAACATCCAGGATTGATCTCCTTTAGAATGGACTGGTTGGATCTCCTTGCAGTATAAGGGACTCTCAAGAGTCTTCTCCAACACCACAGTTCAAAAGCATCGATTCTTCGGCGATCAGCTTTCTTCACAGTCCAACTCTCACATCCATACATGACCACGGGAAAAACCATTGCCTTGACTAGACGGACCTTGGTCGGCAAAGTAATGTCTCTGCTTTTTAATATACTATCAAGGTTGGTCATAACTTTCCTTCCAAGGAGCAAGCGTCTTTTAATTTCATGGCTGCAATCAGCATCTGCAGTGATTTTGGAGCCCAAAAAAACAAAGTCTGACACTGTTTCCACTGTTTTTCCATCTATTTCCCATGAAGTGATGGGACCAGATGCCATGATCTTTGTTTTCTGAATGTTGAGCTTCAAGCCAACCTTTTCACTCTCCTCTTTCACTGTCATCAAGAGGCTTTTGAGCTCCTCTTCACTTTCTGCCATAAGGGTAGTGTCATCTGCATATCTGAGGTTATTGATATTTCTCCCAGCAATCTTGATTCCAGCTTGTGCTTCTTCCAGCCCAGCGTTCCTCATGATGTACTCTGCATATAAGTTAAATAAGCAAGGTGACAATATACAACCTTGACGCACTCCTTTTCCTATTTGGAAATTATCCATAAAATAAGTGTTGCCTTAAATACACTTTAAATATGCTCATGATATGCTCTTGCTATTAAATATCATTTACATCTGGAATTATATCTCATTTCATAAATCAAATGTTTAGATAGTATCACTCTTTTCTTAATCAGACTTGCCAAATTACAATAGATATATATGTATTTTTAAAAAAAACTATTAATATCATTGATAAATTCTATTGTTAATTATTTTGTACTCTCACTTTATTAAGCTAAGACTAGCTTCATAAAATGAGTTGAGAAACGTTTTCTCTTCTTTCAGCTTCTAGACAATATTGTGTAGAACATATGCTTCAATTTATTTTGCTCTTTTTCTCCTGCTTTATTGAAGTAGAAGCTTAAATTATTGTTTTGGAAGTTTACCTTTTTTTTAATGTAATAATTTACTGCTATAAATTTCCCTCTCTGTACTACTTACTCAGTATATCACAAAATTTGATATGTTGTATTTCCATTTTCATTTAGGGTTCAATGTAATTCTTCAATACCCCTTGAGACTTCCTCTTTGACTCCTTAGTAATTTAGAAGTGTATTGTTTAGCTTCTAAGTAGCTTGGTGACTTGCCCAGTATAATTTTGCTATTGATTATTCATTTGATTATATTGTGTTCAGAGAACACAACTAGTATGATTTCAGTTATTTTGAATGTGTTAAGGTTGTTTTATGGTCCAGGATATGCTCTGTTTTAGTGTATGTTCCATAAACATATGAAAAGTAAATGTATTCTGTTGTTTTACCCTAAATGTTCTATAAATGTCAACTAGATCCCATAAGGCCATCTACGATCTTTCTGATTTTCTGTCTAGTTGTATTATCAATGATTGAAAGAGGGATATTGAAATTTTCAACTACAATTGTGAGTTTGTTTACTTTTCCTTTCAGTTTTTGCTTCACATATTTTCAGTTCTTTTATCTGGGCGTATGCACTTACAACAGGAGAAGGCAATGGCACCCAACTCTAGTACTCTTGCCTGGAAAATCCCATAGACAGAAGAGCCTGGTGGGCTGCAGTCCATGGGGTCGCTAAGAGTCGGACACAACTTAGTGACTTCACTTTCACTTTTCACTTTCGTGCATTGGATAAGGAAATGGCAACCCACTCCAGTGTTCTTGCCTGGAGAATCCCAGGGACAGGAGAGCCTGGTGGGCTGCCGTCTATGGGGTCACACAGAGTCAGAAACGACTGAAGTGACTTAGCAGCAGCAGCAGCAGCATACACTTAGAACTGATATATCTTCTGGGTACCCTAATAAATTAATCAGTATGTAATGTCCCTGGCAATTTTCACTGTTCTGAACTCTATTTTATATAATATTAATGTATCCATCTCTTTCATTAATATTTGCCTGATATAATTTTACCCTTTTATTTTCAATATGCCTAAATCATTGTATTTGAAGTAAATTTTTTATAGACAAAAGCTAGGTTATTTTTTAGTCAACTCTCCAATCATTGGCTTTTAATTGGTATATTTAATCTTTTATATTTAATGTAATTATTGAAATATTAGGACTTAGGTGTGCCTTTTTTAATTTGTTACCTCTGTTTTTATTTTTCTTGACTATCAATTAGTTACATATATTTAACTGTAGTTTGATTTATATAGTGGCTTTGAGCTTGTATCTCTTTACATTTTTTAATGATGGTCCTAGGTATAACAATATATAGGCACCTTATCAGAGTCTACTATGGTCATCTTTCTATCAGTTTGGGTGAAGTATAGAAATGTGACTTCCCTTTACATCTCTTGAACTTTCCACATGCACTATATAATTGTCTTAATTGGAAACCACATTAAAAAAATAATTTAGAAGGCTCAAAAGGAAAAGAAATATCTAATGTCCATTTTGTAACAAATTTCCTTAGTTTTCCTTCATCTGAGATTATTTTGGTTTTTCCTTCATTCTTGAATTAAGACAGAATACTGGGGGTAACCTCAACCTGAATGGCAGAGTAAGGACTTGCACAATTCTATTCTGCTATGGCAGCAATGGGAACACTGGGAAAATACTAAAATACATATTTTCAGAATTTTAGATATTAACCAAAGCCTAGAAAACATCTCAGTTCAGTTCAGTCGCTCAGTAGTGTCCAACTCTTTCCGACCCCATGAATCACAGCACGGCAGGCCTCCCTGTCCATCACCAACTCCTGGAGTTCACTCAAACTCATGTCCATCGAGTCGGTGATGCCATCCAGCCATCTCATTCTCTGTCGTCCCTGTCTCCTCCTACCCCCAATCGCTCCCAGCATCAGAGTCTTTTCCAGTGAGTCAACTCGTCACATGAGGTGGCCAAAGTATTGGAGTTTCAGCTTTACCGTAAGTCCTTCCAATGAACACCCAGGATTGATCTCCTCTAGAATGGACTGGTTGGATCTCCTTGCAGTCCAAGGGACTCTCAAGAGTCTTCTCCAGCACCACAGTTCAAAAGCATCAATTCTTCGGCGATCAGCTTTCTTCACAGTCCAACTCTCACATCCATACATGACCATGGGAAAAACCATAGCCTTGACTAGACGGACCTTGTTTGGCAAAGTAATGTCTCTGCTTTTTAATATGCTATCTAGGCTGGTCATAACTTTCCTTCCAAGGAGTAAGCGTCTTTTAATTTCATGGCTGCAATCAGCATCCACAGTGATTTTGGAGCCCCAAAAAATAAAGTCTGACACTGTTTCGACTGTTTCCCAAGAAGTGATGGGACCAGATGCCATGATCTTCGTTTTCTGAATGTTAAGCTTCAAGCCAACCTTTTCACTCTCCTCTTTCACTTTCATCAATAGGCCTTTGAGTTCCTCTTCACTTTCTGCCATAGGGTGTTGTCATCTGCATATCTGAAGTTATTGATATTTCTAGAAGTGGCTATTTAAGAAAAATAGCTGGACCATGGAAAGAACAGGGAACTGTGGCATTTTAACTTGTCCTTTCCCTATAACTCTCTCTTCATATTCACAGAGTTCTTGAAAGGAAAATTTTTTACAATTAGTGAAGTCATAAAACTTAACAGTCTATGGGCCACTGACATGGACACAAAAGGTTTGGACCTCCTCAGAAGTCCTGCACCACATAATTATCATATGTTACTTGTCTGAAAGTTCTCTAGAAACCCCAGCTTGCATGGCTTTTCTTTATTTCACTATTCTCAGGGGAATGGATAAGTAAACTGTAGTATATCCAGACAATGGAATATGATTCAACATTAAAAAGAAATGAGCTATCATGCTATGAAAAGACATGAAACAACCTTAAATGAATATTATGAAGTGAAAGAGGCTGATTGAAAAGGCTATACACTCTATGATTTGAACTACATGACATTCTAGAAAAGGCAAAACAGTGGAGATACTAAAAAGATCAATGGTTGCCAGGGTTTGGGAAAGGATGAATAGGTAGAGAATGGGGAATTTTCAAGACAGTTAAAGTACTCTTTATGATACTGTAATGAACTACCTCACTATTGCACTCATCTCACACGCTAGTAGTCAAGCTCAAAATTCTCCAAGACAGGCTTCAGCAATATGTGAATCATGAACTTCCAGATGTTCAAGCTGGTTTTAGAAAAGGCAGAGGAACCAGAGAACAAATTGCCAAAATCCGCTAGATCATGGAAAAATCAAGAGAGTTCCAGAAAAACATCTATTTCTGTTTTATTGACTATGCCAAAACCTTTGACTGTGTGGATCACAATAAACTGTGGAACATTCTGAAACAGATGGGAATAGCAGACCACCTGACCTGCCTCTTGAGAAACCTGTATGCAGGTCAGGAAGCAACAGTTAGAACTGGACGTGGAACCACAGACTGGTTCCAAATAGGAAAAGGAGTACATCAAGGCTGTATATTGTCACCGTGCTTATTTAACTTATATGCAGAGTACATCATGAGGAACGCTGGGCTGGAAGAAGCACAAGCTGGAATCAAGATTGCTGGGAGAAATATCAATAACCTCAGATATGCAGATGACACCACCCTTATGGCAGAAAGTGAAGAGGGACTAAAAAGCCTCTTGATGAAATTGAAAGAGGAGAATGAAAAGGTTGGCTTTAAGCTCTAAACCAGAACTATATAGGTGGCATAGAAATACAAGAAACTATTCTTAAGTAATCTTTTAAAACTTTGAACAGAGTTACAGATTTTGCCATTTGTTACAAACTGGTATATGTAACTTAACCAGAACCATGAGAAAGTTGGTATTGTGTGAATTCTGAGGCACTTTCGACATGTTGTAGGAGCGATGTGGACTTTCTTGAGTTTTACACATTCATAAGTGAATGGTCTGTATCTCGTGCCTTTGTTGGTTTTCTGTTGAGCTGTGGTTTCTGGGAAGTGAGCAGCTCTCATTCCTGTAACTCTTGTAACCCAGTCATTCGTGTGCCTCCTTCATGAGGATTCAGTGTGGCTGTGGTGCTGTTATCCCTCTGATAGGAACTCTAACTCAGTGTAAAGCCCCAAAGATCTGTTACTTATTTTTATTTTATATTGTACTATATTTTATTTACAATGTTGTGTCTGTTTCAGGTGTATATCAAAGTGATACAGTTTTATATATATATATGAATTAACTATATTTTATTTAGTTAATAAAATATTATTTAATATTTATTTAATTTTATGAATTAACTATATTTCATATAGTTAATATGAATTAACTATATATATATGAAATAACTATATTTTATTTACAGTGTTGTGTTTGTTTCAGGTGTATAGCAAAGTGATACAGTTATATAAATATATATATGAATTAACAGAAGCAGTTCCCTTCTTTTGATGGGGAGCTCATGGTTTATAATATAAATGGCATTATTTTGAGAGAGGGATAACTTAGGTATGGCATTGGGTTTTTTTCTTTTTGCAGCTTGAGGCAGTTGTAAAATAACTTAATGTAGCTTTTTGAAATTGTGTATTCTATAGTACTTTTTTCATTTGGTGAAATTTTAACTGTTAATGTTTATGGCATTGTGCTTTGTACCATTTATTAAATAAAAAATAAAAAAAAAATAAGCTCAACCTTCAGAAAACTAAGATCATGGCATCTGGTCCCATCACTTCATGGGAAATAGATGGAGAAACAGTGGAAACAGTGTCAGACTTTAATTTTGGGGCTCCAAAATCACTACAGATGCTGATTTGATTGCCCTATGAAATTAAAAGATGCTTACTCCTTGGAAGGAAAGTGATGACCAACCTAGACAGCATATTAAAAAGCAGAGACATTACTTCGCCAACAAAGGTCCGTCTAGTCAAGGCTATGGTTTTTCTAGTGGTCATGTATGGATGTGAGAGTTGGACTGTGAAGAAAGCTGAGCACCGAAGAATTGATGCTTTTGAACTGTGCTGTTAGAGAAGACTCTTGAGAGTCCCTTGGACTGCAAGGAGATCCAACCTGTCCGTCCTAAAGGAGATCAATCCTGGGTGTTCATTGGAAGGACGGATGCTAAAGCTGAAACTCCAATACTTTGGCCACCTCATGCGAAGAGTTGACTCACTGGAAAAGACTCTGATGCTGGGAGGGATTGGGGGTGGGAGGAGAAGGGGACGACAGAGAATGAGATAGTTGGATGGCATCACTGACTGGCCATCCATCACTTTGGAGTGATGGCCAACTCCATCAGTCACTGGAAATGAGTTTAAATAGACTCTCGGAGTTGGTTATAGACAGGGGGGACTGGAGTGCTGTGATTCATGGGGTCGCAAAGAGTCAGACACAACTGAGCGACTGAACTGAACTGAATGATGAACACATGTCATCATACATTTGCCCAGACCCATAGAATGTACAACACCAGGAGTGAACTCTAAGGTAAACTATGAACCATGGATGATTAGATGTGTCAACATAGGTTCATCAGTGGCAATAAATGTACAATTCTGGTGAAGGATGTTGTTAATGAGGGAGACTGTACACGTTGAGGAGAGCAGGGCATATAGGAAAAATCTTTGTACCTTCTCAGTTTTACTGTGAACCTAAAAGTACTCTAAAGTAAAATATTTTACCAAAAAAAAAATAATGAACCAAACAGAGTGGCTACCTAGAATCTCTGGAAAGAGGAATCTGAGGCAAAATTTATTATAGAAGTCATTATTCATGGGCAGGAGTGGAGTACAGAGAGGAGTATACATAAGAAGAAAAGAATGCCAATACAAGGTTGCTTTACTGAGATATCACCACTATGAATGATCTATTACAGTGTTCCATGGGCTGTTGGAAAAGCTTTATGAAATACATTTCAGGGACTTCTCACAGAAAGAGGACAATAGACTCACTGCCCCCCACGTCCGTTTGGTAAGTGTACTCGGCAGTTCCAAGATATGTTAACTGTCCATATACACCACCAACACCCATTCTGGATTAGTACATTATTGAATATCAAAGATGTTCCTAATGGTGTCCCATGTGAAGGCAGTGATTAGAGATCCTAAGCTGGTCTCCCAGCAGTGGCTGGAATAATAGGCAAACACAATAGGTGTTCAACATAGCATCAGTATCTCAGATTCTTTTCATCTTTTTCCCCTCCATCCTTGGCATGAATCTTCCATTCTCTACAACTCCTTGTGGTAAGAAAATCTAACTATACTGCAAAAACTTCAGACCAATGTAAACCAGAAGGAGAAAGGGAGACTAGACCATGCAGAGTTTTAGCTGGGCATACTGCCACATACAACAATGCGGGTCATGAGTTTGTAAGAGGGAAAAAAATGAGAATGGACCCCAGCAATCTCTGTCACAACTCTTAAGGAAATGTGAAGAGGGAACAGGTATCTGTGCCTTTAGCCTTTCTTTTTGAAACATAAAATGTTTTAACCATGGTCATATTCATACAAAGTAATTTTACTTCTCACTTTTCACTTCCTCATTTTCTCTTTATTGTCCCAGAACCTCCAATTTGATTTTGAACTATACCTCTAAGTTGATAATTTTCCAATTAATTATCCCATCCTAGATGACTTTGCATTTTTACTGAAAATCAGATTTTAAAAAGTTATGAACATCTGAAGATGGAAAATCAGGGCTCCATCAATGTTTGAGCAGAGAAGAGATGAACAAAGAATAGGTAAGTTATTTCTGCACTAGGTACTGTCTAGTCGAAAGTGAAGAGGAACTAAAAAGCCTCTTGATGAAAGTGAAAGAGGAGAGTGAAAAAGTCAGCTTAAAGCTCAACATTCAGAAAACTAAGATCATGGCATCTGGTCCCATCACTTCTTTGGAAATAGATGGGGAAACAGTGGAAACAGTGTCAGACTTTATTTTTCTGGGCTCCAAAATCACTGCAGATGGTGATTGCAGCCATGAAATTAAAAGACGCTTACTCCTTGGAAGAAAGTTATGACCAATCTAGATAGTATATTAAAAAGCAGAGACATTACTTTGCCAACAAAGGTCCGTCTAGTCAAGGTTATGGTTTTTCCAGTGGCCATGTATGGATGTGAGAGTTGGACTGTGAAGAAAGCTGATCACTGAAGAATTGATGCTTTTGAACTGTGGTGTTGGAGAAGACTCTTGAGAGTCCCTTGGACTGCAAGGAGATCCAACCAGTCCATTCTAAAGGAGATCAATCCTGGGTGTTCATTGGAAGGACGGATGCTAAAGCTGAAAATCCAATACTTTGGCCACCTCATGTGAAGAGTTGACTCACTGGAAAAGACTGATGCTGGGAGGGATTGAGGGCAGGAGGTGAAGGGGACGACAGAGAATGAGGTGGCTGGATGGCATCACTGACTCAATGGACATGAGTTTGAGCAAACTTCAGGAGTTGGTGATGGACTGGGAGGCCTGGTGTGCTGTGATTCATGGGGTCGCAGAGAGTCGGACATGACTGAGCGACTGAACTGAACTGAGTCTCTCTACATTAAGACTAGTGGTGCATTTACACAGGGTAAAATGCTATTGAGAGTGAAAAATAAAAAAAGGTTTAGTTGCTCAGACATGTCTGACTCTTTGTGACCCCATGGGACTGTAGCCTTTCAGGCTCCTCTGTCCATGGGATTCTCCAGGTAAGAGTACCTGAGTGGATAATCATTCCCTTCTCCAGGGGATCTTCCCAACCCAGGGATCAAACCTGAATCTCCTCCACTGCAGGCGGATTCTTTACTGTCTGAGTTACCAGGGAAGCCCATCGTAAACAGTGCTTTGGGTTTCTGTTAACCTCTGCATAGAATATTTTCACATCTTTATATTAGCAACTGAAAAGTATCTAACCGATGCTCATTTGGATCCCAACTTTAATATTTTTCATGAAATGTATGAAAAGGAATAAAAAACAAACATACATAATTCTTTTACCCTTAGTAGGTACAGAGCAGGATATTAAGCCCTTTGATTTCTACTTTCCCTGCCTCCAGACATTCTCTGTGCTAACTGAAAACGGAGACAAAGGAAAGGTGGCATGCAAATAAAGGGGGAAACTCTAAGGCCCTGAAGAAAGACACATGGACCCCTGCCTCTTACAAATCAGGAATGGCCAGCACTTACCTCAAGACTGTCAACCAGTCTGCTTCCTCCTTCAATCTTATCTGCCTGACATTCATTTTAATAATAAGTTAAACTCATTATGCGAATTGCACAATTCTATTAGAATATTGTTATCCCACGTAAATGCTATTAGTTCCACAAATGAACTACGCTATGTGAAACTGCTTAGAAAACTATAAAGCACTTTACAAATGGAAGAAAAATTATAATGTCCAAGAGAGAAAAGCATTATACTAAACTGGAATCATAAAATGCTAAAGTACCCACTGATGCAGCTCCAATTCACAACTTCACCCTTTTTGTGTGAAAAGGTAAAGGGAAGCAAAGTGTCTCTTTGTAAATCCCATTTCTATGATTAATGTTCTTCTACAACTAAATGTAATTTTCTTTCTTTCATTTGCTTTCCCATCCTATCTGACATATTTTATATCCCTTCTATCTTCTTAGAAGTGCCACTTTGTTGAGGGGAAAGGTGGAGTTTTGCAAGAAGTTTTAAAATATGCTGTTAATGAACAAGTGGACAACTAATTACTTGCTCAATACATTAACACAAATCTGGGTCTGAAATTGCTTCAGAATTAATTTGGGACATATGTGCCCAACCTTGCTTATATTTGCAGAGGACATGATGCATGAATTTCCATTTGTATATAAGAAAGTTTTTCCTTTTTTTTTTTTTCTGCACAAACCTGGCTATAAGAAATAAAACTCATTGCCAGGTTTATCTTATTTTTGAAACTATATTATTAAAAAATAATAATTTCTAAATTATGCCACTTGTATACTGATTTCTTCCGCTTTCACGTCTTCCCTCTCTTTTGTCCCCATCTCTCTTCCTCATTTCTCCTTTCTGTCATACACACACACAGAGAGACATAAATACACACACAGACACCCTCAAGTGAAGTCTGTGTACATAGGTAGCAAGATTATAAATTAATTACACAAGTAAACAAACAAATGCACAGCTTCCATTCAATGGATCACAGTAGTAATCATTCTCGAGACATAACTTATTTCCAAAAATGCTTTTATTTCTATTTTCCCAAAACTTATTCTTCCTATTAAATAAAGAGGCCTACCCGATTATTAATGTCTCAATATAGAAACTGGATTTTACTTTACTTCAAACAAGAGCTCTGGTATAAACTCCCTTTTAATAGAAATGATATTCTTAAAGGTCTAATCATAGATATTTAAAATATGTAGATATTTCTTCCAATGGGAATTAGCCAGCAATAGGGTTCCATTAGCATTCACATTTGCAAGTAAGTACTGCATTTTCCTAGACATTTTGAAAAACTTAGTTCTCAGATGATGGCACTGCCAAAACACAGTGGCCAATTTCTACAACAGACAAATCAGAGATAGATTATTTCATAACTTAGCAGAGAAGTACTAGCCTCTTCTGAGATTAGGGACCTCCTCTTTGGAGAGACCCTTCTAAGAACTTAACATCCGTCTTTCTGTCAGGCAGAATTTCCAGATCACACTGGGAATTAGACACTATTAGACACTAGTCTAATAGTCATTTACCTGTTTGCTACATCTGCTCTTCAGTGGCCTGATCAGTTATATCATACAATCTTAATCTGATCAACTCTTACAATGCACATACTCTAGGTATTTTTCTCAACTGGATTCATCCTCATTAATTTAAACCTACCCTCTAAGATTTAGGGGAAAAATTAAACACCATACTTCAGCTGGGCCCATTTTCTTAGTGAAACCTAGATTAGTCCATGTTATGGCCTGAATTGCATCCTCTCAAAATTGAAGCTCTAACCCCCAATGTTACTGTATTTGGAGACAGGGTATTTAAAACAGAAATGCAGAAAAGCAAAATGGCTGTCTGAGGAGGCCTTACAAATAGCTGTGAAAAGAAGAGAAGTGAGAAGTAAAGGAGGAAAGGAAAGATATAAGCATCTGAATGCAGAGTTCCAAAGAATAGCAAGGAGAGATCAGAAAGCCTTCCTCAGTGATCAATGCAAAGAAATAGAGGAAAACAACAGAACAGGAAAAACAAGAGATCTTTTCAAGAAAATTAGAGATATCAAGGGAACATTTCATGCAAAGATGGGCTCGATAAAGGACAGAAATGGTATGGACCTAACAGAAGCAGAAGATATTAAGAAGAGGTGGCAAGAATACACAGAAGAATTGTACAAAAAAGATCTTCACGACGAAGGTAATCACGATGCCATGATCACTCATCTGGAACCAGACATCTTGGAATGTGAAGTCAAGTGGGCCTTAGAGAGCATCACGACGAACAAAGCTAGTGGAGGTGATGGACTCCAATTGAGCTATTTCAAATCCTGAAAGATGATGCTGTGAAAGTGCTGCACTCAATATGCCAGCAAATTTGGAAAACTCAGCAATGGTCACAGGACTGGAAAAGGTCAGTCTTCATTCCAGTCCCAAAGAAAGGCAATGCCAAAGAATGATCAAACTACTGCACAATTGCACTCATCTCACACGCTAGTAAAGTCATGCTCAAAATCCTCCAAGCCAGGCTTCAGCAATATGTGAATCGTGAACTTCCATATGTTCAAGCAGGTTTGAGAAAAGGCAGAGGAACCAGAGATCAAATTGCCAACATCCGCTGGATTATGGAGAAAGCAAGAGAGTTCCAGAAAAACATCTATTTCTGCTTCATTGACTATGCCAAGCCCTTTGACTGTGTGGATCACAAAAACTGTGGAAAATTCTGAAAGAGATGGGAATACCAGACCACCTGTCCTGCCTCTTGAGAAACCTGTATGCAGCTCAGGAAGCAACAGTTAGAACTGGACATGGAACAACACACTGGTTCCAAATAGGAAAAGGAGTACGTCAAGGTTGTATATTGTTACCCTGCTTATTTAAATTATATGCAGAGTACATCATGAGGAACGCTGGGTTGGAAGAAGCACAAGCTGGAATCAAGATTGCCGGGAGAAATATCAATAACCTCAGATACGCAATGACACCACCCTTATGGCAGAAAGTGAAGAGGAACTCAAAGGCCTCTTGATGAAAGTGAAAGAGGAGAGTGAAAAGGTTGGCTTGAAGCTCAACATTCAGAAAACGAAGATCATGGCATCTGGTCCCATCACTTCTTTGGAAATAGATGGGGAAACAGTGGAAACAGGGTCAGACTTTATTTTGGGGGGCTCCAAAATCACTGCAGATGGTGATTGCAGCCATGAAATTAAAAGACGCTTACTCCTTGGAAGGAAAGTTATGACCAGCCTAGATAGCATATTAAAAAGCAGAGACATTACTTTGCCAACAAAGGTCCATCTAGTCAAGGCTATGGTTTTTCCCATGGTCATGTATGGATGTGAGAGTTGGACTGTGAAGAAAGCTGATCGCCGAAGAATTGATGCTTTTGAACTGTGGTGCTGGAGAAGACTCTTGAGAGTCCCTTGGACTGCAAGGAGATCCAACCAGTCCATTCTAAAGGAGATCAATCCTGGGTGTTCATTGGAAGGATTTATGCTAAAGCTGAAACTCCAATACTTTGGCCACCTCATGCGACGAGTTGACTCACTGGAAAAGACTCTGATGCTGGGAGCGATTGAGGGTAGGAGGAGAAGGGGACGACAGAGAATGAGATGGCTGGATGGCATCACCGACTCGATGGACATGAGTTTGAGTGAACTCCGGGAGTTGGTGATGGACAGGGAGGCCTGGCGTGCTGTGGTTCATGGGGTTGCTAAGAGTCAGACACGACTGAGTGACTGAACTGAACTGAACTGAACTGAAGGTTAAATGAGGTCACAAGAGTGAGACCCAGATTCCAAATGACTGGTATCCTTAGAAGAGAGAGATACACTAAAGATGAGTGTACAATGGAAAGAGACTGAGACCCCATGAGAAAGAGACTATTTGTAAGCCATGAAGACAGTCCTCAGGAGAAAACACCCCTGTCTCACTTGGATCTTGGTCTTAGCTTCCAGAACTGTGACAGAGTAAATCCCTGCTACTCAGCTACCTAGTCTGCGATGTTTTGTTATGGCAGCCTCAGCAGACTAGTACAGTTTGTTTCCAAATTTTGAGTAGGTTGCAGGTTGTAAAACACCTCACCAAGATCTTCATGGGGCTTCCCAGGTTGCTCTAAAGATAAAGAACCTGCCTGCCAATGTAGGAAACATGAGAGATGTGGGTTCTATCCTTGAGTCTGGAAGATCCCCTGGAAAAGGCATGGCAACCCACTCCAGTATTCTTGCCAGGAGAATCCCATGGACAGAGGAGCCTGGTGGGTGACAGTCCATGGGGTTGGAAAGAGTCGTACACAACTAAAGCCACTTGGCATGCACACACAAGATCTTCATTCTCATTGGGAATGTAGGGACACTGCTATCAAATGATTCCCCCAACATTCCTCTCTATTATGATTCTAAATATAAATGCCTGTCCACCATCCCTTCTCTCTTGCCTGGTAACAGATACCAGCTTTCTGACCATGGCAGCCACGTGAGATCCAGAATAAGCCAGTTATATGGCATTCTCCACCTTGGCTGGTGGTCATTCTGGGAATAAGCACAAGACCCACACTGAACCACAGCCTTCTCTGTTTTATATTTTCCCTTACACTAAACTTGAAAAAAAGAAACTTAGTCTCATATGGTCATGAGGTTGTAAAGATCTAAACCTTCAATATGGAGAAAGCCCTTCCACAGCAGGCAGGCAGAAGAAGAAGCACACATAAATTAGGAGGGCAGGGGTTTCCCTGGTGACTCAGTGGTAAAAAGTCCTCCTGCCAATGCAAGAGACATGGGGTTCAGTCCCTGGTCTGGGAAGATCCCACATGCCACATGGCAACTAAGCCCACGTGTCACAACTATTCAGTCAGCCCTCTAGAGCCCAGGAGCTGCAGCTAACTGAGCCAGTGTGCCACAACTACTGAAGCCCATAGAGCCTGAATTCTGAAACAAGAGAAGTCATCACAATGAGAAGCCCACCATGCAAAGGGCAGGCCCTGCTCACCACAACTACAGCCCAAAATAAGTAAAATTTTTAAAAGGGGGTTTTATTAAATAATAATAATAAAAAAGACAGGAAGAGAGAGAGATGCTCGGGCTGAAATACCAGAATCAAGGCATCCCTGAGCTTACCTTCTCTTCTGCATTCTTTGCTTATGGGAATAAATAGAGTTTTCTTTTGAGTCTAAGCTACTTTGTGTCATTTCTCTGCCACTAGAAGTCAAAGAGGCCTTCTAGTTCATTATTATAAAGAATATGAAAATTATTCTTCTTTATCTTTTTTCCCATTTATGATCTGCTTTCTGACCCCTCCTCCCAACCATTAACTAATTCACCACTCTTTTGGGCTTGGCCAGGAAAATAGCAGGGATAAAATGGGGAAAATCAAAGAGAATAAAATAAAAAGGGGAAAAAAATAGCAGAGAACCAAATGATATTTCCTCTTATAGTTTACAGCTCTGAAGTCATTTAAGTCCATACAGAAGTGGGAAATGATAATTAAAAATCAAAGAACTAGGGCATCATCCCTACCCAGCAGATTCAGAGTTCCTGAGCTCAAGCTCTATGGATATTTCCTCAGGGCCTCCCTCCATAGTGTTTCAACCTAAGAGATTTATTAATATTCCTTTAGAGCAGCTTTTTAGCATCCTCCTTCTATTCATCCAGTTCCGAGTATCCACACAGCTGCTGGGGGTGCCACAGGGCTCCACAGAGGTCCCCTACTTGTTACAGGAAGCTTACCACCCACCAAATCTTTAATCTGGTCTTCCTATTCACCTTCTTGCACCACAAAGTCTTGAAACTTTATCTTTTTATATCCTTTATTCTCTGCCAATTAAAACCTATCAGTTATGTAGCCTGTTCCCTTAGGGATCCACTGAGTGACCAGCCAACACTAATTTGGTCATGTATAGCTAAGATGTTACTGGTTGATAATGGATTAATATTTTAATCTTCCAGAGAACATTTACATTTTTATGGTGGCCTTAAGCAAAAGGTGTTAACCACATGGGAATTTCTCGTGGTAGGAAGAACGCAACAAATATGTGGGAATTGATGGTGCCTTTATCACCCCTCAATCCAAGTCATGTATACACTGGTGTGTCCGCATTTCTGGTTAGTCCTGCCCTTTGGGCCGATTCCATATTTATCACCAAAGAGCTCTCTTTTCTGCAAGGACCATTTGCCTGCCTCTCCCCCAAATGACCTTCCCTTTCCTCCCTCCTCCTGATACTATTGCTCACCTCCCCTTGCTCTATTATTACCTTTATCAGTGTCTATAGTTTTATTAACTCAGTAAATTTAAATTCCCTTAAAGAGCACATCAAAAGTTCAAGCCATGCCACACAGCCCTAGAAACAGTTCTTGAAACAGAAATGATTACTCCAAAAGTTATTTCAGGTAAGAACTAGCAAATGTCATTGGAATGTTCCTGGTCATTTTATTGGCTTTAATTGATTAGTTCCTTCAAAATCTATGGTTTACTGTACCCAAAGATAATATAGGAAGGTTAAATGCCAGGAAGAGGGGTATGAAGAAAAGGAATATTGGCAATTACATTAAAATTTTGGTGCTGTAATTTTAGAAGAGCCTTGGAAAAGGAAAGGGTATCTTTAGATGATGCTGGAAAAACTCCTGGAATCCTCATATTCCAAGAGTATTAGAGGAAATGCAGTGAAGAAAGAGAATGGAAACATGAAAGCTGTTCTGTAGTTCTTGAGGAACATTATTCAAGAGGGGGAGCAGAGTTATTCTGGATTGCTTCCCAGGATAGAAGCAGGATCAGTGGTAAGTATAAACTATGAAGAGGAAGTTTCTTTTTCTCATTTTAAGGGAGACTTTCCAACAAACAGAATTGTCCAGCTGTGGAGTGAACTGCCTCCCAGGATCATTACTGATACTGTTTCTAAAGGGTCTAAGTGGCCATTCACTAGGGTATTTTAGAACACCTTTCTGCACGCACAGGCTAGACAACTTCTAGTCTCCTTAAATACTGTGATTCCACTATTCTGTAAAACCGTCAGCACTGGATTAGCTAGCTGACCCACAGGGACAGCGTCAGGTTTTCAACAAAGTTCGGGGAACAGGGAGAGGAGGTGAGAAACAAAAAGCACAGAACAGTCAGAGGAAATGGCACATCCACCCTGTCACCTGTTGGCAGTTTTAGTCTTTTGATTGGCTTCAGCCTGTTGGCTACTCACCTGCCTATGTATTCTCTAAATGAAGTACTCCAGCAACTGAGTTCAATTCAACAAGCTCGGATGCTGTGCTGCTATAAATCATCGGTCCCTTCCTCCCTGAGCCCTTCAGTGGAAGGAGTAATTGGTTAATTGCCAGAGTTGTTAACAAGAATTAAGAATTCAAGGGAATTGGCTAGGAATACAGATCTGTTGCAATATGGTGAGAACAAATGTGTTTATAAAGGGGCAGATATTTAGAAATTTGCACACCTAAGTCAAAACAAATGGGTCTTAAAGCCCTTTATAAAAATGCCTGAGATTTACTAGGTCAGTGTTCCCTTCTTTAAAGGGCCAGCACTCTTAAAAAGAGCTGACTCCTCCTTTTGCTGTGAGTTTCAGTCACACAGTCAAAAGTACTTGCCATCCTGCCCTGAAAGGGTTATCTCCCCATGCTTTACCAATTCTACACTCCCACTTTTCTTTGGAGACAGCCAGTCCTGCTTGCTGCTGCTGCTGCTGCTGCTAAGTCACTTCAGTCGTGTCCGACTCTATGTGACCCCATAGACGGAAGCCCACCAGGCTCCCCCATCCCTGGGATTCTCCAGGCAAGAACACAGGAGTGGGTTGCCATTTTCTTCTCCACCAGTCCTGCTTACATGTTTTTATTTTCTCTGTTAAATGAATGGAGAATGATCATAAAGGGTGAGACAAAGCCTAACATACCGCTTCCCATAAGGTCCAAATCCATGGATACGAGTTTGCCTTAGCAAGTGCAGTTCCATGTTGGGAGGTAGCCCTGGGCACTGCTGAATACCCTGAAGGTAACCTAAATGTGTTTAGCAGGAATAAATCGAACACCAGCTATCTTTAATGTCTGCACACCACTTTTTGTTCTTCAAAGAATTTCTTTCATTTGCTTTCATATCAGTACAAAATACACAGAACAAGTATTGGGTTGGCCAAAAAGTTCATTCAGGTTCCATACCCTCTTATGGGGAAAAAAACAAACAAACTTTTTGGCCAACCCAGTATTACAATTCCTATTTCCAATATGAGTAAATTGAAATGGAAAATGATTAAGTAATACAGCCAGCACTCAAGCCCTAGATTTCCTGTCTCCCATATCCTGGCAAGCCACTCCAGTACTCTTGACTAGAAAAATCCCATGGATGGAGGAGCCTGGTAGGCTGCAGTCCATGGGGTCGCTAAGGGTCGGACAGGACTGAGCGAATTCACTTTCACTTTTCACTTTCACACATTGGAGAAGGAAATGGCAACCCACTCCCGTGTTCTTGCCTGGAGAATCCCAGGGACAGGAGACCCTGATGGGCTTCCGTCTATGGGGTCACACAGAGTCGGACACGACTGAAGTGACGCAGCAGCATATCCTACCTTCATACTTTCTATATACTGCCTTCACCCATAGTTTAACCCCTCGGCTACAAAACTCTCAAGTGCCCATTCTTTTGAAATCGTGAAATCTCTTCAGAATTGTGCATAGAGTAGGACATACAAATGAATAACTGGGTTCAACTGCATATACTTTTCTTTCCCAGTATTCCTGGGATATAATTGATGCGTAACATTATGTAAGTTTAAGGTGTTCAATGAATTGATTTGATATATATTGCAGAATGACCACCACCATCACATTAGATAACACCTCCATCATATCACATAATTACAATTTCTTTTTTGTGATGAGAACATTTAGATTTTATTCTTCTAGAACTTTCATGTATATAATACAGTATTATTAACTATACATGCTTTTCAGGCCCTATTCATCTTAGAACTGGAAGTTGTACCATTTCAATTGCATATACTTGAAGGACTGTCTGCATTTGTATGTGTGTGCAATGTGTCTTGGGGGAATTATGGAACATAGGATTGAGGAAAACTTGGAGCTAGTCCAGTGTATATCTGTAGAGTGGAAATGAAAATAAGTGCAAGGGAAGCAAAAGTCAAATGTATATTGATGGATTTGTGAAAGTGTTAGTTGCTCAGTCATGTCTGACTCTTTGAGACACCATGGCTCCTCTGTCCATGGAATTCTCCAGGCAAGAGAAATCCACTACTAGAGTGGGTAGCCATTCCCTTCTCCAGGGAATCTTCCTGACCCAGGGATTGAACCCAGGTCTCCCACATTGCAGGAAGACTCTTTACTGTCTGAGCTACCAGGGAAGCCCTAATGGATTTATATGTGTGTGTGTGTGTGTGTGTTAGTTTCTCAGCCGTGTCTGACTCTGCAACTCCCTGGACTGTAGTCTGCCAGGCTGCTCTGTCCATGAAATTCTCCAGGCAAGAATACTGGAGTGGGTTGCCATTTTCTTCTTCAGGGGATCTTCCCAACCCAGGAATCAAACTGGGTCTCCTGCATTGCAAGCAGATGCTTCAGCATCTGAGCTACTAAGGAAACCCAAAAGAATGGATCATTAGGAATGGATTTATAGGGACTAGGAATTTTCATCTTCTACCTAGTTAGTGGTGGAAGGCAAATATTAAAGTCATCATAAAACCATGACCCATCCTATCTCTAAAGGATCTTTGAAGAAATTTGATGAAACTGAAACAATATTTCACCAAGGCTGCTGAAATGCAAGTGAATTGAAGCACCACAACTGTTATATCAGTGGAAACTGAGGACCCATTGTCCACTCGAGAAGCAGGCCAAAAATAGAAAATAGAGTTGAGAGAGATTATCGTTACGTAACATAATTAAGTCACAGGGGGCCTCATAAATTGCCACATAGATACCAGATATTCTATAACATATAGGAGCCAAAACTCTGACAGAATGAACTGATGAATATCCAAGTAGAGGTGACTGAGCACAAAGTTTTCTCAGAAGTTCATGACTATTGCTTATACCGAAGCTGAGGCAATCACATGTCCAGAATTTCTAAGATCATCTTGGTTTCATGTGATTTTTAAAAAGTTACTTGTTAAATATAAAGCCAATTATTAAAGATTTTAAGATTTATCTTAGTCTAGTGTAACAAAACACCGTAGACTGCTTGGCTTAAAAACACACACACACAGAAATTTATCCCCCACAGTTCTGAAGTCTGAGGAGTCAAAGATCAGGATGCCAGCAGGATTGGGTCTGGTGAGAATTAAGGAGACCAAACAGAAGAAATCAGGGTGTTTATGTCCCCAGCCACATTCAGTAGGAGGAAAGGAGAATGAGGCCCTGGAATTAGATTGCTTCTAGCATATGGAGTCTAAGCTAAGTATGGTGTGCTACACACAGCACATCTAAGGTAGGGAGCCCCAGCTGGGACTGGGTTGTTTGTGTCTTGGGTGTGTATGGTGGCTCTTGTCTCAGCCCAGGATACTTGTTTCTGATTCTGTGGGAAGGTCAGAGCTTGAAAGTTGTAAGTGGAGAGGCTCTTTTCCTAAATACTCTTTAAGTCTTTGGGTACAGATAACACTGCTTGAAAACCCTCTAATAGCAGATAACACCAAAAGAGATGAAAGTCATCTTTACCGCTTCCCCACAGACCAGCTGTGCAGCCTGCAGGGGCTCTCTGGCCTCCAGGGTCTCACCCACTGCATGGAACGGCAGAGCTCAAAGGCACAGCAGTATCCAATCAAAGCCCAGGTTGCAGTGAGAGATATAGGCAGTGGCAACCTCAGTAGAAGTGGAATTCTTGGTGGAAACTACCACCAATACTGGTGGTAGGAAGAGCTCTGCTTCCTGGCACGTGGAGAGCCTTTGTAATGGAGCCAGAGAAATAGCAATGCCAGAAAGAGGCTAATGAGAAAAGGGGAAATTTAGCCAGTAACTTGCAGGTTCAATAAAATTTGGTGATTTAACTGATTCATTGATAGACTGCTTCATGTTATATCAGTGCTTGATATTTAATAAGATATTGGTCTTCATATCAGTTCATCTAAAAAGAACTTTGAGAAATAGATCCCACTATTGGTCTTCATATCAATTCATCTAAAAAGAATTTTGAGAAACAGATCCCACGGCTAGAGATCTACTACTGGCATATTGATCAGGACTGTCAGAAAACGACAAAATACTCAAATCTCTGTCAGAAGAGAAACAGAGACATGGACAACAAAGCATTTAACTGTGAGAAACATCAGACAAGAAAATGTTCATTTCAGAACAGCCTATAACTTAACTAGTTCACGGTTACCAGGCTGTTCTTGGAAAATTTTTATCCATCAATCCAAGTTTTGTGTTTACAGGAACTCCAATCAGTGTTTATCACTTCTTCCTCTTGCTAGAAGGCCAAGTTTTTGAAGGATGCTTAGGGACTGCTTGCCTGCTCTATGCTGGGCCACCCTATTTAACATCTCCCTAAATCCAACCAGTCCATTCTAAAGGAGATCAATCCTGGGTGTTCATTGGAAGGACTGATGCTAAAGCCGAAACTCCAATACTTTGGCCACCTCATGCGAAGAGTTGACTCACTAGAAAAGACTCTGATGCTGGGAAGGATTGGGGGCGGGAGGAGAAGGGGACGACAGAGAATGAGATGGCTGGATGGCATCACCGACTCGATGGACATGAGTTTGAGTGAATGTCATGAGCTGGTGATGGACAGGGAGGCCTGGCGTGCTGTGATTCATGGGGTCTCAAAGAGTCGGACACGACTGAGCGACTAAACTGAACTGAACTAAATAGTTATCCAGTTCTATCTAATACAGAATAAGATCACAGACCCTAATCCCAACAGGTTTTACACCTGCTCTTTCTGGTTTCTTGAGTTTGTAATCACTTTGATGCCTCTGAGTTTCTAAAGCACCATTGTCTTCATTTCCCATTCCCATTCCCAGGTCTAAATGCTTGGATTGGCAGCTATTTGGAGAGGTTGGGAGGCAAGTCTTCACTAAATTGGCTCTATTCAGGTAAGTCATCATATCCAAGGATTTGCTTGGCCAGCGAGGTTATAAATCGTTGATGTGCCACAAAGAAGTGAAAAGTATGTACTGTGGCTCTAGGGACTGCTACGCTAGAAGTGCATGGCTTTTCTGGGGCTAGACGCAGGGCCAGCATCAATGAAAGAGAACCTTAGAAAGAGAATTTCGATCACACTTTGTTGTTTCCATTCTTGCTCTGTAAGTAAAGAACCAAGTGTGCTCCCAGTGCTCAGATTCTTGGCCTCCCACATGGAAACAGAATCACAAAGACATGTGTATGTGTATGTATATAGACGTATGCTTCTATTCCAAACCCAAGAGAAAGAAAAAATTTCCCCAGATTTTTCAGTTCCTATAAGGATTGTAGTTTACTATTCCTGGATTTGGATCATTGAGTTCCCTGGATTATTAAACATAGCAAAAAGCCATCTGCAATGAATCGGGCTTGCTCCTCTAATTGAGTCATGCTGTGAAGCCCTTTACTGTTTCCCTCACTTCACTGGTGAATATTTTTTTCAAGAAAGATAGGAGATACATTTTTACTACTAATGCCACCTGCAGGTTAAAGAGAAACTGTTGCAAGATTTTTTAAATCCTCGTAGCACATTGTAATAAGTCCCTTCAAAATATTTCTCAAACCGTTGCCAATCAGCAGGAATATAGTCTCAATCCAGTGACAGGCAGTTCTCTATCAAAAACGTGCCTTTGCAGTCACCATTGTAGCCAGCCTCCTCTCTTTACTCGACACTCAGTTCAGCTGACACTTACATCTAAGAATATGTAAGGAGTCATTTCCTAGGAAATAATTGCTTTGGGCTGCTTCATACAGCAGCATCCCAGTGCCATTGTAAAGTGTCTCATGTCACAGGTAAAGGTGGTATGAGAGTTATCCTCAATCAATTAGTTTCCATGTGAATTATTTCCTGGGTCCATCAATCATTCCATGCAAGTGCTATTACTTGGGTTCCCTTTGCTAAATGAATTAGCACATGATGTGCCATCTCCATGTCTTATTTTCTCAGCTAGGTGAGGTTCCTTAAGGAGAGATATTGTTTTCCACTCTAATTAGTTCCTTCTTATTATGACTGACATTACCGTTACTACTTTATGATTATTAGTCATAGTAGATAAACTTTGCTATCAGTTCATTATAAATTATGCTTCAGCTTCTAGCCACAGTGATGTTCTATTCCCGATTATCTGAAGAGCACAAATTTAAGAGGAAGAGAAGGACATAGCCATCAATATTTTCACTGACATTCTAGGCTAATTGATATTGCCAAAAAGGACAGTAGCCCCCATCCCCATTTTGTCACCACCAGATGGAGGCAATTTTCAACGTGTGTACGACTTCTGACATGACATCCCATGGAATGTGATGATGTAATATGATGGCAGAGACAGCAGGATAATGTGGGAAAATCCGTTTTGACCAGAACAGGCAGCTGGGTACAACTTTAACGACTACTCTGCTTATTAATGAAATTATTATACCTGAGCACAGAGATGAAGACATGGAGACGATTACCACAGAGCATCTGACAGGCCATTCTAACGGGCACTCAGCTCCTTAACTTGGGACCATTCTTATTCTGAGGAGCAGTAGTAAAGGGCATAAAAGACGTGACTGAGAAAGTTCCATCCTTTCTAGAAGGGCATGAAAAACACTAACAGGGGAGTCATCCCACAGCTGAGAAAGAATATAGGAGAGAGGCATGGTGTTTTCTGTTTTCCCTTTTCCTTGGCTGAATTTACACGAGAGTCCTCATCCCTCATCTCAGGTAGTTATTTAAGAAATTGAAAAGGGTTTCTAAGAATTTGGAGCCTTGTCCCTAGTTGCAAAAAGCTTTTAGAAGTTTATTCCAAAATGTAAGCAAAATGCCATGGGAGCCTCGTTCAGCCCCTAGGTGCCACCAGGTGACAGTACACCAAAGTGTTCAGGCTTTACTGCAAATAGGAATAAGGTGCGTATACACCAGCAACTTCAGTGTTTACTCGGAGTTTCACCTTGTTCCTTCCTGGGAAACAATCATCTCTCTAGATTCTGGCACTATTGACATTTCAGACTGGACAAGTCTTTTTTTGCGGGGGCTATTCTGTGCACTGCAGGGTGTTTGAAAGTACCCCCAGTTTCCACCCACCAGCTGCCAGTATCAGTTTCCCAGCTAGGGCAACCAAAGAAAAATGCTTCCAGACATTGCTAAATATCCTCTAGGGGTGGGGCTCAAAATACCCCTTTCCCCAGTTGCAGAAATCTAAACTGTAAACTCTAACTATAGGGAGCATATCTGATTCATCTTTATAATGCAGCCTAGCACAAAGAAAATGCTGGACATAAGAATAAATGTCCAAGGAAGTTTGACTGCAATTATGTAGGAGTGAAAAAGTGAACATAGCTAAGGTTGGGAGTGACTTTTTTTTTCACCCTTCTTCTGAAAGGAGAAAATGAGGCAATTTTATCCAACTGTTCTGGCCACTTTGATAGAAAGACCAATATGAAAGAGCTCTCGTGTTTATTTAAATGAAAACACTACAGTCACTGTCCATGAAAAGTCAGTTCAGGAAAGACAGAGCAGGAAGTGCTTGGACAGCAGGACAGGGGAAAAAGCACAGAGACAATTTAATTGTAGAGAAATTAAAAAAATCTTTGCCAAGTAATGAAATTATTAATTGCAATTCATGTCAGTTTTTGCAACAGCCATGTGAATAGATGGACAGGCTGTTCAGCAGTATTTCTGGAAGAAGTTGTACATTTTAAAATAAGCCATTACTGGAGGGATACTGAGAGGGGGAGGATTTGAAGGAGAATTTACCCCTGTAACTTCATGGGGTGGTTCCAGGGAAGCTGCGGTACCTTTAGAGCAGATGGAGCTTATGGGTCAAAAGGGCGTGACATTCACCCATGTCGTCGTCCTAGGAAAGAACAAACCCTCATTCTGGGCTGATACAATATCTCCTATTGGAGGCAGTTTACGTATTTCTCTATTTTAAAACATAGGCAACTACCTTCTTCTTCCTGCAAATGCTCTTATCAGTTTTGAATTACAGAGATCTATTTTGAGATGAACACACTGAACAAAACCTTCATCTGTGGGTGCGTGTGTCTGTGTGTGTGTTTTTATTTCCCAACATGGCGGTAGGAGCTTATGCCCGCTATCTGCATAAGTCTTTTGTGTATTGCTAATGGAGTGCTGGAATTGTAGCAGCCCTGAGCAGGGAATACATGTGAGCAACAATATGCTGAGAGACCCCTCGGTGGAATCTAATCTGTTCCAGCTCATGCACTCCTCAGAAACTATTTAACTTTCATTAAACTGTGTTTGATATCAGCTAAATAGGATGCATACGGCTCCAATATAGCTCATATGGTCGCATTCATTCGATCACAGCAGTGCTTTTTTCTTATATTTCCCCCCACTTGTGTCAGTACCCAGTATAGCTGGGTAAATAGGAGACCTTTGAAGATGTAGTTAGTACTCAGATTTCTTTATTCTTTTGTGCTGGTTTCTTAGTGTTGAAACAGTGATTCATGTATGTCGCAGACAGCCTCCATTAATTTCATGTAATGTAGCTTTTATCTCGTAGCTGGGACAACTATCTTCAGCATTCTGTCGCTCCAGCGTCCCTGGCTCTGTCCTAAGTCCTCTTTGCATTTTCCTCCAGGCCCCCAGTCCTCTCCATAGCTCCTCTTTCTTCGTAAAAATCATGTTCACTTCCAGACACTTTTTTTTTCTTCTGGTTATTGTAGCATAAGAACAAATGAATAAACAGGTTAAGAAGAGGAGGAAATAAGAATGGTGAGATTTTCAGTCTGAGTAAAGGCTTTATGTCTGAAGGGAAAAAAAGAAAAGCTACTGGGGTGAAAACATCCATCCAAACAGAACAGATTTGTGCTCCTAACCTCCCTAGACACACACACACAATCTATTCAAAGGACACTAATTTGTTTATGATTACAACACAGTAAGAGTATGCAAGAGTATTTGTAGTAAGAGTATTTGTAGTTCCTGGGGAGGAAAGGGCTAGGGCATTTACAAACTGGAGCTGTTGAAAAGTTTTAATGATCAAGTATACATCGAGCACACACACTCACACACAGCCGGGTGGGTAGAGGGAACTGGACATGATACCAATATGTTATCAGCCAAGTAAACATCACTATTTACTTGCAAAACATCTTTTCTCCTTAATAATGAGAAAGTGTTAAGAATTTCACCTTTAAAAATATTAAGGGGACATGGATGTGATTGCTCTACATTATCCTCACTGATATTTTTTCAATTATGTTTTATTAAGTCCAAAGGAATAATCACAATTTTTTTAGATCGCTTAAGAGAAACTACATGGGGTCCTTTGGTACAGGGAACCCAATTATTTAGGATATTATTTTGTGAACCTTTTTCATTTTATTAGTATACCAGAGGGTTTTCACATTCTCAAGGAGAATCCAGCTATTATTGCTTTTTTGGAAGAAATGTCTCACTGGGGCAATTAATTCTATACATTAACACCAGTCACAGTTGTGCTGTATATTATTAAAATTATAAAGGCAAAACCCCCGCATTTTATCATTCAGTTCAGAAAGGGGTCGTGTGTGTGTGTGTGTGTGTGTGTGTATTAGAGAGTAAGCTGCTCCGTGTGTAGCTCTCACTATATAAAAACTTTGCAAAGCCCTGCGCTAATTTGGATATGCTCTCTCCACAAATGCTGGTGGTTCATGGAAAAGTAAAACGGGGCCGAGAAAGGTGAACATGTAGGCAGCTTTGGAGTTCGCCTCTGTCTGTCTCTGCCACACTTAAGATATGTTATCCATTTAACTTTGTTGATGAGCACATGTAATTAAGATGCTGTGCCTTAATGTTTGATGCTGGGACTTGAAAGGATGATTTAAAAAATTTATTTAGATAAGCATATTGACATTTTTAGTATATATTATTAATCTTATTAATAGTATTAACAAAGGCTAATTGAAAATGCATCATCTATAATTATATTAGTCTTCATTTTAGTACATTTTTGTCAGAGTAAACTAGAAAGGAGTAATTAATGTGCCAGCGTTATTTACCCCTGTTTGTATTAAAGCTGGTGTTACACAATGTTACAGATGAATATAGCCTGATTTCACTGAATACCTCGGAGCACAGCATTCAGAAGCAGTAAAATAAGCAGCTGTGTTTTCCTGTACTAGGAACCTAAAAATAAAACTAACTTCAGAATTGCAGGATCGGCGTGCAGGGGATGGGGACAGGAAGTCCCCAGTCCATGACCCCCACTGTGCTAATACACTCTAGGCTGCCCTGGGCTGTCCTCGGTGATAGACTCAGGGCTCCATAACTGCCCAGAAACTAGGGTCCTTGCATCTAATCAGTTGAAGAAACAAATATGGAAAAGGATGTCTCAATGCCCTGGATCCTGGGGACCACTGATGCCAGTTCCATTGGGACAGGGTAAGGAAAATGATTTTATATTCATTGAGAATAAATCCAGGACCAGAACTGAACCTTGAAAACACACTGGTTCAGTCATTACTGTGAAGAGAGAAAACTATAACAATGATCCAAGAATACTGGCTTCAAGAAACCAAATTCCCAAAGTTAGACCTGACACTTCCAAGCCCCATACCCTGACCCTTAACCCCCTACCTACACACACACACACACACTTCAAGACTACATAAGGGAATAGTTCTTTTTGGCTCCAATGTACAAAAGCAAAATGAAACAGACAAGCAAACGAACAAAAATAAACCCTAAAAAAAGCAAACAAGGGAGATTTAATGTATTAAGTTATTGAATATATTAAATTAACGTACAAAAATGGAATTAGGCACTTGAAAGTTCTTTCCCGCCCTGGCTTTTATGATTCTGTCTTTCTGAGGTCGTCCGTTTCCTGAGGCAGGGAGGGAGAGCGCAGGAAAGGGTGTGAGATGAAGGCACTCAGGGATGCGATGAAGGCACATCTTTTAATCAGGTACAGCCAAGACAGTGATGGCTCGGATTCCAGAGCCAGGCTCTGGGCTTTCTCCTGGGCTCTAATAAAAAGCGTGGCATATTGGTTGCACTGGCTGCCAAGTGCTATGTCCGTGCCCTCTCCACAGTGGCCAACCACAAACATGCTAGCTAGAAGCTCTCAGGGGGCCCCGTGTGTGCTGTTCCTACACAGCTAACATATGTACTGACACCTGAAAGCTACAGCCTGCCACGTCGCCAGGACCCCACTCGCCTACCTTTGCTCCTTGGTCACCAAGGGTTAATTTTCTAATGGCTGCCTTGCTGCTGGAGCTGGCCAAGTTTTTCATCGCCTGCAGAGCACCACAAGCTGTGATTTGGAGCCAGAAAACACCATTAATTTTCTAAATAGGAAGGATCACATATGTAAACTGTCTGGTTCTGTAACGAGTCGGGCAGGTAGAAGATGAAGGAGGAGGAAGTGTGCTTTTCCAGACACACAGGCCAAACAGCCCAGGCCAATGGCGAACACGCTGGGCAGGACTCTGGGGGCCATGGGGACCTAGGGGGACAGGGAATTTCTCTCCCGTCTTTAAATCGGTTTCACCACCAACCCTCCGTGTTTCTACAAAAGGTCGGGGTGGTGATTTATTGGGCAGTGTTGGGAGTTTTCACTTTAGACTTCACAAGAAACTTATTTGTAAATGGAAGGAAGGATTAAGCAAAGCACACCAGCTCAGAGACCACATAGGGGCTCATTGAGTACAAAACCGTGTGCTTAACATGTCCCCGTCTTTAGGGGACAGAGACTCAAGAATTCCCCTGACAGAAATTACTTAGGCAGCATTTCTCTCGATGTTCTAGACACCTGAGAAATGCATCTTTGTAGATTCTGCAAATCTACCCAAAAAAGCAAAATCCTCCATTTGGGATTTATCATGCATGCCAGTGTGTGTGTGTGTGTGTGTGTCTGTGTGTGTCTGTGTGTGTGTGTGTGTGTGTCAGAGAGAGAAAGAATGGGGACAAGCAAAAAAAATAAAGTGGTAAAAAATGCCTTCTTGAGTTCTAAAAATCATTTTATTGGCCATATATACATTGATTTCTAGAGTAACTATCACTATTATCAGAGATGCCAGAACAATTCAAGACTCAAAACCAACCGGTTAGTCCTAGTAGGACAAGAAAATATCTTCCTGCCTCATCCTCTCCAAACACCAAGCCGAACTGTCCCCCTTTCAGTCTGCCCTCTTTCTGGAACCTTTTCTCTAACTTCCAGTGTGAGAAGATCCTTCTCTCCAACTTCCTTCTGGTCTCATTCCACAACTCTTTTAAAAAATCTCTAGCTAATGTCAGTTCATTAATTCTAATTCTCTCTCTTTTATTGCTCCTTGTGCAAAAATGAAGTTTGTGGGAGTAAATTAATTGGAGGCAGGTTTTGCTGTCTCAAGACATAGAGTTGAAGGCTACTTCTTGATTCTCATCCTAGCAGGGCTTCTCACACTGCAACAATTCTGTTACAGAGTGTTCCCTAAGAAAGGAAAGGGAAGGAGAGAAACTAGGGCATGCTGCTAGAAGCCAGAAGTGTACACAAAGGAGGAGTAATGGAGAAGAGAGACATAAAGATTAGCTGAGTGAAGGGAAAATGACATAAGGGGTATGTGAGCTCACATGCATTTGACTGAAAGACAGGTGAAATATTTCAAAGTTTTCAGAAAAAAAATCATCTTAAGAAGACATATTCACTCAGGGCATCTTAGTTTCCCAGGACTGATATACCCAAGTGGCACAAACTGGGTGGCGTAAACACTGGAGAGTTATTGTCTTGCATGACACCGAAGGCTGGAGGCCTGTGATCAAGGTGTCTGCAACATGAGTTCTTTCTAGGGCTCAGTCTCTCAGATGGTAGGACCTGTCCCAGTCCTCTCTCCGTGGCTTGCAGACAGCAGTCCTCTTCCTGTCTCTTCCTCTGGTTTTCCCTGTATGCATGCATGTCCTTCAGACCAAATTTCCCTTTTATAAGGGTTACCAGTCATAGAGGATTAGAGACCACCCCCACTTCCATGCCCAATAACTTCATCTTAACTAATCAAATCTGAAGTTGGCCTTTTTTCAAGTAAGGTCACATTCTGAAGTCCTGGGGTTTAGAACTTCAGCAATGAATTGCAGGGGTGGAGGGGGACCCATTTAAACCAGGATGAGATGAAGAACTTCCTCAAGAGTTAATCAAAGCTCTCATGATGTCCATCCAAGGCAGATCTGAAGTGATGTAACTGTATATGCTTGACCCTTTACAGACTGTTGAGTATTTTCTCTTCCAAATATTTATTCTGTCATTCTATCTTGATCTTCCTCAGGATCTGCATTATTCCCACTACCCTGGTGAGAAAATTGAGGCTTTGAGGAACTAAACTGTCACTAAACATCTCATAGCCACAGACCTGAGACTCTAATTCTAGGCTTCTGTTCCTTTTCATCTTGTTTTGCCCACTAGTCTACACTGTTTGCTTTGTACTAACCATGAACACACTTCACCACCACCAAAGTAGCTTGAGTCCTACCATTAAGCCACCAAAGAAGTGCTCAGCTTAATTCTACAATTTCTCTTTCTTATTTCCTCCAAAAATTTGGGGCAGCGGAGACTTATGTCCTGCTGTAATTTTTCTTCAAATTAATCTTACAGTGTTCCATTCTGGATGAAAAACAAAAGCAGACCTGAATCCACACAACTCCATCATACCAGTTTCACTTACAGATATATGGGTCCCACTCTGAGGACACCAGGAGCCAGCAAACCACTGCAGAATTGGCTCAAAGTAGACCCAAGCTAGGCGTTGATGTTGGCAATCGCCAAGCTGGGTGTAGAGCAGCCATCATTTTTCAGCTAATTTTCTCCTTCTGCCTCCTTGCTGGCTCCAGGTAGAACATTGTTCATTAAGAGCACTGCAGAACTCGGGTAGAGCTCATTCTTGCTGAGATCGCCTCTCTGATCTTCTGAAGCCTTTCAAAGGGAATGAGCCTTGGCCTCCTTTTTATGGGCTACATTATGACCTGGCTTCAAAGTGTGAAAAGAGGTTCCAAGATCCCCTTTGTGCAGTGGAGTCTCTTAATTGCACTTTTAAACACAGTGTAATTTTTGTAATTAACATTATGGTTTCAGAGGGCAGAGAAGCCCGCACCATGCTAATTACAAACCTGCGTCTTCAGAGTGGCGGAATTTCCAAGGCCTCTGATATCGGGGTGGAATACAGTTTTTATGAAGGATTTCAAAGACCCTCTGTGGGCTGTGTTCTGAGTCATCATTAGCATTTGATAACATAAAGAAATTTTATAACATGTGACAGATTTCGATGTGAAGATTTTACCTGATAACTGGGAAATTTGCATAAAGAGCTTCATTAGGTCTCCTCTCACATTACTGAGAGAGGAAGAAGTATAGTGCACTCTTTCCCTAAGATTGTTCTTAGGAGCCAAGGAATTGGTGCTTTATAATAAAATTTACAGTATATTATGAAGTGAAGTTGTAATAATCTTCAATGATGTTGAAAATCAGAGCATACGTGCCTTTTAAGGAGAGGGAGAGAATATGTATCAGAATTACCGTGTAACTGAAAACCTTGCAGTAAAGGTATATTGTACTGTTCTTTGCCATATAAAAGATCCAGGCCTGCTAGGCTGCCGAGTCAAGGCGAAAGCTTCATATATATAACACCGAGCGACAATAATGTGTAATTTTTTCACTCCATGAATAGTCTGTTCACTGAGAAAAAATTATCTGCATCTTATTCCAGAGGGAAGTTTATTTTCCCTTCATCTTCAAACCCCAAGCTATCAGCCAAATTGTGTGTGTGCATGTTTGTGTAAAGACAGACACACACACACACATGCACACTCACACTCTCTCTCCCTCCTAGAGATGCCCTGTACATTCTAGGCAGGGCAGTCACAGATCCTGCAGAGCAACTGGCCTTTCTTATGCTGAAACTGTCAGAAATTGTACTGTGGCATAGGGATTGAGTCCCAAAGCCATCCATTTACTGAAATCCTTTCACTGAGCCTGGATCAATTAAGTCAGTAATAGTGATAATTTTGGGAAAGCTTTCTGTCATGATGGGAACAAGAATTCATCATTATTCCATGCTGTCTTATTATTTCAACACCGTGCATATGCCGTTGGATGTATAGCAGTAGCTTGCGGCATTATCTCAGTGGGACATGTTTTCCTTCATGAGAGTCTTTTCCTTGGTGATTATGCAGATAATGCATGGCTTTGTAATGACATCATAAATAGAACCCAAAGTCCTAAGAAACAATTAGGGAAGTATATCAATACTTCCCTTGTAATCATAATATCATCTGATTTCCAGTGGGATGCCAAGCTAGCTCCCCAAGTTCCATAATCACGTACGCACATTAATGCCTGCTTCACAATCTATCTTGGAGTCTCACATTCTGGCTCTAGAGACAAATTAATATGCATTTTAGCCCACTGTCAAGAAGGAAAATCACACACTGGGGTTTTGATCACAGATTGTAGGGTGAGATCCAGGCAGGTAAAACCCAAGCTGATACAAACTGGACGCTTTGTATACTGACCTCAGGCAAAACCAAAAATAGACTAAACAATTAAAAAGCCACTATCATCTGAAAGTGAAGGACCAAAGAATATTTGCTGCAAATTGCTACACTTCCCTTTTTTAAAAATTTATTTTTTATTGAAGGAAAATTGCTTTATAGAATTTTTCTGTTTTCTGTCAAACCTCAACATGAATCAGCCATAGGTATACATATATCCCCTCCCTTTTGAACCTCCCTTCCATCTCCCTCCCCATCCCACCCCGCTAAGTTGATACAGAGCCCCTGTCTGAGTTTCCTGAGCCACACGGCAAATTCCCATTGGTTATCTATTTTACATATGGCAATGTAAGTTTCCATGTTACTCTATCCACACATCTCACCCTCTCCTCCCCTCTCCCCATGTCCATAAGTCTATTCTCTATGTCTGCTTCTCCATTGTTGCCCTGTAAATAAATTCTTCAGTACAACACTTCCCTTTTAATGAAACTATTTCTGCAAGTGGACTTTTGTTTCAGTTTTCTCCCTTGAGTTATTCTTCCCACCTGACGTTTCCTTTCAGCCTAGTTTAATTCTCCTTAAAAATAAGCATGCCATTTTCGCGGGAGGAAAGGGTCACTTTCTCTAATTGATTTGAGGCATGTCAGTCACTTCAGCCTGCAAGGGATGCAAAACCGCATCCTAAGTGGACCTCTAAAACCACATGGTGTATTTTACAAGTTCTGTTCACTCCTGCTGAGAAGAATGGGGTATGAGTAGGATTCAATTATAGTTCTGGATTCATTTCCCAATTTTTGGAAAGGGACAAACCCTTCCTTTCTCCAAAGTCTTGTAGCTTCCAACAAACAGAAATGGAAATTTTAGATAAATGATCAAACTTACATAGTATATAGGTTTTATTTTTACAAAATATTTGCTTCCAGCAGAGTGTATCTTAATTCACAAATGCAGAAATCTGTCATTAAGATCTGACCCAGCGGCATGGCATTGTCAAATGCAATAACGTATCTTTTAATAGTTTTATATCAAGGAAGGATATAACATATCATTAGTTTAAATGTATTTGCAAGCAATTACCCCCACCAGGATATTTGAGAATGCTCATGCAAAATTGATGAAATTCTGACATGCTTAAACATTGTTCATTTAGCTCAATTCCTTATGTATAGAAAAAATAGAATAAATAATTCTGCTGCCATTTGCAAACTCCTGTTAGGCATTTTTATTCCACTCAGGGCTTCTGTGCTGCCTTTAAACTATAGCCCTTGGTGATTATTTGGGGGAAAAAACAGTTTCATATATGTTTAATTTTAAATAACGGACTATATTCTTCATTCTCCTTATTATCGTTCAATGTAGTAATTTAAATATGGAGTAAATTTACTACATGTCAGCTGCCTTTCTTTTACAAAATGGGATAAATTATTAAATGAGTGGAGGTTGTTTGACAACCAGTTTTCCAGTATCACACAAAAGAAAGACCTTTGACATTCAGCTGTCTTTTGAAAAGAATAAAGTATAAATCAATTAAGCCACTGTGCTGTGGTTCAGAAATGCCATTTTATGGCACATTTTGCTTTGCCTCTCAGGTGACTTTCAAAGAGCTCCACTATTACTTGCAGAACAGAATGTTAGCCATGCTGGGGTCCTCCTGTGCCTTTCCTGGGTTTTTGAAACCTTCCTTGGCTGAAACACATCTTAACCAAAACATCAGACACACATCATAGTCAACAGGTTCCTCTCTAATTTTTCTTAACTGCACTTGTGAATATTATTTACTAATGATGGATTAAGAATTATGTTTCTGCTTTTGGATGTTTGCCTGCAATCTCAATATGTTCACTGTATCAGAGTAGAGAAACCTTATGTTAAACATCTCATCACCCTTTATGCAAGCCAGGTGAAAAACCACATTCCAATATCTTTCTATTCTTTCCCTCAATACCATAATAGCATCTGTGTAATTAATAATTCTTTGAGCTCTGTCAAAATGAAATCACTTTTATTCTTCTCCAAAGGAGAATCATCTATTAACTATGTGTGATCCCCAAATACATTTTTCTTTACTAATGTCACTAGTAACTATACTTTCTATAATATTCATTTGTCTACCCAAAACCATAAAGAGTCGTCAGATTATTTTTTTTTTTAATATATCAAATCTTTTGTAAAAATCAGACTGCTGATTTGGAGGGTCACTTAATAGGTACTTTTGGAGTTCAGTTTCTGAGCACAGCACTGCTGTGGGGCAGATTAAACAACAGGAAGGAGGGTAAGACAAACAGACAAAAGGGAAGGTATGGTCTCTTCTCTGAAGAAAATTAGAACGTAACTGAAAAGAGAGTAGACCAATTGGTTCACACAGAACAATTAGCAAGGCACACAAACTGTATCTAATTGGGCTAAGTGACAGAATATAATTGTAGTAGGAGGTTAGAGAAAGCAGACATCAATAAAGACTGAAAATCTACGTTTAGAAAAGCTTCATGGATGATGGGTTGCATACAATGGATAAGATTTACGCGCCTGGAAAGAGGGGAGGAGATTCGACAGTGGGATGGTAACAATTCTTTGAATGTGTAAAATGTACTTCAAAAATTCTGAAACAAAAGGGTTCCTGGAAAGTGGTTCAGTTCAGTCACTCAGTCGTGTCCGACTCTCCGCGACCCCATGAATCACAGCACGCCAGGCCTCCCTGTCCATCACCAACTCCCGGAGTTCACTCAAAACTCATGTCCACAGAGTCGGTGATGCCATCCAGCCATCTCATTCTCTCTCATCCCCTTCTCCTCCTGCCCCCAACCTTTCCCAGCATCAGAGTCTTTTCTAGTGAGTCAACTCGTCACATGAGGTGGCCAAAGTATTGGAGTTTCAGCTTTAGCATCAGTCCTTCCAATGAACACCCAGGATTGATCTCCTTTAGGATGGACTGGTTGGATCTCTTTGCAGTACAAGGGACTCTCAAGAGTCTTCTCCAACACCACAGTTCAAAAGCATCAATTCTTGGGAGATCAGCTTTCTTCACAGTCCAACTCTCACACCCATACATGACCACGGGAAAAACCATAGCCTTGACTAGAAAGTGGTAGAAAGTTAAAATAGATATACTGGATAGTATCTACTTTGGAGAGCCCCCACAGTCAGTAAAAAATAAACATTTATGTGGGTGACATTAAGCACTATTGATCCAATAACTCTTCTTGACAAGGAACTGCCAAGAGTAAAGTATCCATTAGGGTGCTGGTAGGATGGCCAAATAGGGGAAGGGGGAAAGCCAGCAGGCTGTGAGTAATCCAAGAATGGGTTAATAACTAGTTCCAATGTGATGGAGATGCTTCCCAAGACTGCCTTTGAGCCAACAGAATATAGGGGATGAAGGCGAGGGAGGTACTAAAATGTACTGGGATATACTGAATCAGAGCAAATGAGAAATTATGATGTCCCCCACAGGTAGATTTTAAAAGGGCTATGTTTTCTAAAGGAAAACTAAAAGATGGGATGGAAAATATAATTATTTATTATTTTAATTTTTCAACCACTTATTTATCAGAGAAATGCAAATCAAAACCACAATGAGGTACCATTTCATGCCAGTCAGAATGGCTGCTGTCCAAAAGTCTATAAGCAATAAATGCTGGAGAGGGTGTGGAGAAAAGGGAACCCTCTTACACTGTTGGTGGGAATGCAAACTAGTATAGCCACTATGGAGAACAGTGTGGAAATTCCTTAAAAAACTGGAAATAGAACTGCCATATGACCCAGCAATCACACTCCTGGGCATACACACCAAGAAAACCAGAATTGAAAGAGACATATGTACTCCAGTGTTCATCACAGCACTGTTTATAATAGCCAGGACATGGAAGCAACCTAGATGTCCATCTGCAGATGAATGGATAAGAAAGCTGTGGTACATATACACAATGGAGTATTACTCAGCAATTAAAAAGAATACATTTGAATCAGTTCTAATGAGGTGGATGAAACTGGAGCCTGTTACACAGAGCGAAGTAAGCCAGAAAGAAAAATACCAATACAGTATACTAATGCATACATATGGAATTTAGAAATATGGTAACGATAACCCTGTATGCGAGACAGCAAAAGAGACA
The DNA here is from genome assembly GCF_049115385.1 of Moschus berezovskii. Taxonomy (NCBI): domain Eukaryota; kingdom Metazoa; phylum Chordata; class Mammalia; order Artiodactyla; family Moschidae; genus Moschus; species Moschus berezovskii. The sequence continues at coordinate 65,196,636 of NC_142470.1, read as the reverse complement.
CAGATGTATAGAGCAGTCTTTTGGACTCTGTGGGAGAGGGCGAGGGTGGGATGATTTGGGAGAATGGCACTGAAACATGTATATTATCATATGTGAAACAAATCGCCAGTCCAGGTTTGATACATGAGACAGGGTGCTCAGGGCTGGTGCACAGGGATGACCTAGAGGGATGGGATGGGGAGGGAAGTGGGAGGGGGGTTCAGGATGGGGAACACATGCACACCCGGGGTGGATTCATGTCAATGTATGGCACAACCACTTTAAAAATAAAAACTTAAAAAAAAATAAAAGGCTATATTTTCTAAAGGAATATCAAAAGATGGGATGGAAAATACAATTATTTATTATTTTAATTTTTCAACCACTTATTTAGGTGCCACAAGACCTGACAATAGTGTGGCTTCACTAGTTCTCACCCATAGCGAATGCTAGAGTACATTCATTTCAGCATTACTCTTCCCTTCTTAACTACACAGAGCCTCAGAGTCCTCCTCATCATTGAATTCTGGGCAGATGTTACAAATGAATCAGAATTAATAAATATACACATACACTCACACACATACTCTAATACCCCATGCCTCATTCAGAAAGATGTGGCTTGAAACCACATTTAAGCTGGAAATACCTATTTTCTCATGGTGTAATATTTAGGAAGAGATAAATGAAAAACAGAGAAAGCCATACATATTTGCATATGCACATATACATACACACACACCCACAATTTTCCTAGCAAGGTCTCTATAGACAATAGAATACTTCAAGATTGGGGGGCAGGGGAGGCAATTCTTCCATTAATTTGAGCCAATGAATGAAATCCTAGGACAGATAATGACTAAAGTGAAAGTGTTAATTGCTCAGTCATGTCCAACTCTTTTCGACCGCACGGACTAGCCTGCCAGGCTCCCCTGTCCATGGGATTTTTCCAGGCAAGACTAATAGAGTGGGTTGCCATTTCCTCCTTCAGGGGATCTTCCTGACCCAGGGATCAAACCCAGGTCTCCTTCATTTCAGGTGAATTATTTACCATCTGAGCCACTGGGTGAAGTGAAAGTGAAAGTCGCTTAGTCGTGTCACTCTTTGTGACCCCATGGACTATACAGTCCATGGAATTCTCCAGGCCAGAATACTGGAGTGACTAACCTTTCCCTTCCCAGGAGATTTTCCCAACCCAAAGATTGAACCCAGATCTCCCACATTGCAGGCAGATTCTTTACCAGCTTAGCCACAAGGGAAGCCCAAGAATATTGGTGTGAGTAGCCTATCCCTTCTCCAACGGATCTTTCTGACCCACGAATGGAACGGGGGTCTCCTGCATTGCAGGCAGATTCTTTACCAACTGAGCTATCAGGGAAGCCCACTAGGGAAGCCCCATTAAAGACTAAGTCCACCAGCAAATGATGAATAAAGAAGAAACAAAATCCCCCACCATCATTTCCCAATAAGAATACAATTAGCAACAAATGCAGTTAAAATTCCAGGTGGCTTCAAGAAGCGAGCAGCTGGACAAGGACTTACAGCCAGAAAGAGAAAGGTGAGTGGAGAAAAAAAGTGAGCGAAAACTTCAGCATTTGTCTGGAGAAGAGGAGACTCTGAGGGAACTTAATAATAGCTTTCAAGTGTCTGTCTGAAGAGTTATTCTACAGGGAATGCTGACCAGCTGTTCTCCATCTTTATTCAGGGCAGAACAAAAGGAGATACACTGAACTACAGGATGAAGGATTTAATTTAGACATAGAGAGAGTGGCTTGATAATAAGTGTTATTAGATGTTGGAATCAGTGTCTGAGGCAGCCCTGTTCTTCACAGAACTTGCAGACAGAAAAATTCATGCACAGGCCTTGGAGAACAACTGAGGTGGTAAGGACAGGTTTATTGAGCTCCCCTGTCCCCTTCCAGTCCCAGTACCTAAGATGACACTCCATCCACCCAAGTCTACCAGCTCAGTTAGAGCCACTCCCAAGAACAAAGAGAAAGTGGGCTACTCCCCAGCATGCAGACTTTCAACCATGTTTAACAAGGTGCCAGGAAAAACAAGCAGCCTGAGCATGGATTCCCAAGCCTCCTGCCTTGTTAAATGCAGTTTATGACTTTCACAAAAGTGCTCTGTCTTAATTTGCTTCTTTCCTATAAATGAAATGGGGTACATTTAGTATTCCTACGGGGCTGCTATATTGGCCAAGTTCATGCTGCCTATGGATCTTAAAAATACCAAGCAGGGGTACCCACATAGAAAATCTTGAGATAGAGAGAGTGAGGAGCCATAGGCCCTGGTAACTGACATGTGCTAGAATTACTGGCCTATATCCAATCCTTTGTTTTCTTCCACCATCTCTGTTTCTCTCATTGCCCTTTCTGGTAAAAACAGATGTGCAAGGATAGATAGCCCTGCATTAACTGAATATGTAATCTGCAAGTTTGTATTACTTTTTGCACTATCTTTTCCCATGTAGTCCAAATTGGGGCAGTTTTATAATGCTGTTTAAAAATCAGAACCTACAGGGTCCTGTAAGGATACATGTTTGTAAACTCAGTGGTATCCAACTCTTTGTGACTCCATGGACTGTAACCTGCCACACTCCTCTGTCCATGGGATTTCCCAGGCAAGAATACTGGAGTGGGTTGCCATTTCCTCCTCTGGAGGATCTTCCTGACCCAGGGATTGAAACCACGCCTCCTTAGGCTCCTGTATTGGCAGGCAGATTCTTTACCACTGAGTCACCTGGGAAGCCTAGTATTTCTTAATAGCATACCTTGTACTTATGAAAGCTTACTATATGTTTGTTAAACGAATGACTAGGGATTCTATTTTTCTCCCTCCCACACAACCCATATTAAAGGTCTCTTAATGGAAAAGCACTTCCAACAACTTTGATTTCCTTGTAAAATGAGTCATCAATCCTCTCAATATCTGAGTTGTTCTCTCATCAGTGAAGAATCAGGTGTCCTCGAAGGCAGAGAGAACATCCTGCATATGCTGCGCAGAGCTGGACAAGTCCTTCCTTCCTTCAGTACTGATGTCCTTTGTAGTCAGGAACTGGGCCCCCTCTTCTCCATATTCCCAAAACTGTTTTACACAATACTTTGAGCAGAGATATTCCACTAGTATCTCTTTAACAAAAATAAATAAAAAACAGAGAACACAAGAAATTAAACGTTGTGCTTAAAGACATGTGCTCTGGAACAAGAAGGCCCTGATTCAAATCCCAGATCTGCCACTTACTGAATGTGTGACCTTAGGCAAAATATTTGTAATCTCTTTGTGCCTCATTTATTAAATGTGGATTATGATAGTACCTTCCTCATCAAGTTGTTATGAGGATTATCTATGTTATATCTATAAAGCACTTGGAACAGTAGCTGGTAGGTTATATACCAACTGTACTACATAAATAAAAAGATGTTGGGGCTCATGAATACACTTCCTAGTCTACCAGCTGGTTAAAGTGTTTGGCAGCTCTGCTTGGGGTCACCAGTTATTCTTTCCCCAAACCACCAGAAAGACAATGCACATGGTGATCGTAAGCTTCAAGTAGGGTCATAAATACTCAAAATGCTTTGAAAGTTCCTACTTGAAGCAAGGACAAAAAGGAGAACAGTGCTTATAATGTCGGGCTGAGTGGAGTCTGGGAAAGGGCTTCTCTGGTGAGCTGGAGCAGATTGTGTCTTTGACTGACAAGCTGCCATTTTCTTGAGATTTGATGATTTGGGCTCCTTCACCTATCCCATGCAAAAAAACCTTAACCTCAGAGATCTTTGGCTTCTGACCCCAATATTTTTATACAGTAACCATACATACATTTATCACACAGAGCTTTATGAACAGTGAAGGTTTATTACACTGCACTCAAACCTCATTTAACCTTTTCTCTTGAAGCAATACTTTAAAAGAGTTGAGAGAGTTTGTACAACCAAGGCTGGTTGGCTCACCCTTTCTTTGAGCAAAATTGAAAAGATGAACCAAAATGATCAACTTTGCCATTACCGAATGTCTACAGACCTATTTGAAATTAGAGCCAGCATCTTCCATTTCCCCAGTGAGAGGAAACTGCTACTGCTGTTGATCAGCACTGATTTTAGAGGGATATCTAAAAAGCATATCCAAAAGTAACATTAACAGCAACCAGAGCATCAGCCCTGGTTGAGTTACACGTTGCTGCATGAAAAATTAATGGCACAGGCACTTCCGTTCACTACTTCTGTGCAGACATAGTCCTCTTTCTCATTGAACTTAAACTTCTCCTTGTGCAGCTCAACTCTGCATGCATCCCCTTCATATCAACTAGAGTTGGACCAGATAGAGAATAAAACAAAGAGCTTAAAACTTTGCTTCTAGATCCAAGAAGTAACATGATAGCCCTTCGCAGGTACCAAATACAAACAGACCCATTTCCAAGGAATAATAACCATGTGGACATTTGGAAGTTAGGAAATTCTTCCCCATCCTGAATTATTTTCTGCCAATTAAGGATTATTTCTCTTCAGTTGGAAATACTTATATTCTTAAAGATATTGTGTCCAAATGTGTTCATTCAATCTATGTTGTATTCCTATTAAGTGTTAGGCATGGTGTTAGGTTTCTATAGAGTTCAGAAGTACAGCATATAATTCTAGTCCTCTGAAAACTTACAAGCAAGTTTGGAAAGCATTATTTTTACAAATAAATATCATAAAATAATTCAAAATATTATGGTAATAAAATGTCCTGGCAATAAGTACTGGTATTGTAATAAAATGCCTTATTCTATCATTCAGATAGGAAGAAACTTTTAAATAATGGAGTTTTATGTGGGCCAGAACAGTAAGTAAACATTAATCAGCAGGCATAATGTGGCCCTTTTACAATGGCTGCTGTGTGGATTAGAAAGGGGAAAAGCAAAAGGGAAATGATAAAAGATGGAAGTGATGCCCCTGTCCAGGAGAGACAGATCTGATCACTTCCACCAAAGAACAAGCAATTCTGAGATCTTCTCATCACAAAATTTCTGCCAACCCCTAAGTGTCCAAGGACTTAGAGACCCTAAGAGAACACATTCAAACAGGAGGGTACATTCTCCAAGGTTACAGAAAACATCTACTGACCACAAATGTACATGCCAAAGGCTTATCAGGAATGGAAGCACAAAGAAAGGGGGAGCCAACCAGCCTTGGTTGTACAAACTCTCTCAACTCTTTTAAAGTATTGCTTCAAGAGAAAAGGTTAAATGAGGTTTGAGTGCAGTGTAATAAACCTTCACTGTTCATAAAGCTCTGTGTGATAAATGTATGTATGGTTACTGTATAAAAATATTGGGGTCAGAAGCCAAAGATCTCTGAGGTTAAGGTTTTTTTGCATGGGATAGGTGAAGGAGCCCAAATCATCAAATCTCAAGAAAATGGCAGCTTGTCAGTCAAAGACACAATCTGCTCCAGCTCACCAGAGAAGCCCTTTCCCAGACTCCACTCAGCCCGACATTATAAGCACTCTAGCCATGATATACAGCACACTATGGCATGTAATTTGTTTGGTTCCAAGAGACTAAGACAAAGGTTTGGAAGGTTCACTGCATTGGAAAAGAGATATGCCTGGCTTCAGGTTTTCACATTTGTTAAAAAAAAAAAAAAAATCCCCTATTCCTCAATAATAGGACATCAAAGGAGAGGCAGGAATTGGTAGCCATGGAATAGCTAAGAAGGAAATATCTCAACTCCTGCAATGCATGCCAAGGTCTGCAAGCAAACAAGAAGGACCTTTGACGAAGTCCTATAAAGAAAGGCACGACTCTGCTTATGAGTAACTTTGGCCTATGGTATAATTTGTGCCATATGTTTCCAAACAGTAAAACTGATTCCTGCAGCAGAGAGAGCTGTGTGAAAATATCACGGGACTCATCATTCGGCACAACTGAGAACCCATTTTCGCTTCTGATCCAACCTAGGACTCGTCCTTCTCAGTAAAAACAGAACAAACAACAATAAAAGAAAACTTGGATTAAACCCTCTCCTTTGTACTAGGACACAGAGAGACGGGGTGAGAGAAACCAAAAGCTGCGGATACAAGGGTAAGGTAAAGAAAGTCCCTGTAAGTGACTGCATACCATTTGAAGAACCTCTTTAACAAAAGCAGAGTCTTCTTTAAAAATCTCTGGGTACAAACTTCGATTTGCAATCTAAATTTGAGCCATTACTGTGTCAGAGATGAAGACTTCCTTGCAGTTCGCAATGACTCTTACTAAGAAGTGGAAAATCAGCTTCCGTTTTTGAGCAGTTATCATGAACTAGGCATACTATCTTCACTGAGTCCTTACAACAGCCTCATGGGTATATCATGTTATTACTCAGCTGGAGAAACAAGGAGAGAAGTAACATAGTCCCCAAGTTTAGACAGTTAGTGACCATCAGCGAGATTCCAGAGAAATCTATATGCCTCCAAAGTCCATGTTCCTATCATACTTTCTGTAGCTTTGGCAGAGTGGTCATCAGTTCAGTTCAGTTCAGTCACTCAGTCGTGTCCGACTCTTCGCGACCCCATGAATCACGGCATGCCAGGCCTCCCTGTCCATCACCAACTCCCGGAGTTCACTCAAACTCATGTCCTTCGAGTCGGTGATGCCATCCAGCCATCTCATTCTCTGTCGTCCCCTTCTCCTCCCGCCCCCAATCCCTCCCAGCATCAGACTCTTTTCCAGTGAGTCAACTCGTCGCATGAGGTGGCCAAAGTATTGGAGTTTCAGTTTAGTCCTTCCAATGAACACACAGGATTGATCTCCTCTAGAATGGACTGGTTGGATCTCCTTGCAGTCCAAGGGACTCTCAAGAGTCTTCTCCAGCACCACAGTTCAAAAGCGTCAATTCTTTGGCGATCAGCTTTCTTCACAGACTGGCAGCTATAATCAAAATCTCCATCCTGGCATGAAATACAGAACATTTAGCAGGACCTGAGCGATAAAATAGGAGAAATCTAAACCGTAGTGAAAAGACAGAAAAGCCCTTAGGTTAAGTTGGCTATAATTTTCATTAAACCCTTGGAGATAGATTTGGAAATAAATATCATAACCCTGAATATGGTTTATAGTTTGCTGTATGTATGTATTCTTACATTACTACATAGTAAACCAAATATAGTTCAGGGTTTCCACATGCATTCCCAATTTTTCCTTTTATTGTCTTTATAAAGTTCCCCAAACATCTTAGATATTGTTACAGAGAGACATCTATAAAAGTAGACTCCAACTGTTTAAAATCAAGATGCAGGGACTTGAAGGGAGATGGTCAGGTGAACACCCTAGTTTATAGCTTGTTTCACACATTTGAGCTTGTTTTCTTGCTTAGTGCAGTTGAGCACAATATACTCAGTTTTTTCCTACCCACTACAAGTTCATGAAGCAATTCTCCTGTTGTCTTTGAAAAGTTTTACCTTTTACATTTAAATCCACAATACACCTGGAATTGATTTGTGTATATAGTGTGTTGTAGGAACAAAGATTCCTTTTCTCCCCTCCATATGGATATCCAAATACCAATTATTGAAATGACAATTATTTTCCCCATTGCATTGAAGAAGAACCTGTGTTTTATAGTAAGAATAATAACTTTTAATATCCGATAATATAAATTTTCCAACTTCATTATTTTCTTGGCTATTCTTCCTATGTACATTTCCCCAGAAATTTAGAATCAGCTTATCAATTTCCATGAACAAATCTGTTGAGACTTTTTATTGGAATGGCACTAAATCCATAGGTTAATTTGGGAAAAATTGACATCTTTACAATGCTGAGTCTGTAAATCCAAGAATGTGACATGTTTTATTTAATTTCTCAATAATATTTTAGAGTGCTCTTTATAGGAGGCTTGCAAATCTTTCATAAGACTTATTGCTAAATAACTTATCATTTGATTCTATCTTAAGTGGCAATAAAAATAAAATTTTAATTTTAATTTCTAATAGTTTGTTACTATTTGCTTGGAATTTGACAATTAATGGTCTTTCACAAATCCATGCAAGAAAATCTCAATCTCAGAGATCATTGGCATCCAACTATCACAATTTTGTATGGTAACCATAGGTCCAATTGCCAACATCTGTTGGATCATAGAAAAAGCAAAAGAGTTCCAGAAAAACATCTACTTCTCCTTCATTAACTACACTAATGCCTTTGTTGTGGACCACAACAAACTGTGGACAATTTTAAAGAGATGGGAATACCAGACCAACTGACCTGCCTCCTGAGAAATCTGTATGCAGGTCAAGAAGTCACACTTAGAACTGGCCTTGGAACAAGGAACAATGGTCTGGTTCCAAATTTAGAAAGGAGTAAATCAAGGCTGTATATAGTCACCTTAATTATTTAACTTATATGCAGAGTATATCATGCAAAATGTTGGACTGCATGAAGCACAAGCTGGAATCAAGATTGCAGGGAGAAATATCAATAACCTCAGATATGCAGATGAGACCACCCTTATGGCAGAACGTGAAAAGTAACTAAAGAGCCTCTTGACGAAAGTGAAAGAAGAGAGTGGAAAAGCTAGCTTAAATCTCAACATTCAAAAACCTAAGATCATGGCATCTGGTCCCAAAACTTCATGGCAAATAGATGGCAAAACAATGGAAACAGTGACAGACTATTTTCTTGGGCTCCAAAAGCTCTGCAGATGGTGACTGCAGCCATGAAATTAAAAGATGCTTCCTCCTTGGAAGAAAAGCTATTATCAACCTAGACAGCATATTAAAAAGCAGAGACATTACTGACAAAGGTCCATCTAGTCAAAATTATGGTTTTTCCAGTAGTCATATATAGATATAAGTTGGATCATAAAGAAAGCTGAGCACCAAAGAATTAATGCTTTTGAACTGTGGTCTTGGAGAAGACTTTTGAGAGTTCCTTGGACAGCAAGGAGATCAAACTAGCCAATCCTAAAAGAATTAGTCCTGAATATCCATTGGAAGGACTAATGCTGAAGCTGAAGCTCCAATACTTCGGTCACCGAATGTGAAGAACTGACTTATTGGAAGAGACCCTGATGCTGGGAAAGATTGAAGGCTGAAGAAGGGGACAGCAGAGGACAAGATGGTTGGATGGCATCACCAGCTCAACGGACATGAATTTGAGTAAGCTCTGGGAGTAGGTGATGGAGAGGGAAGCCTGGCCTGCTCCAGTCCATGGGGTCACAAAGAGTTGGACCTGAGTGACTGAACTGAACCATACATACATTTATCATTTAAACTTTATGAACTGTGATGGTTTATTACATTGTATGTAAAACTCAATTGATTTCTGCTATGTTCACTTATTAGAATTAATAAGATATCTTCAGGTCTTTATGCTTGTCTGCAAGATCATGTTGCCTGTGAATAATGACAGTTTTATTTTTTATTTCCTAACGATTGTGTCTTTTATATCTTGCCTTGTTGCTCTGGTTAGGTTTTCTAGTCCAATATTGAATAGAATTGGTCAGAGCAGATCTCCTTGTCTCATTCCCAAGCTCAAGGGAAATCTTGTAATACTTCACCATTAAGTAACTATGAAGGTTGCTGTGGATGCTTTGTAGATACTCTTACTAAAGGAGAGTTGCTTTATGCTGTGAAACGTTACTCAATTTTTTTTCTAACACTAAGTTTGTATCTATTAAAGTGAGCATATGATTTTTTCCATTTGTTCTCTTAATGAAGTGACATGTTGATTGATTTTTCAATTGATAAACCAGCATTATCTTCTCAAGATAAGCCCAAGCTATTTGTGATGTGTTTTCCTTTTTACATATTATTCAACTTGGTAACACTTTTTGGAAGTTTTGTATCATTTTCTATCATTACAGGGTCTGTAATGCTTTCACTAAATTTATGTTGGCCTCACACGTGGGTTGTGAAATGCTCCATTTTATCCTGTTCTAAAGAATTGATATAAGATTGATTTTATTTCTTCTTTAAACAATTGGTAGAATTTACCCAAAAACCATGTGAAACTAGATATCCTTGCAAAACTGTTTAACTAGTTATTCAATTTCTATAATAGATCTAATATTATTTAGATTTTTAATTTTTTCTTGTTTCAATTTTTGTAACATGATAACTGTTTGGTTCAAGGAAACTGCTGCTGAGGAGCGGAATAAAGAAAAAAAGAATGAAAAGAAATGAGGATAGTCTCCCTTTTATCAAAAATTTAAAATTTCTTTGCCTAAAGTTGCTCTCCCCTCCATGTGGGCACATGAAATTCAGGGGATCTAGCCAATCACACAGAGAAGTCAATGGCAACACACTCCAGTACTCTTGCCTGGAAAATCCCATGGATGGAAGAGCCTGGTTGGCTGCATGGGATCGCTAAGAGTCGGACACGACTGAGCAACTTCACTTTCACTTTTCACTTTCATGCATTGGAGAAGGAAATGGCAACCCACTCCAGTGTTCTCACCTGGAGAATCCCAGGAATGGGGGATCCTAGTGGGCTGCTGTCTATGGGGTCGCACAGAGTCGGACACGACTGAAGTGACTTAGCAGCAGCAGCAGCAGCAGCCAATCACAAATCTACAGCCTGTGCAGAGCACCCCAGGAATTGTAATCTAAACAGTCGCCTTGTATGAGCTTCAGACCAGTGAACAAATTTGAAGCTTAATATGCTTTCAGGTTGTTTATTGTGAAATAAATAACCTATGCATGACTTCTATTTCCATTGATTAATCCTTTTCTCTGATTTATTAAATCAAATGTATTTATCCATTTTTAGATCTCTACATGGTACTTTCTACTTCATTACTCCAATGAAAATCTCTATTATGTCATCTACTTTCTTGAATATATTAACCAAAGATTTTTAAAGGGTCTTTGTCTAATTACAGTAATAACAATTGGACTACCTCTAGGTATGTTTCTATATTTATTTTTGTTGAGATATGGCTGATATATAAAACTATATATCTTTAAAATGTACTGTGTGATAAGCTTTGACATCTATCTACTCCTGAAAAACCACTGTCATGACCAAGATAATGAATATATCCATCATTCCCAAGTTTCCTGATGCCCTTTTATAATCCTTCCATTCTGCCCCTATCCATATATACCGCAATCCCCAGAAACCATCCATCTGATTTCTGTCACTAGGAATTAGTTTGCATTTTTAAGAATCATTTAGTGTACACTCTTTTTGTCTGATTTTTAAGCTGAGCATAATAATTTTGAGATTCATCTATGTTGTAGCATGTGTCAATGGTTCATTCTGTTTTACTGTGGATATACTACAATTGTTTATCCACTCACCTACTGATGCATATTCAATTTTTAAAATAGTGTTCTCTAGGGAACAGAAATCATTTTTCCTTGTTCTTGTTTTGATTAAGTTCAATTTACCAATTTCTACTTTTATGGATCATGCTTTTGGTATTCTAAGAAATTTTTTCTACACCATGGTCACAAAGATTTTCTTCTAGAACTTTTATAGTTTTATGCTTTACATTTCTTATCTATTTGGAGTTAATATTTGCATGTTGTGGGGTATGGATCAAAGTTCTTTTTTCTGCATAACCATTTGACTGTCCTTTGCTACAGTTACCTGCGTACCTTTGTAGAGAAACTAGTTTTCCATATATATATATATACACACACATACATATGTAGGTATATTTCTTAACTATCTATTCTGTTTCATCATCTATTCCCTAACCCCAAAGTTCAGCAAACAATGGCTCCAAAACCAATTTAGGCACAATGCCTTTTTGTGTACAGTCTCAGGCTAAGAATGGTTTTTACATTTCAAATGGTTAGGAAAGAATCAAAAGAGTAGTTTTTATGACATGTAAAAATTATATAAATTTAAAAGTTGATATCTTTAAATGAAAATTAACTGAAACATGGGCTTCCCTTGTGGCTCAGATGGTAAAAAATCTGCCTGCAATGCAAGAGACCCATGTTCGATCCTTGGGTCAGGAAGATCCCCTAGAGAAGAGAATGGCTACATAGTCTAGTGTCCTAGCCTGGAGAATTCAATGGACAGAGGAGCCTGGCAGGCTACAGTCCATGGGGTCAGAAAGAGTCAGACCCGACAATGACTAACAATTTCATTTTTTTCCACTAAGTGAAACACAGCCATACTCATTCCTTTATCTATCACATATGACTGTTTTCATGTTTCAACAGCACAGCTGACTAGCTGTGACACAGTATAGCCCACAGAGCCTAAATATTAACCATCTCCTATTCTGCTTTCCACTAACATCATATTGTTTTAAATACTGTAGTTTTATTATATGTTTTGAAATCAGGCAGTGTTAATTCTATGATTTTGTTCTTCTTTTTCAAGGGTGTTTTGGCTATACTAGAACTTTAGAATGTCCATATTAAACTTACAATGTGCATTGCAATTTATATAACAAAAATAAGCCCACTGGGACATTAATTGTGATTAAATTGGATTTATCAATTAACATTGGGAGACTTAACATCTGGCAGAGATTCTTCTGACCTGTGGACACAGTATATATCTCCCTTCTCACTAGGCCTTTTGTTTTTCTTCTCATCAATGTAATTTAGTGACAGCAATGTAAATTTAGTGACACCAATAATTTTAGTAATAGGTGATTACTGGCAACCCCTGTTTTCCCCAATCTTCCAAATTTCATGAAAACCAACAGCAGATTCTCCCTGACTTCTGTTCGCCTATCTCTCTCTCTAAAAAGAAAAAAATTAAAAATTGGAAGAAAAAAATATTCATTAACACAGCTTGTTTGCGAATTTTTTGTTTTTCCTTTAACTCCAACCACAAAAGCTAAAATGCAGAGAGCTATAAATTTTTTAGCAATAGATATGAACTGTCAAGGCATGAAATGTAAACATACTATTGAAAATGTGGTCCTCCTTTCCTAATGTGGCAAATTATTATTTTGGATGGAAAATTATGAACCTCATTCAATGTGTTTCCTAATATATCATCAGAGACAACCATTTTATGGTTAATGAAGACTTTCCACCAGTTGGTCAGCCACTGTTTAGAATAAAGTTATGTCTCATAACAGTAAATTATGGTTATAATGGCAACAGTTTCCTTCAAAATGGGTTGTTCTCATGATAAGGTGCTTGTTCTCTGTGGGTAATCACTTGCTACCTTCTGTTTCATCCATGCTGTCAAGCAGCAATGGAGGCAAGGAGGTGCCTTATTATTTCGGGATGCTTTATGCAAATCCTGTAAGTCTTCTCTGAAATTCATTTCTCAGTTAATCACTGCACAAAGATAGCCTTAGAGGGAAAGGACTTCTTCCTTGTGGTGGCCAGAGACTGGCCAGGTCAGGATTTGGCTGACTTATGTAGTGAGTGTGATGACTGAACCCGTTTGGATTATTCCAAGGTTCGCTCCTTCACCACAGAAGTGACCCTTATTGAAGGAAATTTTCTTTGACGTTCTGCTCAAATTTCCTCCTCACTAACTTTCATTCTATCATTTATAATCAGATCTCTTAAAGCAATTCCTCTTCCTTTATAGACAGTTTTCAATCTTTCACACTTCAAAAACTCCATATTCCTCTGAGTCATGACTGGGTATTTATCTATCTTCAGATTAGTAATAAAAAAGTTGATAATATTGTACAATTATAAATAAATTCCTTTCAAAAGCACTTCCTGGTAGCTCAGATTTTAGTTTGTGGACTCCAGTCTGTTGTCTTCCTTAGGAAAGAACCAACTGAAATAGAGAACTTTGCTGTTTGACTTGGATGCCTGCTGCAGCTTTGCAAATAAAAGAATAATATTAAAAAAAGAAAAAGATGAATATATTGCTAACATGCCTAGTTTAGACATTCCATCCAATTAAACTGTAGCTATCATCCAGGAGCAGAATTATGAAAATATGCTAGAACTAAAAAAACTAGAATACTACACCCTCATTTTAGATGACACTATTGTGTTGTTCAGTCGCTAAGTCATGCTCAGCTCTTTGTGACCCCATGAACTGCAGCACGCCAGGATTCCCTGTCCTTCACTATCTCTGGGGGTTTGCTCAAACTCATGTCCATTGAGTAGGTGATGCCATTCAGCCATTTCAGCCTCTGTTGCCCCCTTTCCCTCCTGCCCTTAATCTTTCCCAGCATCATAGATGACATTAGATGACCAATTTGATAACTTCTTGCCTTCTATCAACTACATAGACATCAGGAATAGAAGATTAAGTTAACAGAAGGAACATTCTCTGTATATGTTATTACAGAAACATATACATATACATAACATATACATATACACAAACATACCTTAGTTAAATAAGCTGATTGTCCCCACAGCTTACCTCCTCCAGTTTATTCATCAGATTTGCAGGGGTTTGCCTATTGCACTGGGCGGGGATCTGCCGACTTCTCTCCGTCTATCCTGCTGCAACACTCTAGCCCAAGTGACCTTCAGATCTCATCTCTCTCCTCTGCACAACTAAAATAGCATCCTCACCAGTCTCCTTGTTTCTACTCTTGTTCATATTCATAATCCAATCCAATCAGGTTGTTTTTTATTTAAAACCATACATCGTATCACTTTCCTATTTGAAATGCTATTAAGCTGCTGCATTAGACCTCTGTTAGTTGAGGCTACATCACTGAAAATCCTCTCTACACTTATGTATTAATAACTATCCACATTAGGAGTCCTATCTTTCAAAGGTAGAACTGAAAAAAGATTGAATTCCTAGACTTTCTTGCAACCAGGTATTTAATAACTTAAATTCTGCCCATCAAAACACATCTGTTGAGACATGGTTTGGAGCCAAACAATATGAGAATAAGCTCCACCCAGAGATTGGGCTGCTGACAAACACAGCTGGGAGAGTACCTGGTTCTCTGAGAGAAAATGTGGCAGGATTTCTGACATTTAGACCCAAGCATTGTAGGTGCCAGTAGGAAAAGGAATTTTCACTAGAGCAGTCTCCAGTAAGGCTGGGTGTGGATCCTGGTGGCATGGCTCTAGAGCCTGGCTTCTTAGCCTTCCTAAAGTTCTACAAGCAGTGCCGGCTTTCAGTTCAGTCCCTCAGTCATGTCCAACTCTTTGTGACCCCATGAACTGCAGCATGCCAGGCCTAACTGTCCATCACCAACTCCCAGAGTGCACCCAAACCCATGTCTATCGAGTCGGTGATGCCATCCAGCCATCTCATTCTCTGTCATCCCCTTCTCCTCCTGCCTTCAATCTTTCCCAGAATCTAAAGTGCCACCTTTAAGTTCAGTTCAGTTCAGTTCAGTCGCTCAGTCGTGTCCGACTCTCCGCGACCCCATGAATCACAGCACGCCAGGCCTCCCTGTCCATCACCAACTCCCGGAGTACACTCAAACTCATGTCCACAGAGTCGGTGATGCCATCCAGCCATCTCATTCTCTGTCATCCCCTTCTCCTCCCACCCCCAACCTTTCCCAGCATCAGAGTCTTTTCCAGTGAGTTAACTTGTCGCATGAGGTGGCCAAAGTATTGCAGTTTCAGCTTTAGCATCAGTCCTTCCAATGAACACCCAGGATTGATCTCCTTTAGAATGGACTGGTTGGATCTCCTTGCAGTACAAGGGACTCTCAAGAGTCTTCTCCAACACCACAGTTCAAAAGCATCAATTCGGCGATCAGCTTTCTTCACAGTCCAACTCTCACATCCATACATGACCACAGGAAAAACCATAGCCTTGACTAGATGGACCTTTGTTGGCTTTTCAATATACTATCAAGGTTGGTCATAACTTTCCTTCCAAGGAGTAAGCGTCTTTTAATTTCATGGCTGCAATCAGCATCCACAGTGATTCTGGAGCCCAAAAAAATAAAGTCCGACACTGTTTCCACTGTTTTTCCATCTATTTCCCATGAAGTGATGGGACCAGATGCCATGATCTTTGTTTTCTGAATGTTGAGCTTCAAGCCAACCTTTTCACTCTCCTCTTTCACTTTCATCAAGAGGCTTTTGAGTTCCTCTTCACTTTCTGCCATAAGGGTAGTGTCATCTGCATATCTGAGGTTATTGATATTTCTCCCAGCAATCTTGATTCCAGCTTGCGCTTCTTCCAGCCCAGCGTTCCTCATGATGTACTCTCCATAGAAGTTAAATAAGCAGGGTGACAGTATACAGCCTTGACGTACTCCTTTTCCTATTTGGAACCAGTCTGTTCCATGTCCAGTTCTAACTGTTGCTTCCTGACCTGCATACAGGCTTCTCAAGAGGCAGGTCAGATGGTCTGGTAGTCCCATCTCTTTCAGAATGTTCCACAGTTTATTGTGATCCACACAGTCAAAGGCTTTGGCATAGTCAATGAAGCAGAAATAGATGTTTTTCTGGAACTCTCTTGCTTTCTAGGCCTCGGCAAATGAGACCTCTGTCTCAAGGTTTGAGTCTCAGGGACCCCAATATTTTGCAAGATACCTTTCACTATCACCACAAAAAAATTAACATTTAACATCTTAATATTTCAAAATATATGCTCATATCCTTTTCATGAATGAACTATAGAATAAATACAAAATATCATAACTTATAATGAATATCATGAGAAAAAATAATCAGTATAATATAAAATACAGCACCCAAAAAAACCACACCTAAATCCTTTCATAAAAAAGAAAGAAATATTGATAGAAAAATCAAACTTTAGAAAAATGAACTTAACAAAAATAATGCTCATAAGAAGATCCTCTAAAATCTTTTAAACTTGTTATGGACACAAAACTGATCATAAACCAAATCTTCACTGTTAAATGGAAAAAAAATTTTTTTTGATTAAAATTTCAATAGCACAAACATTAGAATAGAAAGAACTTAAAATGTTTTGGCTGAGTCTTATAGAAAATGGATCAATGAATTAAATTTTCCAGATGAAATAGTTTCCCTAAAACCCTTTCTCAACAAAATTTACTCAGTGCTGACAGAATTCTGATTTGAGTGTGCTTACTCAAAATGGTGGGCTCTTAATGTCCTCAGGATCAAAATGGATGAGTCAGCATGACAGTGTCAGACGTCCTATATCAACACCAAGAATGGAAATGGAAGTGAGATAACTGATGTTGTTCGTAGGAGCAAGACTCTGAACCTCAAGGCCCTAAAGCAACCCAAACAGTCTTATAGAATGAGCTGTTACATGAGAAGAAAGTCAGGTTCTGACCACTTGGGATAACTTTCATTTTCTTGCAATAGAGACAGAGTGGCTGTGGAAGCACCTGAATAATTCCACCTGCCATCGTTTGTACCTGGGACTATTCATATTTCCCATCCACATACTGGACATCTACCTTGTGCATTATTATCTCTCCAACACCAACACTGTGCCTGACACATAGTAGGTGCTGGACAAACACTGGCTGAATGGATTCATTACAAACCTTGAGCTCAAAAGTATTCTAAAGGTACCGCTTAAAGTACCTCTGAAAAGTGTATGAGAATAAAAGATCTGAATTCAGTTCCTGGTGCTACCGCTTGCTGGGTCTATGACCCCAAACTAATCCTTTAACCTCTCAATGTCTTAGTTTCTGTAACTATAAAATGAGAGTAAAAGATGTAATAATCCCATAGGTTTAATTGAGAGGAGAAAATAGGAAAATCTATGTGAAGGGATGACGCTTTTAAGTAAGAGCTCACCAAATACTGCCTATTAACATTATTATCAGTACCATCATCATCTTTGTATAAAACAGACAATAAAAGTCAACTTGCCAGCCTTTTTAAACACTCTCTATTTATGAGACAGAGAAAATAGCATCTAAGGCAATAAGTCTTATTTGGCCTAACATTATTTACTCAGTGGAAAGTAATTACATCCTGAGAATGTTAAGGGGTCAGTATAGATTCTGCCCAATTCCTTTAAACTTTTGAAATTTGTCTTTACATGACTGAATGGTGATCACTGGTTTTTAATAGTAACAAATGCTATTATAATGATGATCACAATTCTGAAGTGCCTGTGAAACCAGTGTAACAGTACAGTTAATAATCTTTAATGTGCCCTAATTATTTAAAACTGTCATCATTTTCATGTGATCAGTGAACAGAGCACTCTCCTTAGGACTGGAAGTTCTTGGTTCAGGTTCTAGCCTCTCCACTTACTAGTAGTAACCTTGGGTAAACAATGCAACTAACTTCTTTGAATATTTTGGCTAATCTATAAAGTAAGGGAAGCAATATCTACCTTAAGAAACTCCTTAGAACTTTATGAAGCTCAAAGTGAGGTGTATGTAGTGAGTAGAACTGGGAGGACTCAGATATTATTCCATAAAAGAAGAAAATGAGGTCCAATGAGACATGACTTACTAAAGGCCACACTGCTAACATTTTTGAGAGGCTGGATCTTGTGAAAAATACTTCACAAAGAAATACATACAAATTAAGCCACTATTTTGAGTAACTCCTAACCAAACTAAGTACTGAAAAAATTAGAACATAATTTATCTTGCCTTTTTGAAAAAAAATAAATTTTTAGTTTGAAAAAGGAAGTGGATTATTCCTGATTTACAACTATGTTGATCAGTGACATATAGGGTGCCCTCAGTGATATGAGACTATAAATATCATGTTTTAAGATCATGTGCCTAGAGAATAAAGCTAGTAACCATAATGATGAAGATAATGTAGTAATGAGGTTGGCAACAGTGTCAAGGATGAAGCTGGGCACTTAAATAAACAGCATCTTGTTTGATTCTGCCAACAAGACTCACAGGTATCTCATTTTACATATGAGAACAGAGAGGTTCAGAAAGGTTCAGCAACTTGTCAAAGGTGATACCACTAGAAAATGACACGGCCACCAGCTTGAAGTCCTATTTAGGTCCAGTGACAGAGCAATTCCTTTTTTTACATATTTTATGTATGGCTTGTGGAACATACATGCAGTCCTGATTACTTGAAGCCTACCTTTTCTTAGCTATTCCTCCTGTAAGCAAATTTTCCCATCAAACATAAGCCAAGCAAGACTATGAACTCAGTTGCTACATCTTTCTTCTACTTTTCTCATTCTCTTCCTGTAATTTCACAAACAACTATAACTTATTGAACATCAGTTCACAGCAGAGGGGTGTTTTGGGACCACCTGGTCAGAGCTGTGAGGTTGTCTGCAGAAACACCAGCCGCCCTAGCTCCTTGGCCTCCCCTGCCTGTGCACAAGGACAGCCAAAGTGAAGGCAATTGCTCAAAAGAGCAAAATAGAATGAAGATAGCATCTGATCTCCTTCAAGTCATGTCCTACCCTATAGCCTGGTGCCTACATATTTGTAAAAGGACATAAAATTCCACTTTCAGGGCTTCCCAGATCTAAGTGTTTGGATGGCAACCCATTCCAAGGGCTGTACGTGCATCATGGGTCTGTCACCATGAAGCCTGGGAGATGTGTGAGTTCCCCAAACACAGGCTGGTCTGGTGACCTCCTTCACACTCTGATCGCTGGAGAATTACCATCCACAGCTTTCCTCTGCAAACCCAAAGTGAGCTTGGTGGCCTTTCTCCATATCTGCTACATTCCAGAGTCAGTGGAGCAGCAGGAAAGGTCCTCATTCCCTAGCTCTTTTTTTCCTCTATTTTACAGGTGTTATGTTTTGGCACAGAAATATTAACCAGCCCTTTCAAAAGCATATTCTGAGACTTAAAAAAGTAGAGAGAGGATCAACAAGAGTCTCCATTTCAGTGGCCTAATAGCTGGAGTAGGGGAGATGGAAAATGCCATCATGGGAATGGTGCCCAACTGCAATATTTTGGTGTTTCACTGGCAGAAGTAAAAGTAAAGTCCAAATGAGAGTGCTTTGTTTTCTGCTTTCTCACATAGGGACTACTTTTCCAAGTAAAGAAAATGTTGACCAAAGAAAATAAAAGGGAAAGACTGTCTCATTCTTTACCAACACAAAATGTGTAGCATTGTTCTAATTGAAGTAATATACTTCCGAGGGTGGAGCAGTGTGTAATAAAGCAACCTATTTTTGTGACTTGGCTTCACCTTTGGGCCTTCTCACATAACCTAGGTGGACAGTTTCAACACAGCAAAGAATACTATGGCTTCATTGTTATGCACCCCCCTTTTCCTACTCTCTGGTTTTAACCCACACAATAATACTGTGTCTTTCAGGCCACAGTATAATTATTGTTCGGTGTAAACCAAAAGTTGATAAAGAGAAGAAAATGATGGCTTGGAAAAGTAAGCCTTAAAATTGACTGAATATAGATAGATATTTTATGATTTAATGCAGAAAATGAAAAAGTAGGGGGGAAAATGGTCAGTCCTGAGATTTTTATAATATTAAACAGAGCTCAAGGTGAGGGAATTAGAAGACCAAAGGCATAAGGGGGAAAAAATGGCCAGTTGCCCTATGTAGGAGAAAGAGGATATAAGTTCACAGGACCAGCTATTACTGTTTGCCTCCCAAGTTCTCAGGATCCCAATGACAATTACAAAGCTACATAGACATTTCCTCCAAGATATCAAAACCTACAACAGCCTTCTCAGCTCTATGCAATTAATATTTGCTTAACTGTCAGTGATGTCCATCACTGTCCTCAGGATAGGATATACTTTCCATAGCAACCCTAGTGTGAATAGTGATGGAAGTGGTGCCAGATGTCACATCAGGTCCTTGGAAGAAAATCCCTCTTTCAGAGAACTTTCTGTTAAAGATGCTTGAAAAGTCACAAATTCTTCCTCTTTTCTTTTTTAGATACACACAAGGAATATTTATGTTTTTACTCTTCGCCTGCTACTGTTAATAAGTAGGAATACAAACATGAAAGCAATAGCTTCTCTTCTGCACTTCTCATTTGCTTACAGTCTCTCCAAATGCTATCTACCGTACAGTTCAGCAGAAATTATTTTGTTCCTCCTTTTGGGTCCCCTTTATGAGGAACCTGGGAGAAATTGCTCTTTTCTTGGTATGGGAACCAAAAATAGCTGTACTTCTGAACAATTGGTTTGCAAACATATTATGGACACTTTAAAGCATGTGACTGACCAGCTTCCCGTTTCTTCTGATGCTTAGGGACAAATGTTGGCCCACCAAATGCCAGGAAAAAAGTGATTATAGTTTGAGTTTTCTGAACCTTGTATCAGGATTATTTTATTGCCCTTTATTTTCCTTCTTTTACCTCCTCCCTTTTCTCCTTTCTCTGTCTTTTAAAACGTGCCCTATTATGTTATTTTGTGTGTCTGTATAAACAGACTTTAATTTCTAGGGCATACTGGGGTCTGAAGCTGATCGCCGAAGAATTGATGCTTTTGAACTGTGGTGTTGGAGAAGACTCTTGAGAGTCCCTTGTACCGCAAGGAGATCCAACCAGTACATTCTAAGGGAGATCAATCCTGGGTGTTCATTGGAGGGACTGATGCTGAAGCTGAAACTGTAATACTTTGGCCACATCATGCGACGAGTTGACTCACTGGAAAAGACTCTGATGCTAGGAAAGGTTGGGGGCGGGAGAAGAAGGGGACAACCGAGAATGAGATGGCTGGATGGCATCACCGACTCTGTGGACATGAGTTTGAGTGAACTCCGGGAGTTGATGATGGACAGGGAGGCCTGGCGTGCTGCGATTCATGGGGTCGCGGAGAGTCGGACACGACTGAGCGACTGAACTGAACTGAACTGAACTGGGGTCTGAAAAAATACACAGTTCTTTCCCCAAACTCTATTTCAATAGTATCTCATCACAAAGGAATTATTTATCTTTAAGGGGTGAATGCAGAAATAACCAAGTGACAAGGAGAATATACAGAACACACTTCCAGCAGCTGTCCATGAAGACATAGAACAACAGATGTCAGGAAACCATGAAGTAGCCACATCATCACACCCTACCTAGTAAAACCAGTGCCCATTTGGGGGAAGCAGTCTGATGTTTCACAGATTTTAAAATTGATTACATAAACTTTAAGCCCTAAATTTTTCAATCCGTTCATCTACTCAATATAGCTTGTTTTATCCATTGACTATTCCCAGCCTCTGTGGCCAGAAAAATCATTAGTATAGAAGGTGCAGCTAAGTCTTAGAAACATATAAAGAATCAGATTTTGTACCTGCCAACTAAATTGAATATGGTGAGCTTTTTCCACCTTTTATTTAAATTGATTTTTCTTAGTGGATTACAGAAGCCCAGATAACACTGTAAAAATAATTTTTAAAAGACTTCATAATAAAGAATAATTAGAAAAAAAAATAGGAATTATAAAATTTTCAAAATGTTTATTCATTCAACAAATATTTATTGAACACCTATATGAATTACCTTTATTAGAAAAGATCCTATTGCTGGGAAAGATTGAAGGTCAAAGGAAAAGGGGGCAGTAGAGGATCAGTTGGTTGGATAACATCACCGACCCAATGGACATGAATTTAAGGAAACACTGTGAGATAGTGAAAGACAGGGAAGCCTGGTGTGCTATAGTCTGTGGGGTTGCAGTTGGACGTGACTGAGCGACTAAACAAGAGCATATGAGCTATACCCTGAGAATAAAGGATTGTATAATTCCCCAATATGATCTAAATATTGTAAAAAGAAAATGCTCATTCCAGATATTCCCAGTATCTATTAATTTGTAACAAACTGCCTCAAACTTAATCATGTAAAACAACAACCATTCTATTATGCTCATGAGTCTATGGATCAGGGATCTGAGCAGAGCACATTATGGACAGCTAGTTCCTGCCCCACAATGACTCAGACCTCAGCTAAGCTTTCTTGAACAGCTGGAAAAGACTGTGACAATGAGAATGGGGCCATACTTTTGTGGCCTTGGACCTCCTTTACAACATATTAACAAAGGATTAAATGTTCAAGTCTCATGAGCGACTGAACTGAACATGTTCAAGATGTTTTTTTTACCCCCGTATTTGTCACCTGCCTGAGATGATACATTATAGGCAATCTTTCCATGTGACTCACATGGGTTTCCTCACAGCATGCAGTATCAGGGTAATTAAATTTGTTAGATGGAAACTGGCTTCCCTGAGAATGAGAATTCTAACTTGAAAACTGCCAATTTGTCAAGGCCTAGGCCCACATATTGCTGCAGTGTTACTTTCATCATATTCTACTGATAAATCACAGTGACCGCTGAGATTCAAAAGGAAGAGTTATAGACTACCTCTTATTAGGTAGAGTGTCAAAAATCACTCTGGATCAAAAAGGCTAGGAATAATGGAATAATAGTTGCCAAGTGTTGAGAGAAAAAACTTGTAAAATTGTAATTCTATACCCAATTAAACTACAATATTTCTAGCAAATACTGAGAGCATACTGATAGAACTACCAAAGAATATTCGTCAGGAAGAAGGAATTGAACACAAAATTATGGTTTCAGATGAAAAATAATTAAGAGAAATAAAATATGAGTAATAAGTAAGCATTGAATGTATCACTATTCATAAAAATTAATTAGAATGCTATAAAAATAAGATGAAACTAAAATATAAGACATACTGTACAAGATAAATAGGCATGAAAAGATCTTTAGAAGGTTAAGATCCCTGTATTTTTTCAGGAGTGTAAAATATTGATTCATTTTAAAGTTTGTTAAGTAAAAGATGCTCATTAAATATAAAAAGTAACCAGCAGAAGGATGAAGACATAATGTGTAACTCTTAAACTAATAGAATGGGGGAGATGGGGCAACTTGATCAAGTAATATAAAACAGAAATACTTTTTTAAAAAATGATAAATGATAGAAAAATCAAATAAATTAATAATCACAGTAAATGCAACAGATAAAACTCATCATTTTAATATAAACAGACTTAAACTAGATTTTTAAAATCCAGCTATATGCTATTCACTAAAGACACTCCTAAAAACATACAAGAAAGACTAAATTGAAAATAAAGGGATTAAAAAAAAAACAGGAAAATATCATGCAAATGTTATATAGCATTTTAATATGAAGCAAAATATGTTTTGTAAGAAACATAATTATTAATGAAAAGAGTCACTACATAAATAATTTCCAAAAAAGTCCTTGAAAAGAAGTAGGCATTTTGAACTTATATAGATATGATGGCTTTAAATTAGATGTTATGTATAAATGTTATGGTCTTAAATTAGAAAAAGTGAAAATGGGCAGAATTACTAGTAGAAATTAGCAAGCATAATCATAATGTGATGTCATATATCTTCCTTAATAATTGCTAAGTCAAATACAAAAATATAGCTTAATTGTTTTCTTGCTCAGTAATGAATATTCACAAATTTAGGCACAATAGCAGTCATTTCGGAGAAGGCAATGGCACCCCACTCCAGTACTCTTCCTGGAGAATCCCATGGATGGAGGAGCCTGGTAGGGTGCAGTCCATAGGGTGGCTAAGAGTCGGACACGACTGAGCAACAATACTTTCACTTTTCACTTTCATGGATTAGAGAAGGAAATGGCAACCCACTCCAGTGTTCTTGCCTTTAGAATCCCAGGGACGGGGGATTCTGGTGGGCTGCTGTCTATGGGGTCACACAGAATCAGACATGACTGAAGTGACTTAGCAGCAGCAGCAGCAGTCATTTATTAGCTCACCATTTCTGTAGGTAAGAAGTCTTGTATTCTCTGCTCAGGGCTTCAAAAGACTGAAATCAAGTGTCAACTGGACTGCATTCTTATCTAGAGTTTAGGGGTCTATTCCAAGCTCACTCAGTTAGTTGGCAGAATCTAGTCCCTTATGGTAAGAAGACAAGGTCCCTGTTTTCTAGTAGTTTATTGGGAAGGGATTGCTCTCAGCAACTAGAGATCATGCTCAAAACTAGCCATTTCTCTTTTTGATTTAATAAGTTAGCTCATCAGTAACTTAATCAAGAGAGTAAAATCTGATTGTCACAGGTTCTACTCACACAGTCGAGGGGAAGTTCTATAAAATAGAGGCTTGGAGTCTTTGGGTCATCCTAAGATTCTACCTGCCACATGAAGTAGTTATATATATTATTTGAGCAAACAGTGAATTTGATTTAATGAACATTATTAGAACACTGTGCCTAATAGCTACAAATTGGCCAAAATTTACCACGTATAAAAAGCACAAAGCAAAAACCCAGTAAATACTAAAGAATCTAATCATTACCAAAGAATGATATTCAGACATATTTAAAGCCATATTTAAGTAAGCAAAAAATCAATATCAAAAGTATTTTAAAATATTTTAAATAACAAACATTTGGAGCTAATTCATGGTTCAAAGAGGAAATCATGCTTAAAGTTAAAAAAAATACTTGAAACAATGAAAATTGAAATTTTGCATAGTACAAATGGTGGGATGTAGCTAAAACTGCACTAAAGGAAAATTTATAGTATTTCATATTCATAATAGGAAAGAATAAGTCAAGATTTCCACTTAAAAAGAAAAGAACAACAGAACACTACCAGAGAAAAAAGGAGTAAAATAATAATGAAAACAAAGTAATAAGGAAATTATAGAGATCAACAAAATTAAACAGAAGTTAAAAAGTGAACATAGAGATTATGTTCACAACTATAAATTACGTTCTTAATAATAATCTTTGAAAATACAAATATACTGTGAATGTCAATATACTTGAAAAACTAGACAAAATGAGCATTTTAAGTATAACTTAATCATAATGGCTCAGGAGATTAAAACCTTAATAGACATAATTTTTTAAAAGTGAATCTTATAAAGTATCTATCTACAAAAATGTCAATGCTAGGTCTAGATATTTTATAGATCTATTATGTCTATTCCTTGAAAATAGATACTGCCAAATGTACACATGTTCTTCCAGAAAACAGATAAAGATCCCTTGCTCTGCAACTCACTTGATGACCATAAAAAAAATGGTAATATGAGTAAAGAAAATAGAGGACATAGAAATAAATTGATGTAAACATTATAAATAAAATATTAGCAATCTAAAGTCAGAAAAGTGAAAAACTATGTACCATATATATCACTATAAATTGTATAAGCAAGAATGGTTAACTTGCTTCCTAAGTTATTACTCAGAAAGTCTATATACCAGAAATACAATATTGATATACCTGAAATAACTGGGAAATACAAGTTTCAAAAGATGCAACCAAACTTAATAAAAGCTACATAAAATCCTCAAAAAGAGTATTTCTTAATTGTAATGAAAAATCAGAGGATTGAAATAAATGAGAATATATAATGTAATATGTTCAAGGATGGGTAGAATCAGTAACATAAAATGCCAATTCTTTATAAATTAATCCAAAAACTAAAACAATTCCAATTTTACTCCTATAGGGTTATTTTTTGAAACATGCCAAGTTAACCCTAAAATTTATATGCAAGAGCAAAATACAATAACTAGCTATGACAATGTTTAAGAAAAAAGATCAAGTATCAAAATATCAAGGCTTATTTTCACAGTTACAGGAGTAGCAGTAGTAACACAACTGTTGAGTTTCAAGTGCTTTTCCTATGTCACGTAAAGCCCTGAATCTTATAATCGTTTGCTAACTTGATTGCCATATGACTATTTGGTAGTTACCATTACTGGTTTCATTTTACAGATGAGGAAACTGAGGCACAGAGAGACGAAATACAGGTACAAGGTCATACACTAGGATATGGTAGAGGTGAGATTTAAACACAGATGTTTAACCTCTGAACATACCATGCTATCCTCAGTATGGTAACTGACAGTGTAGTTTGCAGCATAGATAAACAAAAACACAAAGAGAACAAAACAAAACAAAAAAAAGACATCAGAAATGGAACAAAACTGTTATGAAAAGTTTGATACATAACAGGTGTTATGTATCCTCACAAAGCAGTGAAGAAACAATGAGTTATTCAACAGGTTGTACGTAAAACTATATATCTGCAAAGCTATATTATATGCAAAGCTTTAATGTATAAATTAAAATATTAAAACTTACAGAAAAACTTATACCATTAAGTCCTGTGGCCTCAGTGTAAGGAAAATTTCTTAAACAAGACACAGTAAACATAAATTATAAAGGAAAATGAATGATACATTTGAATACTAAATTAAAATTAAATATCTCTGTATAGCACAATATAACACAAATAAATAAAAAGGTAAATCACAGACCCAATAAAGGCACTTGTATCAAGTAGCCAAAAATTTTGGTAGGCTAAATTCAACAAATCTTTTGAATCATGTTTTTAAAAAGCAAAGATAAATCACCTAAAAAAAATGGGCAAAGGATATGAACCAGCAATTGACAGAAGAGCAAATCTAAAACTCCAATAAAGTTAAAAAATGGATGTTCTATTGTACTATCCATTAGACACATGCATGGCAAAACAATAATGAAACAATATTTACCAATCAGAAATAAAGAGATGAAAAGAAAATTTAGTAATAATAAGTATTAGTGAGAATGCGAACCAACAACTTTCATATACTACAGTGGGAGTATAACTAGCAGATCTCTCCAGTATGGCATTATGAGGTAAGTGGGACAGTGTGCAGAGCAGTGTATGATAAGCTTTAGCTTATCAAAGTGTATTAAAATGGAAAAATGTCAAATACACATGCTGAGTAAAAATTACAAGTAGAATAATACATGTAGTATAATATTTATATAATATGTACAACTCTATCATGTTTATGAAATCACATCTATGAATAAACTTATAAAAAATAAGGATGGAGAGGTTAAATACAAAATCAAGATCATTAATAACCTCTGGGAAAGAGAATGAGATGGAAAAAAAGATGACTATTAAGGGGGTTTCAACTATATTTTAAATGTTTATCTAAAATAAATATATGAAAAAATTTTAAGAATTGGTAAAGCTGTTTGGTGAGCACATAGATGCTTATTATACTGTAAATTTTTCCATTTGCTTCAATTATTTCATAGCACAGAAAAATAATTGTTTCAAATGATATAAATAAAGTTGGGTTAATTGAAGGGAAACAGTCATATGCAAGGTACATTTAAATGGGAAAAAAAAATATGCAAGCACAGTAGTTTTTAGGAAAATGGGGAATTTTACCTAAATACAGATGGTTTTTTTTTTTCCTACAGTGGGCTTATAAAAATATATTTATTTGTCTGGAAACTAGATAATTTTAAAATGTCACTAATAAGTGTTGTGTTTTGGATTATTCCAAATTAGTGAATTATTGAAACAAAAATGAAAAGTAATTCTTTTTTAAAAATGTGAACAAGAATCTTATATTAGGTTGAGATAATTTTTTAAGGATAAATGGTTGGGAAGATTTTTCTCTTTCTTGCCTATGGTTGGATATAGCGAACTCTCAAAGGTCTTCTTTCATTCAACAAATATGTTTTGAGAACTTACTTTATTCCAGGGCCAAAACAAAGAGGCTCTTTACTTTCTTGGGGGTATTCTAGTAAGAAATCAGTGATCTGGTGTGTGTATATGCACCAGTTAGTTATGAGAGCTATGAAAAAATTAAGTGACACCAGGTACATGGTGATATGGATGATATAGGTGGGCAGTCAGGACAGACCTCCTCCGTAGGAGATTAGATCAAATGATGAGAAGCAATATATGCAAAAAAATCTGGCCAAAAAGCCTCTGGACACACACACACACACACACCCCTCCAGAACTGAGATATGTACTTACATTCATAAATTCCCCATTGTCCTTATGTCATTGAATTATATCTTTTAAGACTATGTTTTATAAAGAAATAAGGATTTTTTAAATTTATTTATTTTAATTGGAGGCTAATTACTTTATATTATTGTATTGGTTTTGCCATACACTGACATGGATCTGCCCCGGGTGTACATATGTTCCCCATCTTGAACCCCCCTCCCACCTCCCTCCCCATCCCATCCCTCTGGGTCATCCCAGTACACCAGCCCCGAGCATCTTGTATCATGCATCACACTTGGACTGCTGATTCATGTCACATATGATAATATACATGTTTCAATTCCATTCTCCCAAATCATCCCACAGAGTCCAAAAGACTGTTCTATACATCTGTGTCTCTTTTGTTGTCTCACATACAGGGTTATCGTTACCATCTTCCTAAATTCCATATATATGCGTTAATATACTGCATTGGTGTTTTTCTTTCTGGCTTACTTCACTCTGTATAATAGGCTCCAGTTTCACCCACCTCATTTGAACTGATTCAAGTGTATTCTTTTTAATTGCTGAGTAATACTCCATTGTGTAAATGTACCACAGCTTTCTTATCCATTCGTCTGCAGATGGACATCTAGGTTGCTTCCATGTCCTGGCTATTATAAACAGTGCTGCAATGAACATTGGAGTACGTGTCTCTTTCAATTCTGGTTTCCTTGGTGTGTATACCCAGGAGTGGGATTGCTGGGTCATATGGCAGTTCTATTTCCAGTTTTTAAGGAATTTCCACACTATTCTCCATAGTGGTTGTACTAGTTTGCATTCCCACCAACAGTGTAAGAGGGTTCCCTTCTCTCCACACCCTCTCCAGCATTTATTGCATGTAGACTTTTGGATAGCAGCCATTCTGACTAGCAAGAAATGGTACCTCATTGTGGTTTTGATTTGCATTTCTCTGATGATGAGGGATGTTGAGCATCTTTTCATGTGTTTGTTAGCCATCTGTATGTCTTCTTTGGAGAAATGTCTGTTTAGTTCTTTGGCCCATTTTTTGATTGGGTCGTTTATTTTTCTAGAATTGAGCCGCAGGAGTTCCTTGTATATTTTTGAGATTAATCCTTTGTCAGTTGCTTCATTTGCTATTATTTTCTCCCATTCTGAAGGTTGTCTTTTCTCCTCACTTATAGTTTCCTTTGCTGTGCAGAAGCTTTTAATTTTAATTAGGTCCCATTCATTTATTTTTGCTTTTATTTCCAATATTCTGGGAGGTGGGTCATGAAGGATCCTGCTGTGGTATATGTCAGAGAGTGTTTTGTCTATGTTCTCCTCTAGGAGTTTTATAGTTTCTGGTCTTACATTTAGATCTTTAATTCATTTCGAGTTTATTTTTGTGTATGGTGTTAGGGAGTGTTCAAGTTTCATTCTTTTACAAGTGGTTGACCAGTTTGCCCAGCACCCCTTGTTAAAGAGATTGTCTTTTCTCTATTGAATATTCTTGCCTCCCTTGTCAAAGATAAGGTGTCATAGGTGCATGGATTTATCTCTGGGCTTTCTATTTTGTTCCATTGATCTATATTTCTGTCTTTATGCCAGTACCATACTGTCTTGATGACTGTGGCTTTGTAGTGGAGCCTGAAGTCCGGCAGGTTGATTCCCCCAGTTCCATTCTTCTTCCTCAAGATTGCTTTGGCTATTCGAGGTTTTTTGTATTTCCATACAAATTGTGAAATTATTTGTTCTCTTGATTAGAATTTCTGCCTGCTTGAAGAGGAATCCAGAACCACAAAGCAGCCTTGAGATGCTGAGATAGGGGCATTAAATGCTAGGATCTAAGCACTGATCTCAAAGTTCATGAGATTCATTTTTGAGCCTTTTAGAGTAGATTCAGTTCAGTTCAGTTCAGTCACTCAGTCATGTCCGACTCTTTTCGACCTCATGAATCAGCACACCAGGCATCCCTGTCCATCACCAACTCCCAGAGTTCACCCAAACTCATGTCCACCGAGTCGGTGATGCCATCCAGCCATCTCATTCTCTGTCGTCCCCTTCTCCTCCCGCCCCCAATCCCTCCCAGCATCAGTCTTTTCCAATGAGTCAACTCTTCTCATCAGGTGAGTGAAATTTTGGAGTTTCAACTTCAGCATCAGTTCTTCCAATTAATATTCGGGACTGATTTTCTTTAGGATGGACTGGTTGGATCATCTTGCAGTCCAAGGGACTCTCAAGAGTCTTCTCCAACACCACAGTTCAAAAGCATCAATTCTCCGGCACTCAGTTTTCTTTGTAGTCCAACTCTCACATCCATACATGACTACTGGTAAAAACATAGCTCTAACTAGATGGACCTTTGTTGGCAAATTAATGTCTCTGCTTTATAATATGCTGTCAAGGTTGGTAATAGCTTTTCTTCCAAGGAGTAAGTGTCCTGCAGTCACCATGTGCAGTGACTTTGGAACCCAGGAAAATAAAATCTGTCACTATTTCCATTGTTTTGCCATCTATTTGCCATGAAGTGATATGGACATGAGTTTGAGTGAACTCCAGGAGTTGGTGATGGACAGGGAGCCTGGCATGCTGTGATTCATGGGGTCGCGGAGAGTTGGACATGACTGAGTGACTGAACTGAACTGAACTGATGGGACCAGATGCCATGATCTTAGTTTCCTGAATGTTGAGGTTTAAGCCAACTTTTTCACTCTCCTCTCTCACTTTCATCAAGAGTCTCTTTAGTTCTTTGCTTTCTGCCATAAGGGTGGTATCATCTGCATATCTGAGGTTATTGATATTTCTCCCAGCAATATTGATTCCAGCTTGTGCTTCATCTAGCCCAGAATTTTGCATGATGTACTCTGTATATAAGTTAAATAAATAAGGTGACAATATACTGCCTTGACATTCTCCTTTCCCAATTTAGAACAAGTCTGTTGTTTCATGTCCAGTTCTAACTGTTGCTTCTGTTATTACAGTAATACTGTTATTACTACAAGTTGATATTCACACGAACAGAGTTTACACTGTGTCCAAATAGATTTTGAGGGTGTCATTGTTTAAAATAGCTGGCAGTGGATGAAATATAAAAAGAAAATATGGGGGCTTCCCTGGTGGTCCAGTTGTTAAGACCCCACACTCTCAAGTAAGGGTCCCAGGTTGAATTCCTGGTCAGGGAACTAGATCCCACACTCCACAACTAAAGATCCCATGTGCCACAACTAAGACCCATTTCAGCAAAATAAATATATAAATGTTATATAAATAAATACATAAATGTCAAAAAAGAAAATTGAACCACTAAATCTAAGAGGAATATTAACTACTTCTGAACAGTGAAGATTTGCCTTATGTATCAACTCTCTGCTTAGTCTTATTTGCTTAGTGTCTATGTGGATGAAGGAAGTGCAGATAAGTTTGGTAGAACAGATGGAGGGAAGAAAAAGGGCCCATGGCAATAGTTTCCAAATGAGGTTGCATTAACCACTTAACATCATAATCACCAAGGCATGTTTGTTTGAAATCCAATTTCCCATGCCCCATCCCAGACACACTGACTCAGGATCTGCTGGAGTGCATCTTAAGGCACACTGAAGCTTGATAATCAGGTGTTCTAGGAGAAGGAGAAAGCAGGATCAGTCATCATTCCTGGATTACTACTGTTGGGAGCATAGCACTCAAGGAGCTGCCAAGCCTCAGGTAACTGAAGTAAAAATAATTGAGGTATCATCCATAAGTGGGTATGCAGTATAGATGTTTTTGAACTGTGGTGCTGGAGAAGACTCTTGAGAGTCCCTTGGACTGCAAGATGATCCAACCAGTCAATCCTAAAGGAAATCAACCCTGAATATTCATTGGAAGGACCGATGCTGAAGTTCAAGTTCCAATACTTTGACTACCTGATGCCAAGAGCCAACTCACTGGAAAAGACCCTGATGCTGGGAAAGATTGAAGGCAGGAGGAGAAAGGGACAATGGAGGATGAGATGGTTGGATGTCATTACCGACTCAATGGATATGAGTTAGGCAAACTCTGGGAGATGGTGAAGGACAGGAAAGCCTGGTGTGGTACAGTCTATGGGGTTGCAAGAGTCAGACATGGCTGAGAGACTGAACGACAATATGGATGAGCTGGCTCAAACCACACTACAACTAAAACACAGGATCTAAGTACTGGCCATCAGAGAATATAATAATGTAATCACTGAAGTGACATTACTAATCTCAGCAACAAAGGTCCTGGTTGAGCAAGATGTGTGGCTAAAGGCCAATAGGACATATTTTAGGATTTGTGGGCCTAGGCCTCTATTGCTATTGCTCATTTCCCTTTCCTGTTGTAGCATGAAAGCAGCCATGGATGATACATGAACAAAGCGGCATGCCTGTGTTCAATAAAGCTTTATTTGTGATAACAGGTAGGATCTGGCCTGGAAGTTATAGTTTGCCAACCCTGCTGTCATTTCTTTTAGGAAAAGAAAAATGCAACCACTCTTGTCCTTCTTTTTCAACAGGAGTTATGTTCTTCTGTGGATGTGTGAGTGTGTGTGTGTTTGCTTCATGTATTCTCTCAATTTAGCAACTAAGCAATATATTTATATATAAATGTATATCAAAATCATATAAATAATGATTATGATTATCTTTTTTCCTTGTATTTTGTAAACTTTCCACATGCAATTATTTTTAACTTTCCTTTTGCAATTCTTTGCTAATCAGGAAAAATATATATTTTAAAAATAAAGAAGAAGTTAGTTAGTTCATATGTTAGTTCATATGTTCCCTGAACCCCAGCAGAAAAGCTCTGCTGGGAGTTTATAACACCTTTTGTGTTGAAAACAATCCAGCCCCCATCACACTTGCAGATAACTACAAACTCATGCGAATCCTGCTCATTGATGCAAGCAAAAGAGGAGCAGAAAAGACAGGGGCTATTCAGCAGTTAATTGCACAAGCTTTACCAAATATTCCTAATTTCCATGATTTTAATAATAATGAGTGAAACCCAAAGTGTTAAGTTGCACTTCCTACCTCAGCAAAAGAGTGATAATTGTGCAGAGAGTAATTTTATGGGGAAGTGTGCCCTGTATTGTAAAAGATTAGAATAAAGTGCTCTAATACACAATGTCTTAGCAGGTGCAGGCACTTACCTGAGCAATTAAAATCTTCTTAATATACAAATCACAGCCAATGAGACTGCTGGCAGGACCGAATAGATCTTAGAGGACAAAATGTGTTTGTTTCAAACAGGTTTTTTTCCCCACCCTGACTTTATTTATTTTTACTATGAGTCATTTGTAGATCTTTTATTTGAAAAAGAAAATTGACCAAACATAGACAATGTGGTCCAAATATTCCCAAGCACATTCATTCTCTTACAAATCTATTCAGACCTCAGTTCAGTTCAGTCATTCAGTCATGTCCGACTCTTTGCAACCCTATGAACTGCAGCATGCCAGGACTAACTGTCCATCACCAACTCCCGGAGTTCACCCAAACCCATGTCCATCGAGTCGGTGATGCCATCCAAACATCTCATCCTCTGTCATCCCCTTCTCCTCCTGCCTTCAATCTTTCCCAGCATCAGGGTCTTTTCAAATGAGTCAGCTCTTCGCATCTTGGACTTTCAGCTTCAACATCAGTCCTTCCAATGAACACCCAGGACTGATCTCCTTCAGGATGGACTGGTTGGATCTCCTTGGAGTCTAAGGGACTCTCAAGAGTCTTCTCCAACACCACAGTTCAAAAGCATCAATTCTTTGGCGATCAGCTTTCTTCACAGTCCAACTCTCACATCCATACACGACCACTGGAAAAACCATAGCCTTGACTAGACGGACCTTTGTTGGCAAAGTAACGTCTCTGCTTTTTAATATGCTATCTAGGTTGGTCATAACTTTCCTTCCAAGGAGTAAGCGTCTTTTAATTTCATTGCTGCAGTCACCATCTGCAGTGATTTTTTTGGAGCCTAAAAAAATAAACTCAGCCACTGTTTCCAATGTTTCCCCATCTATTTGCCATGAAGTGATGGGACCAGATGTCATGATCTAAGTTTTCTGAATGTTGAGCTTTAAGCCAACTTTTTCACTCTCCTCTTTTACTTTCATCAAGAGGTTCTTTAGTTGTTCTTCACTTTCTGCCATAAGGGTGGTGTCATCTGCATATCTGAGGTTATTGATATTTCTCCCAGGAATCTTGATTCCAGCTTGTGCTTCATCCAGTCCAGCGTTTCTCATGATGTATACTGCATATAAGTTAAATAAGCATGGCGAGAATATACAGACAATATGCAGTAAAGGAGTATACAATATACTCCTTTTCCTATTTGGAACCAGTCTGTTGTTCCATGTCCAGTTCTAACTGTTGCTTCCTGACCTGCACACAGGTTTCTCAAGAGTCAGGTCAGGTGGTCTGGTATTCCCATCTCTTTCAGAATTTTCCGCAATTTATTGTGATCCACACAGTCAAAGGCTTTGGCATAGTCAATAAAACAGAAATAGATGCTTTTCTGAAACTCTCTTGCTTTTTCAATGATCCAGCAGATGTTGGCAATGATCTCTGGTTTCTCTGCCTTTTCTAAAACCAGCTTAAACATCTGCAAGTTCACAGTTCACGTATTGCTGAAGCCTGGCTTGGAAAATTTTAAGCATTAATTTACTAGCGTGTGAGATAAGTGCAATTGTGCAGTAGTTTGAGCATTCTTTGGCATTGCCTTTCTTTGGGATTGGAATGAAAACTGACCTTTTCCAGTCCTGTGGCCACTGCTGTGTTTTCCAGATTTGCTGGCATATTGAGTGCAGCACTTTCACAGCATCGTCTTTCAGGATTTGAAATAGCTCAACTGGAATTCTATCACCTCCACTAGCTTTGTTCATAGTGATGCTTCCTAAGGCCCACTTGACTCCACATTCCAGGATGCCTGGCTCTAGGTGAGTGATCATACCATCGTGATTATCTGGATCGTGAAGATCTTTTTTACATAGTTCTGTATATTCTTTCACAAAAAAGCTATTAAATGCTGTGTATGAGGTACTGTCCTGGGTGCCGAACAGGCTATTTTCGGACCAGTTATCATCAACTTCCCTACACCAGAGGGAAGCACTTCTAGATGCTGGCTTCAAGATATCAGGCTTATGGAAACTGGTCATTTTTAGTACTTGGCAGGTTATTGGCATTCTATCCAACTGGTTGAATTGGTCGTCTTAGGATCATGTGCCCAAGATGTGGGACTACCGTAACAGAGAAGCAACCCTCTGGAATTAATTAATAGTGCAAGAAATGTTAACTAAGAAGCAATTAATACAGGCACCAGTTCTTCTTCTCTCTCATCTCTTCAGCACATTCCAAGCTGGCTTTTGCCTCTCTCTTTCATATAGACTACTCTTAAAAGGTCACCCATGACTCCCATGTTACCAAATCCAGTGGTCAACTATTGGCAGAATTTGACAGGAAATCATTTGTTCTGCCTCAATATCCATTATTCCTTGACATTCAAAATACTACATATCTTACTATTTGTTTCTTCCAAGTCAATGTGACTGACTGGGTTCCTTCGTGACCTCTACTAAGTGCCCCAGGGTTTAGTCCCAGGTCCTCTTTTCATTCCTAGAGATTTAAATTTGAATTATATGCTGCTGATTCCCCAATTTATATCTTCAGTCCAGACTTGTCTCCCAAAGTCCAGACTCACATATCTAAGAGTTTACTGACATCTCCATCTGGATGTCAAGGAACTGTCTTAAGTATAAAATATCCCAAGCTGATCTTACTCAACAAAACTTGCACCATCCACAGTCTCTTCCATCTCAATTTACTGCAGTTTCATCATTTCAGTGGCTCAGGGAGAAAACTTGGGAGTCATCCTTGACCTTCCCTTTCTCTTATGCCTCGCACTCAATCCATCAGAAAATCCTTTTGGCTCTACTTCCAAAATGTATTCGGATCAAATTCCTTATGACCACCCCCACCGCCACATCAATGTGTAAACCCCTATCAGATCTCAACTGGACAGCTGCCATGGCCTCTGGCAACAATCCTGGAAATCAAGGGATTATGATGAGTATCTCATCTCTGGTTGATTTTGATGGTGTAGAAATCAGTTCAGGCTCCCCCAAAAGGTTTTAGAAAACATGTTAACCACAGTTGAGTTTTGATAGGCATAAAAAATAAAAATGAATAGTTTGGCCTCTTAAAACACAAGAAGATTTACAGGAAGTGTTTAAAACTTGCTTAAGTGACACTTCATCAATGCCACAATAAGTCATTCTTTATATTGCAGACATGCTGTTGGGACTCATTTGTTAATTTTTAAAAGAGAGAGCGAAAAATAAGTGGAAGGTTATCCAGATTTCATGAATCAGCCTGTCTGCATGTCTGGGAGAAAATCTGTTTGGTTTAAAAATATTATTGGCAAGGGAAGGATGACCACAAATATGTTCTTTCTCCAGGAGCAATTCTGGCTTCTTCACATCGACACGATGACCACCACTATGGGTGGGCACAAAAACCTTCTGCTGTGAATATCAGGGCTTCTGGTTGTGTGAAGATACTGCCTGAGCCTGGGTATTATATCGTGGGTGGCTTCTGTGCTCGCCAGACCATTTCTATAGGTGGTGAGAATACCATGATCATCATGACATCCAAGGGTCAAACACATGTGTTCATCAAAATGCTTTTCACATTTGCAAATGGGTGTTTATCCAGTTAGGATAGGCAATACATATCCTTTAAGGTAAGACCCAGCGCTTGGCCATTTAATAAGTAAACCCAGCCATTTTGATGCAGGTTGTCTGTAAACTACATATTTAAAAACTGATGTGGGTGAACAAGCATAGGATTGGGTTTCAGCAGTCCAGAGCTCAAGGTCAACCATGGTCACCAATTCACTGACTAACCCTGGCAAAGCCGTTTTTTTTTTTTTTTAACCACTCTGAGCATTTATTTTTATATCTATAAGAGGGAATAATGAGACCTCAGCACAGATTGCTTTCTTTTTAGGCAGTCCTTCTGAAATAACATGAAAATGCTTTGAAAACCCAAAGGACTATACCAATCTAAATAACTATCATTATTTCTT
The DNA here is from genome assembly GCF_049115385.1 of Moschus berezovskii. Lineage (NCBI taxonomy): Eukaryota > Metazoa > Chordata > Mammalia > Artiodactyla > Moschidae > Moschus > Moschus berezovskii. The sequence goes on along the minus strand of NC_142470.1, from coordinate 65,159,124 downwards.
TTAAATGCATTACCTTGTTTTCATTGTTTCCAGTCAGATTTCTGGTAATTTTTTTTTTATGGGCCAGTTTTATATCCATGACCTTACTAAAGCTTTTGTAGAGTGAAAAAAGTGCATCCTTATAAACACAGGAACCACTCCAGAGTTAGAGGCAAGTTTCGCTTTATATATTTCACAAGAAAGCAGTGAGGAAATTGACATTTCCCCCACTTTATCAAAAGTACGCGATGAGCCTTGTTATCACGTACAAAGTAATTAAAACGAAGAAGAATAGATGTGACAAAAAAATATCCATCACAAAGCAAGTTAGATGATTTTGGTGAAGTGTAATACTGTGCATCAACTTCTGTAGGAAAAGTCTCATCAATTATAAATCAACCCCACAGTGCAGAGATTAAAATGCAACTGCTTCTCCTTAGGTTGTGAGAGGGAGAAGCTGGTGTGGAGATTTCTCCTGCTTTATCAGATGGAAGTGTAGCTGGAGATGGGCAGGGCATTGGTGCCACTCCCCATACACGTGGTCACCTCCATGTTCTCCTGCAGCCACAGTGGATATTCTCAAGGACCTACTTCTCTCTGCTGTTCTGACTGAGGGTTCTCTCTGGTCTGCGGAAACTTGGTCAGACCTTATGCAGAGCAGCCCCAAACCCAATCAAAGGGAAATGGGAGTCAGACGGTGAATGCCCCAAAGTTCCCTATAACAAAGTGATAATTCTAGATGCACCAACTTTCAGAGGAGCCCCAGAAAGATGAAGCCCCAATTACCAGTAGGGGCAACCTGCTCATTACTACATTTTTTTAATGACTCCCTTAACTTTGTCTGACTCTACCTATAATCCCATATTTGCTTCCTGTTATTAACTCCCAAATACACTATCAGCACCCAAGTCCTCTCTCTTAGGGATTGCTTTCGAGGAAATCCTAACTCATGCAATACGCTTTGGAATCAGATACATTCTAATCCTTGTTTAATCACCTGGTAGTTGTCTGGCCTTAAGCAAGTTACTTAATCATTCTAAATTTCAGTTTTCTAATCGGCAAAATGCAGGTGATAGTAACCATGCCAACTTCAAACAAAGGTTGCAAAGATTAAATTAGATCCAAAACAAATTGTACACAACCTGACATTCGATCAGGGCTCAGATCCTAGGGACGGGGGAGCCTGGTGGGCTGCCGTCTATGGGGTCACACAGAGTCGGACACAATTGAAGCAACTTAGCAGCAGCAGTGAATACTAGCCATTTGTGATTATGACTGTTAAGATCCTCCAAACAATAATGAGACACCATTCACTCCTAGCAGAAGAAAATTACAAATACTGACAATACTAAGTGTTGGTAAGGTTATGGGAAAATCGGGATGTTAATACTCTGTTGCTAGAAGGAGAAGCTGATATAATTATTTGAACAAGCAATTTGAAAATAAAAAATTGGTTTGAAAACATGTATCTATTAGTTCAGTCCACTCTCTCAATAGTATACAACTCTGTGACCCCATGGACTGCAGCATACCAGGTTTCCCTGTCCATCACCAACTTTCAGATGCTATGGTCTAGTTAATTCCTATCCTGGAAACATGGCTTAGAGAACTCCCATGCTGTACTATACAAAACGCTTGTAAAAATATTCATGACAGTACTGTTCATTGCTACTCAAAAATAGAAATAATCCAAATTCTTTCAGTAGGGGAAAGGATAAATAAATAGTGGTATAGTTATACAATGGAATACTCAGTTCAGTTCAGTCGCTCAGTCGTGTCCGACTCTCCACGACCACATGAATCACAGCACGCCAGGCCTCCCTGTCCATCACCAACTCCCGGAGTTCACTCAAACTCATGTCCACAGAGTCGGTGATGCCATCCAGCCATCTCGTTCTCAGTCGTCCCCTTCTCCTCCCACCCCCAACCTTTCCTAGCATCAGAGTCTTTTCCAGTGAGTCAACTCATCGCATGAGGTGGCCAAAGTATTGCAGTTTCAGCTTTAGCATCAGTCCTTCCAATGAATACCCAGGATTGATCTAGACAGCAGATAAAATGAACAGATTATTTCTATATTTATCAAAACATGTCAATATGATAATGTAGAGCAAAATAAATAGGCTATAGAACATCATAGTTGTATGAAGCTTTTTATGTATGTGAACTTTTCAAACTTCACAATTCAATTCTATAGGTTTATGCATCTACAGGTTTATGTATCAGTTCTACAGGTTTATGCATCCCTCATGTGACGAGTGGACTCACTGGAAAAGACTCTGATGCTGGGAGGGATTGGGGGCAGGAGGAGAAGGGGACGACAGAGAATGAGATGGCTGGATGGCATCACCGACTCGATGGACATGAGTTTGAGTGAACTCTGGGAGTTGGTGATGGACAGGGAGGCCTGGTGTGCTGTGATTCATGGGGTCGCAAAGAGTCTGTCACAACTGAGCGACTGAACTGAACTCATAAGTAAAAATCAAAAACATGCACTCATCCATTAAAATGTTGATCACTGAGGACGTTTGATAGGAGATTTCTGGCTTAAACAATAGAAACTTTATTTTCTCACAATTCTGGAGGCTAGAAGTCTGAGGTAAGGCATTAACAGGGTCTTTCTCTTCTGAGACTCACACCATCTTCTCCCTATATCTCCCCATGGTCTTCAGTCTATACTTATGTCCTCATTTCCTCTCCTTATATTACTTTATTTTATCTTAATTACCTCTCTAAAGACCCTGTCTTCAAATACAGTCACATTCTAAGGTACTAGGGGTTAGAACTTCAATATCTGAATATAGGTGACAACACAATTCAATCCATAGCATTTATGCAAGAGAGAACAAACTTTACCACGTAAGTTATTGGTAAAGACTGATGGAGGGAAAATGGCACAATGACTGTAGAATTTGTAATTACCGAAATAACCAAGGTTACTCAGAACAAGATACTATATACTTCAGGCCAGCTCAGTCTTCGATTGGAGAAGAATTACTGCTCTGAACCTCTGCAGTAAATAAGGATGGAAGAGCATCACCACCCTCTGTGATGGAACCATAGAAAAATGAAGGTCAGACCTTACTGCTAAGGTGCTTCTGGCCAAGTTATCACCTGTACATCCAGACCACAATTATGCATTTAATTGTGGCTGGTTGGGTTGGTTGGTTGATCTTTGAGTCCAGTCTCCTTCACAAGGGATTTGAATTTTTCTAGAAACATAAGGTGGTTATTTGAGGCTATGTTCTGCCACCCGAGTTGTGTGAGGCCATCCCATTTTTCATTCCTGCCTGCCTCATCTCTGTCCACATTGATATTGTTTTGATATTCTGCCAGGTGAAGACAAGCACCCCACGAAGCTGATCAGTTCTCTGGTGAAAGATGATGAAATTCAAATGTACATATTTATCAGTTGATTTTCACATCTCTCCTTCCAAAATGGCTCGCAGTTCACATGACCCTGAAGGTGCAAGTGGCAACTATAAAATCTGCCCATCAGAATAGCACCAAGACACTCTCAACTCTGACTTCCTTATGAGTCTATTCTTAGCTTGACAATAACCCTCCTCAGGGGAGGTGCCCAGCAGCATCACAGAAATGCCTGTACCTCCTCTTCTAGCTGCACTAAAGCTCCTTCTCTTTGATGCCAGAGACCTGTCACCTTTTTTTCCTTTTATCTAAACAGAGTGCATGGTCCCCTCAAGGATCAGAATGCAGCCCATCAAGGCACTGAAAAACTGGAAATAAACCCAGATTTGAGAGGCCAGACAGTTAGGTCAACACACCCTCCCCAGAGCTAAGCATGTCTCTAAACATGGTCATGTGGCTTGTCTTCTTGATTCACCTGCAGGGGGCTTTCTTCTCCCAATGGCACCCTTGTCTGAACTCCACAGAGATGTCTTTACATTCCTTAGGGATGTCCATTTGATTTCTAAATAAAGGCAAGTGATGGCAGGGCCAGAGGGACTTGCACCACTTTAGCTTCAGGGTCTGGCTCCCACCACCTTCTCTGCTCTATGACCCAACCAGCACTTATGATGCATTGTCCCAGCACCTTCACCATTTATAGCACAAAAGCTATTTAGCCAGTGCCTGCAACCCTTCAGCCTGCAGTGCCTTGACAGCAGAGGTTATAGGAAAAAAAAGAGAGAGAGGGAGATGAGGAGAGAGAGAAAGAGAGAACAATGTGCAATCGGCACTGCATTAGAGATGGAAAAAGTACTTAAAGCCTGCAACATTCATCAAGACTGAATACATAAATGCCACATTTTGAATAAGCGAAGCAAAAGACAATGACAAAGGAAAGGCGCATTGCTTCAGGAATCTCTATCATTTTCATTTGCTGCTGTCAGGAACCTGTTTTTTGCCTCTCACTCTATCAGCCATTATAGCATTAATGAAGTAACCTCACATAGTTATTGACTGGCTTGTCAGAGGCCCTGCCTGATCCCTTAATAGAAACCATTGGTCTTCAGTTAAAAATGGGGTGAGCTGGGAGGTGCTGTGGGCATGTGCTGAATTTCAAGTGCACTCCTGAGGTTATCAAAAGCCATGAAATGCAAATTATTATATTTTTTAAACACACAGATTTCATGCAACTGAGCATATAAAATTGACTAATATTGTACTTTATGCATGCCTTATAATGTTTTCAAATATGCTCTGCATATGTTCTTCTCCCAGAAAGTTGTGGGTGGTATTTGAATAAGCAGAGGTAGGCCTAGTTTTTATTTTGTTTTTGAGTTCTCTCCTGCTTGCTGTAAGCTGGCACTTCTACCTAACACAAAGCCACGCTGATGCTCTGTCTACTCAAACACTATCACCAATCCTTTGTCTGAATTTCAGTCTCAGATGAAAATCATTTTTTCTTTCATGATTTTCTTTCCCCATCTAACAGTATTCAGATCTGTAAACCAGTATATCATTTACTAGCAACTGCAGATTGGCAGGTCTAAGGAATACATTCTTGTCCCAAAAGGTAGTAAATTGGAAAATCATCCTAGATATAGAGTGTTTAATTCCAGTACCACACCACCACAGAGAAGATATATTAAAACATAAGCACAATAAGATAGAAAAGGGTAAAAAAAAAAAGGAAAAGAAAAGTCAAGGACAAAAAACGTGGAAAGTTGCTTATATTTCTGAATCAGGAGAAGCAAAGACAATGACTAAAGGGTCAAGTTTGAGGGAGTCTTCAAAGAGAAACTGATAATAATGCACAGGTAGCTTTGTTTTGGGGGCACGTAGCCCGCTGGCTTCATATTGGTATTTAATTGGATCATTCTCCCAGTATAAAGCCCTGACCTTTTCTCAGCTTCTCTGGGGAGGAAATGTGATATCTATGTCTCTGGATTTGCATCATGGTTCCCCCAAACTGGCTCTCTATGACAATCTCTAGATTATGTGCATTCCTTACCTTTGGGAAGGAATCCAAAAACTAAGAACAAGAAGCTCAAAAATTTCTTCTCTGCATATTTTACTCTCAAATACCTTGTTGCTTCTCTTTGCCATTAGGAGTATCTTAGCTCAACTGATTTCTTCACATAGATAATCTGTAGACTCACTGAAATACTCTCCATTTTTTTTCCTTTAGCAGTGAAATTAAAGACCTAAGACTTAGCTACCATATAAACATTGATGGCCAACTTTCAAAGGTTCAAGGTAGTTGAGAAATATTGACTGGCTTCCATCCTTAGTCCATTACATTCAAGCAACTCTTTCATTAACCTGGATAAAGAATGAAAATGTCTTTCTTCTGAGGCATTTGTTTTCTTTTAAAGTGGACCCAAATTATTCAAGAAAAGCAAATTTCTTATAGTTTCTTTCATAGGTCCACAAAGTCAACAAATTTTCAAATTAACAGACTTAACAAACTTCTCACTCAGTCATGTCCAACTCTTTGCGACCCATGGACTGCAGCCCACCAGGCTCCTCCATCCGTGGATTTTTCTAGGCAAGAGTACTGGAGTGGGTTGCCATTTTCTTCTCTAGGGGATCTTCCTGATCCAGGGATTAAACCCGGGCCTCACACACTGTGGGCAGACCCTTTACCCTCTGACCCACTGCGGAATCCCTAATTGGATAATTTCCAAATTATCAGGGAGAAGGCAATGGCAGCCCACTCCAGTACTCTTGCCTGGAAAATCCCATGGATGGAGGAGCCTGGTAGGCTGCAGTCCGTGGGGTCACGAGGAGTCGGACATGACTGAGTGATTTCACATTCACTTTTCACTTTCACTCATTGGAGAAGGAAATGGCAACGCACTCCAGTGTTCTTGCCTGGAGAATCCCAGGGACGGGGGAGCCTGGTGGGCTGCTGTCTATGGGGTTGCACAGAGTCGGACACAACTGAAGCAACTTAGCAGCCGCAGCAGCAAATTATCAGGGTGCAAATGATCCATACTCTTGATCTTGGTCATTAATGATGACCACTCATTGCCTACATTATTAGGAAGATATTTATCATGAGGTAGAGTATTGATCCAGATGTGAACAAAGATTACAAACTTTTTAAATGTATAGACTCACTCACAGCTACTTTGAAATTTGTATTACATTTCCTATGTTAACAAACATAAAAGATAAATTCATATAACTCAAACTAGAAACCACCTTCATGTCATTTTAATTCAGTGTCCTTATGCTACACGTGAAGGAAACAGTGTCCCAAATAAGAAGAGTGACTTGTTCAAGCTCACATAATAAGTCACTGACAGTTAGGCATTCATTTCCTCAACATGCATTTATTTAGGCAAATCCTATATATGAGGCACTGAAACACAGAAACTGCAGAGAACCTGGTCTCTAATTTCAGAAAGTTTACGGGATTAGAAGCCACAGACTGTGTAATGATTTGTGATAAGTGAGCGAATAGAAGTAGATATTAACAATGAAGGCTGACAGACATAGGCATGTTTAAGCTGAGACTGAAAGATAAAATGGATTTAAGCATATGAAGAGATGGAAAAAAGAGCTTCCCATTAGGTATTAGGCCAAGGACACCACATGTGTGAGAATTCAGAGGTGAGAAGTAAGATGGACTGAAGAAGCAAAATAGGATGATGCAGACTGGTAGGGCTGTGGAGCAAGAGGAGACTGTGCAGTTGGCAGAGGCCATGTCATGAAAGGCCTGCGGGTGGAGGTCACAACTGTGAACTTCCTTCTTAGGGCATTCTGAAGTCATTAACAGGGCAGTGAGCTAATCAAATTTATAATTTATAAGTTCAATCTGGCTAGCACTTGAAGAAGAAAAGGGCAAGACTGGAGAAGGAAATGGCAACCCACTCCAGTGTTCTTGCCTGGAGAATCCCAGGGACAGGGGAGCCTGGCGGGCTTTTGCCTATGGGGTCACACAGAGTCGGACATGACTGAAGTGACTTAGCAGCAGCAGCAGCAGAGAAAGGGAGACCACTTAAAACTATAACAAGTGAGAGATGGAAGATGTGGACACTGAAGTGGGGATATTGAATAAATATTTAGGAATTAATATGACAGACCTTGGTGATGGAGCAGGAAGAGGTAAGGAAGAAACAGAAGGGAAGCATGCCTTCCACATTTTTGGTTGAGGCAAATGAACACTTGATAGTTCCATTCACTGTAAGAGCAATAGGACGGGATCACTTTTCCATGAAAGAAAATGATGAGTTCTGCTTAGGTTAAACAATTAATGGTCATTCAGGTCATCAAGTGAATAAATATTGCAAAAACCTAAAGCAAGAATGGAATCTGGGCCTGCAGACCTCCTATCCAGTCCCTTTTCTCTGTAATTGCATGAATGATTCCTTCTTGTCTAAAGGGGCTGAATGGTCAAAGCAACTTTCTACAAAGTAAACAATTTTGAGACAATGGAGAGCTTCTTTGGAATACACACTTAAGACTTTTCAGTTTTTACAGTCTCAAAAGTTATGGTACAATTTTTCAGCTAGTACATTATCAGTTATAAAAGAAAAAAAAAAACAGAGATAATCACCTTACATTTTATGCATTTATCACATTTTAGCTCACAAAGAACTTTCACAATTGTGAGTTACCACATTTAATCTCCCAATGGAAATGTCCTTTGCTCTGTTTCTAGTCATTGGCATGAAACAGATTTCCACAACTTCTAGTGAGATATCCAAGTCAACCCTATGACATTTCTTGAGTACTCAGATCCACAGTCAGCTGCCCTCTGGTATCTGTTCTATACATGCTCATCTGTTAATAAGGGAACTGAATTAGAATATCCTCAAGGTCCTATTTAGAGCTTCCCTGGTGGTGCAAATGGTAAAGTGTCTGCCTGCAATGCAGGAGACCTGCATTTGATCCCTGGGTTGGGAAGATCCTCTGGAGAAGGAAATGGCAACCCACTCCAGTACTCTTACTTGGAAAATTCCATGGATGGAGGAGCCTACGAAGGTCCTATTTGGCTCGAAGTTTCTGTGATTCCAAGCCTGAGGTCTAAGGTTCTAGGATATTGAACTTTTACTGCATAATTTGTAAATTAGAGACACACATAAGGAAGAAAAAGAAATATACCATGTTAGACAGCTCCAAGAGGAAAGTGATAGCAGGAGGAAGGCGCTTCGGTGGAGACTCACTGGGGATGGTGAGCTGGCAAAAGAGTGAGGAAGCCATGGAAAATAGGGGAGTTGGGTGTGTTATTTAAGTGTCGTGTTGACTCAAATCCTTGCAACAATTGCTCCTGCTTCCCCAAATTAAAGTGCAGGAGTAGATTCCGCAGCCAAAGTCTGCTCTGCCTCATCAAAAATCACAAAGGGGATACTTAAATTTTCACCATATCACCATTAAGAAGCAGTAAGCTCTTCTTTTAAGAAAAAGGTGCTCATGGGGACAAACTGCAATAACTAAGAGCAAAGAGTCAAGGACTGCAGGAGGGGCAGAGGGAGGAAAAGGTGTTTGGTATTTGATTAAATCACAGGTCATATATGTGTGTAACATTTTCTTTTAACAGACACACACCACCTGCACACCCATCACACATACATATGTATCTATATGTGCACATGCTCCCCATACAAATGCATGTGCACACACACCCTCACACACATGCACACCCCCACAGTCACACATACACATGCCATTCTCCAGAAACATGGGCAGCACATTTCCTCTTTGCCTGGGCTGCACAGCCACCCAGCCCTCCAGCTTCCTTCCAACGGATTGGCCATTGGAAAGATACTGAGGTTTGAGCTGGGAAACAGAGCAGTTGGAGCTCCTAGAGGTATGATCTCCCAAGCTATACTTCTCTTGTTTATTCTCCTTAATGTGCTGTCAGCACGATATCACCAAGTGCTCTTTCCCTCTAAGGATAATATTGCCCTCAGCTCTTTTCTTCAAAGGAGCAGAGAAATGAGTGGGCTGTATAGTGTTCTGCTTAAGCCCATAGTTTCTTCTTTTTAAAGTGTGTTTAATGAGAGGACTTGTCATTTGTAGCAAGGGAAAAAAAAGTCAAGGGCACATTTAGATTTTTCCATACTAATTAAATGCTTATTCCCAGGGAAGCATTTGGGTTTTCAATCAAGTCTCCAAAGTTTGTTGGCTTCCTGGATTAAACAAGTATATTTCCCCCCCCCTCCGCCGACCTGGCCCTGACTTTTGTTTCATTATGTAGATCTGACCTTTACCTCACAAAAGTGTTGGCACGGAGAAGACACAATGAAAATTTTCTCTCCTACTGAAGTGCTGAATTCAAGATGGCTCCCATGCAGAAGCTCTGCTGTCACAGGACCCAGCTCTGAGCCTTGCACATGCTGTTCTGTCTGTACTGATGCTCACCAACGCCTTCTCAAATAAGCCTCAGAGACTTTTCCAGCCAAAACTGCTAAGCCAAACCATAATATCTCCAAGCAAGATAGAAAAGTAAATCAAATCCCTAATGGCAGCCTGAGACTTGAGAGTGTCCTCCTGTCTCAAGCTTCCATTTCATACAATGTTCAGCATAGTTGAAACATGCAAATGGACAATCTTTTTTTCTCCGTCTTTCGTTTTAAGGATTCAGGTGCGACAAAATAATTAGCATTCACTGAACTCAGTAGGGCATCCACGTATACTCTTCAGTTCAGTTCAGTTCAGTTCCATCGCTCAGTCATGTCTGACTCTTTGTGACCCCATGAATCACAGCACACCAGGCCTCCCTGTCCATCACCAACTCTCGGAGTTCACTCAAACTCATATCCATCAAGTCGGTGATGACATCCAGCCATCTCACTCTGTCGTCCCCTTCTCTTCCCGCCCCCAATCCTTCCCAGCATCAGAGTCTCTTCCAGTGAGTCAGCTCTTCACATGAGGTGGCCAAAGTATTGGAGTTTCAGCTTTAGCATCAGTCCTTCCAATGAACAGCCAGGATTGATCTCCTTTAGAATGAACTGGTTGGATCTCCTTGTACTACAAGGGACTCTCAAGAGTCTTCTCCAGCACCACAGTTCAAAAGCATCAATTCTTCGGCGATCAGCTTTCTTCACAGTCCGACTCTCACATCCATACATGACCACTGGAAAAATCATAGCCTTGACTAGACGGACCTTTGTCGGCAAAATAATGTCTCTGCTTTTTAATACACTATCTAGGTTGGTCATAACTTTCCTTCCAAGGAGTAAGCGTCTTTTAATTTCATGGCTGCAATCAGCATCCGCAGTGATTTTGGAGCCCAAGGGGTCAAAGTATAGGATGTTGTCCTGTAGAAACTTTTTTTTTTTTTTTTAATACAGAGGGGCTACAGTCCGGAATATCCAAATATATCAAGACTTTGCATCCCTATGCTGGGTTATTTGAAACTCCAATAGACACACTACAATGGGTAAATTACTTAATCTGCTTCAAGATTTATTGCTATTGTGCTCCATACACCAGGTTAAAATAGAATACCTCAGAGAGGCCTCAGCAGGTCAGGAGTCTAATTTGCACTGCAAGTATTTCACAGCACATTACAAAGTTTTGGACAGAGCCTTTAATCCTCAAAATCATTAAATCCTACCTTTGCATTGATATGCATATAAAAACATTCTGCCAAATGAATCTGCTTTGTGTTGCCCTCAAAATACTGCTGCAACACAGAAAAGAGTAAGAATCTGAAACATTCTATGGCTCACAGGGGTACACTTTATCAAAAGGTGAAAGAGAGTTTGTGTAAAGCAAAAAAAGGAACTATTGTGTTGGATTGATTTAAGACTAAAATATGCTGTTCAAAAAAATAGATTTTTCACCTGTCAGGCAGTCGTTTTCAAAAATGTATGATATGAGTACTGATTAGTGAACATGTTCTGTTTTATGTGAATTATAATATAACCCTTTGCTTCCTTGCTGTTCATCTTAGAGTTTCCCCTTTTGTGGGACTCATATAGTGTTTCAGTTTCTAGGAAAAGGTTAAGAGACACATTCACTGCAAAGTAGAATTCATCTTTCGAAATCATCAAGTGGGCTTAGAGTGCAAGAGGAAAGCAGTGCTGAGTAAAAACAAAGAAACTTCTGCGCAGTGTGGAGGCTGTCAGTACATAAGGCACCAAATTCCATTTTCATATAAGAAATACATGAGCACTGGCTCTCCTGACACTTGCGCTGACATTTCTCTGAAATTCTTATGACTTTGTCATCAACCCACATATTTTCAAAACAAATTGTCTCATGTTTGTTTGCTTTAAAAACAAGATGCCATTGTCCTAGATGAAAATGCGACTTTACAGTAAAAATGTCAGCATGAAAACACAAGGAAGGAAAAAACACTGAGATGAATTTAAAAAATAGAGTCTAAGTAGTCTTTTCTACAGGCATGAATATTGGTGATTAAAAGTGATTTCAAAACTATGGCAAATATATTCTTATATCTCATAAGAATACTGGATGAATAACGATAGGATGTTTAAAAGCAATTTGTTTTTATGACACTTTTTTGTGAACTTGCAGAAATTAGTGACAACAGCAACAAAATCAAGGGCTATTGACATCTCATAGCTGAAAAGCATAAGCTGGCATCATTTTGCAACCTTGTTTTCCTTGGTTACAGGCAGAGTAAAAATAAAATATATCTGGCAGTTGAGAAATGGCAGGGTGGCTTCTGGAAATTGTATTATAGATTATTCACCAAATGAATTGTTTCTCTTTACTAAGATGTGATTGCAGGAAAAAACAATACAGATGTAACTGAAAATCATAAGGCAACCCCACCTCCAAACCCACCACTTTTTCAAGTAGGCTGTGCTAGGCTGCAATTTTGATAATATTCCTATGTCTGTTTGGAGAGAATCATTGACTCATATCCAAAATCTGCCCTTCTACTCTTTTCAGAAAGTCAGACTTGAAAGGGGATTTAATTAAGTTGAGACCACACAATCTATTTTATAATTCTTAAGAAAATACATATTAAAAAAATGTAATGAAAAATCATGTCATGGAAGCTTACTCATTTGCTTAGTGATAGATGGAAAACATAAGCAGCAAGTATATGACAACTTTTACTGGATATTTTTCAACTCCAAATAATGAGTCCTAGAATTTAGCTCCTAAAGAGAAGCTTTCTGAGATTGACTCTGAAGGAATGGCAAGAAGGATGACTGATGGCAGGGAAACTCACTGGAGTTCCAGATTTCCTTCAAGGCACCAAAGAGCTAGTACTACTTATTGCATCCAAAAAAAAGATGCTTTCAAATTGTGGTGCTAGAGAAGACCCTTGAGAATCCCTTCGACTGCAAGGAGATCAAACCAGTCAACCCTAAAGGAAATCAACCCTGAATAATCACTGAGAGCTGATGGCTAAAGCTGAGAGGTCCAATACTTTGACCACCTGATACAAAGAGCTGACCCACTGGAAAAGATCCTGATGCTGGGAGAGATTGAGGGCAGGGGGAAAAGGGGATGACAGAGGATGAGATGGTTGGATAGCATCACGTACTCAATGGACAGGAGTTTAAGCAAACACTGGGAGATGGTGATGGAGGGGGAAGCCTGGTGTGCTGTATTTCATGGTGTCACAAAGAGTTGGACATGACTTAGTGATTGAACAACAACAACTCATTGCATTCAAGTGCACTCAACTCTTTCTGAAAGATTAGCCATGTCTGTGGCCTCATTCAACTGGAATAGTCTAATTTGTATAAGCCAGCAATTGCAAGTTTAATTTAAACTTGTCTGTCAAATTTCATTTCAGTTGTCTTCATAACTAACTTCTGAACAGTCAATGATCAAATTATATATAGTGTTGGTCAGACATTTTCTGTGTCCAGAACACAGATATGACTATTTACAATCTTGATCTAGATGTTGTCCCTACCTTTCTCTACTTATGTATATTACTACTAAAACCTCCATGCATTCGTAGGAATGGAGATACAATCACTTGGACTCCAACTTTCTGCAGCAATAAATGCCCTGATGCTAGTTGCTTTGCCACTGATACTTGGGAAGTTAAGAAGCTTAGCAGTTAGGGAGAGAGGACACAAAAATAGGCTGTGCTAAAAAAAAAAAAAAAAATCCCAGAAGCTTAAGGAAATAAGACAAAATATGATACAAGAACTCTGAAGAATTAAGGAGTAGGATATATAGGTAAAAAAAAAAAAACAGATTTAAAACAGAAAGTGTTGTGAATGAAACATATGTATGTGGGTAAGAGTAGGGAGACTATAAGTTTCAAAAATAATAAATGCATCTGGCTAAGGGGAACAAATTAAAAGTGATGATTACTATAGATGAAAACATGCATTCACCAAATGTCCTCTCAGGTACCCATTTCCTACAGATGGTCCAGCCCTGCTGCCTAGAGAAGAAAGAAAAGAAGCTCCATTCAAATAGAGGGTTATTAAGCAGTTGTTTGAATCCAGGAGCCTCTAAAATCATTGTAAAGTCATATTTTTACTTGTTTTAATTAAAAAGGCTTTAACTCTCCCCTCCTCACTTGTGGGCTGAATTGGTTTCATTCAAGAGAGGCAGTTATGTATGAGAGCGACCACTCTCCACTGAGTTAGGGGATCTCTCATGCGACACATCTCACCAATTACAAGGTAGGGATGCAATTCTATGATTTATCATACATTTTACTGTTAAGTAATATAGCATTATAGATACAATTTGTACCTATCTCTGTGCAGATTAGAGAGGTGGCACATGAAGAGAGGGTCATTAAACACAGAGCAAGGGCAAGGGCCAAGCTCTTCTCTTTAACAAGCTGCTCCAAGTACCCACCTCTCTAATCCATGGAGAGGAAATAATAAATTGTTCCAGTAGCCTCTTCCAAGTCGTGCTCTTTGGGGCTTCTGGCTTTATTAAAACAAAGAGATGTAGGGGAAAAAATATCATTTCTGTGTGCAAAAACAACAACTTTGGATTTATTGAGATGATTTCTCTCATTCCAAAGGTGATGGGATTCTTCACACTTGCATGAATATGGATGTGTGTGTAGACACATATCACACTCATGGATGCAAATCCATATCCCACAGAATCAGAATGCATATTGACACTCTAATTTAAATAAGGACAAATTACAGAAATTTGCTTCTCAGATAATATCATTTAGGTGTTGCATTAGACTACTGCTAGCCACTAAAAATATAACGCAAGCTATGTATGCAATTTTACATAGTAGCCTCATTTTTTAAGTATAAATAAATAGGTGAAATTAATGTTTTTATTTAATCAGATACATCCAAAATACTATCATTTCAACATGTAAGCAAAATTAAAACTATTAGTTAGATATGTGGCATTATTTCTTTATGCTTAGTCCATTAAAGCAGGTATATATTTTATAATTAAAGCACATCTCGTTTCAGGCTATACATTTCAAGATATCAGTAACCACATGGGGCTTGTGGTTTCCATATCAGATAGCACAGCATTAGAACCATGCACATATTCAGTGACTCCATGGTCTCCATTATGGCTTTTCTGCATTGTTTGGAAAAGGGTGTGGTGGGTTTTTTTTTTTTTTACCCAAATAAGCAGAAGTTCTCATAAGGACAAAATGGATGAATGATATTTCACTACACTGAATATAACTCTTTTCAATTCCACTGAGATCTAGGCTCCTGCTGCTGAAAAGGTAAGTTCCTTCACCTCTATCTGCTCTATCTATATTTCCTTTCTAAGGTCAATAAATGTGGACATAAATATCAACCTTAACAGACAACCCAGACTACTCTTATTGGAATACCCTATTTGTAATATTCTTTTTTCTGTAAGTCTTCTGTACCACTACTTCCAGCTTTATTAAACTCAACTAGACTTTTTTTGCCCTGACTATACCCCCTTTATAACAGGAAAATTATATAATCCGCTTGAATGGCAGTACAATGAGGTAGGCAAAGATATAAGGACACCGTTAGGCTGCCTCATAAACCCTAGCTTGTCATGGGACAAGTCATTGATTTCTATTGGCAATCTCATTGTAATGTCAGACTGTAACTTGAATTCATTCTTTGCTCCTCTCTGAGGTAAACAATGGGACAAAGAGTAGAAATGTACTAAAGTGAAAACACAGTAATACTTTCAGAAATAATTGGATAACCTGACTTGTTTGATATCTGAGAAAGCATAGGTTAGCAGGGCCTCACATAACACCTGAACTAATTGCCCCCAAAATTAGTATCTGTCTCTGGAGCTTGGAAAAAGCAATTCAGCTGTGACTAGAGTTAGGGAACTAGTCAAGAGAAAAATGAAAGGCAGGTCATTTGGGGGAAGAGAGGAAAACAGAAGTCCATTACTTTTATATTAACCTCAGTCATTCAATTCATTAAGATATGTAGCTGTCATACAGATATGACTGTATGTTTGTGGGGAAGACCATGAGTTTAGTTGGATCAGACAGATTTGTTCCGAACTGTGGCCCTAGCAGTCATGTGCCATGCATTATTGGAGTTTCTGTGCATCTTAGCTTTCCAGTCTGCAGTAATGGCTCAGCACGGCATTTGTCCAGCTTCAGTTGCCTGAAATGTGTGTGCTCCCACCATCAACAAATGCTCCACCATCTATGGGCTAGGAAAGAACATGACTCAACATCTGCTTAGGAAACAGGCATGTGACAACAATGAGAGAAAGGTAGCTTTTATCTCTCCTTAAAGGTTCTTTCCAGCTCCATATTACTTAGTTTCTAGCATCACTGCTTTGCCAGCATGATCCCATTCTGGGAAGCTAGCCCATATATTTTAGGCAGTCCAAAGTTCTTTGTGAGGCTATGTCTACTATCTGAGTTAAGTTCTTCCAGATTGGAGTCAGTGCAGATGGTGTCTGTATTCATGTAAATTATGCTAGGAAGAGGCCACAATAATTTCTTCCTCTGCTGCTGCTAAGTCACTTCAGTCGTGTCCAAGACTGTGCGACCCCACAGACAGCAGCCCACCAGGCTCCCCCGTTCCTGGGATTCTCCAGGTGAGAACACTGGAGTGGGTTGCCATTTCCTTCTCCAATGCATGAAAGTGAAAAGTGAAAGTGAAGTCGCTCAGTCGTGTCCAACTCTTTGCGACCCCATGGACTGCAGCCTACCAGGCTCCTCTGTCCATGGGATTTTCCAGGCAAGAGTACTGGAGTGGGTGCCATCGCCTTCCCCGAATTTCTTCTTCTGTACTCCCAAAATCCTTTGTGCTCACGAGTCTATGACTGGAAGCCAGGATTATTGTCACTTCCATTGTTTGTCCCTGTGTTGATGCAGGATTGTCCTACAGACTCTCATGTACTAATATATATATATATATATATATATATATGTATAATTAGGCAGATGATAGCTAACTATCTGGATAGAAAATAGATAAATTTATATATGTAAAACATATATACATAAAATTAGGTGGGCCATAATGCTTACTGATATGATAATCATAACACACTATATTTGAACAGAACAACAGAAAAGCATCTTCCATGTCACTTTGATACTCACAGCAGTCCTGTGAAGTCAAAATTCAAGTTGTTCAAAATTGTCTCCATGCTAGGCTTCTAATGCGTTGTGTGCATGTACATGCTCAATAGCTCAGTCATGTCTGACTCTTTGAGACCCCCTGAACTGTAGCCCACCAGGCTCCTCCTCTGCCCATAAAATTTCTCAGTCAAGAATACTCCAGTGGGTTGCCATTTCCGCCTCCAGGGGATCTTCCTAACCCAAGGATCCAACCCATGTCCCCTGGGTCTCCCACATTTCAGGCAGATTCTTTACTGCTGAGCCATCAGGGAAGCCCTGATAGGTTAAGGTTGTTCAGTTTACATCACAGCCTAACTTCTGTCCCTTAGACTAGCAGTTCCCATTTATTCACTTATGGATCTCTGTTGGTCTGTGACAAAATTTAAAGTGATTCACACAGACAATGCCAATATCTGATTATTTTTTTCTTGAGAAGAGCTCTTAAGTCTAATATTTATGTTCTTTCTATTTTTAATCCTATTTAAAGTTCTTTTCCATTCATGAAGAGATATCAACAGATAAAAGGAGCCTTTTAAAGCTCTTGGAAAATGAAAATGTTGACAAACTTATATCCATTACAAAAAAGAAGAAAATAGGAAGGAAAGAAAGGAGGAGGAGGGAGGGAGGAAAGTTTTTACTAATCAGTGAAAGCAAAACTCGGAACCGTAAGGTTAGGTAAAATGAGTTATATGGCCCTTTTGCTTAGGTATTCTATTTTCTTTGGGGAAAACAAGGCCAAGATGGGAAAGAATCAAAGAATCACTGGACAAAAACGTAATAAAGATTCCAGCTAAAGGGAATCAGAGGGCTAGACCAACAAAGACAGTGACATTAGAGAAACAAGTGATATGCAAGGTTCAACACCTGAAAGAATTTATTATGAAAACCCAATGAGAAACAAAGAAAAATAATTAAAACACTTCAGAAAATCTTATTTAGCAGTCATTATCAACAACATGGGGCTTCCTTGGTGGCTCAGACAGTAAAGAATCTGACTACAATTCAGGAGATCTGGGTTCGAACCCTGGATTGGGAAGATCCTATGGAGAAGGAAATGGCAACCCACTCCAGTAACCTTGCCTGGAGAATCCCATGGACAGAGGAGCCTGGCGGGTTACAGTCCATGGGGTCGCAAAGAGTCGGACCCAACTGAGCAAAACACATACACTCACACACATCAACAACATGAAAGGCTTAACCTGAAAAATGATAAGGAACAAGTAAGTCCTTGCTATGGACTAAATAAATGTTTGTGCACCCTTAAAATTCATGGGTTAAAACCTAATGGGAAATCATTACACCATGGGAGTGAAGTCCTCATGGTGGGATTGGAGCCTCTATAAAAGAGACCCCAGAGAGCTAGCTCCCCCACCCCTCCTGCTACATGAGAACACAATAAGAAGTCAGCAGTTTATGAACCAAGAGAGTATTCTCCAAGATGCCAAATCTGCCAGCACCTTGATCATGAACTTGCTGTCTCTAGGACTGTGAGAAACAAATGTTGTTTAATTTTTGGTATAGCAGCCAGAATGGACTCAGACAGCTCGCCTGTCCAGGCATCAGTGAATGTGGGCCACAGTTCTGAGACCACATTGCATGTGGCTTACAAGTTGCTTAGCTTCTTGAAAACTCAGTTTCTTCTTCTGTGAGGTAGAAGTGGTGAACATACAGATCTTGGTGAACATATAGATCTTGAAGATGTCTTCCAGCTCTAATATCTCTTAGTGATAATAATGATAAACAAATCTAACTTTTATTGAGTAAATATTATGCAAGCACTACTCTCAATCTTCATGGCAGTGCTGCATGGTAGAGATCATTATCCCAATTTATTTATGAGATCACTGAGACCAGGAGAGTCAGGAAAGTGTGACCTGCCTGAGACCTTGAAGTCAGCCAAGTAACAGAGCTGGGATTTGAACCCCAGTTTGCTCTCTCAACCAAATCACAAGGCCTTACTTGTCTACTGTGCCACAGAACCTTTATCCAAAACCCAACTTTATAAAGAAAGGAATGGCTTAACTATTTAAAATATTTTCATATTTCGTAGATTATCTTAAGTATGAAAGAAACACCCTGGAACTAGCATCAAAACCCCTTGTGACCCAGAAACACCTCACCATCATATGCCCAGTGTGCAATGAGGTCATCTCACCAACACTGCACCTAATAGAATTTTTTCTTCTGAGATGGATTTTCAGTCAAAGCTTGGTCATCATAACACGATATTCAGACTTGAGTCAGACTTGGAATTCCTAATTAAATCATTAATATTTGCTATAATATGTCCATTTGTAATTAAACAGAGCAGAAATCCAGCCCAGGCCTGTCTCCTCAGAGGAAAAGAAAATCATTATGACTAGTATTGCTGGATCTGATCATTGTCTCCTGTTTGTTTCATCATGTGAAATGCCCAGTCCCAATCAGTCATGGGGATGGGGAGTTAATGGCCACCACATTGGCAGGAGAGTTACAGGCTACCACAAATGGTGTGACAACTGTGAGGATGATCCGCTGCCAAGGCAGGGGTGACAGACAAATGCAGGGCATTTTTGTCCATGGGTCTCCCTCAGCAAAGACCTCAGAGGTAGGGAGAGAAGGGTGAAGCAGTCCAAGAGGGCTTAAGAATTTTGTCCTTAATTCCCCCACCTCCAGCTCTAAACTGTAAAATGCTTACTTATCTAATGTCACATTGCTGGTGCCCGGTTTTTGCCAATAGCTAACATGGCCAGCATGACTTCACCCATTCTGTGTCCCTCGCATCCTATATCAGCTCACTTCATAGGGCTATAGACTGAAAGTGGGTGGGCAGCCTGGGCAGGAGCACAAAGCAGTTCCCCAGGGCTCCCTGGGACTTTCCTCTTACAAAACCAAAGCAAAAGCAACATGGCTACTGGCAGTGCCAAGAAGCCTCAGGGAGAACAGGAAACAAAGCGGGTAGTTTCTGAGGCCAAGACGACTTTGATTAAAGCACTTCTCAGGTTTCTCTCAGCCTGTGGCCTGAGGTCAGCACACAGATCTCAGTCTCTCAGTCCTGGCAGAAAGTAGGTGGTCAGGAGGAGTTCTTGCCCCAAGAAGACCCTGGGCTAACTCCTGACTTCACAGGGGTCCTTACAACGTGCTTCTAGCTCCTTTCCAATTGTCAGAGATCATATTAGTGCAGCTGTGAAGGTCTGACATAAGGATGAACAGAAGGGTTGTTACTGGTTACTGAGAGAAGTTTCCCTTCCAACGGAGAACAAAATCCTCTCCTAATGAATAATGCTGGGGGTGGGGAGGGGAGTGATGGCCTCTCTCAACAGCCTTGCCCCCCGCCCCCACTTGCTCACTCTCACCCTCTCAAGTTAAAATCACAAAGCACAAGGCAAAAGAAAAAATGTGTTCCCTGTTGAAGTTTGTCCTAATGTGAGTCTATGAAGAGCTCATGGTCATGTACGGGGACAAATTGTCCCTATCTCCCAAACCAAAGACACACACACAAAAGGTCAGTATTGAGACACATTTTGGCATTTTGTGGCACAGAGTGATTCCATTACTATTAAGCCTTTTCTCAGCATCCCTTGTCTTCACACCACCTCAAGCCACCATTAAAATCTCAGCACTGTATCAACTCCTAATGGAAGTGAGATCCATGGTTGACTGCAGCGTGGAGTGAGGGTAAAGCTGTGAGAATATGCCTGGCAATGATCAAAAGGAGAGAAAACTAGGGAGCTCGCAGATCCAGAGAGAGGCGGGGCCCAATTTGTGCCAATGTGGGCAAGTCACCAAGAGGCCAGATAAAAGGTCCTCACTTGGAAATGAAATGCTAAGCTTTCCCAGAAAATAAATTAAACAAACATAGTGACCCTTTAGGTTTGATATCATTGCATTAATAGTAATAACAATAATAAAGCTGACATAGACTCACAACCTGTAATTTGTAATATTTAGCTCCACGTTTCATATCGGTATAAAAGTTAAAGCATATTTTTCATTAATGCCGATACAAATTGGCTTTCTGCCTCTAATTGACCCCACCCTCTGCTCCTGATTAACTCTTCCTCTACCTCATTTTTGCAGGTGCTTCCTTATTCAGTGTTGAGTCAAAAATCGAGGCTGTCCCCAGAGGGCCCTTGAATCCCACTTAACCTGGCTGGTGTGATGTGTTCTGCAGGAGAGAGGCAATGAAGCAGAACAGGGGTGATCACAAACTGAGAACTGTTTCTCCAAATAACAGAAAGGGAGAAATTAGACAAAGTGCCTTTTCCATCATCTCTCCATTCCTGTCCCATTTTGCATAAGGAATCCCTGTGCATTCTGATAGGTATTATTCTCTTTGCATTTGCAGAATGACCTCTAGGGAGGTCACTGTCACTCCCAAGGCCTATGTGACCCTGGCAGGGCTGGCCATTCCAGACCAGCCACAGGCAGAGAGCAGACTGTGCCATGGAGGATAAGGAAGGTCACCGGGTTGGCCAGGAGAGTCTCTCATCCGGTAGCTGTGTGTTTTGCAACCAACCTGGAAACATTAACATAAAGGCCTGCCAATAAGCTACATGGTGTTTGCATATCTTATACACACCGAAGGGAGAGACAAATGCCTGGTGGGAAAAAAAAGAAAGAAAGAAATATGAACTCAGCTATTAAGCAGCTATAAAATGTTTTGCTCTCTTCCCTATTTCAAAA
Source organism: Moschus berezovskii (assembly GCF_049115385.1). Taxonomy (NCBI): domain Eukaryota; kingdom Metazoa; phylum Chordata; class Mammalia; order Artiodactyla; family Moschidae; genus Moschus; species Moschus berezovskii. The sequence continues at coordinate 65,137,598 of NC_142470.1, read as the reverse complement.
GCTTCCGTAGCATAAATAGTGGTCAAAAGTTCAGTGAACTGTCTTGTAGTGTGGGGTTCCATTCAAACGGGGCTATTTTCTGAGAGTCTCCTGACACCATATCTAATTTCCAAAATGAATATGCTTTAATTTTCCTTCTTCATGCATTGTGCTTTTTCCTCATTTAAAAAAGCAACAGCCTCTGGCAGTAAAGGACATCACATTTCTGTGTGAGATGAAGCTTTTTTCCCGGTATGCAGGGGAATGGCATGGGTCAGGGGAGAAAAAATATATGCAAAAAACAGCACACCCCACTGACCCCGGTATATTTTACATTACAATTTTGCCATTTCCAATATAGGTTCATTTTGCAATGGACCATATCAACCATATTTCAGGGCTTAAAAAAAAAAGTGGGGGGGGAGGGAGTGGTAGGCGAGGCATTGTCTGCATACCGTATGTCCTAGTACCAATTGTCTCATTAGGTTGTAGTGTCACCTACAGAGAACATACACAGACACATGCACAGCTCCAGCCGCTCAGTGCAGCGTACTTTACAAAATAGATAGCAATATATGTGGATCCTGCCAATTAAAAGAGGCATCAGGAGACTTCCCTGTGAATGTAGTCAAGAAGAAGTAACTGTTTTTAATGACGTGAAAACCATATTCAACATCTCTAAGCTCATTTGAAAAGTCCAATGTTTCCATCGTAGTTTTATTGAGAAAAACTGCAAATAGAAACTGGGGCTCTCAGCTGTCTTAATATTTCTACCTACATATAGGTGCACGTGCTAAGTTGCTACGTAGTGTCCAACTCTTTGTGAGTCGGGATTGTAGCTCACCAGGCTCCACTGCCCATGGGATTTCCCAGACAAGAACATTAGAGTGGGTTGCCATTTCCTTCTCTAGGGATTCTTCCTAACCCAGGGGTTGAACCTACATCTCCTGCATTGGCAGGTAGTTTCTTAACCACTGAGCTACCAGGAAATTATCTGCATATATCATGCGACAAGTTGACTCACTGGAAAAGACCCTGATGCTGAGATGGAGGGATTGGGGGCGGGAGGAGACGGGGACGACAGAGAATGAGATGGCTGGATGGCATCACCAACTCAATGGACATGAGTTTGAGTGAACTCCGGGAGTTGGTGATGGACAGGGAGGTCTGGTGTGCTGTGATTCATGGGGTCGCAAAGAGTTGGACATGACTGAGTGACTGAACTGAACTGATACTTACACACTTTGATGCTTCTGAACTGTGGTATTGGAGAAGACTCTTGAGAGTCCCTTGGACTGCAGGAAGATCCAACCAGTCAATTCTAAAGGAAATCAGTCCTGAATATTCATTTGAAGGACTGATGCTGAAGCTGACACTCCAATACTTTGGCCACTTGATGCAAAGAACTGACTCATTGGAAAAGACCCTGATGCTGGGAAAGATTGAAGGCAGGAGGAGAAGGCAAAAACAAAGGATGAGATGGTTGGATGGCATCACCAACTTGATGGACATGAGTTTGAGCAAGCTCTGGGAGTTGGTGATGTACAGGGAAGTCTGGCATGCTGAAGTTCATGGGGTCACAAAGAGTCAGACACAACTGAGAGACTGAACTGACTAATATTTACATATGAGTGTGTATCTCAAAAGGTCAAGAATATATAGAGATGTATAGGCATAAAAATACAGAATCAGAAACTTATTTAAGTCATCTTTTTCTAACTAAAGTATCTTCTAGAACTCAGCAGTTAATTAAGATATTTTACATGATTATAATCTTCTTAAATTTTGACATGTATGAATAAAGATGATATGTGTTTATTTTTTCTTGCTCAGTCACTCCCTATCATGAAAAATTACTCTTGTAACTGAAGAATTTTCTATTGGTCAAGCCCTAGTCAATCAATGAATCGATTAACCAGAAAGCATTTTTTGAATAAGATATATAGAATCTGTGAAAGGCATATAAATCATGGCCAATGTCTTCAAAATACCTGCTATTCAAGAGATGAAATCAAATGAATAGGCTTGAAATCACTTGACAGTAAGCTTTAGACTCTGAAACACCAGATGAATATCTGGTACTTGATTTAAACTGGCTTGTATTGGCAATAAGATGTATAAAGTTGATAAATTAGTGATGTCTAGAGTAGTCAATACTTTCCTTCCAAGGAGGAAGCGTCTTTTAATTTCATGGCTGCAATCAGCATCTGCAGTGATTTTGGAGCCCAAAAAAATAGTCTGACACTGTTTCCACTGTTTCCCCATCTATTTCCCATGAAGTGATGGGACCAGATGCCATGATCTTTGTTTTCTGAATGTTGAGCTTCAAGCCAACCTTTTCACTCTCCTCTTTCACTTTCATCAAGAGGCTTTTGTGTTCCTCTTCACTTTCTGCCATAAGGGTGGTGTCATCTGCATATCTGAGGTTATTGATATTTCTCCCAGCAATCTTGATTCCAGCTTGTGCTTCTTCCAACCCAGCATTCCTCATGATGTCCTCTGCATATAAGTTAAATAAGCAGGGTGACAATATACAACCTTGACGTACTCCTTTTCCTCTTCGGAACCAGTGTGTTGTTCCATGTCCAGTTCTAAGGAAAGTTATGACCAACCTAGATAGTTTATTAAAAAGCAAGACATTACTTTGCCAACAAAGGTCCATCTAGTCAAGGCTATAGTTTTTCCAGTGGTCATGTATGGATGTGAGAGTTGGACTGTGAAGAAAGCTGATCACTGAAGAATTGATGCTTTTGAACTGTGGTGCTGGAGAAGACTCTTGAGAGTCCCTTGAACTGCAAGGAGATACAACCAGTCCATTCTAAATGAGATCAATCCTGGGTGTTCATTGGAAGGACTGATGCTAAAGCTGAAACTCCAAGGAAAATCCCAGGGACAGGGGAGCCTGGTGGGTTGCTGTCTATGGGGTCGCAGAGTCGGACATGACTGAAGTGACTTAGCAGCAGCAGCAGAGTAGTCAAAGAGAGCTTGTTGAAAGAATTGGTACTTCATCTGGACACTGAAAGATAGACGAGACAAGAAAACAAAACAAAACCATAGGAAAAGGCGGGTAGTTTGGACATCACAGGTAAAAGACACAGAAGACAAGAACTTATTGGGATTTCCTTCATAATTGGTCATGAACATATCCATGCTTCATACAGTACACAGTACTTGTAATACTGGCCTTCTCTTGGGGAAAAAATATCAGTGATAAGCAATACAGACTCAGTGTCCTAGAAACTTAGGCCCCCAGGCACTCATAAAACAAAGAGGAATGAATGGGGACTTACTTCACTGAGTCCATATGCCCAGTATAACAACTGTCTCATGGAATTCTCATTACTCCCTGTGAGCTTTGGGTTATTGTTCCATTTTGCAGATGACAAAAGTTCAGGTAAGAGAAGTGAATATGCCAGAGGTCACTAGTAAATGTTGGTGTTGTGCCCAGGCAGTCTATCTTTAGAATCAAAGCACATATGACTAAACTGTACTTCCCTCCCAAGAAGTGGTAATGTGAAAGATGAATAAACAAGAAACAGTATCTCATAAAAGGCCAGAGACTCTTCACACGAAGATAAATAGTGGTCATTTGGAAAGCATATGATAAAATTGGTGGACTTTGCTTTAGGAAAGCCCTATTAAAATCTAAACCTATTAATCAGGTATATTAAGGAGTAATTACTCACGAGATGGCAGTTCTCACCATGGGGTTACTTTAACCAGCAAGATCTCCAGGCACACTTAAAATAGGACTCCATTTACAATGAATTTCAGGCATACTATAAAGAATGAAGTGAGCCGCCTAATACCAAAGTCTTTTAAGCCGATTTGTTACAATATTACCTTACGTCAACATTGCTCAGCACTGTCCAATAAAAATAAAATGTGAGCCACATATATAATTTAAAATTTTATAGTAGAACATTTTAAAAAGAAACATGTGAACTTGATTTTAATATTTTAATATAATATATCCAAAATATTATTTTGATAATCAATATAAAAATTATTGATATTTTTGTTCACTTTTACTTTTTTGTATTTCCTTCAACGTCTGGTATATATTTTATATTTACAGTTCTTCTTAACTAACATTAGCTGCACTTCAAGTGCTCAATAGCCCCATTCAGCCAGTGGCTATGGTACTAGATGGCACAGATCTAACTCTTTGTCTATTTTAAGGTTACACTTGGCTCTTAATTTGGACAGACTATTGAGAACCTTAATTCTAGAAGCAATCTGTATACATATAGTTAATTTCATATTCTCTAAGAGCTATCCCAATTGCACTAAAATAGATATATTCTTATGAACCCAACTTTCCAGTAGGAATGTAGCCATACCTTTCTCTTCCAGCATGACTGGTTCACACAAAGTATGACTGAATCTCACCACTTGTATCTTTGAGTTGAAGGCATTTATTTCTTCCTTTATTAATGCAATAACTTCCAAAACAGTGTTGGACACAATCATGGTAAGCAGAATGGGAAAGAGGTAGGTGACTTAATTACACCAGGAACCCAAGCATTAAAAACTTGATACATAACAAGAAAATGAAATATGGCTAGACAGACTCTCTCTTTAAAGGGAAGCTAATATTACAGGTATACAATGGGAAGAGAAGTTTACCAGCATAATCAAAGAAGAATGGTTTCCAAGTAAAACAGTTTTACCTCGTGCTGCAGATAGATGTTCCATTTCTGTAGCTGCATGTTCAATTTTTACTATACGAAATTAATTACCAGTACTCAGAAATATGGTCACTAACTCTCTGTGACTGCCCCTCCTCTCCTCACTCTAGGGTTCAGTTCAGTTCAGTTCAGTCGCTCAGTCGTGTCCGACTCTCCGCGACCCCATGAATCACAGCACGCCAGGCCTCCCTGTCCATCACCAACTCCCGGAGTACACTCAAACTCTAGGGTAAGCCATAGCTATTTATCTACATCTAGTGACTTGATTCCAGGAGCAGAGGTCTAGTCCTCCAACATGAACTGGATACCCTGCCAGACACACGGTACAGCCTTATTCCTTAGAGCTCTTCCAAGGGCCTCTGATATGAGGGAATCCTTCTGAATGATAGCAGGCCAGCTAGCCTACCAGCATTCAGCTCTGTAGCCATCTCACTTGCTAGCCCCAAAGTTCTGTAAAATAAATGAAACAAGTTGAACATTCTCAGGCAGGGATTGTTCTTGTAGACAAGTTGTCGACATATTCAGCACACGTGGTCTGACAAACCAAAGGGGAGGAAGAGAGTGCAAGTGATCTGGAGAAGCTGGCCGCACTCCAGCATCTGCAAGGACACAGTTCCCCATTGCATTTGCCTATTTCGGTAAATGAGAAACAATAACATTCTTCCAAAATCGCCCAACTAACCAAAATAACTTGAAGACTCTGGGGTGCTCTATATTGGCAACAGTTCAACAATAAGCAAACAAACAAAAAACAATAAATGAAAGCTTTAATTAGATCATTTAAGTTATGAGTATTTAAAAAAACTATATTAGGGAGCAGCTATTGGGATGTATTGAAGGCGGAGTCCAGATACAGACATTGCAAGATGAAATCAGGCAGAAGGCTGGATCTTTTCCCCTAGTACTTCAAGACTGCATTCCTTTTTCCCATGATGCCCCATCGATTTGCAATTTAAATTGTGGTATCTGTACCACATTTATCGCACCTATTGCTTATCCGCATATAAATCTATTTTAGAGCTGAGCACTAACTTAGAAAGATTTGTTATAAATGTCTTATTTTAATATTTTATGCATGTACTATAATTTGATTCAAAGTGCTGTTTGTCTAAAATACATAACGATGTGTGCTGTGATCAGGCTTCTGTTCTTCAGGAAATATATTTAAGGCAAAACAATTAACTCATCTGTGCATCACACTCAGAGTCAGCTCGTGTTTTGAATTACTTTAATGTACATTCATCTTCTGTCCCCGTTTCTATAGGACTCCTGTTATAAACCGAGGTATGAGCATCTCATCTTCCCTAGGTCAAAATGGGAATCCCTCTTGAATTTTATCCTTTATCCCCCTTTCCAGGGTAAAGGAAACCTTCCATGAAATCAACAGGCTGCCTCCAAGTAAACCTATGATAAAGGGGCCCATGAATCTGAATATAGGGATGGAAACTATTTTGGGGGCCCATACCAATGCAAGATACTATCCTAGAGCCTTCACATATTCTTTCTTAATCCTCTCCAAAAAACTGAGGTGCTTATTATCACACCCATCTTGCAGATGGAGTCATTGAGGCTCAGGAAAGGTCAATAAATTACCCAAGGCTCCCCAAGGACTAGTGGCCAAGCCTCTTGATTCTAAGCCTTTACACTTTCCACATACCATGCTGCCTCCAGTGCATTCCATTTTAATATACCCCAATTCAAAAGAGCACCATTTAACATAAAAGCTAAGCTTTGTGATACATTACTCCTCAGCTGTTTTCTAGTTCATGGGAAACATCCTCCCATGTCTGGTGGGTGACTGAATAAACTGCATCTCAACTCAATTCCACAGTCTCCCAAAGATGATGAGTACACATGGGTCTATTAAAAACAGTTCTAATAGTTTGTGTCTGTATGTATACATGAATGAATAAATAAGCAAAATGAAAAGTAAAGAGATGAAAAGGTAGACCCAGTTTATCTAAAGCATGTGAATACATTCACAGATTGATGTGAAGACTGACCCAGTGGAACACAAAGTGGAAGGCAAACTCACTCTTCCCACTCCAAACCTCAAAAAGCATTGTATGAGCAAAACCTGGTAAATTAAAGACAGCCTTCTCTGACAGATTAAATGCCCCTATGATAATCTCTCACAGCATTAAGTAGCTTAGTCCTTATCACATTTGCAATTTTACATTTGTCAAACTATTTGATTAATGTCTATTTCCCCCATAGATCACATCTTTCTTTTCTCTCCTTCTGTGGCTTCTCTAGTCCTGAGCATACAGTAAATACTCAACAATCATTTCTTGAGTGAATAACAAATTAAAGATTGAATGGACTGTGTATTCCCACTGCTCATTTCATAGACATTTGTATCATGAAAGGATTTTGTTCCATAAAGCCCAGGCCAGCTAGTAAAACCATATCCCTCTTCCATATCAGTTGGTCCTTCCTTCTTTGGTCCTTGCCCTGTAACCTGCTCCGTGATATAGCCTGGAACCATTCCCCAAGTCCCACTACCAAAATGTGTGTTGTGAAGCCATTGCACTGATATATCTCATGTGGGAAAGGACGTGTGTGTATATGTGTGTGCGCGCATGCGTGTGTGCACAAGCAAAAAGGTGAACTCTCAAGGCTGGGAGAATATCATTGTTGGTGTTCCTTTACTGGCTCCATGGTAAGTTCTTCCTCTCCAATGATTTGGAATAGTAGTGACCAAAGGGAAAGGATCTTCACTGTCCATCTTCATATCCCCAGCTCTAATGGAGAGGACTTGCACATTGTAAGGTCTCAACAAAGGGATCATTTGAACCAGGTTCCTGAAGGGAGGGCTCAGAGAAGCAGCCTGAAATCATTCAACAGGGGCAAGCAGAGTAAACTTCTCACAAACTTCAAGCCAAAATGAAAACAGTCTCAGCACCCTCACAGGGAGGTCTTATCCTAGGACCTCTCAGTTTCTCTCTCATGCCTTCTGCCAGACAGACCAAGAGCTTATGACTCTGGCAGAAAAGATTCAAGTGCCAGCCATGTGCCAAATTCTGCATTCAGCCCATACTCCTTTTTCTCCATCTCTGCCATGCCTTGTTGGAAGGGACTGTAGGATACCAGATTCATTGGTCTGAAAAGCCTTATGTTCACCAGTAAGGAAATGTATCTGCTCAGCCAAAATCCATGCAAATACTGACGTTTTTATCTTAATTGTTAGTTAATTTTCTTCAAACATGCATTTGCTAATACCTTTGGCAAATGCCTGTACTTTTGCTAATTCAACTGAATTCAGTGAACAATATACTGAGTCCCTACAATGTGCACGGTGTGATGATGAGTACCACAGGAGACAAAACACACACACACACACACACCAGATTAGTGTCTAGATAAAGAGCAATATTGCATAGGACCCTGGAATGTTAGGTCCATGAATCAAGGCAAATTGGAAGTGGTCAAACAGGAGATGGCAAGAGTGAATATCGACATTCTAGGAATCAGTGAACTAAAATGGACTGGAATGGGTGAATTTAACTCAGATGTCCATTATATCTATTACTGTGGGCAGGAATCCCTTAGAAGAAATGAAGTAGCCATCATGGTCAACAAAAGAGTCCGAAATGCAGTACTTGGATGCAATCTTAAAAACGACAGAATGATTTCTGTTCGTTTCCAAGGCAAACCATTCAATATTACAATAATCCAGGCCTATGCCCCAACCAGTAACGCTGAAGAAGCCGAAGTTGAACGGTTCTATGAAGACCTACAAGAGCTTTTAGAACTAACACCCAAAAAAGATGTCCTTTTCATTATAGGGGACTGGAATGCAAAAGTAGGAAGTCAAGAAACACCTGGAGTAACAGGCAAATTTGGCCTTGGAGCACGGAATGAAACAGGGCAAAGGCTAATAGAGTTTTGTAAAGAGAACGCACTGGTCATAGCAAACACCCTCTTCCAACAACACAAGAGAAGACTCTACACAAGGACATCACCAGATGGTCAACACCAAAATCAGACTGATTATATTCTTTGCAGCCAAAGATGGACAAGATGTATACAGTTAGCAAAAGCAAGACCAGGAGCTGACTGTGGCTCAGATCATGAACTCCTTATTGCGAAATTCAGACTTAAATTGAAGAAGGTAGGGAAAACCTCTAGACCATTCAGATATGACCTAAATCAAATCCCTTATGGCTATACAGTGGAAGTGAGAAATAGATTTAAGGGACTAGATCTGATAGATAGAGTGCCTGATGAACTCTGGAAGGAGGTTCGTGACATTGTACAGGAGACAGGGACCAAGACCATCCCCATGGAAAAGAAATGCAAAAGAGCAAAATGGCTGTCTGAGGAGGCCTTACAAATAGCTGTGAAAAGAAGAGAAGCGAAAAGCAAAGGAGAAAAGGAAAGATATAAGCATCTGAATGCAGAGTTTCAAAGAATAGCAAGGAGAGATAAGAAAGCCTTCCTCAGTGATCAGTGCAAGGAAATAGAGGAAAACAACAGAATAGGAAAAACAAGAGATCTCTTCAAGAAAATTAGAGATTCCAAGGGAACATTTTATGCAAAGATGGGCTCGATAAAGGACAGAAATGGTATGGACTTAACAGAAGCAGAAGATGTTAAGAAGAGGTGGCAAGAATACACAGAAGAACTGTACAAAAAAGATCTTCACAACCAAGATAGTCACGATAATTTGATCACTGACCTAGAGCCAGACATCTTGGAATGTGAAGTCAAGTGGGCCTTAGAAATCATCACTACGAACAAAGCTGGTGGAGGTGATGGAATTCCAGTTGAGCTATTTCAAATCTTGAAAGATGATGCTGTGAAAGTGCTGCACTCAATATGCCAGCACATTTGGAAAACTCAGCAGTGGCCACAGGACTGGAAAAGGTCAGTCTTCATCCCAATCCCAAAGAAAGGCAATGCCAAAGAATGCTCAAACTACCGCACAGTTGCACTCATCTCACACGCTAGTAAAGTCATGCTCAAAATTCTCCAAGCCAGGCTTCAGCAATATGTGAACCGTGAACTCCCAGATGTTCAAACAGGTTTTAGAAAAGGCAGAGGCACCAGAGATCAAATTGCCAACATCCGCTGGATCATGGAGAAAGCAAGAGAGTTCCAGAAGAGCATCTATTTCTGCTTCATTGACTATGCCAAAGCCTTTGACTGTGTGGATCACAATAAACTGTGGAACATTCTGAGAGAGATGGGAATCCCAGACCACCTGACCTGCCTCTTGAGAAACCTGTATGCAGGTCAGGAAGCAACAGTCAGAACTGGCCATGGAACAACAGACAGGTTCCAAATAGGAAAAGGAGTACATCAAGGCTGTATATTGTCACCCTATTTATTTAACTTGTATGCAGAGTACATCATGAGGAACACTGGGCTGGAAGACGCACAAGCTGGAATCAAGATCGCTGGAAGAAATATCAGTAACCTCAGATATGCAGATGACACCACCCTTATGGCAGAAAGCGAAGAGGAACGAAAAAGCCTCTTGATGAAAGTGAAAGAGGAGAGTGAAAAGGTTGGCTTGAAGCTCAACATTCAGAAAACAAAGATCATGGCATCTGGTCCCATCACTTCATGGGAAATAGATGGGATAACAGTGGAAACAGTGTCAGACTTTATTTTGGGGGGCTCCAAAATCACTGTGGATGCTGATTGCAGCCATGAAATTAAAAGACGCTTACTCCTTGGAAGGAAAGTTATGACCAACCTTGATAGTATATTAAAAAGTAGAGACATTACTTTGCCAACCAAGGTCCGTCTAGTCAAGGCTATGGTTTTTCCCATGGTCATGTATGGATGTGAGAGTTGGACTGTGAAGAAAGCTGATCACCGAAGAATTGATGCTTTTGAACTGTGGTGTTGGAGAAGACTCTTGAGAGTCCCTTGGACTGCAAGGAGATCCAACCAGTCCATTCTAAAGGAGATCAATCCTGGGTGTTCATTGGAAGGACTGATGCTAAAGCTGAAACTGCAATACGTTGGCCACCTCATGCGATGAGTTGACTCACTGGAAAAGACTCTGATGTTGGGAAAGGTTGGGGGCGGGAGGAGAAGGGGACGACAGAGAATGAGATAGCTGGATGGCATCACCGACTCTGTGGACATGAGTTTGAGTGAACTCCGGGAGTTGGTGATGGACAGGGAGGCCTGGCATGCTGTGATTCATGGGGTCGCGGAGAGTCGGACACGACTGAGTGACTGAACTGAACTGAGTAAGAGAGACAGACATGTATGCAAATAACTTCCACTCAGTTATTTGTCCTTTTGGGTTCCAAACTTTGATAATGTAGAATTTATATCTTCTGTCTTTTCTGCCAATGAAGTTGCTAATACTGGGCTTATTGACCGTCCTAAAATGTCTACGTAGGAAAGACTCAAGGATAAAAATTTGGAAAGGACAGAAGAGCTTGAAGTTGCAATTACTTCAAGCTGGTTATGTAAACCTGAAAAATAAAAGTTTGTTTCAAAGACTAAGGAAGCAGGTTAGAGGTTTGGTGTGAGCAGAGGATGGGCGTCAGCAGAGGATGGGAAAAACTTTTAGGAGACTCTAATCCTACTTTTTCTTTCCTGTAATCACCACAATCTATAATTACATTGTTTGTTTGTATTTACTTGATGGTCTGTCTTCCTCACTAGAGCATTGGAAAGGGAACCAAGCACAAGGCTGTGGTTTCTCTCATGTGGGCAAAGACCTTGTCTGTCTTGTTTACTGCTACATCTCCAGTGGTTTCTGGCACAAGTTAGGCTCTGGATCAGTATTTTTTGAATAAATGTATGATTAACATCAGAGAATACTGAGCTCAGAAGAAGAAAAATGCATGCTAGTCTAACTCTATGGAGAGAAGCAGATATAAACCTTCTCATCGGGATAACATAGGGCTTCCTTGGTGACTCAGCAGTAAAGAATCTGCCTTCCAACGCAGGGGATGCACGAGATGTGGGTTCCATTCCTGGGTCAGGAAGATCCCCTGGAGAAGGAAATGGCAACCCACTCCAGTATTCTTGCCTGGAGAACCACATGGACAGAGGAGCTTGGTGGGCTCCAGCCTATGGGGTCGCAAAGAGTCAGACATGACTGAGAGCATATGCCTACACACACTGGCTAACATGAGAGGAACAGTGTCATCACTTTGGCTAAAATAATTATTCACAACATGTCATTTCTAACAGACAGTGGGGGAGGCGGTGATTGCATTTCCTTATTATCATTCCTAAGTGCCCTTGAATGGAAAAGTAAACAGTAAAGAACCACTATGAATGTCATCACCAAAGGACCCATCTGGATGTCAAGGTCAACACCCTGGAGAAACACCATAAGCCGTCAACACTCATCTTCTGGAGAAGTAGCCCACGGTGCCCCTGGCCTCACTTCTTCATCCAAAGATTTACTTGTCAGTGTGCTTGTAGTATGTGTCTAACCTTTTCTTTTTAAAATAAAAACCCCGAAGAAAAGAAAGTTCCTGCTGAGACCACTTGTCTGGCATCCGGGGAAGGGCTCAGAGGACTGTTCATCTATTTAGTGACAGAATTTTCCATGCTTAATAAATTCTGTTGCTTTGTAACTGCAACCTTGTGCTTGGCGTGTATCCTTTCCAAAGCTCTAGATCTCTCTTTGCTTTTACACTTACCCTGTAGGAGGTTTGTTTTGGATATTCAGTAATCTTGAAGCCATAGAGCAGCAATCTTTCTACCTCCTATGATGAGTACTCAAGGGGATGTCTACTTCTTCCAATTAACTACGTAAATTTTAACAGGAAGTGATAATGAGAATAAAGAAACACGTCTCTCCAACTTGAATCACCAGCAAAATAGTTGGCAAACTTTAAACTGAAAAGCAAATAATTTCTAAAACGAAAAAAAGCAACTGAGTAATTATAGTTAATTCCTCTTTTATACTAATTATTTATATATAGGTTGTTCATAACAATCTGGATTCAGGCTAGAACTTGATGTTAGAAGAAACAGGCAGCATATTAAAGCACCCTTTGACCCAGAGATAAATGCTCTCTTCCATTTCTAGACAGAAGCCTGAATCCCAGGTAGACACTGAATGTAAATGTCAGTGACTACAAGGTGAGAGTGGGTGGCTTTTCCATTAAATCAGAAAGTTGTGCAAAAGATAGTGCACATTACCTGGGAGCAGATAGGCTCATTAAATGGTTGTTTCCAATATCCACCATCTAAATCCATTCCAAACAGAGAAGAAAAACTCAATAATATGTCGATGGGTTTTGGTATCATCTTTGAGCTAAAAGAAAAACTTTTTCTTGTTAGGAATAGAGCATATGTCGATCCAGTATATATCTGTATCTATACGTATGTGTGTCTTGGGCTACACTTTTCCATCAGAGATCCATCCCTGGATCCATCATTAACCAAAGCAGAGGAAGGGAATGAACCAAGGTCACATGGGAATTTTCTACTCAGAGATCACTGGCAGTTACCCAACAAAATAATTTAGTGCTAAGGAATATACTTCACTAAGCCTCCAATGGCTTTTCTAACTTTACTCTTTATTTCCTTCATAAAAGTCCTCTCAGTCTGTAATTATCATGCTACCATCTTTATATTTTCTTGTTGATTATTAATGTCTGTCTACTCCATTAAAAAGTCATCACCATGTGTATAGAGACCTTGTCAATCCACTAGAGCTTAGAGATAATTGTCAAGTCCCTTCTTTTGAAGCACTCCTTCACTCCTAAGACTTCAGATATGGAAAACAAAAATTTCCCTCACTGACCACTTTCTTGGTTTTATTTTAATTTTTTCTATTGCATGCAGTGTTTTTTACTTGTCAGCAGAAAACTTGACTCCCTATTCACACAAGAAAGTTTCCCTGGTAGCTCAGTCAGTAAAGAATCTGCCTACAATGTAGGAGACCCTGGTTCAGTTCCTGGGTTGAGAAGATCCTCTGGAGAAGGGAATGGCAATCTACTCCAGTGTTCTTGCCTGGATAATCCCATGGACAGAGGAGCCTGGCGGGATACAGTCCATGACATCTCAAAGAGTTGGACACGACTGAGCGACTAACACATATACAAGAAATCTTAGACCCTCTGTGTCCTAATTGGTTGTGACAAACAGAAATACTCCCATACTAGTGGGAAGTCAAGAGGAAAGGAATTTTGTTGTTGGGAAATAAAGAGGTCTCATGGAATCTGGAAAAACTGCAGAGCCAGTTGTGAGAGCTCAGAAAACACAGAGAAACATTCAGCCTCAGAGATTCTCTCTCATGGTGTGGTGCTTTTCTATTTGCTCTATTTTATCATAGCTTTAATTTGTATGTAACTGACATGGCCACATCTAACCCTGTTCTTCCTTCCATTGCCTAGTTTTTTAATTCAAGCACTTACTGATAATCAATGAGGCTACCTCAGTGCACAATCACAGAACTGCAGAGAAAGGGACTGGATTGGCTCAGTCTAGCTTTTCTTAGAGGTTTACCAAGACATGTCACTGACATGCCTCTCTGGAGCCACATCCCTTCATCAGAAGTCTATTCTTGGTCTGTCATTATTGGCTAAGACAAGCAAGGAAGATAACAGACCCGAGTCATATGTGAAGAAGGGGCTGCAAAAGGGCAGAGCTTCAGAGAAAGGGATAGTGGGCAGGCAGTGCACAAACAGGGTGGGGCACACTATCAAGTCCCTATTAGCTATGGTGCCATTTATACATATCTTAGAATATATTACCACATGGCTTAGATAATGAGGTTCACTCCTGTCTTCCATCAACATATAAAAACATAATGATTAAGAAAAATGAGGGACTTTCCTGGTGATCCAATGTCTAAGACTCTTCACTGAGAATGCAGGGGGCCTGGATGCAGTCCTTGGTCAGGGAACTAGATCTCACATGACACAACTAAGAGTTTGCATGCTGCAACCTAAGATCCTGCAGGCTGCAAGTAAAAGATCATGCATGCCACAGTGAAGATAAATGAGCCCGCATACTTCACCTAAGACTAAGTGTGGCCAAATAAAACAAATAATTTTTAAAATGAATATACTTTTCACAACAGTTTATGCAGTATACCTGCTAGTATATTCATTCCACTTTCCATCCTTTTAGCATGAGTACTAGATAATAGTGAATATGTTGCTTGTATTGATGATGATGATAATCATATGATGCTTATTATATGTCAATCCATTTTATAAGCTCTTTATATCTATCAGATAACTCTCACAAAATCTCTATGAGGTGGGTGTGATTATTAATCCAATTTTGAGAAGAAATTTAATCACAGAGAGCTGGGCTACCAGGGAGCTAGTTAATAATGTGACCAGACCTGATTATGACTCATTTTAAATACTGAAATAAAAAAATAGTAATTGGACTTCCCTGGTGGCTCAGTGGTAGAGAATCCACCTGCCAGTTCAGGATACATGGGTTGGATCCCTGATCCAGGAATATCCCACATGCCATGGAGCAACTAACCCTGTGAGCCTGTGCTCCAGGGCCCAGGAACCATAACTATTGAGCCCACACTCTGCAACTGCTGAAGCCCATGTGCCCTACAGCCTGTGCTCTGCAACAAGAGAAGCCACCACAATGAGAAGCCTGTGCAATGAAGAGTAGCCTCTGCTTGTTGCCTTTAGAGAAAGGCCCATGCAGCCATGAAGACCCAGCACAGCCAAAAATAAATAAATTTTTAAAAAAGTAGCTGATAACACAATGTGTCATTTGATTCTAAATCATCTTTTGATATGAGAAGCTTCACTAATGCCATATTTTGATGACAACTTGTAATAAGTGCCAACTTTGTGCCTTGTCAAACAATAGGTTATATGCAGCTTTATTTTTTGCCTTGCAAAATTTGCAGTTGTTATTTAGAATCCAAATTGGTCCCACTACTAAAATAGAGAGACTGCAAAAAGAATTATCTTCTTCCAGCTCCTAGAGTCATGACTGAGAGGGAAAGATGCCAGCCCTCAACTATTGGCTCTCAACACCTAAGGGAGAAGAACACTGACCAGTCTCATCCCAGGAGATTTCCCTAGTTTGCCCTCCTCACTTCCATTTTTAGCACTTTTTTATTTCACTCTTTTGATAAACAAAAACAGATTTCTGGGGGAAAAATAGCATAACAACTTTATTTTTTTCCCCAGAAAGCTACTTTCACAGCAGATGGAACTCAGCATGCTATCGCCCAAATCTTAAGCAAACCTGAAATGTGAAGATTCCCTTATTCTGAGGGCCAAGCATCATCCCATTTTGTGTCTCTAACTGACACTTTGAACCAGTGTACACTTCCTTAATCTGGCCCCATTATCAGCCTAATAATACCTCCCGATATTCATAAATGCCTAGCAAGACTTTCAGCTGTTTTGTATGAAGGAGAAATATCCAGCTAAATTGAGAAGATTACCACATCACCACATACATCAGTGACAGGCTCTGTGCTATTACAGTTGATTTTTGTTGACAGTTGGCTGTAGGCAGTTGTGTTTCAAATGCCTTTTTTCACTGGGAAATTAAACAAAATCCCATGCAAAATGCAGCCCTCCAGTTCAAAAACTGTAAATCCCAAATTAGCATTTCATACTTTAAAAGGTAGCACAGCACAATTTTCCATTGAAAGGTCTGTACAGTTGACACAAATGGGTGCTTCAGACATGACACTAATGCTACTGGTGCCTTTTAAGAAAGCCACCTTTTCAGATATTATTTTTCTTCTCTCAATAATCTGCATATGCTACAGTTCTTGCCTATGGAAGAATAAAAGAGAGGAGAAAGGAAAAAATCTGACTTAACTGCCTGAAGTAAATTATATTCCCAGAAATTTCTAAACAATAGGGAACATGAAAAATAGATGGGTTAATTAAACCTCCTTGAAAAGAATAAAGGAAACCTTAGCATCCAAAGGTTAAATATAACTTCTTCAACTAAATATTATGAAGAAAATTGTACTTCTATAAGGTGGAAGTAGTTTTCAGGCTTTCCTGGTAGCTCAGATGGTAAAGAATCTGCCTGCAATGCAGGAGACCTGGGTTTGATCCCTGGGTTGGGAAGATGCCCTGAAGAAGGGAACAGCTACCCACTCCGGTAGTCTTGCCTGGAGAACTGCATGGACAGAGGAGCCGGGCAGGCTACAGTACATGGGGTCTCAAAGAGTTGGTCACAAGTGAGAAACTTTCACTTTCACATGGTGGAAAGGTATCTGTGTCTAGGACAGTCATGGTATAGAAGTGTCAACTTTGCTTCAAAACAAGTTAGAGCCCAGTTTAACAAAATTTTGATGTGGGGGAAAGAGTGTCATAGGATTGACATTAAACAGGGCCATTTAATTCTTAAGACTGGAAATCTATTTTCCTTCCTACCCAAGAGACTCTTAGAGTGAAAGTGTCTTAAACAGTGCCATTCCATCATCCAGAACAATCACTATTTAACTGGAAGACCAAAAAAAAAAAGTTGTCAGTTGGCTATCCAGGACATAAATATATTTACAGAAAGAAATATAATGTTTATTTATGGACTGTAGTATAAGCATAAAATACTAGCCATGCAGTGTCATACCAATACTTCTGCAAACATTTCACCAACAGAACTAGACTCTTGGCCATAAAAGTCAAATGTCCAGTTGTCAGAACTACCATGTAAAGGCCAAATAGAGATGAGAAGTCTGGGCCTGTACCCTGACCACTTTCAAAATGTGAATAGAACAAAGTTCTGCGCTTCTAAAAATAAGAGATTATAGTCTATAAGCCTATATGGTCAAAGGACAACCACCACTTCATTTCTGAACGGTGAACATGTTAAAAAAAAAAAAACAGATATCACAGCCCCATTTAACTTCAGTTCAGTTCAGTCGCTCAGTCGTGTCCGACTCTTAGCGACCCCATGAACCACAGCACGCCAGGCCTCCCTGTCCATCACCAACTCCCGGAGTTCACTCAAACTCATGTCCATCGAGTCGGTGATGCCATCCAGCCACCTCATTCTCTGTCGTCCCTGTCTCCTCCTACCCCCAATCGCTCCCAGCATCAGAGTCTTTTCCAGTGAGTCAACTCGTCGCATGAGGTGGCCAACGTATTGCAGTTTCAGCTTTAGCATAAGTCCTTCCAATGAACACCCAGGATTGATCTCCTCTAGAATGGACTGGTTAGATCTCCTTGCACTACAAGGGACTCTCAAGAGTCTTCTCCAGCACCACAGTTCAAAAGCATCAATTCTGCAGTGATCAGCTTTCTTCACAGTCCAACTCTCACATCCATATATGACCACGGGAAAAACCATAGCATTGACTAGACGGACCTTGGTTGGCAAAGTAATGTCTCTACTTTTTAATATGCTATCTAGGCTGGTCATAACTTTCCTTCCAAGGAGTAAGCGTCTTTTAATTTCATGGCTGCAATCAGCATCCACAGTGATTTTGGAGCCCAAAAACATAAAGTCTGACACTGTTTCCACTGTTTCCCCATCTATTTCCCATGAAGTGATGGGACCAGATGCCATGATCTTTGTTTTCTGAATGTTGAGCTTCAAGCCAACCTTTTCACTCTCCTCTTTCACTGTCATCAAGAGGCTTTTGAGTTCCTCTTCACTTTCTGCCATAAGGGTGGTGTCATCTGCATATCTGAGGTTATTGATATTTCTCCCAGCAATCTTGATTCCAGCTTGTGCTTCTTCCAGCCCAGCGTTCCTCATGATGTACTCTGCATATAAGTTAAATAAGCAAGCTGACAATATACAACCTTGACGTACTCCTTTTCCTATTTGGAACCAGTCTGTTGTTCCATGTCCAGTTCTAACTGTTGCTTCTTTCTTCACAGTCCAACTCTCACATCCATACATGACCACGGGAAAAACCATAGCCTTGACTAGATGGACCTTGGTTGGCAAAGTAATGTCCCTGTTTTTTAATATACTATCAAGGTTGGTCATAACTTTCCTTCTAAGAAGCAAGCGTCTTTTAATTTCATGGCTGCAATCAGATTCTGCAGTGATTTTGGAGCCCAAAAAAATAAAGTCTGACACTGTTTCCACTGTTTTTCCATCTATTTGCCATGAAGTGATGGGACCAGATGCCATGATCTTTGTTTTCTGAATGTTGAGCTTCAAGCCAAACTTTTCACTCTCCTCTTTCACTTTCATCAAGTTTATCTCCCCATAAAAGAACTCAACCTCAAGAAGGTGGGCTCAAGAAAAAAAAGAGTCATGCAAACTCATTTATGGTGATGGAAATATCCATGGTTGCCTAGGGCGGAATGGAATGGTAAACGACTGTAAAGAGGATGAGTTATCTTCTGCAGAGTGGTTGGATTTGCCCTCAACTTTGATTGTGGTGGTGTCTACATGGATATTACATGGGTACAGTTTATTGTACCTACAATATATTCAATCAAGTTGACTCAAAAAGAAAATAAGTAATTAAGACAGAGATGTCATATTCTCGTGAAATAGAATATCATAGAGAAATATAGTGGGACACCTAAGAAGGAACCCAGTCCCAAATTAATTTCATAACATGGAAAATCTAAACACTGTTTAGTCTGTATTCTCAATCGGAGAATAAGCAAAGCCTAAATTACATTCTTGCCCAGATAAGGACAAGAAGTGTCCTGATAAAGTGAGGGTAATTATCACCATAATTACATGAGAAACTAACTCTGGACTTATTACTCTGTTTGGGGTCAATTAAAAAAAAATTCGTTAAAAATAAAGTCCCTAATTTTCTAGGGAATTATTGAGTGGTACAACTTTTGTCTTAGTTTAAGATTTCCCAAAGTTCTTGGGACCATCACCTTAATTTTTGTTTATATATTTCTCAAAGACACAAATACCTCTTTATAATTCTGAGAATTATTGTTTACAAGACAGAGGTTGTGTTTATGAACAGAAGTTTAGGTTCCCCAAAACAATAAAGGCAGTTCAGTGGAGGGCATTTCTTCTCCACTGTCAGTCAATAATGGCTCACTAAACAGAATGGGGGGGCTTCCCTGGTCACTCAGAGGTTAAAGAGTCTGCCTCCAATGCGGGAGACCCGGGTTCAATCCCTGGGTCGGGAAGATTCCCTGGAGAAGGAAACGGTAACCCACTCCAGTATTCTTGCCTGGAGAATCCCATGGACGGAGAAGCCTGGTAGGCTACAGTCCACGGGTCGCAAAGAGTCGGACACGACTGAGCGACCGAACGGAATGGAACGGAAACAGAATGGGAGAAATAGAGGAATATAAGAGGTATGGCTTCAAGAGGTTGGTATTTTCATAGAGTAGATGATGAAGGGAGAATTGAAGCTGATAATAAATAGATGGCTACCAGGGAAAAACATATAAAATCTACTCATGTAAATTAGAGTTAAAGACACTGTCAGTTAACATAGAGAAAATTATTTTAGAAACCACCTTTCTAGTGAAATACAATAACTAGTTGATCAAAAAGTTTTAAGAATTTCAAATACATAAAAGAAATATAAATTTTAAAAATGAGCAGCAGTGCACCCGTGGGACACAGTAGTGGTGTGTGTGCAGGCACTTGGTGATGTTACATTTCTGCCTAATTGCAATGACCATGTTTCCAACAACACTGCCAGTTACAATTACTTGTCAATTATAATGACCACTTCAAGTTCAGATGTCTTGTAATATAGGCCTGTGTTACAGTATTCTGATAATCTCCTTTAGCCCTACCATATTTTGTAACATCTGTCTATCTTTTCAGTTACTCTTCTATTCTACATATGAATAATTATTTATATTAAACTTTCTATGTTTAAACTACTCAGTGGCTGTATAACCTGGTTGAATCCAGATTTATAACTCCCATTTTTTCTTTAGAAAAATGGAGGTTGCAAGATTTTATTCAATAATATAAAACCCAGAAACTTTAAATAATAAATATGCTGCTGCTGCTGCTGCTGCTGCTAAGTCACTTCAGTCGTATCCGACTCTGTGTGACCCCATAGACGGAAGCCCACCGGGCTCCCCCATCCCTGGGATTCTCCAGGCAAGAACACTGGAGTGGGTTGCCATTTCCTTCTCCAATGTGTGAAAGTGAAAAGTGAAAGTGAAGTCGCTCAGTCGTGTCCGACCCTTAGCGACCCCACGGACTGCAGCCCACCAGGCTCCTCCATCCATGGGATTTTCCAGGCAAGAGTACTGGAGTGGCTTGCCATTGCCTTCTCCGATAAATATGCTAATGAATAATAAAAAAAATAGGTTGGTATTACAAGAAATTCTAAATTATAAAACAATTACAAATCACAAATATAAATTATAAATAATTGTTCCACTTCAAGAAGATTTTGTACTGTAAAAAACTGGTATAGACCAAAAATATGCTTTAAGTATATATCTCCACAGTCCATTTAAAATGTTATTTGATTTAAATTGTTTAGGGAAAACTTCAGGAATATCTTGAGTATAAAGTAATTGGATTATAAACAGGTATTAATTTTAATGTACCATCCAAGAATACATAACATACTTTCATTTAAAAAAAATCAGCAGACATCATGTAATTGCTCTAATTTTGATCTCTGTGATGCTCCTAATAAGGCAAGCAATAGGAAATGCAGATTGTCCCATTTTTGGATGGGAAGTTGAGTGCTGAGAGCGTAAGTGATTTTCCTGGAGTAACTCACCAAATTAGAAGAGATGGCCGAATAGCTGATTTGCAAATGTAGTACTGTTTAGGGAGACAAATGCTTCTTCCTTCTGTAGTTATATTTGGAAAATACCATATTCTGAATCATCTTTCATTCTTTTCAAAGAGCTTCTCATATATTATACCTTCATTCATTTGTTCACTCATTAAAGAAACATTCATTAAAAATCTACTAAATGCCAGCCTCCAAATGAGTAACACAGGACTTCTATCTTAATGAGTGTTAGATTTTAGTTGGGGTAAATAACACTTTAAACACCAGATAGTAGAGTCCAATTATATAGGTAAGTATAAGGTATTAAGATGGGCTTCCCAGGTGGCTCCATGATAAAGAATCTGATTGCCAATGCAGGAGACTCAGGTTCAATTCCTGAGTCAGGAAGATCCCCTGGAGAAGGAAATGACAACCCATTCCAGTATTTTTGCCTGGGAAATCCCATGAACAGAGGATCCTGGCAGGCTACAGTCCATAGGGTCACAAAAGAGTTGGGCATGACTTAGTGACTAGACAACAACAAACAACAAGGTATTAAGAAAAAACCAAGGAGACTTAGTTAAGCCAGCTTCTTGTGGCCAAGAGAAATTAAAGAATTCTTGAAAAACATGACATCTGAGCTGAGTTTCAAAGACCTTATGAAAGTTAGCCAGGAGAATGAAAAAGTGGTAGGAGAAGGGATGGGGTGATGGTAATACGATGTATGTGCTCAGTTGAATCCGACTCTTTGCCATCCCCTGGACTGTAGCCCTCTAGGCTCCTCTGTCCATGAGATTTTCCACCCAAGAATACTGGAAAGGATTGCTATTTCCTTCTGCAGGGGATATTCCAGACCTAGGGATCAAACCTATGTCTCCTACACTGGAGGCAGATTCTTTACCACTGAGCCACCTATGAAGTCCCAGATAAAGAAGATAAAACTTACCAAATCCTAACATTTTAAAGGAACTGAGAATAGAGTACTTGCATTTGAATAATGAAAAGGAAAGATTTGGGGGTGTGAAGCAACATACACAAGTTCTGTTAGTTGATAGCAGTTAGTTGACTTTGCTTCTACTGAGCTCTTTTTTCACTGTTTCCCATTTCCAATTCATGTGAAAACAGTAATTAAATGTTGGCTACTTTGTAAAAACATGGTTTGTATTGGTCATTTTTCACCTTTAAAAAATAAAAATAATATATAAGAATAATATTTTTTTAATTCTATATTTATTCACAAGTTCTGTGAACTTTGCTATCATCTAGCTTTTCTGAAATTAGAGAATAATTACTTGATGATACTGTGATAGCTTTTGCCATACATCAACATAAGCTGACCATAGGTATGCATATGTCCTTTCCCTCTTAATCTTCCATCCCATTTCCCTCCCCACCCAATTCCTCGAGGTTGTCACAGAGCACTGGTTAGGGGTTCCCTGTGTCATATATCTACACATCAAACTCTCACTGGCTATCTGTTTTACATATGGTATTGTATAAGTTTCAATGCTAAGTAACAACGATTTTTGAAAAGATTACTTTCTAGTTGAGACCATCACCATCCATATCATTAGCATATCTCTTTTTTTTTTTTATATGGTTTCTACACATTATTTCAAAATAAACAAGGGATTCGATCCTATCTATTTCAAAACAACCCAGGGATTAGATCCCGTCTCCATAACGCAAATTGGGGGCATAAGGTTGGAAGAAAGAAGGATAAGAGAAGAAAAGTAACTTAACGAAAATCACATGGTAAGTGACAGAGTGCACCCTCAAATGTAACTTTTCTGAATTCCCAATTCAAGATCCTTCCACTCTCAGTTATCTCTGAGAAGCATGCAAAGGAGGACTTCTAGTATTTTTGCCTTAATATGTCACTGCAATTTTTTACTATTGATGTAATACATGCCCATCATTCCTTACCTTAAATATCAGAAGTATTATTACTACAGGTGAGAGAAGGAGTTACATAGTATAAAGAGGTCAAATACTTAAAACTTTCAAATAGACGCCACCAAAGCTCATGTTATGTAGCCACATATTCATAATGTCACAGTTAAAACATACAAGATTAAATCTATTTCTGATGTCAGAAAATAATAGCTTTTATCCACTCATTCCACATGCACCCTTTTTAAGACACAGGGGGAAAAAATCTTTGCCTTATTTAAGTACCATAAATTCAGAGAATGAAATAATTCACCATGTTATTTTTCAATCACTCAGCTAAATTCAAGTTCCCTTTGACACTGATGCTATTCCCAGTTCAACATTGCTTTCAACCCTCCCTTTCAATTAGCCGGGCTTCTGTTTGCTTACTTTGTCCATGGTTATAGCCTTCCCTCATGGACCTAAGATCACTGTTTTCCTTTCTCTTTATGCTCTGTGAGCATCAAGTATCATGGGGCATGCGTGTAATTGTCATTCAGTGTGAAAAAGCCAGCTGGAGGTATTACAATCATGTCAATACACCAGTCAGCAAGAAAACGTCCAAGCCAATTGTTTCTATTTAGATGTAATATTCCATGGATTGAAATTTGCTGCTCCTACAAACTTCTGAGTGATATTACCATGCTTTCATACTTTTATACAACCAACTAATAAAAATATGTGTGTGTATGCATGAATATAACAAATTTAAAACTATAAATATATATAATTGTACCAAAGAAAATAAAATTCATCATACAGAACATATGCAGAATCAGAAATTATTTAATTATCTGTACTATAAAAGATGAAATCTTAGGGCTCTGAGAGACTGAGAGAGGTTAAGTGGAGCAGATCAGCTCACTTGCTGAAAACTGAGGTGAAATTATTCAAAGACTTGCTATTTTTTCTCTATAGAAAATTCTCCAACCTTAGAACCTCTCTTGACTTCTACTTTGATATTAAGTATGGTGCCCCAAGTCCTTCCTGGGTACCAATATCTTGCTCAATAATCACTTAAGCTCCTTTCTGCTGCCCCCAAACAGTGGATCTTTTATTTTCTAGATCTCCTCTATGGGAGAGAATTATATATGGTAAGAAAAAATACTTTGCTAACCCTTGGGATGATCGTGGAAGAAGTAAAGCAGGCATTCTATAGTGACAATAGATAGCTGACAAGCTACCCTCTAAGAAGGTTTGAATCCAGTCAACAGCAGACTGAGCTGTGCTGAGAGAGCATGCAAATTTGGAGCAAAGACTGGATTGTGTCAGGATGTTAGAAAAGGATAGAGAATTGCCACAGCAACCTCCTTCTAACACCTTCCCCTACATAGCACAGTGCCTTTACCCTGGTTAAATGTGGAACAAAGGCACCAAGCTATAATTCTGCCAAACATGCCTACATGTCATAGTCCAGCTACCTGAAGGAATAGCAGGGAAATTGGATGATTTTGAATGAGGAATCCTCTTTGCCTAGCTCTGAACAAGGCATTTGATATGAATCAATAGTTTTCAATGAATTTTTAAGCTGAAAATTCTTGATTCAAATGAAAACTTACCATTAAAAAATTAAAAGTAACAGTAGCATACTCTGCGGAGAAGGCAATGGCAAGCCACTCCAGTACTCTTGCCTAGAAAAGCCCATGGATGGAGAAGCCTGGTAGGCTGCAGTCCGTGGGGTCGCTAAGGGTCGGACACGACTGAGCAACTTCACTTTCACTTTTCACTTTCACACATTGGAGAAGGAAATGGCAACCCACTCCAGTGTTCTTGCCTGGAGAATCCCAGGGACGGGGGAGCCTGGTCGGCTGCCGTCAGTGGGGTCACACAGAGTCAGACACGACTGAAGTGACTTAGCAGCAGCATACTCTGAGTGATTCTAGGTGAAAATGGGAGAGATCATAGTAAAAAGCTTCAAACACTGTGTGCTTCTTGGGGAATCACTCGTTCCTATCCTGGTGCTCTGGGAAGACAGGTTACAAACTACTAGACTACATGACCTCAAATCTTCTTTCAGTTCTGAAACGGTAGGAATCTCTTAAACCTTGCTGAAAGAATGAAGTGTTTAGTTTTAGAATGAGAGTTACATCAGTAAAATGGCAGATAGACAACTCTAAAATAGACTTTATCAGAGCTCCGGAAGACAGCCAAAGACTTATAGCAACTAAGTAGATGTTGAACCAAAAAAGCAAAAACAAAAGGCAACTTCAAGATGGTAGGAAAACTTTGTGATATTTTTTACTTGCTCATGCCCCAACCCCTCCCCAAGAATAGTTGTAATATCTAAGCAGCAACAGTTCGGATTTCCACCTGGTCCCTGTCTCAGGAGCGAGCAGAGTGGAGCTTTTTCATAAATGATTGTGTATGTTTGTTCTGACCAAGTGGGACCTGAAACACTAGTACCAGGTGCTCACCTCTGTTTCACCTAACTAGAAACTCAGGCCTTAAAGAACTGGTATTGATCAAAAATACTGCAAGTAAAGCTAAAACACCTCTGTTGCCTGGGGCAAAGGATTATAGTCACAACATACAACAGACCCGCTAAGGCTTGAGAGCAAGAGCTGGGGAGAATTTCTTCAGTAAGTTAGAACATCTCAAAGTAGGCATATATGCAGGGAAATATACAGAATCATGTGTATCCCCAGAACATGATACATGCTCAGAGAAGACCTGAGAATACATTAAGCTTTTTACCTCAGACTGATCCCTATGCTCAGTGAAAGCTTGACTACATTCTAGAGAGTGCCCTGGCTTAAAGTCAATCTGAAAATACTGGGAGAGGTATTTGTTCAGCACTGGCATTTAAGGGAAACTTCTGGCTGAACATAAACTAAGGTACATAGACTTCAGTGGCCACACACAACAAGGAATACAGTCTTTTCAAAAATAGTTTGGATAAGTCATTAAACAAATGCACTACTACAACATTTAGAAAACAAAAATCATCAAACTCTAGCAAAAAGGACTAAATTTGATTTCAAGATTGCAGGAGATGAGGGAGAAAAGGGGGCAGAAAAAAATACCTGAAGAAATACTGGCTGAAAAGTCCCAAATTTGGTGAAGAACATGAATCCATGAAGCTCAACAAATCCCAGGAGGATAAATTCAAAGACATACACTGAGACGCATTAGTAGCCCATGAAACAAGCCTCAATAAATTTTAAAACATTTAAATCATATGATATATATCATTTGATCACAATGAAGTTATAGTTTTGTAGGAGAACTGGGAAGTTTGCTAATATATGGAAAGTATACATTTAAGTAAGGCCTGGCATGCTGTGATTCATGGGGTCTCAAAGAGTCGGACACGACTGAGTGACTGAACTGAACTGAACTGACGTAATCACTGGATCAAAGAAGAAACCACAAAGCCTTCACTGCTGAGTTCTACCAAACATTTAAAGATATAACACCAATTCTTCTCAAATTTATGAAAAAAACAGAAGAGAATGGAACACTTCTTAAATCATCTACCAGTCCAGCAAAATCTGAATACAAAAGCCAGATAGAGACATTAAAAGCAATGAAAACTGTATCCTTTATGAATATAGATGCAAAAGCCCTCAGTGATATCACACCAAACCCAGAAGCATAATAATCATATATCATGACCTAATATGATTTATTCCAGAAATTCAAGCATGGTTAAACATGAGAAAATCAATCAATGTAACACACCACATTGATGAATAGGGGAAGAAAAACATAATCATTTCTATCAATCCAAAAAGGAATTTGACAGACTTGTAAATTGAAATCTATAAAACACTGCTGAAAGAAAAGGAAAAGCATCCTATGTTCATGGGTAGAAAGATAGTACTGTTAAGATGGCAGTACTACTCAAAGCAATCTACAGATTCAATGTGATTCTTCTCAAAATCGCAACAGACATGTTTTGTAAAAATGGAAAAGCGGATTACTCCAATTCATGTTGAAATGCAAAGGGCCCCAAATAGCAAAAACAATCTTAAAAAGAACGAAGTCAAAGGATTCAAATTTTCTGATTTCAAAACTTACTATAAAGCTATAGTAATCAAAGTAGTTTGATAGTGGCTTAAGGATAAGCATACACACCAATGGAATAGAAGTGAGAGTCCAGAAATAAACCCATACATCTAAGGATGCTTAAATTTGAGAAGGATGTCAACTCCACTCAGTAGGGAAAAGAAGTCTTCAACAATACTGTTGGCACAATTGAATTTCTACATGTAAAAGAAAGAAAATTGGACCCCTATCTCACAACACATACAAAAATTAACTTGAAATAAATTAATGTTCCAAATACTAGAGCTAAAAGCATAAACTCACAGTGGAAAACATGGGGTAAATTTTCATGACTTTTGATTTGGCAATGAATTCCTATCACACAAAAAGTAAGAGAAACAAAAGGAAAGATAAATCAGATTTCATTAAAATTAAAAAGTGTGCAGGAAAGGACAATATTAATAAGGTAAAAAGTGCAACAACAAAAAGACAAACAGTCCAATACAAAACTTGCAAAGAACGTGAATAGACACTTCTCTGAAGATGATATACAAGTACTGAATCATGGGAAAAATTCTCAGTATCATTAATCACTAGGGGAATCCAAATGTAAATGACAAATGAGATACCACTTCATACAGGTTAAATTAATTTATTAATTAAATTTTAAAACTCAGAAAACCACAAGTGTTGGCAAAGATGTGGAGAAGTTGGAATCTTCATATATTGCTGATGGAAATAAAAAATGGTGCAGCTGCTTATGAAAAGCAACTTGGTGGTTCTTCAAAAAGCTAAACATGAAATACGACCCAGCAATTCCACTCCTAAGTATTAATATATAGACCAAAAGAATTCAAAACGGGGACTGAGACAAATACTTATGTGTCAATGTTTATGGAAGCATTATATAATAACCCAAAATATTCATCCATGGGTTAAAAATGTGATATATCAGTATCCTCAGGGAATGGATTTCAGGACCCTCTATGGATAGCAAAACCCACTGATGCTCAAGTTCCTTACATAAAATGAAGTACTATTTGCACATAACTTATGTACAACCTCCTGTATTCTTTAAATCATCTCTAGATTACTTATAATACCTAATACAATGTGAACGCTATGTAAATAGTTATTTGTTGTTGTTTGGTCACAGTCGTGTCTGAAATTTTTGCAACCCCATGGATCCCATAGCCCTCCAGGCTCCTCTGTTTATGGAATTCTACAGGCAAGAATACTGGAGTGGGTTGCCATTTCCTTCTCCAGGGGATTTTCCCAGCACAGGGATTGAATCTGCATCTCCTGTATTAGCAGGTGGATTCTTTACCACTGAGCCACCAGGGAATGCAACAAATTCAACTTTTTTTTGGAAATTTCTGGAATTTTTCCTTCTTTGTATTTTTGATCCATGGTTGGATACATCCAAGGATGTATAGCCCACAGATATGGAATGCCAACTGTATACTCAACAATGAAATATTAATACATTTAATCATAAAAGGAGTAAGTTCAAATACATGCTGCAACGTTATAAACTTTGAAAACATATTAAGTGAAATAAGCCAGAGACAGATAAATATTGTATAATTTCACTTATATTAAATATCTAAAATACACAATTCATAGGGATAGAACATACATTAGATGTTATAAGGGATGGAGCGGGGGTGGGAGGAATGGGGAGTTGTTGTTTAATGGTTATAGAGGTTCCATTTGGATTGAGGAAAAAACTGGAGATAGATAGTAAATGAACACACAACATTGTGAATGTAATTAATGCCAATAAATTGTATACTTCAAAAACAATTAAAATGGCAAATTTTACCAATAAAAAGATTTAATAGTGTTTCAGTTCAGTCCAATCGCTCAGTCAAGTCCGACTCTTTGCGACCCCATGAATCACAGCACGCCAGGCCTCCCTGTCCATCACCAACTCCCGGAGTTCACTCAAACTCATGTCCATCGAGTGGGTGATGCCATCCAGCCATCTCATTCTCTGCCATCCACTTCTCCTCATGCCCCCAATCCCTCCCAGCATCAGAATCTTTTCCAGTGAGTCAACTCGTCACATGAGGACCCTATATTTAATACAGTCTCTATTAATTTAATAGAGATTTAAGGAGGCCATTTACTATTCCTTAGTGCTTCACCTCGGAGAAGGCAATGGCAATCCACTCCAGTACTCTTGCCTAGAAAATCCCATGGATGGAGGAGCCTGGTAGGCTGCAGTCCGTGGTGTCGCTAAGGGTCGGACACGACTGAGCGACTTCACTTTCACTTTTCACTTTCACACATTGGAGAAGGAAATGGCAACCCACTCCAGTGATCTTGCCTGGAGAATCCCAGGGACGGGGGACCCTGGTGGGCTTCTGTCTATGGGGTCACACAGAGTCAGACACGACTGAAGTGACTCAGCAACAGCAGCAGCAGCACTTCACCTTTATTTCTGTTTTGTATCACTGGGTTAGTGGTGCCTTTTTAGCATGTCCACAAATCTAGCAAAGTTCTCATTAAACTAGCACAAGAAAATCTGTAGAAGAAGTATGTATGTATGCATGCATACTTATATATATAGTGTCTATACATACATTCATACATACATATGTGTATTTATATACACTACAGAATGGTGCACATATATAATGTATATATGTATGTACACTATATGTATAGTGTGTATATGTGTATATATATGCTTATATACATATATATATGTATGCATGCAGACATATATATATCCACTTCTTCCATAGATTTTCTTGTGCTAGCTTAAGGAGAACTTTGCTAGATTTTGCATATGTTATATACAGTGTGTGTGTGTATAAATGGCCTGCTCTTTCATATTCAGTTACAATTATTATCCATAAAGCAACATAGACATTAATAAAATGAATGTACAAATACTACATATAAATACTTAGGGCAAAGGATATACAACATTGTTGATAAAGCTTCTGATACAATTTTGCATGAGTTTTCTTGCTCTTTAACACATATGGTCTCTAATATTTCTATGATATTTTTCTTCCTTATTTACTTTATATATAGTGTTAACATGTTAAATATGACATGAAGACTATTTTGTGGCTTAGAAGCAATGTTTCAATGAATTCCATTAAGATTTTCTTCCCTGTATTATTTGCAGTCTACCACTGCTAAAATATCTCCTGCATTCTCTTGTCTTCTGAGGGCATCCCCTTTTCAGGGTTTCTCTGTGAGTTCAAACTTCAATCTCTGCCTACTCCAAGCTACTCTTGATTAACTTTGTTCTTTCTGAGTAAACACAGCAGCATAGAACAACCTCACTTTAAAAAAAAAACATTTTCCTGTAAAACCTAACATAAGCGAAATAATGTTTAATCTTTCAACACAATACCATCATCATCAGGAATCCATAACTGCTTTTATCATGGTCTACATACGCATAGTTATGTATAGGGTGTAGGAGAGAATCATCTGTATGTCATTGATTCAGGCTCCAAATGAAATCTGCCCTCCAAATATCCATGACATTCAGTGGATAGCTTCAGGGAGAGGCAGAAATTTCTGAAACAGAGTTGACAGTGGGAAAAGAAAGAAAGAGAAGGAGTGTAAGAGACGCTGGTGAGGAATATCCACAATATCTATCAATGTAAGAAATATGGAGGAAAGGAACTCAAAGCTCACAGAAACTGAAAGAAGTGAAAAAAGTCAACTGTTTCCCTCCAGTAAAGAATGGAGGAAAAGGGAGTTTGAGGTTCTAATGGGATAGAACCTTAAACAGGAATTTTCAAGTAGAACACGGAGATTCAAAAACGGAGAATTTCAGAAAAGAAGACAGAGCAAAGGACTCAAAGAAGCAGCAAATGACATGGAAGAGGACCAGTTTTAGAGGCAGCAGGACCTAAAGGACAGCATGGAAGGCAAGAGCAGAGTAAAGGGCAAAAACTATTCCATAAACATGAGGTGGGAGGAGTCACTTGCATGTGGCAGATAAGCGATTACGCAGAATTCTTAGGAAAGTTATTTCTTTGTAGTTATGGTATTGGGAGCAACGGCATGAAGGTGATGAAGTAGGCAGGGGTATCAACATATAGTCAGTTCCTTCCAAAAGGCTAATAATGAAAAGTAAAAGAGCTTCAGAAAAATGGCCTGTGGAGGTAACAAGGCAAAATGAGTTACTATTTTATTAATATTTTTTTAAGACTAAAGGTAGAAGTAAAACTTAGAGAAGTAAATCAAGTCATGGGAAGAAAAGGGCTAACGGATGGGGGCAAGGAAGTGGAGTAATAGAGAATGAATGAAATCCTGAATCTCTAGCAGAAGGCTGAATCTCTAACAAGGCTGAATTTCTAGCCTTGGGAAGAGGAAGACAACAACTAAAACAGAGACAGGAGAAATGAAAGCCCAAATAAAAGACTTCAACGGAGGAATCGCCCAGAACGGCTTCAACAGCCTCAATTCAACAGGCCCAGTTGATGAAAATGAAAAGAGTAGAGGTGGCTTCGAGGTTCAAAGGCAGAAAATAATCATTTGAAAGAGAGAGTCAGCAAGATAAGGAGTAAGCAAGAGACGAATAAAGGAACTATCAAAACAATAAACAAATGCCCTCTCAGAAGTAATGGAAATTCATGGGAAGACTAGATTTCATTAAAGCAGGCATTGAGAGATTCACATGTAGGATAAATGAAGGATGGGGTAGCATTCGCTTATGAGAAAAACAAGGTTCCTAGGGAAAAGGCAGAGGAGCAGAACAGGACAGGAAGCCAGGGAGCTGGGTAGAACTGTGGGCGTGGGATGAGATGGAGATGTTTTGTACCTGCTAGGAAAAGCTGTGGGTATCTTATTTAGCGGGTAGAATTTCATTAAAGATGTGGGATTCAGTCAAGGAAAGGCTATCTGGTTCATGATTGGCAAATGATACTTGCCACCTCTTCCCCTAGGCTCAGGAGAGGAATGTGTGGTGCTGAAAGGGACAGATTTTGTTTTCACTCCTGTTGGCTGCCGGCATGGGCCCAGCAAAAGCAGAGTCACGCAAGTGCAAACTTGCTGCTTTTTAAGCAACGACGAGCTGGCAGGGAAGAGATCCTCTCTTTATCATGTATTTATTTATTTATAATTTGTATACCATCCATATCCAAATGGATTTGAAGCAGTTTGCAATAAAAACACATGTACACATGTCACAAGATACTTAAAATAAAGGTCAGAGAGAGCCTATAAAAAAAAGGATCTTATAGCATGTTGCTCTGTAGGAAAAGTAGCTAGGAAGAGGAGACAGCCTGAGGACAAACAGGGCCATCTGAGGATAAATGTTTCCAGGGGACGCTCTTCCTTGCGGTTTTGTCTATGACAACCACTAGAGAAAACATTTTGTCAGGGAGTATGCCCAAAGCAAAGGTCCCAAGCCTAGGATGAGAAGAGCAGGGTCTGCTGCTCAGTGAGAAGACGCTGCCAAGTCAATGTGCATTGTTCCCACTGCCCTCAACCCAGGAGGAAACGCTGCTGTGGTGCGAATGGCTTTCCTGATAATCAGCAGAGGGGCCCAATCCACCACTGTCTCCAGGAGACTTATCACATAAGACTTTTGAATGCCAAGTCAATGAAGGCTAAAGGCAAAAGATCTAGACCCCAGGGCCTTGGAATCGGCTACATTTCAATGCTTGCTCTACACACAGCCACTTCTTCACATGCATTAAAACCTCACCAAGGCTGGTTTCCAGGTCAGCACAAAAGAACACTGAATACCATCCAAGAAGGCCTCACACTCTAAGAATCCTAATGGGCCAGCAATGCTGGTGACCACACACCGGGCAGGCACAATGGCCAAGTGGAAAGCAGAGGCCTGCCATCCAGTCCCAATGGGTGTCTGTAACCTCACCGTGCTCCCATAAACGCAGCTTTCTTTTGATACAGGACAGGGTGCTGCTCCAAGAAACTTCAGAGTGCACTTCTCTTCTCACACTCTCCCCCCTGCTAGTGTCCACCTGAAGCTGACCACAGCTAGAGCACTGGCTCACAGGCCATGCCAACTCAGCCGTGGCAAGTAAGTGCTAACAACTTGTCACCTTCTGTGCCACAGACACGCTCTCCATCATGGCTACGGCTGCTGTTGGGACTTTTTATAAAATGGGCACTGCAGATGGGTTAAGGCAGGGGTCCCCAGCCCCTTGGCCACAGACAATCACCCCACCTCAGTCCTGTGGTAAAACTGTCTTCTGCAAAACTGGTCCCTGGGGCAAAGAGGTTGGGGACCTCTGGATTAAGAGATCTTACTTAAGGGGTCTTGACTTTTTTACTAGTAATATCCACAAGGAAAATATGATTGTTAGCAAGAAGTAAGCAAATGAATAGAAGAATGCACAGAGTACTGACATCAGAAGAGATGAAATGTAAAGCCATACATCAGAAGATTTTGCTCAGGCAGTTCTATTCCTGTTTGATTGAAGAAAATGGCACTCTCTTTTGTGCTTGACACACTGAGTCTACCTGAGGGGTTAAAAGTGTTCTAGGTCAATGATACCTGTAGGAAATGCAAAAATCCAAGTGCTACTGGCATAGAGAAGAGCCAAGGTTTGGCCCATCCATGCTTTCCTTCCCTGTGACCTCTTCCCGGGACTGAAGAAATGAGTCAGATAGGAACTGGCAGAGAGTAGTTAGGCTGGACCAACCTCATCAACAATGTAGATCACATCTTGGCCAGCTCATGTCACTTTGCTGACAACTCTCAAGGCCAAAGAGTTGATAAGATGGGATCACAGTGTCTCCATTTAGAGGGGTAGTTTTCAAGCTTTCTGTGTCCAAGATTTATCATATTTCTCTAGCAGGTTGAGCATTATACTAATTCTTTGTTTACACAAGGAGATGAAAATAGACAGTAGAAGCTACCATCTCAAGTGTCTGGAAATCACCCACTCAAGCTATTTTATTCACCAAGGATGTGCCCTGCCCCCATTATCCTAGGCATCAGGTACTGACTTTCACTATATTTGCTACACTAATGGTTTCTCCTAGTATCCCCACCCACCCTAACCAATAGTTGAGTTCAAATACCCTGACATCTGTCCCCATAACGTTAGGCTTTTTCTCCACCAGCCTGAGAAAGGATTGCCTTCCTTCCATTCTGTGTCATGATCTACAGTAATAGGTTCAAGAGGTGGAAACCTGGTTCCAGCCTCCCCGATGCTTTGACTCACCCTCGTAAAAAGTTATTGGTGTCAGCCCTGGTCTAGCAATTGCCTCTCCCCCCACACCCCCTGGCTTCTATAATTTTACTTCCCCCTGCTGCACCATACAATAAACTCTAATGAGCTCTCACATTCCTTTGCCAAGCACCTACCACCACCATGTCAAACAAGGAGAGAAAAATAACTTCCTGCTGAAAATCCACATGGCCATGAAGTTCGAAGCAACTTAACCAACATACAGAAGCAGGTCACACTCTACAGAAATGGAAATGCATCAAGTACAGGGAAAAGAGAGAACACGATCTATGTTCAGGAACTGCGTCAGCTCCAGTCCATCAAAAGAGTAGGGGAGAGGAGAAAAAGAGGGGGAGAAAAGGAACCTGAGAATTTGAACTGAGTGTAACTTTTCAATATTTTGTCCTAGAATTTGTATTATATATTGCACTATGTAACAGGAATCCCAATACATATGACCTGCTCACATATTTATAGGTAATTTCAGCAGGAAATGAACCAACATTCCTTAGCCCCCTACTATGTGTTTTGCCTGATTATCTTACATTATCTAAGAGTAGAAATACAGGTTTAGAAACATTTCTCTCCACTCCCCACATATACATTTTCTGAATACTTCCATCAAATAGATATGTATACATACACATGTGTATATATCATCACAACCCTAAAGGCATACAGACACAATACAGGTTCAGGTTCCTTTTTTATGTTCTTGTGAACAGCTCATACACAGTTGATTTCAGTTTAGAAGACTCCAAGGGCCAAAATCACTGTGGATGCTGATTACAGCCATGAAATTAAAAGACACTTACTCCTAGGAAGGAAAGTTATGACCAACCTAGACAGCATATTAAAAAGCAGAGACATTACTTTGCCAACAAAGGTCCGTCTAGTCAAGGCTATGGTTTTTCCAGTGGTCATGCATGGATGTGAGAGTTGGACTATGAAGAAAGCTGATCGCCAAAGAATCGATGCTTTTGAACTGTGGTGTTGGAGAAGACTCTTGAGAGTCCCTTATACTGCAAGGAGATCCAACCTGTTCATTCTAAAGGAGATCAACCCTGGGTGTTCATTGGAGGGACTGATGCTAAAGCTGAAACTCCAATACTCTGGTCACCTCATGCGAAAAGTTGACTCACTGGAAAAGACTCTGATGCTGGGAAAGGTTGGGGGCGGGAGGAGAAGGGGATGACAGAGAGTGAGATGGCTGGATGGCATCACCAACTCGATGGACATGAGTTTGAGTGAACTCTGGGAGTTGGTGATGGACAGGGAGGCCTGGCGTGCTGTGATTCATGGGGTCACAAAGAGTCGGACACGACTGAGCGACTGAACTGAACTGAAGGGCCATAGGAGAGAGAGGTGATTAGCTCTGCTTCTGAAACTACGATATGACTGCTGTAATGACTGCCCCGCATAGGACTGTATGCTTTTTGCACAAAGAAGGAAGATATGACCAGGCAACTACCTAACCCAGAGCTCCCTGTGGAGGAGCTTCCTGGGCCATAATGACACTATGAGCACTTACCGCCTATCTCTTCTAGTGGCTACTAAAAAAAAAAAAAAAAAAAAAGAGCCCACACGTAAAAAAGGGAGAAGCACACATAAACACTAATATCAGTGAGAACAGGCTTGGACAGGGCTGATTTGCAGGGGAAAAATAGATGAGTCCCCAGGGACCTGTAAGGGTGCCAGGAAAGTTAAATTTGAAGATGAGACTGAATAATTACTGAAAAATCTTTTACAAAATACTGCTTTCTAAACTTTCACACACTTGATACTTTCTTCCTTGTGTATCTCCCTGTGGTAATAGCTGAAAAACTTAGAATATTCTTCAAGGTTTTCATATTTTCAAAGGGATAGCTGCAGACAGATCAAATTCAGGTAAGAATACTTCATAATCCCTGGACAAGGAAGGAATACATTTGAGTAGAATTAGCAATGCTGACCAGAGAAGGCAATGGCACCCCACTCCAGTACTCTTGCCTGGAAAATCCCATGGATGGAGGAGCCTGGTAGGCTACAGTCCATGGGGTCGCGAAGAGTCGGACACGACTGAGCGACTTCACTTTCACTTTTCACTTTCATGCGTTGGAGAAGGAAATGGCAACCCACTCCAGTGTTCTTGCCTGGAGAATCCCAGGGACGGGGGAGCCCGGTGGGCTGCCATCTAAGGGGTCGCACAGAGTCGGACACAACTGAAGCAACTTGGCCGCAGCAGCAGCAGCAGTGTTGACACTGAAGAGGAGAGGTAAACCAAGACTCTTATCTCATGGACCACTTAGTATGTGAGGAGTGGGCTCAGGAAGTAAAGAAACTTGTCTGTGGGGCACACAGCAACTAATTGGGAGAGCCAGAGCGTGAACATAATGCTGATCTCAATTGCAACACTGGCTGCATTAAACTTCACCCTTTAAGTTGGCCTCCTGGCCTGTAATATATGCTCTAATTAATCCTTGCTTCACCTGGCTACTAGGTTCATCACAGAAAATCACATTCCTCTAGACATCACCCATTTGATATTTTAATGGCTCACTGACCAGTTACCTACAGCTGAGATTCTCAAATGTTTCCCCCTGGCCCTATACATCTGGAGGGTGATGTTCATGCATGTGACACTGGATTTCTTGTGTTGACACAATGAGTCTTGTAGCTATAAGGCCACTTCCTTTCTTACCGGTAATTCAGTAATCGCACTGGTTTGCAAAAGAATGCAAGTGACACAGTTTACCCAAGTAATCAGTTACCTGCTTGGATAGGAGGAGAAGTCCCTTATATACATGGATGGATATATATATATCCTCTTCATCTGCTGAAGCCCATGCCTCAAGTACTTCTGGAAACTTCCAGAGTATCTCACAGTATCTGAGCTGTTCTTTGTGCTTCAGTTTTTCCAGCTACTCTATTAAGTATAGCACTTTCTCAGCTGCCCTTTACTAGTGAAGAGAGATGTGTCAAAGCATTCTCTCCATCTTGTGTGGCATTATATTAAAGGAAATTGATTCTGAATATTCACTGGATGGGTTGGTGCTGAAGCTCCAATACTTTGGCCACCTGATGCAAAGAGCCAACTCACTGGAAAAGACCCTGATACTGGGGAAATTGAGGGCAGGAGGAAAGGGGGCAGCAGAGGCTGACATAGTTGGATGGCATCACTGACTCAATGGGCATGAGTTTGAGCAAACTCTGAGAGACGGTGAAGGACAGGGAAGCCTAGTAAGCTGCCGTTCATGGGTCGCAAAGATTCGGACACAATTGAGCAACTGAACAATAAAGTCAATGTTCTTTGAGCCCCAGTATGTAATGTATAGGTATTTATAGCCTCTGTCATCTCACGGCCCAGATATGTATCGGGGCTGGATCAGGAGAAGAGTCCAGGAGAAGCCGTGAGACCACAGGCTCCTGTCTGATGAAGGCTTTGGCACAGTCTCTCTCTATGCTGGGTTTATTCACCCTCAGACTAATGGCTTTGAACCCATGCTGATGGATGTAGTGGATATGATAACTGCATGTCGCTCATTCTGTCCCCCTAATTGGCCAAGCTGGCCCAGTCATACCTAAACTGCAGCAGCAGACAGTAGGAGATTCATGATATGCTAAGAATCTTACCACACATGATTATAAAAGTAGCAGCTTTAATTTACATAAAACAAACGTAGGTCAACAAAATCTCTACTGTTATTTTCCCCAGAGTCAAATTACTGATATATCTCACAATGGATTAGGATAGGTCAGCATGTTACAGTACTAAGGTAAAAGTGGCTGGACCATAGCAAGATGGCAAAATCACCACTCAGTAATTTCCAAAGTGGACATGCCCAGCATTATTTTCCATTGCTTTTTTGTTTAGGGACTGATACTGCCTCCACCATGAAGCACTCCCTGATGACATCAGTCCAAACTCTTCATCAAGTAAACCTGAAAGTCTGAAGTGCTCCTTGAATACAGAGACTATATTAAATGGCAAGCAACATGTGTCATTTGGTTGATTGAAATGTTATGAAAAAATTTAGATGGGTATGCTGGTCCTTTGTTGTCAGAATCCAGAGTTGAATTCCATAATGCTGCATCTTATTTGTTAAATATCCTTTCTACGGTGAACAGCACAAACTAAAATTTCTCATAACCGTATTTGTGAAAAAAATACTATATTGAAGGAATTTGGACATTTTATACTTTCATGTGTCTATTTGCAGGTGCTTTCACAGGCTCTATTTTTTAAAAAATAAATATAGATCTTATAGTAAATATCATTTATATTTACAAAGTAAAAGTTGATGTAATAATCTCAGACTGTATAAAACTTATACATCTCTATCTGTTGATCTATTCATCTAAAGAGAAATCTTAACCTGTCCATGCTCTGCAGTGAACAGAAGTGGAATGTTCTATAAGGTAACCAGGTTGTAACCAGGAAGGCAAGTAGATTCTCTGTAATTCCCATTTTTATAGAAATTTATAATACCATATGAATCCTAGTGGTATAATAGCCACCACCTCCTCCTTATACCCTCATACTGGAGTTGCTTTTGTGTCTTTCTTTTGGGAGACTTAAATCTGAGGGTAGTAGTCACTATTTACAGTAAAAGGCTATTATAGCATTTTTCAAGGAACCAAAAAAAAAGTTATAAACAGGAGATGTAGTAAAAGCAAGAAACAGTATACCTTGGGGAACTTCTCAAGGGCTTTTAGAATTGACTAGCATCCTTGGGGGACAAAAAACTAGCAGTGGGATGAAAGTAATGAGATTTTCTTGTAACTTTTTGACTAAAAGAACAAAGGTAGTCAAACGGACTGTGATTTGCTCCAGGGGAATACATCATATCCATACGCATTGACTGAGTGTGACGTCACTGTGGATCCCAATGGTGCTGCTATGAATCCCACACTTCCTTGACTGATCTCCAGGAAGATGACACAACCTTGCCAAAGCTACTGCCCATCCTCAAGACTCTCCTGCCTCTGAATTAGCCATGTTTTTAACCATACACACTCTTTGGGATGAATTCTTTCAATTTTTTCTGTCGTCTAATCCATTTCTTTGAGTTCTTCAATTATCCATCAATATTTATTGAGAGTTTACTGTGAGCACAGCAGAGTGGAGACCTAAAATTTTTGTGACATATTAAGAGTTCATAACCAAGCTTGGGTGATCCTCTACTGTGAAAGTACTATTGTGGCTTAAAGGAAAAAGAGGGAGGGGTGAAAAGGGAGGAGAAAGCTGGGAAAGGGAAGGGAAAAGAGGGAGGCAAGAGGAGATTTGACTATCAGCCTTGGGAAGTCACTTAACCTGACTCCTTCACAGGGTGATCAGAGGATTCCTGGAGGAGGCAGACATGTTAGACTTATAAGAAGAGCACTGGAGTGCCCTTTGACCTTGATTGGCAGTTCAGCTCAAACAGCATTTCCCAAACTGGTCTGTAGTACATTTTGTGGGATTTATGAAGATGTGATCAAATGAGGGAAGCGAGAGGAGGGCCACAAATTAAGTAAGATTGGAAGAATCTGGATTCACCAGGATTTTTCTTTGAAGTCAGGAGCACATGTTCTTTTCACATGCTGATATTCTCTGTGTATCTGCAAGAAAGGGGTATAGGAAATAGTAATTGTATTTCCCAAATTTATTTAACGGAAAGAGTTTTTACTGAAGTCAGACACAAGACTAGTGTTAAAAAAGCCACAGCGTGGGAAATATTGCTAGAGCATATAAGTGACTTGCACCAGGACTGAAACGGTAGAAAAGTGATTCTCCCTGAGCCTCTCTTATAGTGCAAAGGAATAACTCTTGGATCAGGTGAGTCCAAGACTTCTCTAACATAATCTCTTCTCGGCCTCTTGCTGTGAAATTTACCTTCTAAAGTAGAATAGCCAAAACCCTGTTTCTGCTGACCAGTGACAGCATCAGTTACAGCAGGAAGAATAAGAATCTGACACAGAACATTTGGGGATCTTCAGAGAGCACTGCTTACTAGTTAACCTCTTGTGGGCAGGCAGGAGTTACTGCCTCTAGGTGTTAATATAGCTGGGGAAATATCTGTTTCCAGCAGGATCAGCATAAGAAGAAAATCCATTGCAGATTAGTTCTTTTAATTCAAGCTACTATCAGACTCAAATGCTGTACAGTTCCTGTGCTCCCTCCAAATTAAATGACTGGAGGCAATTTTTATTCTATTTAAAATTTTGTCTTTTCTACCAAATAGCACAGGACATCCCTCCCTGCTCCATTACTTGGACGGTGCCAGTTTTTGACTTTGATTTCCGAGTCAGCTTTTTAAGACATCGTGTTCATGCAAGTGGACTCAAGGCCTTCAGAAGTAGGTCAGGCATTTGCTGGAGGTCATTACAAGGCTACAAAATAGAGCATGCTTAATTCTGTTATTTCTGAAGACTTTTTTTTCTTCTTTCTCATGTGCATAGAAGACAATAAGTACTTAAATAAATTTTGGAACTATTCCTGAAAATTTCAGACTGTCAAAGATGCCTGTTACCTCCTTTCATCCCAGTCACCCAAGAGAGGTTTAAACAAAAGCACGTAAAAGGAATGAAGTGGGCTCGTCCACCCAAGACATGAGAAACTACATTACCTGTTGCATTTCTATTTTAAACTGTGATGCTTAAAACACTTCAGTAAAATCCTTGTGTGTGTGTGTGTGTTAGTCGCTCAGTCGTGTCTGACTCTTTGTGACCCCATGGACTGTAGCCTACCAGGCTCCCCTGTTCATGGAATTCTCCAGGCAAGAATACTGCAGTGGGGTGTCATTTCCTTCTCTAGGGGATCTTCCGATTCCAGGGATCAAAACCGGGTCTCCTGCACTGCTGGCAGTTCCTTTACCATCTGACCCATCAGGGAAGCCCAAGAAAATCCTTAGTACAGAGTTCCTAGGTAGGATGATTTAGTCACGAGTTCCACCTTTGCATTCTACATAGAGGTGGAGTGACTTAACTGAGATAATAGATTATGCAATGATATTCCAATAAACATTCAAGTGAGAATTCAGTAGGAGTTAGCAAGAGCATTAACTAACTAGACAGTGAGTAGACTCTGTAGTGGCCAGGTCCTGCCCTCTATGTTGAGGTACGCAATTCCCCAGCTGCTGGGGATGTGGTGAGTGACAGTTGGAAACCCCTTCCGAGAGTCCCTGGCTGAAAAGAGCCACCTCATCAAGTCCTGTCCCTGAAACACCCACATTCAATGCAAGTTCTAAGGAGTCTTCCCACTGAACCAACTGGAGACCACTCAGCAGGACCATCGCAGCTGCAGAGTGCTCCAAGAGATCAGATGAGGCCTTTATTGTCACCGCATTGTAGTCCTGCCACTCCTTTGGACCAGCCCTACTCCCTTCCCTCTTCTACATCTTGTTCTGAGAAACTGATTCCCCAATCAACTTCCTTCATGCTATCTCCACCTCAGAGCCTGCTTCACAGAGAACATCATCTAAAACAGAATTCAAAGTCCAAGGGTATCTCTTTGCTATCCCTAGTCCAGTGTTTCAGGTGTCCTGTAATACATGATTGCATGGGTTTGTGTGCATGTAATTTTGTTAGTTTCCTGACGGTAAAATCTGTGAAGGAGGACAGAGTATAGTGTAGACAGTTTAGATGTCAAGAAGAAATTCCTGGTCCAGAGTTATCAGTTCTCTCTTCCACCTCCCCAGAAGGCAACACAGAAATATAAACTTGATAGAAGAAATAGAAGATAATGTCTCATTATGGCAAATTTATTTTCAGTGAGTAAGAAGACATTTATCAAAATGAGCCTTGTCAACAATCAACTCTGGGCTGCAGCCGCTCATTAATGAAGGGGAAGAGAATTTTTAATCTGCTGGGGAATCTCTTATCAATTGATTTCATATGATTTACTGTGGGTTTTATTCACCAAGAATTATGAGCTGTTTCCGTGCCTGCAGAGACCCAATATTTTTATTGCGTGGCATTGTCCCCAACTCTGCCCCAGTCTGTCATGACATTAAAACACGTTCACAGATGCTGGCCGATATTGTTTCATTTTTATCTTGACATCATTACCCTGTCTCCATAAAATCAGACTAGCTCTGTCATTCCCAAAAAAGATATGAATTTGTCACATTAAAGTTATGGAAAAATTGGCATTACATTTTAAATATTATGAAAAGTTTCTGGGTGTGTTCGGCAGACCTAAGCACTGGAAGAGGTGGCAAGCAAAAGAGTTCAATACTGAGAATTCCAGGGACCATGACTTTGGCTTTCATGGATTCATTATATAAACCAATCAGGAGCTAGTTTAATCATTTTAGAATAGAGATAAACTTGATATAAGAACCAGGCAACTGAACAGAGCATTTCTTTCTGGTAGAAAAATTACTAAAGAAACTCAAACAAACATCTAAGGATGCTCCTGGATCCAGAATCCCAGTAAAGGCAGCTACATGTTCAGAAGGAACGATTTGCACATGACCCGAATAACTGACAAATAGCCCTCCTCCACAGAGGAAATATGTATTTCTACGTGATGTAGCAGGATCAGTGAAAGCTTTTTATAAGTGAAGACCTTCTTCCTTTGATGTTTTAATTATTTTATGCAACTAAAATTTGAATGCAATTTTATTTTAAAAAGCACATACAGTTATAGTTATGATTATTAATCAAAAATTCAGTATATAGAGTAATATCCTTGCTCCTGCACTCCAATCCCATTTCTCTCATTCAAAGTAACCATGTTTATCACCTTGGTATGTTTCCTTCAAGTTTTTCTCTATTTATATGCATGGGCTTAATTTGTGTCTTATTTTAGCGTAATCATACTATATAGACTGTTCTGCATTTGCTTATATATATATATATTTTTTTTAATAAAATTCTTTGTTGATTTTTCCATGTCTTGCGGTATCTCCTGGATAGTCTTTATGATAGTCATTTGTACGGTTTTACTTCGTTCTTATTCCAGGATTCATTATATTATTCATTTTGTTATTATTAAGAGTTTATCCTTTTAATCTGTTAATACAGTAAATTTAATTACTGTATTTCCAAACAACATATATCCTCAGTGTGTGTTAGTTGCTCAGTCGTGTCCAACTCTTTACGACCCCACAAACTGTAGCCCATCAGGCTCCTCTGTCCGTGGGATTCCCCAGGCAAGAACACTGGAGTGGGTTGCCATTACCACAATAAACACTAGCAAGTAGTGATGTACAATTTAAAGTATTACTGAATTTAATTTTTTTTTGCTTTATCATTTTATTTAGGATATTTACATCTATAGTAGAAACAATATTAGTCTATACTTTTTCTCATGTGTGCCATGCATATAAGCTTGGCAAAATCACTTTGGAAGATTTCCATCATTTTTAACACTCTAGAAAAATGTATAAAACATGAGAAATTATCTGTTTCTTAAATTTTTGGTAGAAGACATTCTAAAATTTTATGAGACTAATGATTTTATAGACCCAAATTTTGTTCACATTTTTGTTACTTTTAACATTATATGTCTGTTAAAATTTTCTAATTTAATTAATTTTATTGGGTCAGTTCTAAGAAAAATCTATTTCAAGTAAATTTCTAAATTTACAGAAATATTAACAGCCATACATTATTTCAGTCCCCACAATTTACCTCACATCTGTCAGTTTTTCCTATAGTAAATGAGACTATTTACTTGTTATAATTCTCAATTTCTAAGTAAAGAGTACTTTTCTATACTTCTTTAGGTCAATTTCTAATTTTATTTCTTTGTGGCCAGAGAATTTAGACTAGCTATTTCTATGATTTAGCATTTATTGAGATTTTTCTCTAGTCTAATACAACATTCAGAAAACTAAGATCATGGCATCCAGTCCCATAACTTCATGGCAAATAGATGGGGAAACCGTGGAAACAGTGGCTGATTTTACTTTTCTGGGCTCCAAAATCACTGCAGATGGTGATTGCAGCCATGAAATTAAAACACGCTGCCTCTTTGGAAGGAAAGTAATGACCAACCTA
Source organism: Moschus berezovskii (assembly GCF_049115385.1). Lineage (NCBI taxonomy): Eukaryota > Metazoa > Chordata > Mammalia > Artiodactyla > Moschidae > Moschus > Moschus berezovskii. Next base: position 65,093,283 of record NC_142470.1, on the reverse strand, counting down.
GACAGTATATTAAAAAGCAGAGACATTACTTTGCCAACAAAGGTCCAGCTAGTCAAGGCTATGGTTTTTCCAGTAGTCATGTATGGATGTGAGAGTTGGACTGTGAAGAAAGCTAGCGCCAAAGAATTGATGCTTTTGAATTGTGGTGTTGAGGAAGACTCTTGCGAGTCCCTTGGACTGCAAGGAGATCCACCAGTCCATCCTAAAGGAGATCAGTCCTGAGTGTTCATTGGAAGGACTGATGTTGAAGCTGAAACTCCAATAGTTTGGCCACCTGATACAAAGAGCTGACTCATTGGAAAAGACCCTGATGCTGGGAAAGATTGAAGGCAGGAGGAGAAGTGGACACCAGAGGATGAGATGGTTGGATGACTTCACCGACTCAATGGACATGGGTTGGAGTGGACTCTGTGAGTTGGTGATGGACAGGGAGGCCTGGTGTGTTGTGGTTCATGGGGTTGCAAAGAGTCAGACATGACTGAGCAACTGAACTGAACACGTTATTAAATTTTTAAATGTTTCACTGAATCTGAAAAAAGCATACATTTTCTATTTATTAGGTGTTATCATTCATATCCAGTACACTTATACCCAACATGAAAATAATTTTACATCTATATGGAGATATAAAACCAAACCTTTTTATTATATTATTTAAATCCCATAACTTCACTTAACTTTTGCCCACTTTTTTCTTTTTATAGAGAGATATGTTAAATTTTTTTATCTCTATTTACAGATTTCCACTTTCTCCTTGCTTGGTAAAAAGTTTTTCTTTATGTATATTTCAAAGGTATATTTTCAGATGCACAAAAATTCATGATTATTGGATATCCTTGCTGAATGAATATATGATAGTCTTCTTTGTTGGATCTAAAGCATATATTTTTAATTTAATTGTTCTTATATTAATATTGAAATGGTTTAATATTGAAATGTTTTCCTTTATAATTGACATCTCCTGGTATTTTTTTTCAATCCTTTTTTATTCTCTTATATGGTTTTGATATATCTATTTTATATAACTTCTAGCTGATCATTGGAGAAGGCAATGGCAACCCACTCCAGTACTCCTGCCTGGAAAATCCCATGGATGGAGGAGCCTGGTAGGCTGCAGTCCATGGGGTCGTAAAGATTCAGACACGACTGAGCGACTGCACTTTCACTTTTTACTTTCATGCATTGGAGAAGGAAATGGCAACCCACTTCAGTGTTCTTGCCTGGAGAATCCCAGGGATGGGGGAGCCTGGTGGGCTGCTGTCTATGGGGTTGCACAGAGTCGGACACGACTGAAGCGACTTAGCAGCAGCAGCAGCTGATCATTTTTATTAGAAAATTAGAAAGCAATTTTATTTTAAAAGGTAAATGTAACCCATTCAAATATAATGTACTTATTGATATTTTGAGATATACCCCTTTCATTGCATTTATACTTTAATGAGCCATATATTCTTGTTTTCCTTAGGTTTTTTTTTCTTTTGTCTTTTGTTGAAATGATAACATTTTCTTGCTCCATTTTTCCTTTATGCTAATGCTTTCAAAGTTCTAAACCCTTTTCCTAATGGTCAGCAGTGGCCACAGGACTGGAAAAGGTCAGTTTTCATTCCAATCCTGAAAAAAGGCAATGCCAAAGAATGTTCAAACAACTGCACAATTGCGCTCATCTCACATACTAGCAAAGTAATGCTCAAAATTCTCCAAGCCAGGCTTCAACAGTATGTGAACTGTGAACTTCTAGATGTTCAAGAAGGATTTAGAAAAGGCAGAAGAGTCAGAGATGAAATGGCCAATGTCTCTCGGGTCATCAAAAAAGCAAGAGAGTTCCAGAAAAACATCTACTTCTGCTTTATTGACTACGTGAAAGCCTCTGACTGTGTGGATCACAAACTGTGGAAGATTCTTAAAGAGACTGGGAATACCAGGTCACCTTACCTGCCTCCTGAGAAATCTGTATGCAGGTCAAGAAGTGACAGCTAGAACCGGACATGGAACAACACACTGGTTCCAAGTTGGGAAAGGAGTACATCAAGGCTGTATATTGTCACCCTGATATTTAACTTATTTGCAGAGTACATCATGTGAAGTGCTGGGCTGGATGAAGCACAAGCTGGAATCAAATTGCCGGGAGAAATATCAATAACCTCAGATACACAGATGACACCACCTTTACAGCAGAAAGCAAACAAGAACTAACTTAAGAGCCTCTTGATGAAGTGAAAGAGGAGAATGAAAAATATGGCTTAAAACTCAACATTCAGAAAACAAAGATTATGGCATCCGGTCCCATCATTTCATGCAAATAGATGGGGAAACAATGGAAACAGTGAGAGACTTTATTTTTGGGGGCTCCAAAATCACTGCAGATGGTGATTGCAGCCATGAAATTAAAAGATGCTTGCTCCTTGGAAGAAAAGTTATGACCAACCTAGACAGCATATTAAAAAGCAGAGACATTACTTTGCCAACAAAGGTCTATCTAGTCAAAGCTATGGTTTTTCCAGTAGTCATGTATGAATGTGAGAGTTGGACTATAAAGAAAGCTGAGTGCTAAAGTTTTGACACTTGAAACGTGGTGTTGAAGAGTCTTGAGAGTCCCTTGGACTGCAAGGAGATCCAACCAGTCAATCCTAAAGGAAATCAGTCCTGAATATTCATTGAAAGGACTGATGCTGAAGCTGAAACTCCAATACTTTGGCCATCTGATGTGAAGAACTGACTCATTTGAGAAGAACCTGATTCTGCAAAAGAATGAAGGCAGGAGGAGAAGGGAACGACAGAGAATGAGATGGCTGGATGGCATCACTGACTCAGTGGACATGAGTTTGAGCAAGCTCCAGGAGTTGGTGATGGACAGGGAAGCCTGGCATGCTGCAGTCCATGGGGTCACAAAGAGTCGGACATGACTGAGAGACTGAACTGAACCACCAAACACTTAAGCCACATTTTTAAATATAAAGTTTTCTATCAATATGTAGATTTTATCACAATTAATCTCTTTCCACACACCAAAACAAAAATTTCTTATCAGAATTTTATTTTTTTCATTATCAGAAACTGCCAGTTCCTCACTCACTACTTCACCAGCAGCATACTGGGATCTTATCCCATTTAGTATATGTATCAACAACTACTTCCATGTGTGCCGATTTATTTTCCAAATATCTAAATATTTAGAAAATATATATTTTCCAAACACAGACTGAAGAGTCTATATTTCACTGTCCTGCTTGAATGTTGGTTTAACTCTATACACTTAAGACACTGTTCCATTGTCCTCTATTAGCATGGCAAGTAATGAATCTGATGCCAATCTGCTTCTCATCCCTTTATGTATGACTTTCTTCTTGTCCTCTGCCTCCACCCCAGAAGACTCTAGAATTTTTATATCTATAATCTTGTAATTTTAAGAATATGTTTCAGTAGGTTTTGACTCATCAATTCTGCTTGGTACTTTCAAAATGAAACTTCATTTTGAAAATGAATCTTTTCAAAATGAAAACATATTCTTCAGCTCAGAAATTTAAAAAGATTCTCTCTATTTGTCCTGCTATCTCCACTATTATTTATGTATTGAGCTTCTTGGATTTATTCTCTATTATTCTTACTTTTCTCTCATGTTTTCCATCTCTTCATCTTTTATTTTTTTGCTTCTCGTCTGAGAGATACATGCAGATTTCTCATCCAGATCATGAATTCAAGTGATCCCAATCAATTATTTAGCTTCTCCTTTATAATTTCTAAAATTATACTTTTAATTTTCAAGAGGCATTTCTCATTCTCTGTTAATTTTTCATAGCAGCCTGACTTTATGTATTATGGATGCATTGCCTTCTTAAATCATTCTAAACATGTTAATTTGTATATTTAACCTTCTCTTCTATCCCTGCACTCTTAATGTTCCCCCGGAGATCAGTTGTTTTGATTTTTCCTTTGTAGTTATTCACTTAATTTTGTAAAATATATATATAGATATATAATCTGCAAATCCTGATTTTCCATATGTAATTGTGAATGAAGGACCATACTGACTCACATAAGTAGGTAACATTGGTTTATTTTGTGTTGTATAGGCTTTTAACCTCAATAATCCTCTGCTTTATATATAAATCCTCTCCTTTACCAAGTAGAGCTTGACATGGGCTTGAGTACACGAGCATGGACATGGAGGAAGCTGAACTCTCATTTTGGTACAAGGAGACAATAACCTAACAACACCCAGACATGCCTACCTGCATGGTATTTTTCAAAGGGAGGTTTATAGAGCATCCAGTGAAGATCAGCTTTAGTGGTAAAAAGAATGCATCCTTCTGAGCTCTTCTCCTGAGTTCCTTCATCAGATCTCTGAGCTTAGGTCCTTGGGATCTGCATTAGTTACCAATATAGCAGTTTTGCCTGCTGCACAATAAAGTCTGAGAAGCACAATATTAACAATATTAAGAGGTGATCATGAGTGCTTATGGGCTTCCCAGATTGTGCTAGTGGTAAAGAACCTACCTGCCAATGCAGGAGACATGAGAAACAAGGATTTGATTCATGAGTTGGGAAGATCCCCTGGAGGAGGGCATGGCAACACACTCTAGTATTCTTGCCTGGATAATCCCATGGACAGAGGAGACTGGTAGACTACAGTCCATAGGGTTGAAAACAATCAGATATGACTAAAGTAGCTTAGCATGTACTTACATGAGTACTTATATGATTTTAAATAAATGCAAACCCAGATATTGAACCTAAGAGCAGTCATCAAGGTGACCCAGATTAATTTGAATATATGTATATTCATGGGTATATATATTCTTTTAGACTATAGAAAGAAAATCTTAAAATTAAAAAAATTCATTATAGAAAATTTACATGTAGATAATTTAATCCTTACAACACCCATGGAGCATTTTTAACCTTCCTTTTATAAATGAAAAAAACTGAGCCTGAGAATTATACTTCTTTAGGGTTAAGGAGACAGTAAATAATGGATATGGGAATCATATCTAGGACTCCTGACTCTGTGGTACTCTGATGGATTGAATAATGTCCCCCAAAGACACCCAGGTCCTTACACTTGGAACTTCTGAATGTTAACTTGTATGACAAAATGAATTGTCAGATGGAATTAAGGATCTTGAAATGAGGAGAGTATCATGGATTATCTTGGGGCGTCCCATGTGGAATCACAAATGTCTTTACAAGAGGGATGTAGACAGAGAACTGACTACAGAGAAGGCAGTAGTGTGGGGACTGAAATAAGAGGCTATTGCTGGTTTTGGAAATGAAGGAAGAGACCACAGCCAAGAAATGCAACTTCAGATACTGGAAAAACCAGGAAAGAGATTTCCCCCTAGAGCCTAGGAGGGAGCATGGCCCTCTTGACACCTTATATTGGCCAAATGAAACTGATCTGATTTCTGACCTCCAGAAATGCAAGAGAATGAACTTACGTTGTGTTTAGTCAGTTCAGTCGCTCAGTCGTGTCCGACTCTCCGTGACCCCATGAATCACAGCACGCCAGGTCTCCCTGTCCATCACCAACTCCTGGAGTTCACTCAAACTCATGTCCATTGAGTTGGTGATGTCATTCAGCCATCTCATCCTCTGTCGTCTCCTTCTCCTCCCGCCCCCAATCCCTCCCAGCATCAGAGTCTTTTCCAATGAGTCAACTCGTCGCATGAGGTGGCCAAAGTATTGGAGTTTCAGCTTTAGCATCAGTCCTTCCAATGAACACCCAGGACTGATCTCCTTTAGAACGGACTGGTTGGATCTCCTTGCAGTCCAAGGGACTCTCAAGTTACCACATTTGCAATAATTTGCTACTATAGGCCTAGGTAACTGAGGTAGCCCCTGGTTATGATGGTTCAAAATATTCCAGTTCTCTTCCCAAATCCATGATAAGATTGTATTTCTCTGTTTCACACAGAAGCTAGGAGTGACCATGAGACTTGCTCTGATCCATAAAATGTGAGCAGGAAAGATATATTAATTCTGAGTGGTCAATGCACAATTCATTACACTCTCTGTGGTCAAGACAGTGTTTCCTTCAGCCTCAGAGACTATGATGAGCAGACTCTCCTGGCAACCTATATTAAATACACAGGAGAAAGAAATCAACCTTGGTTGTATCAAGCCTCTGAGAGTGGGAATTGTTTTCCAGTGAAGCTTATCTTAAGCCTATCCTGATAATCGGAGATTATAAACTCTGTATTTGTTTCACAGAACCAAGACGCCACCTCCATGTGCATATATTTCCCCCGAACTCCCATCATATTCCTAATATGTTAAGGTAGTTTTTACCTGAATCTCCCACAATTCTGAGCAGACCATGGTGTGCCCTATGGAATTGTCAACTAAATGGTTAAGCAAAGTGAGAGTGTTAGTCACTCAGTTGTGTTCAACTCTTTGTGACCCTGTGGACTGTAGTTGGCTAGTCTCCTCTGTCTATGGAATTCTCCAGGCAAAAATACTAGAGTGGGTAGCCATCCCTTCTCCAGGGGATTTTCTCAACCCAAGTCTCCTACATTGTAGGCAGATTTAGGCATCCTAAAAACAAAACAAAACAAAACAAAAAAAAACTGAAAGGGAACTCCAACTTCCTCCTTATACCCCCACTTCCCACCATTCTCTTTTCACTAGAGGATGCTCTTGGTTTGCTTCCATCATAAAAATCCCTCTCTTTCTTCATACAATGGACTTTAGTTGAGACCAGTGTCTCCATGCTGACACAGAGGAAAGGGAGGCCCAAAGCAACCAGACCTCAGTATTAGAGTCACACTAACTATCCAGTTATAGATGGCGACACATGGGCTACTCCTTGGCCTTCACCCAAGGGATGAAGGTGGTTAACTGCTTGCTTCCCTTACTCAGAGTGGATCTGCTTTTCTCTTGGAGCATCCCTAAGAGGCTATCCTGGCACCCCCATCTCCTCCCTAACCCTCACCTCTTCCTCTGAGCATGGTAGTTTAAGATTTACAGTGATGGTTTTCTTCAGATAGATTAAAAAGATAATGTTCTGAAACTGAGAATTCTCAGCTAACCTGTATGGATAGTGCAACCCATATCTATAGTGATAGGTACCATATCCAAATTCACATCTCCAAAATGGACACAGGGATATTTTACACTTATATGGGGGCATCACCGACTCTGTAGACATGAGTTTGAGTGAACTCCGGGAGTTGGTGATGGACAGGGAGGCCTGGCATGCTGTGATTCATGGGGTCGCGGAGAGTCGGACACGACTGAGCGACTGAACTGAACTGAACTGTACTAGGCATGTGATGTGAAGACCTGTTCTCCAAAAGGAATATGAGACGGACTTAGGAAGGCATGTTTGTGTGTGTGTTAGTCACTCAGTCACGTCCAACCCTTTGCAACCCCATTAACTATAGCCCACCAGGTTCCTCTCTCCATGGAATTCTCCAGGAAAGAATACTGGAGTGGGTAGCCATTCTCTTTCCAAGGCTCTTCCTGACTCAGGGATCAAACCTGTGTCTTGTGCAATGCAGGCAGATTCTTAACCAACTGAGCCACCAGGGAAGCCCTTAGGAAGGTATGGATGTTGTCAAAAATAAGAAGCAATGTTTAGCAAATCCCTGCCTCAAAACCCTGCCTTTATTGGTGCAGAGATCTGCTAAAAGCTGTTATTTAAAATATCTGCAGATAGTTTGGATCTGTGAATAATTGCTATCTGCACATCTCAAATTCTTTACAGTTTTCTGTTAGACATATCTGCACAAGGCTATAAATAGTGAAGCAGTGTCGCTCACTGTATAATACAGTCTCTCTTGCTTTTACAACTCATCATGAACTTCTATGTAATTTATTTTTTATTGAAGAATTCCAATTAATGGCTTCCTGGTGATTTTAAAGCCTCAAATTATCAGTCTCTGAAAACAAAGCAGAGAACATAATTATCATAAACTGAGAATTTTTCATTTTGAAGCTTATCTGTTTGTGCTAAGTATCTTGTCTGTAAGTAATTAGTGCCTTTATTTTTTTTCAGTAAAAATAATGACCATTCTATGCTACACATCCAAATTTTGTTAACTGCTAGATGTACTGTATGTATTATATTTGAAAATGGACCACCTTGGACTAGTTTTAAAGTATTTCATCAAATGATAATAGCAACAACAAAATACATCTGTTTGTCAGAATAAATTATGTGCCATGTATTTAAAAAACCTATTATATCCTTTTGCTTTCTTTCTAAGAATAAAAGCCTCAGAAAAATATGTACTTGCCATTTATTACCAGGGCTGTATAACAAGAAAAGGCTCATTTTATCTTCCATTTATAATTCCTAACTGCTAATCAAATTGATCAGCCAATAGCTTGGTTGTAGAGGGTCTTTCATAGGACCATTTCAAAATGTTTTACTAGAGATAAAACAAAATTCAATGAAATTAAACCAATTTGAATGACAATGTGAGCCAAACATTCCTTTAAGTATTCTGAGAACTCAAGTTTCCCCTGGTTGTTGTGGTGGTTTTTTTTTTTTAAAGGAAGTTTCTATTGATGAAATAGGAATTGCCACACTTAAGAGAGACTTATCTGCTCAGGGAAAATACTGTCCAAGCATAGTTTTTCCTTTAGGCTAGGAAACTGACTTGATCTAATAATGTTCCTCTTAAAAAAAATATTTTCCCAAGTTAAAAAACCTGAAAAATATAGATATATTGTATTGCAGAGTGTCCATTATCCACCTTATACACAAAAATTATTCATTTTCCTGATTTTAATATTTTAGCAAGCCTATTCACTGAAAAAGAAACAAAATTTTTTTAAGGATTGAAATATATATACTTGTGTCTTATCTTTTGTATTCTGAATATTTCCTTATACCAAAAATAGTTTTTAACATATGACTTTAAATAACTATGTATTTTACAATCTTGCTGTATGTAAAACAATTTAACTGTTTCCTTGTGTTAGATATTTATGTCATTTCTAAACTCTTTTCTCTGATAAACAATAGTGCTATGAGTATGTCTGCATGTGATTTTTTGAATATGACTCTTATTATGATAAAATCTTGAAAGACTATTATCAAGTCATAGGTTTGAAAATTTTAAAGCTCTTTGCTCATATTAAAAATCTGCTGTGTGGAAAGGCTATGGTCTTTCCAGTGGTCATGTATGGATGTGAGAGTTGGACTGTGAAGAAAGCTCCTCACCAAAGAATTGATGCTTTTGAACTGTGGTGCTGGAGAAGACTCTTGAGAGTCCCTTGGACTGCAGGGAGATCCAACCAGTCCATTCTAAAGGTGATCAGTCCTGGGTGTTCATTGGAAGGACTGATGCTAAAGTTGAAACTCCAATACTTTGGCCACCTCATGCGATGAGTTGATTCACTGGAAAAGACTCTGATGCTGGGAAGGATTGGGGGCGGGAGGAGAAGGGGACGACAGAGAATGAGATGGCTGGATGGCATCACCGACTCGATGGACATGAGTTTGAGTGAACTCCAGGAGTTGGTGATGGACAGGGATGCCTGGCGTGCTGTGATCCATGGGGTCGCAGAGTCGGACATGACTGAGCGACTGAACTGACTGAACTGTGTGGAAAGACTGACAATTTATATCCCCACATCACTCAGTGAGCAAAGCCTTTGTGCCCACATTCATGACCATGATGAGCAATATAAGCCATCAAGATAAGGCTGACTTAACAAAAATGTGGCATCCTATTTTTTTATTAGCACATTTTTGATGGGTTGTAAGGTTCAATAAATTTAATGTAATTATATATACACACAGACATCTATATACATACACGCATATATATGCTGACTTATATTTACATTTACCATGTTATAAAGACTTTTTCTTATCCACTTACAGGAACTTTTTATACAGTAAGTATGCCTTTTGTCTTGCATAATTATTGAAAAGTTTTACCTCAGTATGTCATAGGTCTTCCAAATTTATTTATATTTGTTATTTTTGACATATATATTTTTAATCCTGTGATTGCTTTTATATTAACAAAATCTTTTCCCATTTAAAATATGCTAAATATCTACCTACATATTCTTTAATGACTTAATATTTCTAAGTTAATCTCTTTAAACTATTAATAATTTATTTTAGCATAAGGTCAGGGGTAATATTCTAATTTTATATTTCCCAATTGTAAAGTGATTTCCCTAACATCATTTATTAATCGACTATTTCCTTCTCTGGAGGTTTGTGATATTCTATGTATCACATCTACATTCTCATAGATTTGACTCTGGTTCATGGCTATCTATCTTCATGTTTCTATCAGCTATACTATTTTGATTATATTTAGTAGTTAGGTTTCACTATCAAACAGAATTCTTTACCCTTTATAAAATAATTGTGTATTTTTTACTATTTTAAATGAATTTTACAACTATGTTGTTAATTAAAATAATCTCCTTCTTGACACTGCGCTAATAAAAATAATTTGGGAAGACAGACATCTTTACAGTAATCAACTTTGCCATCCATGAATAAGTCAAATCTTTACATTAAGAGCTTAATGCCCCTCAGTAAAGTTTTATGCTTTAATTCATATAGTTTCCCCTTTGTACTGCCTTCTACAGAACTCCCAGTGTCTAGCAAATCCCTAGCCCAAAGAAATCACACAATAATTATTTTTCTCCTAAAGTAACTAATTTGCAAGTTCAAGCTTGTACTCTACCCTTTAAGAGCTCTGCAACCTGAAATGAGTGCCTGAACATCTCAAATTCTGTTTCCTCCACTGAAAATGGTGAAATAACTGTATCAACCTAACAAAATTATCATGAGAATTAATGGGATTAACTCATCAACTTAAAACAGCAACTTACATATCTTAAGCCCCAATAAATATTCATGAATACTATGGTTATCTGGGAAGTGTGTTAAGGGACGAATCAATAAATTGCAGCCAGAGATGGAAGCATAGGGAAAATGAGGAACTGATCATGAGTCTGAAGTTTTAAGGTTGGCTAAAATAGAAAATTTTAAAATAACAACTATTGATTGTGACAGAGAAGTATTTGCTTTTGGATCCTATAAGAACCGATGCAAGCCCCATACACCTAGGGGAGGGTTGCAATGTTGGGAAAGAGCTTGACGTGACCACACCCCAGGATGATCCCCAGGCCACAGAAAGCTTTTCCTATAACCATTAGCAGTAACAACCCCAAATCAAATGGAAGACACACTATAGAGAAGTATTTCTGGAAGAGGAGAATACATTAAACTCATCCTCAGCTCAAATATAGACCATATTTACTCTATAAATAAAGTGGAGAATTAAAGAAGTAATCCAAATAACTTATATTTTCTTCCAAAAACAGCACACCACTTGGCCTGCAATGATTTGAAGATATGTATTTAGATATTTGAGCTCAAGTGCTCTAGTTGGATAATAGTTTCCATTCTCCACTTCAGTGTTCACGTAGACCCAGCCATAGTGCCTTTAAAAAGCCAAGGACTAACTTTAGCCACTGGTCCTGCTTTCAATAAAGTCTTATTTTAATAGAAACACTGTGTCTGTCTTCCAAGTCCCCACCTTTTTTAGGCTGTCTGCCAGCTGAAGGCAAGAAGAGAATTCTAGCACATTGTCCCCAAATTCCAGGGAGATCACAAAAATAAACTGTCCCAGAATGTATTCCTTTTAAGAAAAATTGCTTATTCAAGGCTTGCTTTTCTTGTTTGCCTTCCTTCTTCCCTTTCCAAACACTTTTTCTTCTAACATCATGCTGTAAAGTTGCCATCTGTCTCAAACACACACATACACAAAAGGGAAATCCACTTACAATGAAAACTGGAAAGAAGAAAAATAAGTTGGTTATAAGTGGGTGTTCAGCAGCATATGACTTTTCCAACCCAGTGGCCAAATTCTGATTTATCTCCTAGTCAACTGTCTCCCAGCCTAGCTATCAAGACAAAAAGCAAATGAAAACCTATTTTTTAAAAATTTTTGCACAATGTCACCAAGGGAACACTTAATTTTTATGATCCTGTGACACAGGGATGGTCAGAAATTAAATTTTATAAACAAGAAAACTGGAAACCCAGAAAGGTAGAGCACTACTAAAGATCACAGGTGAGTTGAGAATTTCCAAGTGTGTTTGAGGATCCCCTGAATTAGAACCACCTGGGACGCTTATTCAAGTGCATCTTTTTACAGCATACATTAGACTGTATCATCCCACCGCTAACAGCCACTCAATAATTGCCCATTCAGTTAGAATGGAATCCGTATTCAGATTCCACACTCCATACCACAGACCCCAGGACATGTCCCCGTCCTCCCTCAGACCCCATGTCTACTCCTTGTCCACGCTCTTTTCTTGGCCATCATTCACCTGCATGGTGTCCCTGTGTCAGGTCTTTGTATAACTGTTCTCTCTACATGGAAGTTTCTTCCCTCACCTCTCCAAATGGCAGATTCTTCCTCCCTGTTGGAGCCCCTGAAAAGCCATCTCTTTCCATACTAGCAAATGTAGCCCCACATCACCGTGTATCTGTTATCTTCTTTTTATCTTGTTTAGAAATCTCTGAATTTAACATTCATTTGTGATGTGTTCAGTTACTTCTCCTCTTCCTCACACACATACTTACGTTTGACTCAAAGCTTCATGAAGGCAATAATCTATCTTATTCAGATAACAGAAAACAGTAAAAAGCAATTATTCAATAAAATGCAGCTCACTTGGCACCATGTCAGACCTACAGAGTCCCTATCTAGGAGCAGCAGCCTAGAAATCTGCATTTTAAATAGTTTTCTGCTGCTGCTGCTAAGTCACTTCAGTCGTGACCGACTCTGTGTTACCCCTTAGACAGAAGCCCACCAGGCTCCCCCGTCCCTGGGATTCTCCAGGCAAGAACACTGGAGTGGGTTGCCATTTCCTTCTCCAATGTGTGAAAGTGAAAAGTGAAAGTGAAGTCGCTCAGTCGTGTCCGACCCTTAGCGACCCCACGGACTGCAGCCTACCAGGCTCCTCCATCCATGGGATTTTCTAGTTAAGAGTACTGGAGTGGCGTGCCATTGCCTTCTCTGGCAAATAGTTTTCTAGATGATCCCGAAGCATGGTAATGTTTCACAGCCCAGAAAATTAATCCTTTAGCTAGAGCTTGGCAGATACCCTTGGACTGCAAGGAGACCCAACCAGTCCATTCTAAAGGAGATCAATCCTGAGTGTTCATTGGAAGGACTGATGCTAAAGCTGAAACTCCAATACTTTGGCCACCTCATGCGACGAGTTGACTCACTGGAAAAGAGTCTGATGCTGGGAGGGATTGGGGGCAGGAGAAGAAGGGGATGACAGAGAATGAGATGGCTGGATGGCATCACCGACTCGAAGGACATGAGTCTGAGTGAACTCCGGGAGTTGGTGATGGACAGGGAGGCCTGGAGTGCTGTGATTCATGGGTTTGCGGAGAGTCGGACATGACTGAGCGCCTGAACTGAACTGGCAGATACCCTTGACTCCTGGCAGTGTGCCCTCCTCTACATCAAGCTGCGTTTTTCAATGGTTAGTCCATTTCAAACAGCGACTTCAGCAGAATATTCAGAAAGTCATCGTGGTCTTTCACTTAGCTGAAAATATAGTGATACTCCTTATGGCAGAAAGTGAAGAGGAATTCAAAAGCCTCTTGATGAAAGTGAAAGAGGAGAGTGAAAAGGTTGGCTTGAAGCTCAACATTCAGAAAACAAAGATCATGGCATCTGGTCCCATCACTTCATGGCAAATAGATGGAAAAACAGTGGAAACAGTGTCAGACTTTATTTTTTTGGGCTCCAAAATCACTGCAGATGCTGATTGCAGCCATGAAATTAAAAGACGCTTACTCCTTGGAAGGAAAGTTATGACCAACTTGATAGTATATTGAAAAGCAGAGACATTACTTTGCCAACCAAGGTCAGTCTAGTCAAGGCTATGGTTTTTCCCGTGGTCATGTATGGATGTGAGAGTTGGACTGTGAAGAAAGCTGATCGCCGAAGAATTGATGCTTTTGAACTGTGGTGTTGGAGAAGACTCTTGAGAGTCCCTGGTACCGCCAGGAGATCCAACCAGTCCATTCTAAGGGAGATCAATCCTGGATGTTCATTGGAAGGATTGATGCTGAGGCTGAAGCTGCAATACTTTGGCCACCTCATGCGATGAGTTGACTCACTGGAAAAGACTCTGATGCTGGGAAGGGTTGGGGGCGGGAGGAGAAGGGGACGACCGAGAGTGAGATGGCTGGATGGCATCACCAACTCTGTGGACATGAGTTTGAGTGAACTCCGGGATTGGTGATGGACAGGGAGGCCTGGCGTGCTGTGATTCATGGGGTCACGGAGAGTCGGACACGACTGAGCGACTGAACTGAACTGAAACTGCTTTTCTAAAATTCAGTATTTCTGTCTCCGGTTTAGGCTTAGGCTTTGAAGGGAAGCCTCAGAACTACTTGTGCAGATTGAGGGAGAGAATATTCTACAAGAATCTACGTTCTATAAAAATCTATGACTCAGTGATGTTTGTGGCAATTTTGACAATTTTATTAATTTCTAAGGGTCTCATTTTCCCTATCTGTAAAGTGAGCACGTTGCATTAAGTTTACTTCTATAGTCCCTTTGTGCTCAGATTTTTTGTGATGCCAGGTCATTCCAATTAACATGAAAGAGCCCTTGCAGTTGTACTTAGAATTATTAAAGGACTCTGAACAGCCCAGCATTCACGTCATGTGGCCCAGGCCAACTACAGTCACAAACAAACTCCTGCCTAATGCTTAGCATCTTCTCTTGTGTCAGAAAGACAAGAAAATGCCCCATTCACATTTAAACATGCATCTGTGCTCAGTTCATCTGATTCTACTTAGAAGGGATATTTTGGTTGGGCACCTGGTAGGATGCACAATTGTTCTGTTTGTTAGACAGTCTTAGACTGTTTGTTAGACATCTGCCAATGATTCAAAGAAAAAGTCCCTCCATCACGCATCTTACACACACACACACATTTTGGGAAAACCTACTAAAAGGAATTACCAATTATTCTTTTAAGAGGCTCTAAAACCAGAGAGACACAGTACCTGTTTTAACATAAAAGTAGAGTAGAACAATAAAATCATCCTGATGTTTGTTAAGGAAAGAGGAAGAGGGCTGTCTCTCTTTGCCAGAATGGGCACTAGGCAGTCTCTGATACTCACTGCCAGGCAATTCTTTAAAACTGGAGCCAGTTGGTATGCAGTAGATGGAGGGGTCTTTGGGCCAAAGTGAGAAGGTGGCAGGGTGCTAATGGCAGCAGGCAGGAGAGGAAACTGCTGAGTGAGTAAATGTATGCCTGGGCTATCACAGCCAGAAAGCAGGTAGGAGATATCATTTTGATCATGTATGCCAAGGGGAAGACTTTGGGGAAAACAGAGGAGCAAAATTCACAATGAGATAGAATTTTTCTTAACCAAACTTTTAGAACTTTTGTTCTCCATCTTGGTTGAGATTCCGTTTTAGGGTTCAAAACCAACAACACATTCTACCCTACCTAAGATCCATCCACTTTAGAAGGAAAACATATCACCTGATGCATTACAAATCTACTCACCTCTCAGTGTGACTTTGTATTTAAATTAGTTTAGATGATTTATAGGTATGAACACAAACATAAGATGCATGAGGTATGAAAACAGACACACCACCTGACTTCTTAAGCCTCACATGCAAATCAGTCTCTTTAAGTCTCACTTCTTATGTAAATGATGACCAATGGAACTATCAAGTGCCTCATATAGGCGCTTCTGCTGTCTTTTGATGCCTGAGGATCTGGGCGGGGGAAAAAGAGAGGAGGACTTGCCTTAAATTTGATGAGGCCACACCAACTAATGAGGACCAGCAGGCCTTATTTGTTCAATAAACAAGCAATGGAGCGGAAGCCAACCTGGACCTCACCTTCCCCAACCTGCAAATGTGTTCTCCTTCATAAAACATTACCCAGTTGTTGACAGTTAACCACAGCCTAGATAGAGGTTTTCATTAAGTCTTTGTGTACTTTTCAATTTCAACTCACATTGTAGATAGATGTGATCAAGAGCCCGTAAATGCTACTTAAAAGGCTGACAGCATCCTCCAACAGTGCAAACTGTTATCCAAGGAAAAATGACTACTAAAGATTTGAAAGAGAATTATTGTGCCAGTCGGCTAGCAGAATTTTTGTAACTTGCATCAGCTAAGACAAGGAAACCCACTTCTCATTACCAGAAAGTAGGTCTCCCCTATCAGTCCCACAGGGTAAACTACTGATGCTTATAATGTGAAAGTTAAAGACTACACAAAAATCTCGTAATTTCTTTTCAGGCTATTTTTAGACAAAGCCTTTAAAGGAATTGCCCCACAAACTTGCCCTCACTAACCCACAGGTCCTCTTAAAAACATCTTCAGGTTGAGAGAGGAACATCCAAAGAGCCAGACGGCTCTAATTTTGACAGTTGCTCTCCATGATGCAGCAATGCCAAGGGTTGGGGGTGGGTGGCGGTGAGAAAAGATGGGTAGTAAATAGATCCAGAATTTTCTAGGAAGACAGTCTAAACAAGGCTCTAGGAAAAGTCACTGAAAATGTCAGCCCAGCCAACAGAGGAAAGGTTCAGAGGGCAGCAAAGGCATGGCATATACTTTTTCATCTATTCAATCTGACCCTGGGCCCAGTGCCATAATCTTTTTTAAGGTTAGTGGTGGGAAGGCTGCCACCTGAATGTTTGCAGAGGTCTCCTAACATCCTCTGCCGAGGAACTTTAAACCTCAGGTACTATTTCAGAGGAAATGGACAAGCACAAAACACAGACAGAAAATTAGCCGTAGCAGACCCTGGATCTAAATAAGTTCCACTAGCCTTTCTGAAACCATTTAAAGGCTGAGGGAGGGTGTGTGTGGGGGTGTGTGTTGGGGGGATGTGGGTGGGTGGGTGTTTTCCCAAACTGGACCATTGTGTGTACGTGTGGACCATTGCCCAAATATTTTAATAGGTATACTACAGAGAGGAGGAAAAAATTTTTTAACTATTTAGCTGAGCAATTTAAAAATTCTTTGCAAAATAATAATAAAAAGAAAGACTTTACCAAAATTGCAGCTATAGCAGGTCTGTGAGGGTAACTTAGTAAAATACTCAGCGGATGGCTGCAAACCTCTAATGGAAAGTTGTGTAAGTAGCTGAGGCCAAAGTAGGCATTAATTACAATGAAAAATCAGTTTAGAGTAGGCCACAACTAAATTGGAAGCTGGTCCTCTAGGTAAAACAAAGAAAGTGAACAGCAGCCTCAGATTTGATTACATGGCAATACAAGAAAAATGTGCTGTATGTTGTCTATTATTAAAGCTGCTTTGGGGCCCTGTGTTGGGTGCCTCAGGGACTTTAATAAAAAATTAGTAATAGGTCTGCTGCCCCAGCTCACTGTGGCTTTTTGGAGTATTTGCGGATTCAGCCCTGGTCCTGCAGTGCAAATTAAGTCATTTCAGACAAGCAGCCTCAGAAAGTGTTATGTGATAGCAAAGTTCAAATACCGCACTTTGGCTCTAAAAGGACACAGCCCCCTGCCAGAGGCTGATTCAGAGTTTCAAAGAAATAATCAAATTCCATCATAAGGAGAAGGTGGGAAAATGAAAAGCTAAAAAAGAAAAAAGAAGCAACTGGTTGTTTGTGTGTGTCTTTGATTACCCTCACCAAATACTAGTCCTGATATGTAAACTATGTGAGTGTATAAAATACTGCCAGTGAGTGAGTTAATGGCAAGGAAGACAACTATTAACCTGGGATTTTCCTTTTTTGTCATCTCACAAATGTTAACTCTATAACTCTTCTTATATTGATGTAGTGATATTAATAATATTGTCTTTATTACTAATATCACCACTGGGTCCATGGCACGACCATATATATGCTAGCCATGAAACATTAACAAAAGTTCACCCTGATTAAGAAACCAAGCCTATAAATCTACATTCTTTCAAAGATGAAAACGTCTGGGCAAATTATTTTCTACAAGACAGTTACATGAGGAGTATATTTCCCAGCTTTTTCTAGGTACACCATGGTCCTGATAACTGTCATTTGCTATCAGAGACAAACAGCCCCTGGTCTGAGAATCCTGACTCAATAAATTGTGGGTGCTTGAGTAAAGAGTGAGTTTCCAACCTGGACCATTGCCCAAATATATGAATAGGCTTAATAGGGAGCCAGAATATAGAGTTGCTATAAGATATATTTAAGAAGTACATGCCTGTGTGAGCTTAAGTGTGGGTGTGGTAGTAGAGTCTGGGCCTTTGAATCAGAAAGAAAATGAACTTTTGTCCAAGTAATTTAAAAATTCTTTGCCATAGTCATTTTTTTTATTTTAATAAATAATGAAAATCTTAATCCATGTCCCTGTGGAATTTCCCTGATCCAGCATCAAAACAGTATCTCCTTTTAGGACTTGAGTAACCTGTTGGTAGAAAGTGCACTGGCATAATTTGATTGATTTCAAGAGGTTCCAGGAAACCCCAGCTGGCCTCAATCATCTTCTTCCCCATCTGATGACCAATACCTGAAATTACCCGAGTTAGATAGCTCCTCCTTTAGTTCAGTTCAAAATTTCCTGCAAAATCATCTTAAGAAGTAAAAGAAATAAATGAACAGAAAACACGGGGAAAGAAGGAGAGCCTAGCTGGACAGGGAATGGGTCTAAGAAGACTGAAAATACACTTTATCAAAGCCATGACTTTAAGGATCATCTCTCAGAGCCTTGGACAGTCTCTATGGAATCATGGGATGGCCATTCTTCTTTCAAGAACAGAAGGAGGAGAATGGAGAAGGTAAACTTCAAATGGGAATGCACCATGAATTCAGTCCACAGGAATTATGCAGATAAAAAGCAATCATGCCCCTCCAATCACTCTTACAACAAGTATCTGTTGAGCATCTATAAGGCTGACTTTGTTCAAGCTGTTGTGAAAATCAGAAGTGAAAAATACAATCACCCCCAGATCTCAATGGCCAAATCTCATAAAACTTTGCTCTTCCCGAGCTGTTGAAAAAGTAGAACCAAAAAGCAAAGAGGGGAAAAAGACAATAAAAGTATGGGCAACACAGAAAAAATGATAAAAGGGCCACAGCTTAAAGTGTACCAAGACCTGATAATATTGACACTCATTCAAACTTATCAACTGGAAGATAACAGGTGGCTTCATTCTTCCAACACTCTGGCTGGGAGTGATCCTATCATATTTCTTTTCTGATTATATATATTTTTTTAAAAATCTAGGGGCAGTGATAAATGTTTTGTATTCCAGCAACAACACCTGTTTCAAAACAAACTGCAGTACCATCTTGCACTGATAATGCATTACATCGTCTTAAACATTTTCAAAGTAGGGTACTCAGTTTTTCACAAGTTACATAACAATCTTGATAAGGATATTTCAAATGTATCTCTTGTTCAATAAATAGCAGGCTACTGCATTATAAAAAATATATACATACACATATATATACACTCATACATATATACAGGAATCTCAGAATAAAAACCTCAGAATGGAAAATCATATATTGAGGTTTGAGGCAATGATAGACTCCTTCTGTTTATACATATATATTTTAAAGACTACTTTTAAAGCTCATCATTTCAGAGTGGAGATTTTTTTTCCCATAATTTGTTATAAACAGAAGACCTTAAAAAAGTAAAACTTTTCAATCTGGATATGTTTTCCCAGTGCTTATGACTTTGTTTTAGACCTATGCCATCTGCACAAAACCTTAATGGAGGGGCTTGACTAAGTTTACAGGTATCCAGTATTTAAATAATAAGAACACATCTTCCCATATTATGCTGTCATTTTTATGTGAAAGGCAAAAATACTTCTTGAAATTTAAATCGAATTCACTAAATCAATCCCTGGCTCTAGATGAATTTGCAAAGAAATATATTATCTATCCAAGTGAAAAATTATAAAAATTTCTAGTGTAATTCTCTTCTCCAAAGAGTTCTAATTGTGAAGCTGTAAAATTCAATTGTTTAATATGTCATATGAAGAGGGATACATGTACAGAATTCAAATCCTTGAATCTTCAACCAATCCCAAAAGGCAGGGGCTATTTATATCTTAGGTCTTATTCAGAACCAAATTCCCATTACTCTTGACAGTACCTAGCAATGTCAATAAATAAATATTTGCTGACTAACTGGCTTATAGCAATTTCAGAAATGTTTTGGTAACACTCACTAAACATGACAAGATGCCCATTCTCAGCATTTAGGAACTTCAGGGTGTACATAAGGGCAATCTTTTTCTGTCAAGATTCTCTTCAAGATGATATTCTTTGGAGTCAACAAGGGTGTGTGTGTTGTGTATCCCTCAATTTGCATTTAGGAATAAAACCAAAGTCCAGTTCTTCTTTTCAATATATGCATTATCCATCAAGTAAGACAGAACCCTATAACAATAGAATGTGATAATGCTGTAGTACGAGTTGAAATAAAGTCTAATGGAAGCACAGTAATGGTGATCTGCCCCCCTCTACCATGCTTCTTGTGAATGCTGTCTTGGAGCTGGGCTGAAAACTGAGGCCCAGCCCCAATTGGAACTGCCAATCAGGAGACACTGGGAACTTTTGCAAGCAGTTTCAGTAAAGAATTAAGGAGATGCCACGGAACAGGGGACTGAGAATAAGAGTACATTTGTGAGCTATGAATAAACTCATTTTCAGAAAGTATGGTTGTTTTCACCAAAAAGTGTCATTGAATAGGAAAATATGAGAGAGACTGGAAGTTTACAGGAGGAAGACATGTGGCCACCCAAACTGAAGATGCAAGAAAAATTGAGAATAGTTGGAGAAATGGTCCAGGATGTAGGCTGCTGTCCCCAGGGCTTCACCTTCTAAGGAGCTGCTATATCTTCTTCCAGACAAATAGGGAAGGAGGAAGAAAGGACAAAGATATAAATAAACTTTAAATGGAGAAGAATATTGGAAGTCCTGCTACCTAATAAAAATTGTAATAGCTACAATAGAGGATCTATTGTTTTCTGAGTTCTTTAAACATAGACTGTCATTGAATTTTCTTGACAAGTCCTATGACGTAAGTAAGGTTTTCAAAATAAGGAAATTAAAATTTAGGACTAAAGTCAACTTGGCCAAGTTCACACAGATGGTAAATGGTGAAACCAGAATTCTAACTTAGTAAAGTCCAGAGTTCATCATTTTTTCCACCATACCAGACTGTTACCCATGACCTTGCAGGATCCCCACTAAAAGAAAGGAGGCTAAGGACAGAATTTGTTGCTTAATGAAATGATAAAATAGTCCAGGGGTTGCTTCCAGGACACCCTGAGGACACCAAAATCCTTCAATAATCAAGTCCCTTATATGAAATGGTATAAGCTTATAATCTATGCACATCCTTCCACTGACTTTAAATCATCTCCTGATCACTTACAATACCTAATACAATGTAAATATTATGCAAACAGTTACAGCATGCAGCAGACTCAAGTTTTGCTCTATGAAACTTTCTGGAATATTTTCCCAAATATTTTCCATCCATGGTCAGTTGTATCCTCAGATGCAATACTCCCAGACACAGAGGAGCAACAGTATCAGAAAGGAATGGAAATAAATTAACTTGCCATTAAAAAAGTTATTTTCAGCAGCTTTAAAAGTTCAGCTGAGGTTGGAATCATAAATTTTTATCAACCAATGAAATCACAAGATTTCCCTCACCATTGGCAAGAAAAGAGAAAAGGGTGTTTGGGTTGATCTGGACTTGAAGGGGGACAAAGTCAATAATAAACTGAAGTTGTGAGATAGAATCATTTAGTTGAAATGTAGTTTCAACTACATTTGAAATGATTGTTGTGCCCAGGTCAGATGGGGGGAAGTGATTATAAAAGGGAGGTTAAGGATGGGTGTTAAGATGAAAAGATCTTAATAGAAGTGAACTAACATGAAGGCATGGGAGGCGTGGACTATAGGAAACACTCAGAGTAACAGATTAAAAAGGTTTAATAGTAACATTAAAATGCAAGCCATTCAGATGAGTCACTAAGGACTGAAGGTGAGAAGATAGTGGGATAAAGGAACACCGAGGAAAAATATATCAGCAGCATTTTAGTATATTATCAAGTGGAGTTTAAGAAGACCCAGGAGACTGGTTAGACAATAAAGTTTATTGGGCCAAAATTTTAAAGAAAACTGAAGAAAATCCTTGAATATCTGTAAGGATCAATGGGAAAGATAGATGGGTGGTTGGTGGATGACTGTTAGAGAAAGGGCATGTGCTTCAGAGATGGAAATTTGCTGAACAACCGAATATTATGCTTTATCTTAGAATATCGAAATAAGGAAACAAATTTTACAACAATTGTTTCACATAGAGATATATCATTTTCATCTTAGGGAATAATAGGTTGAGGACAATCAAAATTAAAAAGTAGCATGCTTAGAAAGAAAAAGTAATAGTGATTTTCTTTCAATAGTGGTATTACATGGTTTTTGTGTGATTTTTATTTCCTTCTTTCTACTTTCCTATACCTCCCAAATGTTCTAGAGTAAACATATATCACTTGCATATGAAAAGCTAATGTTTTAAAAAAAAGTTCTCTATCACACTATAGGCATAAAAAACAATACAAATTATAAACATTCTGCAGGCTTTGTTGAAAGTCCTGGGAATTGTCATGTTTTAAATATGCAGATTGTTATAGCATTGTAAATCAACTGCATTTCTAGTTTTAAAATAATTTTTAAAAATTTAAAATTTAAAAAGTGGAACATATAAATGCATATATGTATATATCACATAACATGTATACATATACTGTTCTGTATAAACACATATATGCACTAACATACATATATCTTTCTGTGTATCCGCATTTGTGTTTCTGTATATATGGCATCTGTGTATATTTAGGTTCAATTATGGGCAAAGAGGACACAAATATACATATCACCCTCTAAGAAAAGAGTAAATATTAATTTTATCCACTACTGTAACAAAAACAAAAAGCTTTACCCTAAAATATTGAGCTAAATAATAGTCTTTCTCAAATTCTGTGGGGGTCAGCTTTCATTAAAGAATAAATACAGCCATATTGCTTGATGATATTAATGAGAAGCTCAATCTATGTATCTAAATGTAACTATTCTATGTGACTCATTTTTGATCCACACACTACATGCTGGAACTCTATTTTCTTCTGTCTTTTGTGGGAGGTTTTGGGCTGTGTCACTGACTTTCTGGACATTGCTTTCTAGAAAAGCAAGCTCAGGGACTTATGGGCATAAAGGATTCAGACACAGAATGAGGCCTCTCCTTATGGAAACAATTATGTGACACATTGCACTTGGCTATAGGAAAGCTATAGAAGGGGAAAAGAAACCCCCCTTTGTTTGTGGGAGGGTCTCTGAAAACACAGCCTAGGAAGATTGTTTAGCCCAGCTGAAGACGCTCAGGCCCACACTGGGGGCCCTGATTAGGCCCTTCAAACCTTCAAAGAAGAGCTCTAATTGTTTCTTCAACAAAGATTCTTCTGCACCTGCTAGTATCAATAAACACTTTAATCAAAGCATGTTCCCCAAGTTAATAACTGACATCATGATTTTAAACCAAATAAATGACCTTGGACAGTAACATTTCCAGGAGTTGAAAACATGAACAGAGAACCAAACACAAACTCAAACTTTAGGAAAAACAGGGTCAGTATTAAGCCCATGTCAGGACATGCCACCAATCCCCATTCCGTAATATGTTAACCCACAGAAAGTACAGATTTTTAGATTTTCCCTCAAAATGTTCTTATAATGTTTTCTAGGATTGCTTCTTTTGAAGTCATACAAAAGAGGGAAAAATGAAAGAACAGCTTCACAGGAGAGTCACACTTCGCTGCATTTTCTAGACTTGCTTGTCCATCTAACCACACACCCCATTTGTTCAGAGATAACTCAGAGGAAAGTCCAAAATTTACAAAAGCATTCATTTGAAACCTTAATTATTTTTTCCTATATCATCATTCAGTTAAACCAAAGCATCTGCTTTTATTACTACAACTAGTACTGATGAACAAAAAGGGGTCTTGAATTTCATGAGTCTTTGAGATTTTCACCTTTGACAAATGTATACTAAAGGCCCCCTTAGTCAATATTTTCACAAACAGTTGTAATTAATTCAGGTTTTACTTAAGCTAACAAAAGTTTCTCCCTTGCAATAGCAGAGTAAACTGATTCATGAAGTTGCTACTACTCTCCAGGTTGCTGACAGAGGCTGCAGTACACAGGAACTGGGGTACAGTAAGAAAAATACTTGGTCTTTGTCCCCCCATTTCTGGCACAAAACTCCTAAACTCCTTTCCTGAGTGACAGTGTCACTGGCAAAGCCCATTGACAATTCCCAGGAGATAAAAATGGAATCCGGATAATAAAATAAAATCTAACATTTTTTTCCTTTGTGTTCCATCTAGTTTCATTCGCTCACAGGGTGTTGCGTGCAGAGGCCTTGTACCGGGCACTTGACTCCCGAGCTCCTGGTTCAAAAATGACTGTGCTGACTTTGCAGTTCCACTGGTCTTATGAAGAAACTCTGTGCTTAATTCCTTGATTCAAGATGGCAGCAACGGGTCGGGTGCAGAGATGCTGTGCCCAGCACTGTGAGAGTGAGCACAGCTGTGCCAGCCCTGAAGGAACTCCCCTCCTTCCCCACTCCTCTTGCTGTTCTTCAGTCACTAAGTCATGTCAGGCTCTTTGCGACCCCATGGACTGTAGCACACCAAGCTTCCCTGTCCTTCATCATCTCCCATAAGGAGTTTGCTCAGTCATGTCCATTGACTTGGTGATGCCATCCAACCATCTCATCCTCTGTTGTCCCCTTCTCCTGCCTTCAGTCTTTCCCAGCATCAGGGTCTTTTCCAATGAGTCAGCTCTTCACATCAGCTGGCCAAAGGATTGGAATTTCAGCTTCAGCATCAGTGCTTCCAGTGAACATTCAGGGTTGACTTTCTTTACGATAGACTGGTTTGATCTCCTTGCAGTTCAAGGGACTCTCAGGAGTCTTCTCCAGCACCACAGTTTGAAAGCATCAATTCTTTGGTGCTCATCCTTCTTTATGGTCCAGCTCTCACATCCATACATGACTACTGGAAAAACCATAGCATTGATTATATGGGCCTTTGTTGGCAAAGTGATGTCTTTCCTTTATAATGCACTGTCTAGGTTTGTCATAGCTTTCCTTCCAAGAAGCAAGTGCCTTTTAATTGCAAGGCTGCAGTCACCATCTGCAGTGATTTTCCAGCCCAATAAACTAAAGTCTAACCTTTTTTCCCTTTGTGCTCTGTCTAGATTCACTTGCTCACAGGAGGCTGCCTGCAGAGGCCTTGTACCCAGCACTCGAGTCCAGAGCTCCTGGTGCAAAATGACTTGGCTGACATCTCAGCTCCACCAGTCTTGCGAACAAGTTCTGTGCTGAATACCTCATTTCAAGATGGCAGCAGCGGGCCACGTGCAGAGACGCTACACACAGCGCCATAAGAGTGAGCACACCTGTGCCAGCCCTGACAGAGTTCCCCTCCTCCCCAGGTCCCGAGATGCCTGTAAAGCAGTCCTACCTGCCTACAGCTTTCGGGAGGAAGATCCTGTTCTACCACCTCTCCACTCATTCTCTAATAAAAGAATAAACCTATCCTTTCCTTCTGTGCTGAACTAGGTCTCATTCAATCAGCTTCAATGACAGAGTAGAAGTAGCCTTGGGAAAGACTGAGGACAGGAGGAGAAGGGAACAACAGAGAATGAGATGGTTGGATGGCATCACCGACTCAATGCACGTGAGTTTGAGCAGGCTCTGGGAGATGGTGAAGGACAGGCAAGTCTGGAGTGCTGCAGAAACGGGGTCACAAAATGTTGGACACAACTTAGCAGTTGAACAATAGCCCTTGTTGGGGATGACTTGGGAGGGTGGGGAACAATGTTACACATAAAGTGCTCCTTGTGAATACATCTGAGTTTATGCTAATGAGGTGATTTAGGGTGAGGCCCCTGGGAGGCCTCAGGTGGGGCTGATCAGCAGAGACCCAGTGATTGGAGGGTTGGAACTTGCAGCTCCCCCTCAACCCCAGATAAGGAACTGAAGATGAAAGCTCTATAAAAACTATATATTAAAAGTAATCTAGTGCCCTGTGTTCTCATTCTAGATCCGTTTTATTATAGCAAGATCTGTTCTTCCTTCTGAAAATTTCTGAGTTTTTCTTTATTTTCCTTTAAATCTTTAAATCATTACCCTAGGTCTCTATTCAGAGAAGGCAATGGCAACGCACTCCAGTACTCTTGCCTGGAAAATCCCATGGGTGGAGGAGCCTGGTGGGCTGTAGTCCATGGGGTCGATAAGAGTTGGACACGACTGAATGACTTCACTTTCACTTTTCACTTTCACGCATTGGAGAAGGAAATGACAACCCACTCCAGTGTTCTTGCCTGTAGAATCCCAGGGATGGGGGAGCCTGGTAGACTGCCGTCTATGGGGTCACACAGAGTCGGACACGACTCAAGTGACTTAGCAGCAGCAGCAGCAGCAGGTCTCCATTTTCTTAAATTTTACAATTCATTTATTAAATATTCATGACACAAATATTTATTGAGCATTTACTATTTTAGACACTATTCTAGGTACTTAGTGATACATAAGTAAAAAAAAAAAAAACAGGTCTTTACCAACTTAAAGCTCATGAGACAAAAATGAACTACAAAAGGAACAACTAAATAAAAATTACATAGTATGTTCAAATTTGACTGAAAAAATGCATCCAGGGCAGAAGGGATCCAGGGAGGTAGTGGGCAGATGCAGGCTTAAACAGGGTACTTGCTGCTGCTGCTGCTGCTAAGTCGGTTCAGTCGTGTCTGACTCTCTGCAACCCCATAGACGGCAGCCAACCAGGCTCCCCCGTCCCTGGGATCTTCCAGGCAAGAGTACTGGAGTGGGGTACCATTGCCTTCTCCGAAACAGGGTACTTAGGGTAGACTTTACTGAGCAAGTAAGTTCTGACAGCTGACTTGGAAGTCAGTGAGTTGAGTGAGCTAAAAGGGGTGTTCCATGTGTTCATGGAAAAATTAGAGGCTACTGCGATTGGAACAGAATGATCAAGGGAAGGAAAAGTAGGAGATAAAGTCAGAACCTCATGGACGTTTTTCACAAACTTGTGACATATTTAGAAGAACCAGGAAAGTTTAGAAGAACCACTCTGGTTGGGAAGTTAGGAGGGGAGGAAAGGGTGCAAGAGACCTGTTAAGATGCTACTGAAATAGTGGAGGTAAGAGGTGATGGTGGCTCAGACTGGATGTAGTAAGAGAAAGAAAGGAGACATGAATGATTACCAGGTTTTTGACAGAAGCCTCAGAAGGTTGTAGTAGCCATCGGCTGATATTAGGAAAACTGTGAATAGAGCAATTTTGGGAAGAGGGGGAGCATTGTCAGATCAAGAGTTCCATTCTGATATGTTGAGTAAGAGATGTCTGCTAGGTATGAAAGAGGTCTTGTCTCTTGACAGCAGTTGGATATAGGAGTTTGAGGTTCCAGAGAAAGAGTCAAGGTTAGAAAGAAAAAGAACGGTGTGGTGTCAACTTTTTTTGCTTTACCACTCTTAATAGTTTGAAATTTTTAAGTCTGTAATTAGTATATCACTACCCCAATCCCTTTATGTGAAGATTATCTGGAGAGAAAGAGAGAGGGGGGAGCAAGGGGAAAGAGGCAGAAGGATGGAAAGGAGGATAGAAGGGAAAGAGGGAGAGGAGGGGAGAAGTAAGAAGCGAGAGAAATTGACTGATTGATTAACTATTGGGAGATTTACAATCTAAGAACGTCACTCTCTAAACTCAATCTGCTTCAGACAGAGGACACACTTTTGAGCAGTTAAATCAAATCCTAAAAGCCCTTAATCCTTTTTTTCACAGATACACATCTTTCATTGTTTCTCATTCCTAGCAGAGCCTTCATTAGAAATGGCTCATAACATTTTTAACTTGAAGTTCATCAACCTCCAACCTTTCAAATAATTAAATATTTAAATACTCAGGAAAGCCCACATTTGCGAAGCGAGAATCGTTTTGCAATGCAAATTGTCACCCTTAATTTCTCTGCTGGTAAAATAAGATTTAATGGGGATCCGGTTTGCTTCTAGTGCATGTAAAATAGAATACTTTCCCCAACAGGCCGGGTTCTGGATGGCCCCTCCATTTCAGAACAGCCTTCTCTCACAGAAAAGCGGCAAGAGGGAAAGGGAAGAGGAAGGAAAGGGAATCCTGATGGTCTCAGGTACATTTTCTAAGCTAATTACTGGCTCTTTTCCTTATTATCAACGGCTCTGTGTGAAACCAGAGCAAGCCAGGAGCCTTCAGAAATGACTTGCAGCTCCAGTGGCTGCCAGAATCGGGCAGACCAGGCTCACAGGTGACTTTCTATTGCTGATGAACCTCTCACCACCTGCCTAGCAAGAAGCAAGGAAGGCAGCACCCTGCTCCCCCCAGTGACCCCTACCTGTGGGAAATCAGTGTGTTTACATTTGCCAGAAGAAGTAGGTTAATCCAGGGGGCTGAATTTGCATTCACCTTTCCTAACCCCCACCCCCCGCCCCACGACTAAGACTCTTTTTGCTCACTAACAGAAAAAGAGAACTTTTTTCCCCTGAATTTAGTTTTAAGGACTTAAATACATGAGCAAGTATGGACAAAGAAGAAAAGAACGAGGGGGAAACTTCCGCTTCAGGATTCGACAGAGCCTCATGTCTGCTGTCTTCATCTGCATTAAATTGGTCATGACCTTCCAGGTGTCTTTAAGGTTGAAGTGTTTGCTGGACCATTTCGAGCTGAGCCGGCTGGTCCACGTGACCCTCCTGACATCAAGAGGCAGGCTTTTAAAAGAACAGAGGCACCTTGTCAGAGCTCAGGGGTCACTAATAGCCTGCCTTGGGCCCTCCAATAGGTCGTGTTCTGCTTCCTCATCCAACACAAAGGGAAAGGCGAGGGAGGCTGGGGAGGGGATGGGCATAATTATCGTTCTGGTGTTTTGTTCCTCAGGCCCCGAGTTATGCTCCATGTCACTGTGTTAATGTGCCTGCAACCAGGGAGACACATAATGCTCCTCTCAGCCCTGTTTATTAGCAAGATCCATTTGCAAAAGGCCCTTCTTTTGTGCCACAATATGAATGTGCTTTGATGGCAAATAATTACGGCAGTCCTTTTGACATGAAGATCCACAGGCTGCCCTAGTTAAGCCAGTAATTAGCCTGTCCTCTTTTTTTTTTTAATATTATTATTGAGAAACTACAAATTATCCTCATATGTGCACCGGCCATTGCTTTTTCTCCTTTCTATTCTCCTGCTCTCTCCTACTTACTCTCTCTGCTTGCTCGCTCTTTTTTCTCTCCTTCTCCCTGTCTCCCTCAGCACTTTGGATAAGCGGAATGCAGCTGCACAAAAGCAAGATAAAGCTCAACCATCAAGATGATGAACAATCTGGATGAAGAGCCTTCGAGATGAACACAAAAGCTGGAGATGTGCAGTTGATGGAGGCCTGGACAGCTGAAGAATGCTGTGGTCTAAGGATGAATAGCCCTCATTTGTGAATATACAGATTCTCCACAATGAATAAAAACTGAGTGGAGGTCACAATAAATAAACTTTTTCCCCCCTTCTCCTTCAATAATAATTCAGGTTCCCGGCACCAAACAGCTGTAAATTGAAGGTTGTGCTTAGTTTTCTCAACTCTCAAAGGGGATAATTAAGCTAAGATCACATTGTTTGATATATTAGTGTAATGATGAGCTACTATATTCTGCTTGTTTCGAGTTATTTTAGTTTTTCTTTCCCATTATCTTTTTTTAAATTACATTTCAAATACATTTTAAATGTAGGAACGGCAGTTCTGAAACAGAGTTTGCCCTGTGTTTGGATCTGTTTGAAATGTATTCATATAACATTTAATTAAAGCGGCTACATCCCCCTTTAGAAAATGCGTGGAGGTAGAAATATCTATATTATCTGACTAGTTCTGACACAATCTTGCCAAAAGGCTGACTCTTTTTCCTTATTGGTGCAAGATAATTAGACCATCATTAACCTCCTGAAGCATCACTGTCAGTATTTCTTGTGTTATAAAATCAGGATTTGGGAAGATTTTCATAATTTTGTTTAAGATCACTGAGGAGGCAAAGATCAGTTCTGAAACATGCTCAGCTTAAAAGATTTCTGAAAACCAGAATCTGCAAGGCCTTTATAAAGGAACTCAACCCAAGGGAGATGCTACAGACGGCGTCTCTATGCTCTTTAATACACCCTTTCCTATTTGTGAAGTCTTGACAATAAAAAGGCCCAAATACTGTTTTGTGTTTCACTAATGGAGGTTAGATTGTTTGAGCTGAAAATGTATTGGAAAATCTGAATATCTATATCAAGTAAAAAAGAGAAACATTACATTTCTAGAAACCATTTTTTTTCTTTTTTGATAATTATAAAATATTCTTCATTTAAAAGCAGATTTGTGGCTTTTTGGTGTTGTTGTTCATTTGATCTGTTGGTTATAGTTGATTATTTTTCCTAAGAATTTTTCTGTTTTCCCCAATTAGTCCCAACCAGAGTAGGTTCTACCATATTCACACTCAGGAAGGTCTCAGGAAGGTCTCTAGATATGAACCAGGTATGGAAAACACTTTATGAGCAGAAGCAAAGGGAAGAATGGAGAAGCCACCCTGACTCCACTATGATCTAAGTCTCCCAAAAGAAGAAGGGCACTTCTTAAAGGTTCTCACCTTGGAGAGCTATCGATTAAGGACAGCCCACGCAATGGCATGATGGAAAACCACCATTCCTCAAGGCTCCTCCAGTCTACTCAGAAAAGCCCTAGGGAAAAGCAAGCAGTTAAATGTCCTGTCTGTGTGCAACAGGAGAAAGCAAGGGCAAGTAAAAATAAGCCTGGAGTGGCCCCAGAAAGAGGAGTCTGAACTCAGTGTACCTGAGCCAGAATCCTCAGATTCAAGGAGCCTTTTACTTCTTGGTATCAGTAAACCAGTCAGAAGCAAAGGAAACCAGGCAGTGAGCCTGAAACAAAGGCAGCCATTGCCACCTCTGTTTGCTGCCATCTTGGGGCTGCTTTGAAAAGGATCATTGCCTCTATTTGGAAATGCTACACAGCTTTAGGCTAAGGATGCTCAGTTTAGGAGCTCACCTGGCCCAAGAAAGAAAAGCTTAATAAACTTGTAAGTACTGGGAGCAGACCAGATCCGGAAAGATACACAGGCCTGTCTGAAAACTCAATCTAAATAGCATTTTTCTTACCTTTCTCCTTAAGATTTATTCATTTTACCCACAATTTATTGAATATCTGCTATATCCTTGGTATTTTTCCCGATTATTGTATTGAGCAGAGAAACAAAACAGGTCACTTTTCTATATGTTTCTACTTTCACAGATCTTACATTTCAGCGGGAGGAGAAAGGCAATAAATAAAATAAGTGTATAAAATTTAGCATATGAGGTAGTGATAAATGTTGCAAAGTAATATAAGGCAGAGGACGTAGAGGAACTAGATGTATTTTACCAAGGCTGGTCAGTGAAGGCCTACTCAATAAGGTGACATTGGTTTAGAAACTGGGCTTCTTCGATGACTCAAGCAGTGAAGAATCTGCCTGCAATGCAGGAGACACAGAACATGCAGATTCAACCCCTGGGTGGGGAAGATTCCCTGGAGAAGGAAATGGCAACCCACTCCAGTATTCTTGCCTGGGAAATACCCCAGACAGAGGAGTCTGGCAAGCTAGAGTCCATAGGGTTGCAAAGAGTTGGACACGACTGAGCACACATGTAAGAACTTAAGAAACCCGAAGGAAGTGAAGGAGAGAGCCATGCAGTTCCATAAGGAGTCCACCAGGTAAAACGAGCCCTATGTCAAAAGGCCTGAGGCAAGAGTCTGTTTGGCACGTGTGCTCATCTCCAAGAAGGAGACAAGGATGAGGAAGAGTAAGCGTGGAGCTGAAGGAGGAGACGGTATTTGAGACAATAGATGAAGGGCCAGATCATGTAGGGCGTTTTATCAGGAAGCCGAACGTCTTAGTGGTAACTGACCCTAGACGTTTAGGTAATTTGCTTCTAATAAAGTTTACATATATGGAGTACTGAAAGGAAGATTCCAAAGGGATGCAGGGTGGGTTAGGGGGAGTTGACTGATTCACTGTGATTTCTTATTATGAAATTATATGTTTTGACTGCAAAAATATGGTACAATTAAACATGCCTATTATAAACACAAATGACACTCTCCTTCTTCCCCCCAAAATAAAACAAAAAAGGAAAAAGATAAGAAAAATACTTGAATAGACACTTCATCAAAGAAGACATATGAAATGAAACACATGAAAAGTTGCTCAACATAATAGCCATCAGGGAAATGAAAATTAAATCTATGATATACTGAGACACTTATTATAACTGCTTTTTTTTAACTGAAAATTCAGAATGCTAAGAAAGATGTGGAGCCACTGGAATGTTCATATATTTCTGAAAGAAATGGGAAATGTAAAAACCAGTCTGGAGTATGATTTGATAGTTTTTTATAAATTAAACATACACTTACATTATGACCCAGCATACTGGGTCATATACCCAGACTCATATAGCCAGATTCAAGTGAATTCCATACCCATGTCTTCATATAGGAACATATACAAACCTATGCACACATATTTAAGTCACTTTCATTTATAATTATTAAAAGCTGGAAACTACCCAAATGTCTAAGTGGTGAATGGATAAATAAATCAAATTCAAAACCGTTTCTGATATACTTCAGTCAGATTCAAAAAGACACATGTGTAATTCATTCTCAAAAGGGTAAATTACAGGGCCAATAATAGGATCAGAGACTTATAGAGACATGGAAGGAAAGAGAGAAACAGACCACAAAGAGGAATGAGAAAATTTAGGGAATTATGGAAATACTCTATCTTAATTGTAGTAAAGGTTATGCATTGCATAAATTTGTCAAAATTCTTAGAACTATATACCTAAAAAAGTGAATTTTATTATATGTAAGCTATATTTCAAAAGATGTTTACTGAAATATTGATATATTCATAGATAAGAATGGGAATCTAAAGATAATAGATTTTAAAAATTAAGTTTAGTACTATCTTCCCTACTGAAGGAATAATTAATTTGTTAAGTAATCTATCTTCACTGATAGTCTAATCTCAGGGTTGTATGGGAAAGCAGTATTTTCACCAGGCTGTGGATAGAGAAAAGACCAGAGATTCAGGCCCTCATTACTAGGACCATACATTTCAAAATGAACTTCATTTTATACATCTCTCCCATTTTGCAAATGTAGACACCTATTTCATCACACCTCGACAAGGCAGGGCTCTCTATGCCCTGACCATCACCAGGGCAGTCTCAATATAGAGAGCTTGCAAAATACACATAGTCTCTGCTAGGTTTCCTGCCACATTCACCCAACACATCAAAGAGCCAGAATCAACCCAAATATATATTAAGTACAACACTTGAACAGACCCACAAATGGGATGCTTATTCTTAAAAGCTCAGAATTCAATTCAGTTCGGTTCAGTTCAGTTCAGTCGCTCAGTCGTGTCCGACTCTCCGCGACCCCATGAATCACAGCACGCCAGGCCTCCCTGTCCATCACCAACTCCCGGAGTATTCTCAAACTCATGTCCACAGAGTCGGTGATGCCATCCAGCCATCTCATTCTCCGTCATCCCCTTCTCCTCCCGCCCCCAACCTTTCCCAGCATCAGAGTCTTTTCCAGTGAGTCAACTCGTCGCATGAAGTGGCCAAAGTATTGCAGTTTCAGCTTTAGCATCAGTCTCTCCAATGAACATCCAGGATTGATCTCCTTTAGAATGGACTGGTTGGATCTCCTTGCAGTATAAGGGACTCTCAAGAGTCTTCTCCAACACCACAGTTCAAAAGCATCGATTCTTTGGCGATCAGCTTTCTTCACAGTCCAACTCTCACATCCATACATGACCACAGGAAAAACCATTGCCTTGACTAGACGGACCTTGGTTGGCAAAGTAATGTCTCTGCTTTTTAATATACTATCAAGGTTGGTCATAACTTTCCTTCCAAGGAGCAAGCGTCTTTTAATTTAGAAAAAATAGGTAAATGAAAAGAGAAACTAAAAACATAGTACAGTATACAGAAAGTGTCACTTAATTGGTATAGGCAATTGTTGTCATTTAAAACGGAAGCTCTGAACCTAAAAAAATGAATACTTATACTCATCATTCATTATAAACCACCAAGCCTGGACTTCTCTGGCAGTCTAATGATTAAGAATCCACTTGTCAATGCAGGGGATGCAGGTTCAACCCCTGGTCTGGGAAGATTCCACATGCCATGGGGCAACTGAGCCCATGCACCATAACTACTGAAACCCAGGTGCCCTAGAACCCAGGCTCCACAACAAACCTCTGCAATGAGAAGCCAGCACAATGCAACCAAGGGCAGGCTCGCTCACTGCAACTAGAGAAAATCCTTCAGGCAACAAGGAAGATTCAGTGCAGCCAATACATAAATTAAGCAATTTAATAGGAAAAAAAAAAAAAAGCACACAACACCAAACCCTTTTCTGGCACCACCGCATTTAATCTTCAAAACAACTCTGATACTTGAACTTGTTATTAATTTACAAAGGAGGAACTGAAAACTTAGATGAGATCAGTCAATTGTTCACTGTCTACCCCATGGATAAACCAGGATGTGAATTTTGGAGTATCTAGAGGACTGCAACCCACTCCAGTGTTCTTGCCTGGAGAATCCCAGGGACGGGGGAGCCTGGTGGGCTTCCGTCTATGGGGTCACACAGAGTCGGAAACGACTGAAGTGACTTAGCAGCAGCAGCAGCAGAGGACTGCAAAGCCTTAAAGTTCTCCACTATCCTCAGCTGAGTTGGTTGAGGACTAGTCATGAAAGCGGTAAAACTTCAACTAGACTTTACAGAGTACAGAATTCTACAGGGGCAACCGTGAGATCAGGTGTGATGCAAAACTCAACAACTGTTAAGAGGAAAATGAAAGGAACAGAAGTACAATGTCTACTTTGCAAATATTATTAGATTGCATCCAGTATGTGTAAGCTCTCCAATGTTTTATCATAAGTTTAGTGACTACACAGCTCCCTCCTTTTTATTTTTATCTAGCCTCTAAATCAGGTCAAAACATTTCAAAAATAGAGACCTCTCCTGCTGAAATGAATTTCCATGTTAGGAATTTTCTTTGGGGAGGTGGTGGTGGAGAATTCATTCAAATTGGCTTAGGTGAGTTATTCTTTACTATGAACCTCTTGGCTAGCTCTAAGAAGATAGAGAAATGCAATAAGACCCTCCACAAACCACAAATAAAATTACTCACACTCTTTTATCCCTGAGTTATAGCTTTAAGATTAGACATTTAAAATCAGAATTATCTAATGCAACCTAAGGCCCTTCCTTGAAGGAGCACACTTCTTGTTTTGCACAAACAGAAGGGGCTTCTTTTTCATACCACCCCCCACCCAACTCCATCTTAGTCTTCTGATGCTCAGATAGCCCTAGGATAGGCAAGGAAAATTTTTGAAACAGGCACATCTATTGAATTCCAGTGAAAAATAATTTAAAAAATGGACACTTTAGAGCAATCTTTTCATTTTTTTAAAAAATAAATAGTAAATATTTTCAGCTTTGTGGGCCATAAGGCCTCTTTTGCAACTACCCATCTCCATATGGTAACACAAAAGCAGCCATAGATAATACTTCAATGGGTGTGGCTACCTTCCAGTAACTTTACAAAAGCAGGCAGCCCCTGTTGTAGGCTGAGGCACTATGGGAGCTGAACTGCTATGTAAATCAACAGACAGGACCTCAGGAATTCTAAAAGTTGCAACGCATCAAAGGTTGTTGCCCACTGTTTCAGCTCACAGATCAGACAGGCTGCCTACCCAACCTTATCCAAAGGCCCTCCGTTCCCAGTTTGGTCTTTTTATTTGTCCAGAACTTAAACTGCTCATGGATTTCCACCAGCAACTGTGGCAGAGGCAGTGGATTTAATTCCTTTTCTTTACTCGATATCCTCATTTACAAGAGAGAACACAGGGAGAACACAGGGCAAGATCAATACCAGAATGGGGAGATGCATGATGTTAGCTATACTGTTCTCTTTAATCCCCCACACCATGTGTGATCATCTCTGTCTGTCTGTCCCTCACTCTTTCTCCTTCTCCATACTTGGATTTTCATTTTGCTCTGATCCAAAACAAAATTTATTTCGCTGACCCCACCTTAAACACATGATTCAGTTGATTACAATCAGGTTAAGGCAGAATTAATTTCTGGTCATTATGAACAGGCAGGAAAGCAAGACTTAAAACTCCAAAGAAGGCTCTCTTCTCCGTTTAAGCCTCAAGGCTCACCAAAGAAGTCATCAATCAGCAGCCGATTTTAAAATTCTCTTAAAAATGTTTTACTAGTTCACTTTGCTTGGCATTTTTATCGCTATTTATATCTATAAAGTAGTGATATAATTAGTAAAGCTATTAATGTTTCTTATGCTTAGTATTATAAATGCTATAAATCTACCTTATAGCAAAATAAATATTGATGATAACAGTGTCAA
Organism: Moschus berezovskii; assembly: GCF_049115385.1. Classification (NCBI taxonomy): domain Eukaryota; kingdom Metazoa; phylum Chordata; class Mammalia; order Artiodactyla; family Moschidae; genus Moschus; species Moschus berezovskii. Next base: position 65,056,681 of record NC_142470.1, on the reverse strand, counting down.
GCATCAATATAATTGCTGGACGGCTTTGTGTAAACCAAACCAGTATTAGCCCTGTTAAACAGCTTAATGTAGATCACTTAGTCACCCTCCTTTTGAACTATTCGTGGAGCCCAGAAGGAACCATTGAGTAAAATCCCTGTAACTGTCCCATGTTTCACAGCACAGGACAGCACAGGAGGCCCAAGCCCTCTGACTGGTCCTCGATACATTGCTTCAACAGAAAAAAAGAGGATCCTTTTAAGAAGACAGAATAAACATGATACAATCCTACATCTGCTCCATTGTAAACCTAAAGTGATCAAAGTCCCTAAATTCTGCATATATATATATATGTGTGTGTGTGTGTGTGTGAACCCTTATTGGGCTGTTAAAATTTTCCACTCTGCAAAAGCAAGGATTCCTTCTGACCAACATAGAACCCCATTTTTAGCAGGGTCCCCCTAAACAAAAAGCCCACAAATCTGAGGTCAAAACCCTTTTCTCAGGGTGATGAAAACCCTTTGTTTCGCTCTCTAGTTCATACCCCACTACCTACCTACGTACAAAAGAAGAGGATGAAATCTTATCTATAAGCTCTTCCTAGCATCCCTGCTTTCACTAACCAGAAAGGATTAAAATGAACAGCCCTGCGCACTGGTCCTGAATAATGGGCCTTCAAAAACCAAAGTATTAGACAAATATATCAGCTATGAGATATAATACCAAGGGCTAGTTCCACAGTATCAGCATTTTTAACTTTCATTCTAAAGTGACTGGATGATAAGAGGGTACAATTCGTATTTGGAATTCAGGGCTAGAGGATCTTTTTAATAAAACTGTTTTTACCATGTAGCTATATATCATTTCTTACCAAAATGCAAAACAAAGCCCAGGTCTTTTTTTTTTCCCCCTTTCTCTCTCCCAAACATCCATAATGATAGATTTCCATTTCATTTTTTCATTCTGTGAATATATTTTTCAAGCCAAACTTTCATCGCTGCTGCTGTTGTTGATGGCACCAAAAGGTCTCAGGGAATCTTTCTTTGCTCAGAATGCAGCTTACAGACCCAGCCAGAGAAGGAAAGGAAGTTGTTGGGTGAATAATGAGGGCTGAGCAGGAGCCGCCCATGGTGGCAGGCATGAGGCCAGATGAATAGGACTGAATTTGTGTGTTCAAAAGGAGTCTCTCTTTATTGTTATCTTTGGCCTGTTGCGCCAGCCGCTAACGAGTGGACAGGCATTACCATTCATTAGCATTTTTATGGTACTTCATATTTGCAGTGCACATTACAAATTGTATTTGTTAACCTCACAACATTCCTTGTGAGATCATCACCGCTGACTCACACTTACAGGGCAGTCCATGTTCAATGGACATGAGCAAAATTAAGAATCAGAAAATTGCAGCATTTTGGATGCGACTCTTAACAAGCACATTAAAGATGCCTAGGGAATGGCCAGGCTCCTTGCTGGTAACTCCACTCTTCATAGTTTCACTTGTCTTTTATGTCTGCCACCTGTGAGTTAATTTCTAGCCCCACCTATGTTACTGAAAATGGTATTATTTCATTCTTTTTATGGCTGAGTAGTATTTCATTGTGCATATGTAGTACATTATATATATCACATCTTCTTTATCCATTCCTTGTCGAAGGACAACTAGGTTGCTTCCATGTACTGGCTATTGCAAATAGTGCTGCAATTGCTGCAATGAACATTGGGGTGTGTGAATATTTTCAAATTATGGTTTTCTCCAGATACATGCCCAGGAGTGGGATTGCTGGATCATATGGTAGTTCTATTTTTAATTGTTATAAGTCCATAATTATTTCTCATTTCCAGTGATTGAGAGGCAAGGTCAAACAATTGAAAGAATGACTGTAGATTCCAAAACAAAATTAGTAGCTGAGTTACAGAGAGAGCTCTGGGTGAGTCTTTGTCAACTGGACAATCTCACTGACTTAAAAGGAGGATCCCATTTCTAAAAACTGTCAGAGAGTAACTTCTTCCTCAAAGAAGCTATAGAGATGAAGGACATACTTTAGGGAGAGAACCAGACAGAGATCCACCCAGGAACATCCTTGCAAATTCACGTTAACCTCACAGAGCTACCAGACCTTTCAGCAGAGGATCTCACAAACCCAGCATTCAATTGTGGCCGTAGGGACTGTAGGCTGCCAAGTTCCTCTGTCCATGGGATTCTCCAGGGAAGAATATTTGAGTGGGTTGCTATGCTCTCCTCCAGGGGATATTTCTGACCCAGGGATTGGACCCAAGTCTCCTGCACTGCAGCAGATTCTTAACCTTCTGAGCCACCAGGGAAGCCCTCCTTATCTAAATTGCTGGCCCAGATTCAGGATGAATCACAGTCACACCATGGCTTATTGAATGCCTACTACCTGCATCATTTTAAAATAATTTCAGGCTTCAAAATGGTATAAAATCAGCACAAAGAGTTCATACACCCTTCATCCAGATTCCTCAGCTATTAACATCTTACATAACCATTATACAATTACATAAGACATGAAATTAACATTGAAACAATGTTACAATTATATTTGAAGACTATATTCAAATTTTACCTATAATCATATTTAGATCTTTTTATCTGGTCCAGTATCTAATCCTGGATTTGATATTGCATTTAGACAGTTCTTCAATTTGTCTTTTATCATTTATGACCTTGATACTTTTGGAGTACAGGGCAGTTATTTTCTAAAGTGTCCCACAATTCGGGTTTGCCCCCAAATCTTGCTTCCTCAAGATAAAACTCAAGCAAGAGTATCACAAATGCTGCTTTGTCCTTCTCAGTGAATCCTATCAGGAGGCACATGATTTAGATTTGACCCACTCATATATAACAAACATCATTATTTATTATGTTAATAACTTTGATCACATGATAAAGGTGATATTTATCAGGATTTTCTCATGTAAAATTTCTACTTTTCCCTTTTTAACTTACATGTATCTTGGGGAATTACTTCAGTTCAGTCTCTCGGTCATGTCTGACTCTTTGCAACCCCATGGACTGCAGCACGCTAGGCTTCCCTGTCCTTCACCAACTCCCAAAGCTTGCTCAAACTCATGTCTATTGAGTCGGTGATGCCATCCAACCACCTCATTCTCTGTTGTCCCCTTCTTCTCCTGCCTTCAATCAATCCCAGCATTGGGTCTTTTCCAATGAGTCAGTTCTTCACATCAGGTGGCCAAAGTATTGGAGCTTCAGCTTCAGCATCAGTCCTTCCAAAGAATATTCAGGACTGATTTCCTTTAGGATTGACTGCTTTCATTTCCTTGAGGTCCAAAGGGCTCTCATGAATCTTCTCCAACACCACAATTCAAAAGCATCAATTCTTTGGCGTTCAACTTTCTTTATAGTCCAACTCTCACATCCATACATGACTACTAGAAAAACCATAGTTTTGATTAGATGGACCTTTGTCCACCAAGTAATGTCTCTGCTTTTTAATATGCTGTCTAGTTTGGTCATAGATTTTCTTCCAAGGAACAAGCGTCTTTTAATTTCATGGCTGCAGTCACCATCTGCAGTGATTTTGGAGCCCAAGAAAATAAAGCCTGTCACTGTTTCCATTGTTTCGCCATCTATTTGCCATGAAGTGATGGGACTAGATGCCATGATCTTAGTTTTTCGAATGTACTTAGAGACGGTAAATATTCTGTTTTACATCATACATCCACATACTAATTTTAGCATCCTTTATAGATTTTTTTTATATGCCAGGATTTTGATGCACATTTTTCATGCATTATTTCATTTAATTCTTACTGAGGAATCTGAAGTTCAGAGTGATTAAGCAACTCAGCCTAGGACCACTAAGTGATAGAGCTCTATTAGAATATAGCTACTAACTGATAAAGCCAGAGTTTGGATCATAGTCTGACCCTACAACTCTTACAAATGAGAGGAGAGGCAGACCAGCATGGACTATGGACCCTGGCCTAGCCTATTCAGCATTACTTAAAAGTATAAAAGTACATACACCAATGGTACAATTTTGACTTTCTAGGTCAAAACAGAACATGGGGAGAATATTGTAAGGGGAACACAGGACATTATATCTAATTCAGCTGGAATTGGCACAGTATTTCTTTATTTTTCTTCCTTTCTTTTTAATCATTTTTTTCTTTTAATTGGGGCATAACCTTCCAGTCAGCATTGTGGAAAGCCAGGTAAAAGAAATGGTCCGAACTTTAGGACCATTAAATTAATTAATTAGGCCTTAAATTAATCAAGGCCAATGGCTTATGACACCATGCACAGCTACCCTAGCAGACAAACCCTAAGAAGAAATAAGGGATTACTGATATTTAAGACAGGTCTGTCCTGAGGCCCAATGGATAAAAAAAGTCTTGAGAGAGATCTTGAATACTGAGTGCTTAACAAATGTTAATCCACAGAAAAAATTCTCTCATTAAATAATACCAGTGGTTTATAATATAAATGGCATTATTTTGAGAGAGGGATAACTTAGGTAAGGCATTGGGTTTTTTTTTCTTTTTGCAGCTTGAGGCAGTTGTAAAATAACTTAATGTAGCTTTTTGCAACTGTGTATTCTATAGTATTTTTTTCATTTGTTTATATTTTAACTGTTAATGTTTATGGCATTGTGCTTTGTACCATTTATTAAATTTTATAAAAAATAAATAATACCAGCTTATGCTATTTTACTGAGTTCATATGTTCTGTGAGGGCAGAGACCATGTCTGTCTTGTCTATCAATATATCCCCCAGACCTTGCACAGTGCCTGACTCACAGAGTTCATATTTATTGAACTGAATGTTCTGGTCCAAGTATCATATTTCAAAGTGTGTTCTAGGCAGAATATATGGGGGAAGTAGGGGAAGGTCTGAGGAGGGAGTCAACATGATAAATACATTTCTAAAAATGGAAGCACAGGGTCCAATACTAATGAACATTTCATCCTGCTTTGATTCTATACATTCTCATGTAGCTGGTCTTCAAGAGAGAAGAGCTGGCCAGAGTGACAGAGCTCTGTTGATACTGTTTTGTTTTGGGTAAAGTTATCCTGTTTATGAGCCATCAGTACTAACATAGAAACCAATAGTCTGCTTCCTTGAAACATTTCTATCATCAAATCCCAGCCATCCCAGTAATAAGCTAAAGAAGCCTACTCAAGTTAGCAGGGATATAAGAAATGATCATCCCATGTAATTAACTTCAGACATAGCTAGATATGAAAGCCCAAATGATGTTACCAAAGGGTGTCTGTATATCTTTCCATCTCTCGGCTGCTTATCTCTGTTCAGCTTAACCTGACTCTTCACACCATGTCAGAACTGCTAACAACACGTCACTCACATATTTCCAGCCTAGCAAATCCAGAGGAAAGAGCAAGCCTTCTCCACAGCTCTGTAAAGAAAGTCTCAAGATTATGATTGGTCAGATTGAGTCAGGTGTCCATCCTTGAACCAATCAATACAGACTCCAGGATGAAATGGACAAGGCCTCAGTCACATGCCCAGTCCTGTGGTGGGTGGGGCAGCCAAGTTGAACCAATTGTGTGGAATTTATTTTCCCCACAGTAAAAAGAATGTGGTTGCCAGAAGTGAATAGAGAGAAGTAATCCTTAAAGTCAAAAGTACCAGATGCTCATTGCAGTCTACACTTAACAGTAGCTGAGAACTGAGGTGTGCCTGTTTTCATCAGTCTTTCTTGACCTATCTTGGTTCCACAAATATTTTCTTCTCTGATCTCCACAGAAGTTAACTGTCTGGCACACGGTCCCACACAGCTCCATAAGTGAATGTGACATCACTAATAAGAGGATAAGCTACCAGAGGACAGAAGTCTTGTGTTATTGGTCCTCTGCAATGTTCCTTCCATTCTGGCAGTGCACGGGACAGACACTCTGCAATGACTATTAAGGTTCCAAGCCAAAAACTTCTGCTATCATGTCAGCTCATCTCAGGCCCCCTTGCTGACGATCTGAAACTTAGTCCAATTTGGGCTTCTTCATCTAGTGAGTACCTAAACCCAAAGCATTATGGCAGGCAAGAATCTCTTTGTTTTGAATTGTGATGAAAGAGAGACCCATGCAGGTACTTCAGACCAAAATTTTGCCAAGCCCCCAAAACTCCTTTCAAAAGTTTGCAAAGACTTTGCAAACTAGAAAGCTTAAAAGAAATTCTAAATGAGATTTTTAGGGCTTGCCACTGATAGAAAAGGAGCTGCCATGTGAGAAGTGTGGGGGTGTGGGGGGGAAAGACACAGAAATCCCTCAGTCATATAGCGCCAGGCTGGCTTCTGCCTCCCTCTCCCGCAGTTGACTTCCCCGGGTCTGCTGACCTTGTGCTGGAAAACTGGTCACGTGGGGCTCAAGTTATCAAACCTCACCTGCCTGGGTGTACACTTCTGACTTTGGTCTGTGTTTCTATTACACAAATGCCACAAATTCTGTCTCTGCAAGATTGAATTGAAGATTGAGCTGCCTGAAACTCCGAGGAGGGGAGCATCTCTGTCCCCTCTGCTCCAGCTGAAGACCCAGGGACCGTCTCCAGCACGTCCCTAACAGTGTCTGGATTCCTGGAGGAGATCTGGAGGAGATTTATGTTTATCCAAGTTCTCATGCCCGCTGGCCTTCTGAATCAAAGGTGGAGTTATAAAGCAAAGAAATTTACTGCAAGACTCTAGCATGCGCTCGTGAGGCTGAAGCAGTTCTCTCCTTTTTAATAAGGTTAAAAATAGTTACAAGTGGAGCATTGGAATAAGGGCCTAAAACAGCTCTGTGGTGCATCTGGGACTTGGGCCTGGCCGACATTTTACAGCCCAGCCTATTAAAAATCGCAGGCCGGAGCTTCCCCGGCCCCTTGTCCTCACCAGGCACACTAACAACACAGCCTGTGCGCTGCTGGACGTGTTCAGCCCTGGCATCTGGATCCCAGAACAGTCGACCGGGGCCAGTCAGCCTCTGCTGACAATTACGAGAGGTCACCTTAACTACCTGTTGACTTGTTTCACGTTAAGTCCAGCCAGCTGGGCAGAAAAAGTTTTGGCAAGAGAGAAGAGCAAAACCTGACCTACAGTTCAATGTTGAGATGGCCGAAAATAAACCCCCTGGAAGAAGGGCAAGTGCATTTGGGGCAGAATGGAGGGAGGAAAGCAAATTAAGCTCCTAATACCTAAGATCAAGGAGGAGAAACTGAGTTCCAGAGAAGACACCACTCCTCAAACCCTGCCCAGGTCGGAGCCACACTCCACCTGCCTACAGAGCAAACCTGTGCCCTTGTAAGCAGAAAGCAGCAGCAAAGCTGCAGTGCCTCCTGCCTCAGTCTAAACGGTAATGTGATTATAAAACCTCAGATCAAAGGATCGAAAGGATCCTGGCCAAATGCCAGGGAGAGTCATGGCTCCTGATAGAACTAAATCAGGTCCAATCTGGATCTGAGAATAATAAAGCAATTAGCTATGAAGTGACAGAAGCTGAATTTCACAGTAAAAGCAGTGCTAACCAGCCATTTAGCATCATGAGAACAAGACCCTCTTTCTTTAGCCACCTGCGGTCACCACCCCACCCCCCTATGCTATAACTCCCACCACCTCCCCCCTTTGCAACTCGCTGAATGCGAAAGATTAAGCCCAGGCCTGCACTAACAGGCAGACAGGGGTGGGGCAGTGGACAGACCCTTCATTCAGAGGCCTCCAGAGGACACGTTGACTTGGCTCAGAAGAAAAAGAGCTTACTAACTACTCAGAACTTTTCACAACAAGACTCTGGCTACTAAGTTAATTGGCAGAGATGAAAGGCAAGGATATGATGAGAAATGGTGGTTTATCACAAATGAAGGAGGAAAAATCAGAACACCAATCTTGGTCTCTGTCACTAAAGAATCTCAGAAGACATAAAACTGCTGGGAGTTTTGAAAATCATACTTAAGCAAACAAGTCTATGTTGATATAACCTTGAAAGTCTGACCATTCTTGCTTATTTCACCCCAAATATATGCACATGTGCATGCACACATACATACACACACACAGATTATTGCTAAAATTCCTATTTTTACAAGTGGACTCTGTCTTTCCTACCTGTTATGGCCAGGTAGTCAATCATATGGCCTGTCAGGCTAGCCAGTGATGCTCCTGCTGCTGCTAAGTTGCTTCAGTTGTGTCCGACCCTGTGCGATCCCAGAGACGGCAGCCCACTAGGCTCCCTGTCCCTGTGATTCTCCAGGCAGGAACACTGGAGTGGGTTGCTATTTCCTCCTCCGATGCGTGAAAGTGAAGTCGTTCAGTCATGTCCGACTCTTCCCCACCCCATGGACTGCAGCCTACCAGGCTCCTCCATCCCTGGGCTTTTCCAGGCAAGAGTACTGGAGTGGGTTGCCATTGCCTTCTCCTATCCAGTGATAAGAGCCACCTTTACCACCAGTCACAAGCAAATGGGTTTTCAGAATTACATAACTTGCCCTGTAGTCCTTTGGTCGATTAGTTTACACACAGAGCTTTGTTTTTATCTTTTCTTTTCCAGGAGACTCCTAGAAAAGGAGACAAGAAAATATATAAGGAAGAAGAAAAGAAAGAGAACAAACAGAAGGAAGGAGCAAGGGAAAAACAAGAAGTTTCTTAGAGTTCTAGAGAGATACCTATCACACTTGCAATATATACACGTATGAAAATTAGATTACTTAGCTCTGGCTAGCTGAAGTGACTTAGCAGCAGCAGCAGCTGCTTTAATATTATCAATACTTATGAACATTAAACATGTTCCTATCACCCTGACAAGTTCCTGTGAATTCACTAGTATCTTGAAAAAAAGAAAAAGGAAATCATTTCCACTCTCCTCCTCAGAGAGAACTACTTACACAAATCCTTTCGAAAATGTCAGAGAAACAAAATAAATTGGGTAACCCATCTGATAACTTTTGAGAAGACAAGAGAAGCATGCAGAAAGGGAAGTAAGTGAGCTTCGACTCAGTAGTTTCCCTCAATGGGGAGCATTCCCAACACTGTAATCCCATTTTTGGTCAATCCGCATGTAATCCAATTCCCTCAACAGCATGGAATAGCCAAATTTCTGTCAAATTGGGATAATGGTTATGCTTTGGGAAGATGTTTAATTTATTATAGGGAGTGCAGGCAGACTATAATCTCTAAAATAGACCCACTGGTCAGGTTATGAAAAAAAAGATCCCAAATGAAGAAATGACCTTTCTTTTCTAATGAATATCTTTAAACACGGATAAATTCAAGATGGTACACCTCGCTTTCTCCTCTCTGTGCAGAGAAAAAGAACATGTACATATGTGTGCACATGGATGCATACGCAATCAACCTGTTATTCTTGTGGCTGTATTTTAAATCACCAAGAGCACGGGTTTATAATGAAAACACGGACAGGCCCGTAACTAGAGCAGCATTAGCAGGCCCCACCACAATAACCATTTAAACTCCCTTTTTCTTAGAAATGGCTGGCCCAACCAATGAGAACAGAGTAAATACGGCTGGCATCTTAATGACCTTTGAGCATTAGCAGATGGCCTTTTTATGATCACAGATTAGCAGTACATGGTCGTTTGTTAATGACCGATAACAGGTGCCAGTGGCCCCTTACACTCCTTTCTGTGTCCTTTCTTTACCTTCCCCAAGGAAGCAAGTGTTCGTCTCTGAGTGAACCTGCTTGTTCTGGGCCATTTGTTTCCCTTTTGGCTGCAACACAGTCCATTCCGTTCAACCCAAAGAGCCTGCAAGGATGCAACCACTTCAATGTCTCAATCTCCCTCTCCCCTTTTGTCTCTCTCTGAAAACATCCTCCTCTGCAAATGAGTCCCTAAGCCTTGCAGCTTCTGAACCACATGAGCCCACCCAGCAGCAAAGGGAAGACCACTGTAATCCAAATTTATTGACAGGAGGATGCCTGGTACAAAAAACCACAGTCAAGTCTCTGTCCAAACAAAAGATTCAGCCAGAGTGGGTGTAGCCATCTGAAGCCTCAGTTTCTGCCAGTTACAGTATCCAATTAATTTCACCTGGAAGAACACAGCAGTCTCCTGCCCTGCACTCCACCCACTCCCCTCACATACAGGACCACTTCCTTTCTCTGCCTGTCCTCTCACTTCCCAGATCTTGCATCCTCAAGAAGAGAATCAGTTGCGAGAAGCCAGTACCCAGTTGTGTAAATGATTCTTCCACCCAGATTTTGGTAAGTATACCCTTGTCTTAGCAAACACCCTCTTCCAACAACTCAAAAGACAACTTGACACATAGACATCACCAGATGGTCAATATCGAAATCAGATTGATTATATTCTTTGCAGCTGAATATGGAAAAGCTCTACAGAGTCAGCAAAAACAAAACCAGGAGCTGACTGTGGTTCAAATCATGAACTACTTACTACAAAATTCAGGCGCAGACGCGAGAGACGCCCGGCTCCCGGCGGCGCAGACGCGAGAGACGCCCGGCTCCCGGCGGCGCAGACGCGAGAGACGCCCGGCTCCCGGCGGCGCAGACGCGAGAGACGCCCGGCTCCCGGCGGCGCAGACGCGAGAGACGCCCGGCTCCCGGCGGCGCAGACGCGAGAGACGCCCGGCTCCCGGCGGCGCAGACGCGAGAGACGCCCGGCTCCCGGCGGCGCAGACGCGAGAGACGCCCGGCTCCCGGCGGCGCAGACGCGAGAGACGCCCGGCTCCCGGCGGCGCAGACGCGAGAGACGCCCGGCTCCCGGCGGCGCAGACGCGAGAGACGCCCGGCTCCCGGCGGCGCAGACGCGAGAGACGCCCGGCTCCCGGCGGCGCAGACGCGAGAGACGCCCGGCTCCCGGCGCAACCGACCACGTGCAGAATCGTGGCTGAGAGGAGCTGCCCCGCACCCAGGGTTAGGGCGGTGGCCGAGAGGAGCTGTACCACATCCAGGAGGCGGTGGCTGCTTGGGCACCGGAGGGCCGAGAGGAGCTGATCCACATTCAAAGCAGGAGGGGCGGCCTTGAGGAGATACCCCACGTCCAAGGTAAGGTACAGCGGCTGCGCCTTGCTGGAGCAGCTGGGAAGAGATACTCCACGACCAAGTGGAATATAAGAATCCAGTGTTCTGGGGAGGAAGGAACAAGACGGCGAGACCACTTTCTTCCCCACAAATTCATCAAAAGAACATTTGAACGTGGAGTAAAGTCCACAAAACAACTTCTGAATACTGGCAGAGGACATCAGGCTCCCAGAAAAGCAGCCCATTGTCTTCTAAAGGAAAGAGAAGAAATCCAGCTCCACCCACCAGAACACTGACACATGCTTCCCTAACCAGGGAACCGGGACAAGTCACCTGTCCAACCCCACACACAGCGAAGAAACTACATAATAAAAAGAACTCCACAAACTGCAAGAAGAGGGAAAGGACACCCCAAGCAAAGCAATATAAGCAAGTTGAAGAGGCAGAGAAATACCCAGCAAGTAAAGGAACAAGATAATTGCCCACCAACACAAACAAAAGAAGAAGATATAGGGAATCTACCTGATAAAGAATTTCGAATTTTGATGGTGAAAATGATTCAAAATCTTGAAAGTAAAATGGAGTTACAGATAAATAACCTGGAGAAAAGGATTGAGAAGATGGAAGAAAGATTTAATAAGGACTTAGAAGAAATAAAAAAGAGTAAATATACAATGAATAATGCAATAGATGAGATCAGAAACACTCTGGAGGGAACAAACAGTAGAATAACAGAGGCAGAAGACAGGATAAGCGAACTAGAAGATAGAATTGTAGAAATAAATGAAACAGAGAGGAAAAAAGAAAAACGAATTAAAAGAAATGAGGACAATATTAGAGACCTCTGGGACAATGTTAAATGCTCCAACATTCGAATCATAGGAGTCCCAGAAGAAGAAGACAAAAAGAAAGACCATGAGAGAATACTTGAGGAGATAATAGTTGAAAACTTCCCTAAAATAGGGAAAGAAATAATCACCCAAGTCCAAGAAATCCAGAGAGTCCCCAACAGGATAAACCCAAGGCGAAATACTCCAAGACACATATTAATCAAATTAACAAAGATCAAACACAAAGAACAAATATTAAAAGCAGCAAGGGAAAAGCAGCAAATAACACTCAAGGGGATTCCCATAAGGATAACAGCTGATCTTTCAACAGAAACTCTTCAGGCCAGAAGGGAGTGGCAAGATATATTTAAAGTGATGAAAGAAAATAACCTACAGCCCAGATTACTATACCCAACAAGGATCTCATTCAAATATGAAGGAGAAATCAAAAGCTTTACAGACAAGCAAAAGCTGAGGGAATTCAGCATCACCAAACCAGCTCTCCAACAAATGCTAAAGGATCTTCTATAGACAGGAATCACAGAAAGAGTGTATAAACTTGAACCCAAAGCAATAAAGAAAATGGCTACGGGATCGTACTTTTCAATAATTACCTTAAACGTAAATGGGTTGAATGCCCCAACCAAAAGACAAAGGCTGGCTGAATGGATACAAAAACAAAACCCCCATATATGTTGTCTACAAGAGACCCACCTCAAAACGAGGGACGCATACAGACTGAAAGTGAAGGGCTGGAAAAAGATAGTCCATGCAAATAGAGACCAAAAGAAAGCAGGAGTAGCAATACTCATATCAGATAAAATAGACTTTAAAACAAAGGCTGTGAAACGAGACAAAGAAGGAAACTACATAATGATCAAAGGATCAATCCAAGAAGAAGATATAACAATTATAAATATTTATGCACCTAACATAGGAGCACCGCAATATGTAAGACAATTACTAACAAGTATGAAAGACTTGTTAACACAATAACACAATAATAGTGGGAGATTTTAACACCCCACTTACATCTATGGATAGATCAACTAAACAGAAAATTAACAAGGAAACACAATCTTTAAATGATATAATAGAACAGTTAGACCTAATAGATATCTATAGGACATTTCACCCCAAAACAATGAATTTCACCTTTTTCTCAAGCGCACACGGAACCTTTTCCAGGATAGATCACATCCTGGGACATAAATCTAGCCTAGGTAAATTCAAAAAATTGAAATCACTCCAAGCATCTTTTCTGACCACAATGCAGTAAGATTAGATCTCAATTACAGGAGAATAACTATTAAAAGTGCCAACATATGGAGACTGAACAACACGCTGCAGAATAATGAACAAATCATAGAAGAAATCAAAAGAGACATCAAAATATGCATAGAAATGAATGAAAATGAAAACACAACAACCCAAAACCTCTGGGACACTGTAAAAGCAGTGCTAAGGGGAAAGTTCATAGCAATACAGGCACACCTCAAGAAACAAGAAAAAAGTCAACTAAATAACCTAACCCTACATCTAAAGCAACTAGAAAAGGAAGAAATGAAGAACCCCAGGGTCAGTAGAAGGAAAGAAATCATAAAAATTAGGGCAGAGATAAATGCAAAAGAAACAAAAGAGACCATAGCAAAAATGAACAAAGCCAAAAGCTGGTTCTTTGAGAAGGTGAATAAAATTGACAAACCACTAGCCAGACTCATCAAGAAACAAAGGGAGAAGAACCAAATCAATAAAATTAGAAATGAAAATGGAGAGATCACAACTGACAACACAGAAATACAAAGGATCATTAGAGAATACTATCAGCAATTATATGGCAATAAAATGAATAACCTGGAAGAAATGGACAAATTCCTAGAAAAGTACAACTTTCCAAAACTGAACCAGGAAGAAATAGAAAATCTGAACAAACCCATCACAAGCACGGAAATTGAAACTGTAATCAAAAATCTCCCAGCAAACAAAAGCCCAGGTCCAGACGGCTTCACAGCTGAATTCTACCAAAAATTTAGAGAAGAGCTAACACCTATTCTACTCAAACTCTTCCAGAAAATTGATGAGGAAGGGAAACTTCCAAACTCATTCTATGAGGCCACCATCACCCTAATCCCAAAACCTGGTAAAGACCCCACAAAAAAAGAAAACTATAGGCCAATATCACTGATGAACATAGATGCAAAAATCCTTAACAAAATTCTAGCAATCAGAATCCAACAACACATTAAGAAGATCATACATCATGACCAAGTGGGCTTTATCCCAGGAATGCAAGGATTCTTCAATATCTGCAAATCAATCAACGTAATACACCACATTAACAAACTGAAAAATAAAAATCATATGATTATCTCAATAGATGCAGAGAAAGCCTTCGACAAAATTCAACATCCATTTTTGATAAAAACCCTCCAGAAAGTGGGAATTGAAGGGACATACCTCAACATAATAAGAGCTATATATGACAAACCCACAGCAAACATTATCCTCAATGGTGAAAAACTGAAAGCATTTCCCCTAAAGTCAGGAACAAGACAAGGGTGCCCACTCTCACCACTACTATTCAACATAGTTCTGGAAGTTTTGGCCACAGCAATCAGAGCAGAAAAAGACATAAAAGGAATACAAATTGGAAAAGAAGAAGTAAAGCTTTCACTGTTCGCTGATGACATGATCCTCTACACAGAAAACCCTAAAGACTCTACCAGAAAACTACTAGAGCTAATCAATGATTACAGTAAAGTTGCAGGATATAAAATCAACACACAGAAATCCCTTGCATTCCTATACACTAATAATGAGAAAATAGAAAGAGAAATTAAGGAAACTATTCCATTCACTGTTGCAACGAAAACAATTAAATACTTAGGAATATATCTACCTAAGGAAACAAAAGACTTGTACATAGAAAACTATAAAACACTAGTGAAAGTAATCAAAGAGGACACGAATAGATGGAGAAATATACCGTGTTCGTGGATTGGAAGAATAAATATTGTAAAAATGAGTATACTACCCAAAGTAATTTATACATTCAGTGCAATCCCTATCAAGCTACCAACAATATTTTTCACGGAACTAGAACAAATAATCTCACAATTTGTATGGAAATACAAAAAACCTCGAATAGCCAAAGCAATTTTGAGGAAGAAGAATGGAACTGGGGGAATTAACCTGCCGGACTTCAGGCTCTATTACAAAGCCACAGTCATCAAGACAGGATGGTACTGGCATAAAGACAGAAATATAGATCAATGGAACAAAATAGAAAGCCCAGAGATAAACCCACGCTCCTATGGACACCTTATCTTCGACAAAGGAGGCAAGAATATAAAATGGAGAAAAGACAGTCTCTTTAACAAGTGGTGCTGGGAAAACTGGTCAGCCACTTGTAAAAGAATGAAACTAGAACACTTCCTAACACCATACACCAAAATAAACTCAAAATGGATTAAAGATCTAAATGTAAGACCAGAAACTATAAAACTCCTAGAGGAGAACGTAGGCAAAACACTCTCCGACATAAATCACAGCAGGATCCTCCAAGACCCACCTCCCAGAATATTGGAAATAAAAGCAAAAATAAACAAATGGGACCTAATTAAAATCAAAAGCTTCTGCACAGCAAAGGAAACTCTAAGCAAGGTGAAAAGACAGCCTTCAGAATGGGAGAAAATAATAGCAAATGAAGCAACTGATAAAGGATTAATCTCCAAATTATACAAGCAGCTCCTGCAGCTTAATTCCAGAAAACTAAGTGACCCAATCAAAAAATGGGCCAAAGAACTAAACAGACATTTCTCCAAAGAAGACATAAAGATGGCTAACAAACACATGAAAAAATGCTCAACATCCCTCATCATCAGAGAAATGCAAATCAAAACCACAATGAGATACCATTTCACACCAGTCAGAATGGCTGCTATCCAAAAGTCTACATGCAATAAATGCTGGAGAGGGTGTGGAGAGAAGGGAACCCTCTTACACTGTTGGTGGGAATGCAAACTAGTACAGCCACTATGGAGAACAGTGTGGAGATTCCTCAGAAAACTGGAAATAGAACTGCCATATGATCCAGCGATCGCACTCCTGGGCATACACACCAAGGAAACCAGAATTGAAAGAGACACATGTACTCCAATGTTCATTGCAGCACTGTTTATAATAGCCAGGACATGGAAGCAACCTAGATGTCCATCTGCAGATGAATGGATAAGAAAGCTTTGGTACATATACACAATGGAGTATTTCTCAGCCATCAAAAAGAATGCATTTGAATCAGTTTTAATGAGGTGGATGAAATTGGAGCCAATTATACAGAGTGAAGTAAGCCAGAAAGAAGAACATCAATACTGTATATTAACGCATATATATGGAATTTAGAAAAATGGTAACCTGAACCCTGTATAAGAGACTGCAAAAGAGACATAGGCATTTAGAACAGTCTTTGGGACTCTGTGGGAGAGGGTGAAGGTGGAATGATTGGGGAGAATGCAATTGTAGCATGTATATTATCATAAGTGACCAGTCCAGGTTCGACGCATAAATTTTCCTCTGTTCATTTCAAAAAAATAAAATAAAATAAAAAAGCAGGGAAAACCACTAGGCCTTTCAGATATGACCTAAATCAAATCCCTTACCATTATACAGCGGAAGTGGCAAATAAATTCAAGGGATTAGATCTGATAGAGTGCCTGAAGAACTATGGACAGAAGTTCATAACATTGTACAAGAGGCAGTGATCAAAACCATATCCAAGAAAAAGAAATGCAAAAAAGACAAAATGGTTGTCTGAGGGGGCCTTACAAATAGCTGAGAAAAGAAGAGAGGTGAAAGGCAAGTAGAAAAGGAAAGATATACCTATCTGAATGCAGAGTTCCAGAGAAAAAGGAGAGGTAATAAAAAAGCCTTCCCAAATGAACAATGCAAGAAATAGAGGAAAACAATAGAACAGGAAAGACTAGAGATCTCTCCAAGAAAATCAGAGATACCAAGGGAACATTTCATGCAAAGATGGGCACTTTAATAAAGGACAGAAATGGTATGGACCTAATAGAAGCAGAAGATATTAAGAAGAAGTGGCAAGAATACACAGAAGAACTATACAAAAAAAGATCTTCATGACCCAGATAACCACGGTGGTGTGATCACTCACCTAGAGCCAGACATCCTGGAGTATAAAGTCAAGTGGGCCTTAGGAAGCATCACATCACTAGGAACAAAGCTAATGGAGGTGATGGAATTCCAGTTGAGCTATTTTAAATCCTGAAAGATGATGCTGTGAAAGTGCTGCACTCAGTATGCCAGGAAATCTGGAAAACTCATCTGTGGCCATAGACCTGGAAAAGGTCAGTTTTCATTCCAGTCCAAAAGAAAGGCAATGCCAAAGAATGCTCAAACTACCGCACAATTGCACTCATCTCACACGCTAGCAAAATAATGCTCAAAATTCTCCAAGCTAGGCTTCAATAGTACATGAACCATGAAATTCCAGATGTTCAAGCTGGATTTAGAAAAGACAGAGGAACTAGAGATCAAATTGCCAACATCTGTTGGATCATAGGGGACAAAAAGAGAGAGGGAATTTAAAAAAAAATCTACTTCTGCTTTATTGACTAGCCAAAGCCTTTGACTGTTTGGATCATAGCAAACTGTGGAAAATTCTTCAAGAGATGGGAATACCATACTATCTTTCCCGCCTCCTGAGAAACCTGTATGCAGGTCAAGAAGCAACAGAGCTGGACATGAAACAATGGACTCTTTCCAAATAGGGAAAGGAGGACATCAAGGCTGTATATTGTCATTTTGCTTATTTAACTTATATGCAGAGTACATCATGCGAAGTGCTGGTCTGGATGAAGCACAAGCTGGAGTCAAGATTGCCAGGAGAAATATCAATAACCTCAGATATGCAGATGACACCACCCTTATGGAAAAAGCAAAGAGGAACTAAAGAACTTTTGATGAAAGTGAAAGAGGAGAGTGAAAAAGCTGGCTTAAAATTTAACAATCAAAAAATGAAAATCATGGCATCTGGTCCCATCACTTCATGGCAAATAGATGGGAAACAATGGAAATAGTGACATACTTTATTTTATTGGGCTCAATAATCACTGCAAATGGTTACTGCAGCCATGAAATTAAAAGACACTTGCTCCTTGGAAGAAAAGCTATGACCAACCTAGACAGCATATTAAAAAGCAGAGACATTACTTTGTCGACAAAGGTCCATATAGTTAAAGCTATGGTTTTTCCAGTCATTATGTATGGATGTGAGAGCTGGACCATAAAGAAGTCTGAGTGCCGAAGAATTGATGCTTTTGAACTGTGATGTTAGAGAAGACCCTTGAGAGTCCCTTGGACTGCAAGGAGATCAAACCAGTCGATTCTAAAGGAAATCGATCCTGTATACTCATTGGAAGGACTGATGCTGAAGTTCCAATATTTTGGCCGCCTGATGTGAAGAGCTAACATTAGAAAAGACCCTGATGCTGGGAAAGACTGAAGGCAGGAGGAGGGACAGAGGACAAGGTAGTTGGATGGCATCACCGATTCAATGGACATGAGTTTGAGCAAGCTCTGGGAGTTGGTGAAGGACAGGGAAGCCTGGTGTGCTGCAGTCCATGGGGTCGCAAAGAGTCGGACACGACTGAGTGATGGAAAAACAGCAACAACCCCTAGTCTTAGCTGACTCTTGGAGCAGCTCTGCAGGGCACCAGGAGGCGGAGTAACTACCAAACTGACTTCTCTGTGTTCCTCTCTGTGAGTGGGGAAAGACAACTCCTGCAATAGCCTGAGATGCTGACTGGCTCAAGGACCTTAGCGATGCAATCCCCAGTGAGCTGAAGAAGAAGCCCACCTTCAGGCTGGAGCAGAAGCAGAACTCAGTCTGTCACAGAACCTTTAAACCGAACACCCCTGCACTGGAAGTGGAAGCCTTCTTCTTCAAAACATGGAAGGAGGGCCAGTGGAGACTGAGCTCTGCACACACTCTGCTGTATGGAGCGGTCTGCATTTTAGAATTAGAAGTACTATTTTTCAAAACATAAGTGAACGTACATCATTGGAAAACAACTTGTTTTCCAAAGGAGACATATTTTTTTTTGTCTTTACTAAAATGCTAAAAAATATATTTGTCTGTTACTGCTACCTTATGAAATAGAGCTTAGGAAATTGTTGGCACCTTGTTTTTTAAGTAAATTAGAGATCCTCCCAAACGGGCAGATTTGTTCCAGCATGAATGGAAACATGGACTTTCTAAGGATTTTTTTTTTTTTTTTGATGAGTTAAGGGAGTTACTATGTGTTTTGACAGGATTGCCCATAAAAAAAAAAAAAATCTTATTTTCAGCTTGAAAAGCTAATATTATGCTGATAACTATTACGTCTATGAGGATATTCTTTGCTGTTTGGGGGCTGATCACTTGGAGTTGGGGAAGAGGATTAAATGATTCTAGAGGGATTAAATCACAAAGTCAGATTTAAAAGTAGTCACTTCTCTGGTTTGTACAGGAAAAGTAAGAATTGACCATAGTCCTTTAGCCTGTCTCCCACCCTTCCAGTTCTAAAATGAGGGTGCCTGTATAGTATCACTGAGCTCCCTAGGGTGATGGCTTTCTCAATTTTTGGTCAAGTTTCAAGATCAAGTCTTTACTCCAGGCTTCATCTTTGCCCCAGCCCCTGATGCTGTAGCTCAGAGGTGTAAAACCAATTAAGAAAATGAATCCCAAGGTGTTGGATTTCTAGATCTGTTGGGCAAGCTCCCCCCTGCCCCATTTCCAATGTAAAAGAGTAGAAAAAAGAAAAGGAACTCATACTTAGCCCACAGGGAACACTGTTACAAAGAACAAATGTTAGTGGAGACACATAAACTCAGTATCTCCACACCTGGATACAACCTAAACAACTATGATTTTACCCTGTCTGTTGACCAGGTATGAAATCATGATGGAAATGCATGATGTTGAAGTGAGATTCAACAGAACAGGCACCCCAATTCCAGGACCTCTTCTTTAGAGAAGATATACAGGTCTATCTCCTCCCACCCACCAACTCTCTAGCAACCAAACAGATCCCTTTCCATCTAGATGCCGCTATCAGAAAGCCCTCATTTAAACTACTAATATATATACATATCCTTTCCCAGCCACAGTCAAATCCAGGTCTCAACTTTGTGTCACGTAGACAAAAAGATAAAATGAAAAATCCATTACTAATTAGACCGTTAAATTAAACTGCTTTAACTTTATTTTATGAGAGGCATAAAGTACATAAAGAGAAGACACAAAGTGCTATCCATGACCTTTAGCGCTACTCGTAGCCCACCTCGATGCTTTCTGAACTGCTTGCCTGAAAAATCCCTGCATCTGCTAACACCTTCTATTCCCTCTCTACCACTTCTAAACCTGAAGGATTTATTTTTAACAGTCCCTCACCCACATAATGACTTTAAAATTCCTTAGGTTCATACCTTAAAATATAGCTGGGAATTAAGAAATAATGTCAATTAATAGCTGAAGCTCAGAGGCACTAATGGAGTTAGCTAACCACTTCGGTCTGGAAAGCTGTCCTAAGTACAGAGAAGAGTCTGAGCACCCCAAGATTCCTGAGCTGTAGTGCAGGGGTCAGCAAGACCCTGGCCAAATCCAGCCCACAGCTCGTTCAAAGCTAAGAAAAGTTTTTTCATCTTTGCTGCTACTGCTAAGTCACTTCAGTCGTGTCCGACTCTGTGTGACCCCATAGACGGCAGCCCACCAGGCTCCCCCGTCCCTGGGATTCTCCAGGCAAGAACACTGGAGTGGGTTGCCATTTCCCTCTCCAATGTGTGAAAGTGAAAAGTGAAAGTGAAGTTGCTCAGTCATGTCTGACTCGTAGCGACCCCGTGGACTACAGCCTACCAGGCTCCTCCGTCCATGGGATTTTCCAGGCAAGAGTATTGGAGTGGCTTGGGTTCAAAAAATCAAAAGAATTCTATTTTTTTGACACATGAAAATGTTATTAAATTCAAATTTCTGTGCCTGTAAATAAAGTTTATGGAACACAGACACACTTATTCTTTATTTTTATTTGTAGCTGCTTTCACACTATAAACAGCAGAATTGAATAGTTGCATCAGAGACTAAATAGCCCCCAAAGCCTAAAATATTTACTATCTGGACATTTAGAGACAAAAATTTGCTAAGCGTGGCTTCACATGTGGCTTTGCTGTACACAGAGATGAGAGGAAATTGGGTGCCACTTTTTTCACTGAGATATTGAATGTCAGGGAAAGAAAGCACTGAGCATTTAGTTCTGTTAAGTGAACAACCATGTTAATAGAACAAGGTAGCAAAGATCTTAGTGCCCCGCAAAGTAGGACATGGGAGTAAATCAGCTCCCACATCTGGCATTATCTTATTCTGTATTATTATATAAGTTGTTAACTTTGATACCTTTATATATTTGTACAGTAGAGCCAAGTGACTGTGAGGTTTCACAGCTCATCTGCTATTATCAGCTGTTTTGCTCTGTGTGCCGTATCAATGAAGCCTCAATTGTAGCACCTCTGAGAAAGGTTGGCTAACCATTGGTTACACAGATTTTATCTTCCAGGATATTTCTCTTACTGAGATTTTTTTAAAGGTCTGTGATGTGCTCCAGAACAAGACACATTTGTAAGAAGCTTTCCCTCTCTTTAGGCAATGAAAGAAAATGTGAGTTTCTGTGATCACATTTAGTTTGTGTTTGCCTGACACCCTTCTCAACATCCATGCAAGTCCAAATGTCTGTTTCTTAAATTGATTACCTGTATTATATGTATTTTTTAATTTTAAAATGTATATGCCTTTTTTCTCATTTCCTTCTTTCCTTCCCTCTCTCCTTCCTTCATTTCTCAGTCCCAGACTTGGGGACCTGACAGACCACAGTTCCAATCCCAATGTTGTCACCAGAAGCTGTACTTCCATGGGCAAGACACAGGATTTCCATGAGTCTATTTCCTCACCTATGAATTAGAGATAAAAGAGTAGCCATTTTAGATATATTTGAGCTTTTGGGTGGTGTGTTAGGCAGGCAGAATGTTCTCAGTAAATGATAGCCAAATGAGTGGATGGATATAGATTTAATTATAGGTGAAGAGATCAATGTTTTTTTAATTTTCTTGGGCTCCAAAATCACTGTGGACTGTGTCATCTGGGAGAAACTGTCCCTCACATCCTTCCACTTTCCACATCAAGCTGGAAATCCCAACCAGGAACACCCATCCACTTTAGATAAATTGTACTTAATTACATGTTTGTGTGTCTATCTTCTACCTCATCTCCACTAGTCAGTTTATATCCTGAGGACAGAAGTCATGTCTTCATCTTGGTATATCTTGGAAAAGTGCATAAATGGGGTACATTGTGGGACCCCATAATTGACGGGTGGATAGATGGATGGATGGATGGTAGTCCGGATGGCTGAATGAGATTTCAGGGACAGGTACCTATTAATATTTGAGAGCCCTCAGTGGAGTTGCTTTTGAGGCCTCTAGAGTCCATTTGGAAGAGAATCACAGTTAAAAAGAAATAAGGTGGAGGTTCAGATTTTGAGGGATGACATAGAAGAGTGGGAGCAAGAAGCACTGACAAATGACATAAATGAAGTTAGGGAGGTGATGGAACAGTTCTTACATGTGACTAGCCATAAGGGATACAGGTTTCAGACCCCTACACTGCACAAAACATTGCTTATTCTCTGACCTGTTCACCTATTGAAGGAATGAAAACAGAATCAACCTAAATACCTATCCACAAGAATGGTTATGTAAACACAATGTATCCACATCACAGAACATCATTCACCCATTTACATATTACAGTTACAAAGAATATGTGTCCACAGTTTTAAAAAACTACTTATAGTACCGAGCTTGAAAGTGAGAGCTAGGAAAATCAAGACGTTGTCATGATATGGAAATCAAGAGGAGAGAGATTGCCAGGGAGAGGGGGCCTCAGTGCAATAACAAGACAGAGAGGTTGAGGAGGATGGAGATAGGTGATGAATTCATGTCACAGAGGACTTCCGGTAGCCCCTACTCAAGACTGACTCCCGTCTTGCCTCACAGTAGTAACCTGTGTATCCACGTCTGCCCTTCTCCAAAATCACCCATCATGTTCAGAAGCAACACAGTACCTGTCACAAGTGCTCAGTACTCTTCTCCCAGAGCCAAGATGTCTTTCATATCATCAGTACTTCGTGGCCACCTGTCCTGGTGTGCCCTCACTCTTTATCTTTGAGCTCTTAGATGGGGTTATCATTGCCCTCATTTCACAAAATCACAGAAGGACTAAGTGATTTATTCCTTTTAGTTACAGAGCACCCCCTGATCAAGAGTCCTGGCCTGTGTTTTGGCAACTGTTCTTTTTACCTGTTTAGTAAGTGTGGTTAATTATGTGACGCTTATACAAGTACTGTTGACTGTGTATGTATGTTCCCTATCTGTTACTTGTGCTATTACCTGTTGTCTGTGCCCCCAGAGGGAAGAAGCAAAGGCTTTGGAGAAACTTTTTCAGTAGTGCCAGACTGAGGGTCACACCCTTCTCAATTGTTTGAGGCTGATGATGCCTCTGGTAATGACAGAAGAGAAGACTTCCCTCCATTCATTGCTCTCTTTCCTGTCTCCTGCTGTGATGCACTAGCCCTGTGAAAGCCAGTGTGGGAGACTTAGGGAAGACTGGACTGTGAGTCATGGCATGGAGTCACTGTCCTTCTGCCCAGAGACAAAGGGTACAGGAAGAATGCTGTGCTGAGTTAGGACACTCAAAGAGGACCCAGAAGTGTAGCTGAATTCAAGGATGTTCTAACAACGCAGGGCATGGAATAGAAGGTGAAAAAGGTAGTCATGTGGGAGGAGTTTCTTCAATGGGTAGTATGGTAGAACAAGTAAGTATTTGGGTTTTGTCTTTGGCAGCTCCTTACAAACAGCTCTTCAGTTCAGTTCAGTCGCTCAGTCGTGTCCAACTCTCCGCGACCCCATGAATCACAGCACACCAGGCCTCGCTGTCCATCACTAACTCCCAGAGTTCACCCAAACTCATGTCCATCGAGTCGGTGATGCCATCCAGCCATCTCATTCTCTGTCGTCCCCTTCTCCTCCTGCTCCCAATCCCTCCCAGCATCAGAGTCTTTTCCAGTGAGTCAACTCTTCGCATGAGGTGGCCAAAGTATTGGAGTTTCAGCTTTAGCATCAGTTCTTCCAATGAACACCCAGGACTGATCTCCTTTAGAATGCACTGGTTGGATCTCCTTACAGTCCAAGGGACTCTCAAGAGTCTTCTCCAACACCACAATTCAAAAGCATCAATTCTTTGGCGGGCAGCTTTCTTCACAGTCCAACTCTCATATCCATACATGACCACTGGAAAAACCATAGCCTTGACTAGATGGACCTTTGTTGGCAAAGTAATGTCTCTGCTTTTAGCAGACACACAGCTCTTAAAACCCTTGAAATCTCATGAGTGATAGTGTCATTGATATGCTAATGAGATGACTCTGGATGCTTCTAGATGGCTTCAGATGGGGGCTGTCATGAGAAAGGCCAATCCTTTCTGCCTCACCTCAGGACCTCAGCGGAAGGGAGAGAAGCTGGAGATTGAGTTCATCCCAAAAGGCCAGTGAATTAATCAATCATGTCCACAGAAGAGAACCTATATAAAACCCCTAAATGACAGAATTTAGAGAGTTTCTGGGTTGGTGAACACAGTGAGGTGCTTGGAGAGTTGCACACCAATGAGAAGGGAAGCTCCATGCACTGTTCCCACCCCCACCTCCATCTCCCAGCCACTGGCAGTTCCTGTATCCTTGATACTAAAGCAAGAAGAGCAAGTAAAGCACTTCTTTGAGGTGTTTGGGGCTTCCCAGGTGGTGCTAGTGGTAAAGAACCCGCCTGCCAATGCCGGAGAAGTAAGAGATGTGAGTTAAATCCCTGGTTGGGAAAATCCCCTGGAGGAGGGTGTGGCAACCCTCTCCAGTATTCTAGCCTGGAGAATCCCATGGACAGAGAAGCCTGATGAACTACAATTCATAGGGTCACAGAGAGTCAGACAAGACAAGCAACTTAGTAGGCACACATGAAGTCTATGAATAATTCTAAGGAATTTTCAAACCTTAAGTGGGGGTCACAGGACCCCCTAACTGTATAGTCAGTTGGTCAGAAGTACTGGGATTGATATTGGAAGGCCAGAAGCGAGGATAGTCTATGGGACTGAGCCCTGAACCTGTGGGCATGTACTAACCACAGTGTCAGAACTAAATGGAACTGAATTGTTGGGCGCGCAGTTGACGCAGGAGAATTGGAGGACTGGTTGTTGGTACGGAAAGGTCCACGCATTTGGTATCAGAAATGTTTTAAATAAAACTGGCTCAGATAGCATAGGAGTCAGAACAGGAGAACACCAGGAGCTTAGAAAACTACAGTTCCTATCTTCCCATTTTCTGCCAGAGAAGCCCAGGCATAGACGGTGTGAGTGAGTGCCTCACAGTGTCAGGCCGGCAGAGCCCAGCTAGCATCTCATGAACAACTTGTGCCCCCACCCCTGCTATAGAGAAGGACCGATGAAAACAGAGAGTAAAGAGGCATGTGCCCTGAGGCCCAGGGAGTAGCCTGCCCTTTCCCAGGGATTGAGGAAGAAGACTCAGTATCCTCACTGAGGCCACTCAGGGATGTTTTTATGGTTCTTATGAAGTCAATTTGATCCTAGGCACTCTTCTCAGCTAAACATAATCATCTAACATCATAATAAAGGTCTCAGTAAACACCTAATAATCAACAAATTAAATAATAAAAACCTACCAAGAATGAAAAAGATGGGAATGCAGAAGTTCCCAAGTGAAGGGAGGTTTGTGTTTCCAAAGCATTAGAAGGGTGAAACGCAGGTCTTTCATGGAATTTCCACTATATACAGCCACACATATGCTACTCTTCAAATCTGGTTCTCCAGGACTTCACCTGGACTTAACTTTTCTCTATGGAGCTGGGTCACTGGTGCCTCCCTTGTGTGGTTTCTCAGCCTGCATCTCTCATAAACAACTTGCTGTCATATGATGAACTTGCTTCTATTAAAAGACTCCTGGAACCCAACATGCAGACATGGCTTGTCATCTTAAGCAGTGCCACTTCTCAACCAGGTAATGGGCTTCCCTGATAGCTCAGTTGGTAAAGAATCCACCTGCAATGTTGGAGACCCCGGTTCGATTCCTGGGTTGAGAAGATCCACTAGAGAAGGAATAGGCTATCCACTCCAGTGTTCTTGGGCTTCCCTTGCAGCTCAACTGGTAAAGAATCCACCTGCAATGCAGGAGACCTCAGTTCAATCCCTGCGTTGGGAAGATCCCCTGGAGAAGGGAAACACTGCCCACTCCAGCATTCTGGCCTGGAGAATTCTATGGACTGTATAGTCCATTGGGTCACAAAGAGTTGGACACAACTGAGCGACTTTCACTTTCACTAATTTACTACATCAAGGGCTTTCCAAATTCCCCTTCTGGACAAAATTTAAATTTCTCAGGATCACCAAGGTAAAGTGTTGCCAAGGGACCAATTGGCACGCATCTCTGCATGTGGACAGCATAATGTCCACGTACAGGACCAAGTCTTCAAATAAATTAAAGGGCCACTTTGGGTATGACTTTTGTGGGTTGTGATGCTCCCCATTAGTAGTACATGACTGTTTGAAAATCCAATGAGAACTGCTCTAGTTTTTCCCAAACATAGGACATGAAATCCAAAAGCAGTTAACCACATAGTTGCTTGGCACTGGACAGGTGCAACTTGTTTTTATGTCTTGTATGCTTTTCTGTTCATACATACTTGAGTACACAGAAATTTATATAAGCCAGGTATACATGCACCTGAGAGGGGGGATAGAAAGTGAGGGAAAGAGAGCTACAGAGAGAGAGAGGCTATTGAGATACTATGAGCCTTCTAATTCTTTTTCTCTCCTGGAATCCAAGATTCTTCCCCTGACTTTTTTGGCATACCACTCTGTTGCTACTGTGTTCTGGGGTCTCCAAATGATCTCTGGTCTAGGTCAGTTCAGTTCAGTTCAGTTCAGTCGCTCAGTCTAGGTGGCAGATGTCAACTGTGAACAGCAACAGCATCCCCGTGGGCAGCCTATACTATATTGTTAGGCCACCCTTGGGAATCTCTTGTTCATGGTGTTACTTCCCTTTGATGGTTTGCAGTCATATGGTTTTGTGTTGTCTCTCTCACACCTTGTGGTTTTGCTTACTGCACTTTGGGGGCTGACATGGCTGAAACTCATCCCAGAGAGAATGTCCACTGAACAGTCAGAGGCTGAACAGTTGATAGCGGGCACAAGGACTTTTGTTTAAGGGCTTTGACAGGTTATTACTGGATCATTTTCCAATAAATGCCATCCAAATATACCCAGTACAGTGCTGAGCAGTATGCCAACCTGCCCTGCAGCCCCAGTAGATGCCCAGTGCTTCTCCTTGGTAGCTGCTGGCTTGTCAGCCATTCTTTTGTGAGATTCTGACTCAAGCAGCATTGACTAAAAACAGTGGTTTTAGTACCTGTCATAATTAGAAGAACATGGCATTTTTTCCATACAAAAAGAGCTCACATTAGGTTGTCTGTTCTTCAGTCATCTCAAATATTGGTATGAATTCCATTCACACAAGCTGTGTCCTTTTAAAACCAGGAAGTCACCCCAGCAAGCATCAAATAACCCCCTAAAGTATTTTTAATGGATATGATGTGTTAAGGCACACATATGAAATTAAAACATCATAAGGCAGGCCTGCAGCTCTTTATAGAATAACTCAATAGTGGTTTCAACTGTGTGATGTGATCTGAGATACATTTAAATGACAGCACTGAAAGGAATGCTCTTTCCATTTGGTTTTAAGACTGAGTGGCTGAGCCTGTGTACTCACCAGTTGACCTCAGTTAAGTTGCTGGGCTTCTGTGAACCTCTGTTTCCTTTTTGATATTCTGATTGCTCCAGTGCCTTCATGGCATAGGATTCCCATGGGAATCAAATGAAGTAAATTTGGAGAATGCATTTAATAAAACACTATAAAAATTACTGTATGTTGATCATCATCACTGTCTACCATCTTATTCCCAAGCAGATATTTCTAATTCAAATATTAAAAACATTTTTTTAAATATCACTGTCATAAACTGATACCCCTTTTGCAATGATGGCTTAAGAATCAAAGTTGACAGGTGATCCTCAAGTTTTAAAATTAGAATCTATTCATCTGATGGGCATTTTGAGCCTAGGGTTATTTTGGATAGAAAAAAAGAATGTCCATTGAGTCAGTGATGCCATCCAACTATCTCATTCTCTGTCATCCCCTTCTCCTCCTGCCTTCCATCTTTCCCAGCACCACGGTTTTTTCCAGTGAGTCCGTTCTTTGCATCAGGTGGCCAAAGTATTGGAGCTTCAGCATCAGTCCATCTAATGAATATCCAGGACTGATCTCCTTTAGGACTGACTGGTTAGATCTCCTTGCAGTCCAAGGGACTCTCAAGAGTCTTCTCCAACACCACAGTTCAAAATAATTAATTCTTTGGCACTCAGCTTTCTTTATGGTCCAACTCTCACAGCTATACATGACTACTGGAAAAACCATAGTTTTGACTAGACAGACCTTTGTTGGCAAAGTAATGTCTCTGCTTTTCAATATGCTGTCTAGGTTGGTCATAGCTTTTCTTCCAAGGAGCAAGTGTCTTTTAATTTCATGGCTTCATTCACCATCTGCAATGATTTTGGAGCCCAAGTAAAGAAAGCTTCTCACTGTTTCCATTGTCATCTATTCTCCATGAAGTGATGGGACCAGATGCCATGATCTTAGTTTTTTGAATATGAAATGATAGTACAATCTAATTTAAACATGACGACGATAGAGTATAAAGAAAGCCAGTTATGGGGTTATGTGATTTTTTTTTTAAAGCATCTGAAATAAAATGGAGAACATTAGGAGAATGAAGGTAGCGTTATCTTTCCAATTATTCAGAGCTGACTTTTTGAGGGTGGCTGTATTTGCTGCTGCTCCTTGGTGCTAGCACCCTAGAGTCACACAGAGTAAATATAAAGGAGACATGGGTGGTAACTCTCAAATCAGTCCTCACCACACCTGCAGAGGCCTGCTGCCCAGTCATTACTACTGATTTCCAATTCCCTCATCATATTATGATGCATCTTTCAACAAAGGTAAACAGCCACTCAGTGGTATCTCCCATTCTTCTATGTCCCGGAAGTGTATCCCCCAGTTCTGAATACTGTCTGTCTGAATTTTATAATGAGAAAGTAGGAATATAAAAGAACAATGTTAGATTTTCTTTATTAAAAATATGAGAGAGGAAAAAGGAACATCGTCTTTATTGTTGTGAATATTTCCAAAGAGGTAACTAAAATGTTATGGCTGCCTTGTTAGTAAACTCTATAAATCAGTTAACAGCATCTCTGTTTTAAAATCTTTTCTGCATGTAAGCAATAAAATGAAGCACACATTGGAAATTCTGATGATTTCAAACTTCAGACTTTCTTTGAAAGTAATAACTTTAATTCAGTTCTTTCTGGCATAAACTTTTTCATCCCATTATGTCAAAAATTGTATTATCCATCCATTTGTCTGTCAGAACGTCTCCCAGTGGGGCAATCGGCTCCTGGCTTCTCTACTCTAAACTTCCCCATTACATCCTGCTATCAAGAGTCACAATTTTCCACGAAAGTCTCTGGTGACTTTTGACAATGTTTTACAGAGAACTAGACCAGGAAGCTCAGAGTTAAAGGAAATCTTCCATTCTAGCAATGAATATGTAATAGGCATTACACTGTGCAGTATTCCAAAAAATGTAAGGTTCATTAAGTCTTTCTAAAGCAGGGACTTCCATGTAGCTTTGAAGGAACCTGTCTTCACAATGGCATTAGCAAATGGCACTTTGGGGCAGAGAATATTAATACTGCAGATTAAGAAACAAATTTGTTTAAATGCTGTATAGCTATATGTAGATGCTGATGATCCAGAAATAAATAAAAAGTGAATAGTTGTCCAACTTTGTATGTAAATTGCCTTTTGCTTATATACATAAGAATGCTTTTTGCTCCTAAATTCCTTCATATTAACAAGCAGGAGTGTAACTAATATATAAACTAAAGTCATTCTCTTTAATGAGAATGCTAAATATTTTAAAGAAATGCACGGCTGTGAAATATTGTCAAGGGCATTTTTATACTTAAGTTTAAGAACGCTTATGACTTAACTGTTGAATTATTTAACATATTCAGCCTGGAAGCACTATTTATGTATGTTTTTTAATGTTCTTACTTATATTGGCTTTTCTTTGCTAAGGATTTAGGACCTTTGATTTCTGTTTATAAAATTTACATTTTTAATCTCCTATTTCTATGTATTTCCCATTTGACAGTGGCAACAATATCCAGAAGGAAAGGAAAAAAAGGAAAAACTTCATGGAGCCTCTAACAGGGCTATACATGAAAGAAACTCAAGACACACTGCTCAGGGAATGAAGTCAACTTTGGAAGCCAAAAATAAAAGTCCTGTTCAACAAACTACCTGTATAACTAAAATAATAGATACAGAAGTATGCACCTGGTTTCCAAGTATTTCCCAAGGAAGCATGTGATAGATAGGGGGCTGAGTTATCCAGTGCAATAATGTAATTCCATACAATCAGCATTCACTACTTTGAGTTGTCAGCTCCTATTTCTCACCTGTGTATTGTTTTGCAATTACTGCCTGGCCACAGATTTATCAGAGCAACATAAAAACACATTTTCTCTCATTTTTCTTCAATTAACCTTGATTCATACGTCTTAAACACAGAAGGAATCCTCAAAGACTTCGGAAGGATTTCAAATAGAGCCCCTATCAATGCCATTCAGGAAATGGAAACTGACAATCAAAGGTAGTGTGAGGGCAAGTTTCATTTGAGTTATTCCCATTAAATTCTACTCATGTGGTTAATAATATAAAAATTGTAGAGGTGACTTGGGATAGAAATATATCTAGAATTTGCTTGAAGTGTGATTCCATAAGAACTACAGTGGGGGTGGTTTTTAAGACTGGTGTGTTTTTGTCTAGTGATTTTTTGCTTTATAAACTATATATATGTATATGAATATGTATGTGCATATATGTGTGTTATATACATACATGTGTATATACACGTTTTATATGTGTGTGTACATGTGTGTGTGTGTGTATTCCAATATTACTATTAATACTGAGTCAACATTTCTCTTCTGCACTAAGTCAAGAAGACAATAATGAGGCCCCTGAGGGATGGGGCCTCAGTCATGTAGTCAGGGGAGGAACTGAAGGTTTCCATGGCTTGTTTAAACTATTAGAGGTCTTTTTAACATTGATTTTCACTTTCATTTAGCCTGGTATTCCCTAACATGTGTTCCTTGGGGGTTATTAAGTTTACTTTAAAAAAGGTATCCCAATTAAATGAGTTTTAGAAATGCTGGATTAAATAAAATTCTCAGAGCCTTAAATATAGAACTGTGCTTTCTGAATCCACAAGAGATAAAAATAATAGCTACTATTTTCCAAACATTTTGACCAGGAATCTCTTCCTTGTTATTTTTCACCAGAGCACTTCCAGGCTGGTGTTCCACAAAGAACACTTTGGGAAACAATGACTTTTCTCAGTTAACACTTAACTGAACGGAGCCTATGAGACAGGTTTTATGCTGGGAGAATCATTTCATTGTTTCAGAAAATAAGGTTCACCATCAAATCAACCACAGTGTGAACAGAGACTGCCAAGTTCACATTAATGTCCCAAACAGTCATAGTGTTTGCCCGATAGTGCCCAGTGCTCAATAAGCAGGTTGAATGAATGAATGAAACAAGCTAATGATTCATAATTAAGTGTACTTGTGCAGATTATTATATCATTTTTATTCTTATTTCATCATTCAAGGAAATATTAATGTAATGTTCCCCTAACTTTCACTATTACCCAATTTCCCTAAAATTCTGGTCAAGGGAAAAACCTGAAGGAAGAGAACTAATTGAATTTCCTGAAAGAGTAAAGAGATCAAAATTCATTTACTTGTATACAATGCATGCTACTGATTTACCATTATCAGCTGTGAGGAGGATTTGTACTATTAATAACTTTTCATTTTCATGTCTATTCTCCACTCACCTCCTCAAAACACAAGCTTATAAAACACACAAACACACACACACACATATAATCAACTCCATCACAGAAAGGAATAAAAGGCTAAACTAAGGCTAGAAATTTTATAATTTACTAGATTATAGAGATTTACTCTGTGCAAAGCTAACTGGCATATTTTTTTATTAAAGAGGTACAACTTGCAAATAACATTATATTAGTTTTAGTTGTACAACATAATGATTCGATATTTGTATATATTGCAAAACTATAACCACACTAAATCTAGTTAGCGTCTGTCACCACAAATAGTTACATTTTTTTTCTTGTAATGACAGCTTTTAAATTAGCAACTCCCAAATATGCAATACAGCATTATTAACAATAGTTGCCAAGCTGTACATAAGTACCAGAATATATTTATTTTAAGCTGACTGGTCTTATAACAACTTTGTATATTGGAAGCCTTATTGAGATACATGTCAGCTATTGTCACTATATTTAAAATTGGCATTCTCAATCATTTTTGAAGTTTTGGGCAATACTCTTATCTTAGTTATATGGCATGAGCTTATGAGATACATCAAGTTAAATTAATTGTGTTTGGGGGCACATTAGGGACTCTGAGACAGCTCAAGGTATTCAGATGTAGCATAGGTAGGACTAATAAATGAGGGTTCAGTTCAGTTCAGTTCAGTCGCTCAGTCATGTCCGACTCTCCGCGACCCCACGAATCACAGCACGCCAGGCCTCCCTGTCCATCACCAACTCCCAGAGTTCACTCAAACTCATGTCCACAGAGTCGGTGATGCCATCCAGCCATCTCATTCTCTGTCGTCCCCTTTTCCTCCCGCCCCCAACATTTCCCAGCATCAGTCTTTTCCAGTGAGTCAACTCGTCGCATGAGGTGGCCAAAGTATTGCAGTTTCAGCTTTAGCATCAGTCCTTCCAATGAACACCCAGGATTGATCTCCTTTAGAATGGACTGGTTAGATCTTCTTGCAGTACAAGGGACACTCAAGAGTCTTCTCCAACACCACAGTTCAAAAACATCAATCCTTCGGTGATCAGCTTTCTTCACAGTCCAACTCTCACATCCATACATGACCACGGGAAAAACCATAGCCTTGACTAGACGGACCTTGGTTGGCAAAGTAATGTCTCTACTTTTTAATATACTATCAAGGTTGGTCATAACTTTCCTTCCAAGGAGTAAGTGTCTTTTAATTTCATGGCTGCAATCAGCATCTGCAGTGATTTTGGAGCCAAAAAAAATAAAATCTGATACTGTTTCCATTGTTTACCCATCTATTTCCCATGAAGTGATAGGACCAGATGCCATGATCTTTGTTTTCTGAATGTTGAGCTTCAAGCCAACCTTTTCACTCTCCTCTTTCACTTTCATCAAGAGGCTTTTTAGTTCCTCTTCACTTTCTGCCATAAGGGTGGTGTCATCTGCATATCTGAGGTTATTGATATTTCTCCCAGCAATCTTGATTCCAGCTTGTGCTTCTTCCAGCCCAGCATTCCTCATGATGTACTCTGCATATAAGTTAAATAAGCAAGGTGACTTATCCATAGTTAATTAAGGTCTGGTCTGAATTTCTGACACCATTTGGAGGCTGATTTGTCAGCACCAAGAGCAATCCATCTCTTACTAGTTGACTCAGGCAAGACAAGCTCAAGAGAATTATAAAACCTAAAAGCAAGAGAGTTCCAGAAAAAACATCTATTTCTGCTTCATTGACTATGCCAAAGCCTTTGACTGTGTCGATCACAATAAACTGTGGAAAATTCTGAAAGAGATGGGAATACCAGACCACCTGACCTGCCTCTTGAGAAACCTGTATGCAGGTCAGGAAGCAACAGTTAGAACTGGACATGGAACAACAGACTGGTTCCAAATAGGAAAAGAAGTACGTCAAGGTTGTATATTGTCACCCTGCTTATTTAACTTATATGCAGAGTACATCATGAGGAACGCTGGGCTGGAAGAAGCACAGGCTGGAATCAAGATTGCTGGGAGAAATATCAATAACCTCAGATATGCAGATGACACCACCCTTATGGCAGAAAGTGAAGAGGAACTCAAAGGCCTCTTGATTAAAGTGAAAGAGGAGAGTGAAAAGTTTGGTTTAAAGCTCAACATTCAGAAAACGAAGATCATGGCATCTGGTCCCATCACTTCATGGGAAATAGATGGGGAAACAGTGGAAACAGTGTCAGACTTTATTTTTTGGGGCTCCAAAAATGACTGCAGATGCTGATTGCAGCCATGAAATTAAAAGACGCTTACTCCCTGGAAGGAAAGTTATGACCAACCTAGATAGCATATTAAAAAGCAGAAACATTGCATGCCATCCAAGGTCCATCTAGTCAAGGGTATGGTTTTTCCCGTGGTCATGTATGGATGTGAGAGTTGGACTGTGAAGAAAGCTGATTGCCGAAGAATTGATGCTTTTGACCTGTG
This sequence comes from Moschus berezovskii, assembly GCF_049115385.1. Lineage (NCBI taxonomy): Eukaryota > Metazoa > Chordata > Mammalia > Artiodactyla > Moschidae > Moschus > Moschus berezovskii. Next base: position 65,022,268 of record NC_142470.1, on the reverse strand, counting down.
GTGCTGGAGAAGACTCTTGAGAGTCCCTTGGACTGCAAGGAGACCCAACCAGTCCATTCTAAAGGAGATCAGGTCCTGGGTGTTCATTGGAAGGACTGATGCTAAAGCTGAAACGTCAATACTTTGGCCACCTCATGCGAAGAGTTAACTCACTGGAAAAGACTCTGATGCTGGGAGGGATTGGGGGCAGGAGGAGACGGGGATGACAGAGAATGAGATGGCTGGATGGCATCACCGACTTGATGGACATGAGTTTGTGTGAACTCCGGGAGTTGGTGATGGACAGGGAGGCCTGGTGTGCTGTGATTCATGGGGTGGCAAAGAGTTGGACACGACTGAGCAACTGAACTGAACTGAAGTGTTCATTTATTCACTTATAATGAGAAATATTACTCTCACTTAGACCAAAATTCTCGAGTGTGACTGTCCAGGTAGTATTCTTCCCAAGGCTAGAGCCTCATGGTTAGGTGAACTCTCATCAGAAGTTTGCATAAGTCAGAAAAAGAAGAATCAGTTATGTGGGTGGCATGCAGATGGCATCACCTAACATATCTATTTTGCCCACAGCATGACATTAACAAACTCAGACTCATTCTACCCTGAATGGCAATTTGATGAGCCATAGTTTACAGCTCGGAGAAGGCAATGGCAAGCCACTCTAGTACTCTTGCCTAGAAAATCCCAGGGATGGAGGAGCCTGGTAGGCTGCAGTCCATGGGGTCGCTACAAGTCAGACATGACTTAGCAACTTCACTTTCACACATTGGAGAAGGAAATGGCAACCCACTCCAGTGTTCTTGCCTGGAGAATCCCAGGGACGGGGGAGCCTGGTGGGCTGGCGTCTATGGGGTCGCACAGAGTCGGACACGACTGAAGTGACTCAGCAGCAGCAGCAGCAGTTTACAGCTGGGATCCTCCTCTTTTTCTACCTTTATATTTGATTAGTCCCTTCTCTGGTAAACATTTATTTTTGTAGTTCTGCCACTTTAGTGACTTGATTTGAAGCCAGGTATTTTTGAAGAGGAAATTCATTCCATCATTTGTATAAGGAGGAGGTTTTACTTGTCTATGTTCTGACCCAGTGGATGTTGCCTTTAGAGGTAACTCTCAGGAGAAATTATTTTTGTTCTTATTTATATGTTCCTAGATAGGGACTCTTAAGAGTCACTTGGACAGCAAGGATATCAAACCAGTCAATTAAGGAAAATCAACCCTAAATACTCATTGGAAGGACTGATGCTGAACCTGAAACTCTAGTATTTTGTTCATCAGATGCTAAGAACTGCCTCATTGGAAAAGTCTCTGATGCTGGGAAGGATTGAAGGCAGAAGAAGAAGAAGGCATCAGAGGATGAGAAGTCTGGATAACATCACCATTGCAATGGACATGAACTTGAGCAAACTTCAGGAGATGGTGAGGGACAGAGAGGCCTGGTGTGCTGCAGTCCATTGGGTCACAAAGAGTAGGACACAAATGGGCGGCTGAACAACAACAAAAGATAGACATCTGTAACTCCTAAGTACTGGCAATGGTATGTATCTCATACAATTATGTTCCATAAATTAATTATTCTAAAAATTAAGTAGTGAATTCTAAAGCATTGAAAATAATAACCATGTACATGGTACCTGTCATAACCATCCAACAACCAAAATATTGTTTACCTCCCTCATTCAGGTATCTGATTCAAATTTCTGGCAAAAATCTGTACCCTACTGTAGGAAAAATGAGACCTCTCTACTGGCCAGCAACAGAGCAAAACTTCCTTTTTCCCTACAAATGCAAATCAGAATGAGGAGTCTCCTATATCCTTGGTGAACACTCACAGAACACAATTGGGAACCATGAGCCTGTTGGTATCAGCACTCAATAGCTAGTGGGAAGCTACTATATAGCATAGGGAGTTCAGATCAGTGCTCAGTGATGACTTAGAGGGTGGGATGGTGGAGAGGGGAGGGAGGCTCAAAAAAGAGGGGTTATTTGTATATATATGGCTGATTCACATTGTTGTACAGCAGAAACCAACACCACTTTGTAAAAAATTATATTCCAATAAAAATGTTGCTTCAGAAACCTATGAAAATTAGGGATGCTTCGCATCTCTGGCCTCAGTAAGTTCTCAGTAAGATTCTTTTGATCACAATGAGCTGGATATTATGGGACTCAAGAAAAGGAGTCCAGTAAAGGAGTTTCAGTATCCCCTAATTCCCCACACCAACTAATCAAATTGTGACCCACTCTAGGTGAGGGAGTCTTCAATGGACATAGAAATTTTGTTCTCAAAGTCACAAGGGGCTCATCAGGAAGTGGGGGTTGCAACAGAAGGGCCTTGATCACAGCGTATAGTGAACGCTTTGGAAGAACAATCTCAGAACCTTCCAGCAAAGGGTTGGAAAGAGAGAAATAACCTGATTCCTTTTAATACCTTTTCTGGGGCAAGTCTAGATCTTATGATAACATTCAATCAGAACTTCTCTGTTCCTCAGCAATTTCTCCCCCAATTGATTTATCAAGATATATACAGCTAAAGAACGATCAATCAGGATTTTATACGAAGAGACTTAAATAAGGGATTCATAGCAGTCACTCATTCTTTTCTTTTAATGCCTATATTGGGGGAGGGGCCTACAGACCTTCACCTTAGTTAAAAATGATAGACAATCATCAATCTGCCAATCCTCTTGACTTTTCTTGAGAAGTGTGAGGGATCTCAAGTCCCATTTAAAGGACAGACCTGAGGTCTGGCATAGAAAATATTGTCATATGTACTTTGAGCCTGCCATTGTCCACAAAGGAAGGGCCAGACCACATGCTGAAAGCTGGCACTTACACATATGCAAAATACTTAATTGCTTAGACAATTTGTTCTTGTTGGCTCTGGTGATCGAGTTGGAAATTAAGTAACCACAGCATCTGAGAATCAGGGTATGGGGATCATAGTTATTAACAGAATGACCAATGGAAAAGTTTTGTAGCTTAAAGAGACATTAGGGAAACTCTAACCCAGTGGACCAAATGCCATGATCTTCATGGGAAATAGATGGAAAAACGGTGGAAACAGTGTCAGACTTAATTTTTGTGGTCTCCAAAATCACTGCAGATGCTGATTGCAGCCATGAAATTAAAAAACGCTTACTCCTTGGAAGGAAAGTTATGACCAACTTGATAGTATATTAAAAAGCAGAGACATTACTTTGCCAACAAAGGTCCGTCTAGTCAAGGCTATGGTTTTTCCAGTGGTCATGTATAGATGTGAGAGTTGGACTGTGAAGAAAGCTGATCGCCGAAAAATTGATGCTTTTGAACTGTGGTGCTGGAGAAGACTCTTGAGAGTCCCTTGGACTGCAAGGAGACCCAACCAGTCCATTCTAAGGGAGATCAATCCGGGGTGTTCATTGGAAGGACTGATGCTAAAGCTGAAACTGCAATACTTTGGGCACCTCATGCGACGAGTTGACTCACTGGAAAAGACTCTGATGCAAGGAAAGGTTGGGGGCGGGAGGAGAAGGGGACGACAGAGAATGAGATGGCTGGATGGCATCACCAACTCTGTGGACATGAGTTTGAGTGAACTCCGGGAGTTGGTGATGGACAGGGTGGCCTGGCGTGCTGTGATTCATGGGGTCGCGGAGAGTCAGACACGACTGAGCGACTGAACTGAACTGAACTGAACCCAGTGGATTTGTAAGTCCCTTTTAATAGTAACTTATTTTCATCTTGAAACAAAATTTTACATAGAAATATTACATAAAATCATATAATAATGAAATAATGATGGGATGGAAGCAGATGCCTAGGTCCTGAAGAAAAACTGCTTGAAAACTGCTAGTTAGTAGCATCCCCCTCATTTCACACAAGTAAGAGCTGAGGTGCTTTCCCCAGAGTCTCATGTGGGATGAGTGGCAAGGAGGAAACTAGAAAATGGTCTTCCAAACCATAATCAAACACTCCCCCTTCTCTTCAGCAAAGTTGTTCTTGCAGAAAAGATCTGGTGGAATTGAGGAGAGCCAGGACCCACTCTCCCTAGTTGCCTCAGCCCCTGGTAGTAATAACTGGGTGCCGGACAGTAGTTGCAGCAGTCGTAATGGCAGTGGTAAGAGTGGCATTAGTAGCAGCTGCAGGGGTAACTCATATTCACAGATGATGTTAAAAAGGTTTCACATTATATCTTTCACTAGCCAGAGCAATGATGCAAGGTAGATAGGGAAGAAAATTATGATCTTGATTTTATAGATGAGGAAATAGGTCCAGAAAGGTTAAGTGACGTACCTCCTCAAGGTTATTTGTACTAAGTAACAGAGCTGGGTCATCAAGTTTCAAATCTTATGCTCTTGCTCCTACTCTGTAACACTGTCCTTCCATTTCTCATACCAAACTTTTTCCAGTTTCCTTTATTTACCAAAAGACAGGAGTAAAAATTCACCTCATTGAAGAAGGTAATCATTATGCTTGGCATTTCATCAACAGTTTGAACTCAAACAGATCAGGGTCTCTACAATGAGGACCTAAAAAGTGGGGTGATGAACGGAAAGTCTGTTAAAGTATGAACAGCAAAAATCATCTTTATAGGATTAAAATATATATTTTAGCTTAAAACATAAAAGTAGATAATTTTCTGATCTAGACCAAAGCTTTGTGTTTGAATCAGCTGTTTGGAGTTCAAGTCATCTTTCTTGCATAAACCATACCCATGGCACCCATCAGCTACAATTTCAAATTTCAGTTTCTTTAGAGTGAACTCCGGGAGTTGGTGATGGACAGGGAGGCCTGGAGTGCTGTGATTCATGGGGTCGCAAAGTGTCGGACACGACTGAGCAACTGAACTGAACTGAACTGAACTGACAGTGGGGTAAGAACTAAAACTGCGGTGTTGGAGAAGACTCTTGAGAGTCCCTTGGACTGCAAGGAGATCCAACCAGTCCATTCTAAAGGAGATCAGTCCTGGGTGTTCACTGGAAGGACTGATGCTAAAGCTGAAACTCCAATACTTTGGCCACCTCATGCGATGAATTGACTCACTGGAAGAGACTCTGATGCTGGGAGGGATTAGGGGCAGGAGGAGAAGGGGACGACAGAGTCTGAGATGGCTGGATGGCATCATTGACTTGATGGACATGAGTTTGAGTGAACTCTGGGAGTTGGTGATGGACAGGGAGGCCTGGCGTGCTGTGACTCATGGGGTCGCAAAGAGTCGGACACAACTGAGCGACTGAACTGAACTGAACTGAAGAACTAAAACACTTGCAAAGCAATATGAATGTAAAGTGCTCTTAATTGTTATGATCTTCCCCCAATCCTTTGCAGATGTCTTTCACATGCCTAATTCAACAGCACACTTTTTTTTCAGTGTCTTGCTTTCATCAAGTGATCCCAAAGCATACATTTCAATAACAGAGGAACAACTCCCTTCTTTTTGCAGTCGTATTTCATTAATTACTAAATATTCAACTATATCACACAATAACAGAAAATATATACATAAACCAATTGGAAAACAAACCCATCAGCCTATGTGTTAGCATAAGCTCACGGTGTCACTGATGGTGGCAGAAAGGGAATTGCATCTGAAAGAGTAGTCTTCCCAGCCACACACATACAGCAGGCTGTGGGCATCATCCAGACCATTTACAGTTGACAGTGGATACTGCTAAATCTCACAGACTGTGAGCCAGAGATCTGTCCAAAGAACTAGTCCTGAATTCTGAAGTAATTCAGAATTGGTTATGTTGCATTGGTTAGCACAACCTTGGTTATGTTACTTTGCAGATGTGCAGGGAAGTTGTTTCATTGATCCAGTTTCTATTTCTCCAAGTTCTCAAAAAAATGAAAGCATTCCTTTATTAAAAAAAAAAATTAGGGAATTCCCTGGCAGCCAGTGGTTGAGACTCCAAGCTATCACTGCAGAGAGTGTGGGTTCAAGCCCTGGTAGGAGGAAGTAACATCTGACAAGCCCTGCCACCAAAAAAAAAAAAAAAGGAAAGAAAAGAAAATTTAAAACTTTACTTCTTTTCATCATTAATTAATAATGAATATGAGACCCCTCCTCTAACAGATCCTTCAACAAATGGCACTTCCCAGAACATCCGGCGGGGAAGGAAATGGCACCCCACTCCAGTACTCTTGCCTGGAAAATCACATGGACAGAGGAGCCTGGTAGGCCACAATCCATAGGGTCGTGAAGACCCAGACATAACTGAGTGACTTCAATTTCACTTTTCACTTTCATGCATTGGAGAAAGAAATGGCAACCCACTCCGGTGTTCTTGCCTGGAGAATCCCAGGGACAGGGAGCCTGGTGGGCTGCCGTCTATGGGGTTGCACAGAGTCAGACACGACTGAAGCCATTTAGCAGCAGCAGCAGCAGAACATCAGGATGAGGGGAACAGACACTGCTTCAGAAATATAGCATGTGGTGGTTTTCTTAAGTGTCCTGAGGCTGGTCAATTACGTGGTTCTTAAGGTGGCATTAGTTGTAAAGAACCTGCCTGCCAATGCAGGTTCAATTCTTGGGTTGAGAAGGTCCCCTGGAGGAGGAAATGGCAACCCACTCCAGTATTCTTGCCCAGAGAATCCCACAGAGAGAGGGGCCTGGCGGGCTATGGTCCATAGCGTTGCAAAGAGTCAAGACACAACTGAAGTGACTTAGTACTTAGCACAACTTCTGGAATGCCTTATGAGGTATGTGAGTTGTAACTGTGAATGCAGATAGAAAACAAATGTAGAGTATGCTGCGTTTTAAGTTTGCTACCCTTATCACTTCATGATCTTCAACAATGACCTTCCTCTCTCTGCACCACACACCACGGTCCTAAGAATCACTCCCAGCCCTGGGCCATCGCTGTTCATAAGTTTAAATTTTTTAGGAGTTCAAGGGCAGCAGCAAGATCCACATGGATGCTGTGGTTAAGATTTGCAAGCCTGGTCAACCTTGGAATGGCCTGAAAGGGACCCCAAAATCAGCAGGTTTGGTGGGTCCCCAGCATCAGAAGCTGATGCCTAGAGGAAGGAGGAAATGAGTCTGGGCAGCTGCAGTGCGCACTAATCTTCTATTACCCTTGAAATGGTCCACTTGAAAAATGGCAATATTTTTGTATGCTGGCCTCAAAGTCCCTGCTCAAAGAATGCTTGTAGCAAAGCTGTATTTCCTCCTTGAGGGCTTTCTGAAGCATGCATTTAGGTAGGAGCTACCAACCTTTTCTTCCAGAAGCATCAAGGGCTATCTGTCAGTCTACCAGCAAGCTGCTCCTCAGGTTCACTCAATGAAGGGTTAGGGCAGCAAGCCCCCACAATAATGTGGAAACAGAAATATTACAAAGTAAAGGCTTATAAAATAATAAAAATTCTACTTACTCCAGATACCTCCCTGTGCCTTTGGCAAAATACCTTAAGCATTCCACATACGGCGGGCATTGTCTTTATAAGATGGCACCTCATAAAATGGTATTAAATATCACCAACGGGGCTTCATATTTCATCCAGCAGGGTTTAGGCCAGGCATGTTCTATATCACACATTATTAGAATGACATCTGCTTTGCAAGTTGTGTACCCAGGAGCCTACCCGGATCACTCATTTCAGCATTCATTCTCGAGGCTTCCAAGCCTTCATAATGCCTAATATGTTTAACTCATTTTGAACAGAAGTCTAAAGCCTGCCACGGCCCTCTGGCCAAAACTGTAGCTGTCAGACAACGGAGCCAGCTATCAAACATTCATCATTTATCATTAGTGGTGATGCAGTTGTACAGAAAAATGTGCCCACTGTACTGAGAGGCTGTCAATTGTTCCCCCCTATAAAACTCCTCTTCTCAAATAGGGACATTTCTCTGTGGAGGCCTTGCCATTACATTTCGCTCCTTTTCCCACAACACTGAATTTATAATGCAAAGAAAATGGGGAACATATATTCATCCAAATGGCCTCTCTGCTACAAGATGAATAAGAAGATCATCAATGGCAGCGTCAGTGCAGGGCTGCACGTGCCATTGGGGGAAATTAATAGAATCAGTCCAGAAAGAGTAAAAAGAAAAAGAGAGAGAGAGAGAAAGAGGGAAATATCACCCACAGGTTTTGCACTGAGGTTGAATCTTGAATAATAAAACCTTGCAAGCTGAAAGTTGGAACTCGCTTTGGAATTACCATTTTGTCACTAAAGTAGGATGTGTGGGCTACAAACCTGCCCGAGGAGGCAAATTTCTCCAACTTTTCACTCCTCATTTGACTTCTGATTGTGGCTCCTTTTCCCACCTGTAAACTCTGCCTCTGAATTCAGCTTCCAGCCCCAAAGGCAACTCGCATTTTTCATTGATGTTTACAACACCCTCCGGAGGGTCTTTATATTAAAAAAAAAAAAAAAAACAGGGGGTGCTCCTGATTAACATCATTATTACTGGGCTTCTGACTATTTTTAGGATTGTAAAGATCTTCCCTTACCATTCCACGCTTCTTCCACCCACATGGTCACCTCTTCCCACTCAAATGTCTTTGTCCTTCTTCTTATAATTCTGCTGGGTGAAAAATGGACTCAATTAAATGTATTTGAGATGGCTCCAGGTTTATGCCTGTGTCTTCAAAGGGAGAGGGTTAGGGTGGTTATAGCAATGATAACACATCCTTGTAAACTTCAAAGGGAGAGGCCTGGCAAATAGATTCCCATGATATCTCTGTTAAAGCAGTTATTATCCCATTTTAGAGATGGGAAAGCAGAGTGTCTTGCCCAAGGACATGGATAGGAATCAGCCCCAGAGAGAGAATGAAAGCATTACCATGGGCTCCTGTACCTTTCCCAAGTTCAGACCACTTTCTCTCCAGCAGGAACAACAAATCTCATCCTTAGAAACGAGCAAACTTCAGGACAGGTTCCGTTCCATTCCGTCGCTCAGTCGTGTCCCGACTCTATGCGACCCTGTGGACTGTAGCCTACCAGGCTTCTCCGTCCATGGGATTCTCCAGGCAAGAATACTGGAGTGGGTTACTGTTTCCTTCTCCAGGGGATCTTCCCGACCCAGGGATCGAACCCGGGTCTCCCGCATTGGAGGCAGACGCTTTAACCTCTGAGCCACCAGGGAAGCCTTTAAATACAGCCAAAAAGAAGTAATCCATTTGACACACCCTGTAGGGACACCGAACTCTTGAATGCTTATGGGATGACTTGGGGAGGGGAGGGGCAAAGATTTGTTCTTCACTTGCCCTTTCTTTGCCAAAGTCCAATCTTGTCTTTAGCCAAGGGATAACCTGCCCCACTGGGATTGACGAACTAGAGCCTTAACATGGGTCATGGAAGCTGATAATCAACCCTTGACTGAAATAAACTCTCCAACATTCTCATTTCCCTCACATGCTGAACAAGAAACGGAGTCAAGACCTCCAGTGGCCCATGCATACTGTGGGTAACTGCACAACTCTCTGGGATAGTCTTTAAGATACACCCTGGCTGGCTCTGTACAAGTTTCCATCCAAAGTGTGCCCTAAATTTTCCAGTCTCTAGAACAGGGGCCTCCAATCCATTTTTCTCATTTCTACAACTGTGTTTATCCAGTTCTAGAGCTGTTCTTCTGTCTCAGTTATTTCCAGGAGCTCATTTATCATCAACTCAACAACCTCTTTTCTGCCTCAGTGTTTTTCCTCTAAAAGCACCGTTTACTACAAAACACTTGCCTTGGAAAGACACGATGATTAACTGTTCCTTGGTTATGGTCTCAAAATATAGTTTCCAGATTCCCTAATCTTTTTAATTTTTTCTTTCTTTCCTCTAAATCACACTCATCTTTCTTCACTTGGTGTCTCACACTGATCAGGGCTATGTACTCAAAGCACATTCTCCATCTGATTTTTAGAGGGAATTTATGGTTTCTAGTGGAGCTGTTCTACTGAAGACTTGATCAACATTTATATTTTTCTTTTGACACTGTTCATCCCAACCCAAGGCTGGCAACTTAACATCACAGCTGAATTTTGGATAAATGGGTTGATTCAATTAAATTCAAAAAGTGCTATGCGTGCGTGCATGCTCAGTCACTTCAGCTGTGTTCAACTCTTTGCGACCCTGTGAACTGTAGTCCACCAGGTTCCCCTGCCCATGGAATTCTCCAGGCAAGAATACTGGAGTGGGTTGCCATGCCCTCCTCCGGGGCAAAACGTTCTATAGTGCCATGTAATTCATTAAGCACAGGAAATCTACAAGATGCCATCACTCTCCTTAAGGGGCTTATAGTTGGTTAGAGAGATACAATGAATGCTTGTGAACTTGATACACAATACTGCAAAATAATAAAATGGTAACAGTCTAAGGAGATGATAAGAGCAATAAGAGGTCAGCAGTATGGACTATGTAGACAAGAATGGGAAGGGAGTGCTTTACAGAGAATATGAATCTTGTTCTACACATGGAAAGCATCGGGGGATTTAAATGATTAGAAAATATGATGGAGGACATTTCAACTAGGAATGTATCAGGATGAGAACCCATAAATTAGGTCATTGCCTTTAAGACACTTGAAGAAATAGAAGCAAACAATCCTGATATCAGGCAGGCTTTGTTGTTCATACTTTAGTCATGGCTTGGTAGAAATTTTTATCTCTTTTTTTCTGTTATCTTCATCTTCCTCACTGGCCCAACAATAGAAAACTGAAGACCTAAGCAGCAAATGGATTTCCACTAGACAAGTGGCTCTGGAGAAACAAGAACATACTTTTAGCAGGGTAATTACTTAGTTGGTCACAGCAGTTGTGACTATAGTTAATTCTACAGATTTTCAGGGAGCAATGGAGAATGAAAGGCAGTGATCTTGGACCCTCCTGATTGCAGAAACAAACTCACATCTTCTTCATATAGATTAGTAACTCTCTGGCCCATAAGGTTTTCTGCATGAAGCTGTGCCTCTACAACATGGCTTAGAAGCTAAAGAACATGCTCCCTATCAATCCTGCGTGAAGGTCCAACCTCAACAAAACTGTGAACCATTTCATTTTTACTATCATTACCTCCCTAAAGTGTCTTTCCAATTGCATCATCCCTGCTACCTAGAAGAAGTCTGTACTGGGAAGAAAAACAAAGAAATACATGTTTAAGAATGTGTGCATTTTAGTAAAGGATTATTTTTAAATTCAAAATTCCGAACAGCAATGATTTTCTAATGATGAAATTTCATGCACTATAGCAAGCTGACAGAATAGTTATTTGGAGGGGGACAGACTTTGTAAATTATCCTACGTGAATAACATTTTGTCTTCCTATTTATAAATCTAACCTTTATCTCAGAATCCATCTTGACATAAATAGGTAAAGAGATGGAAAAGTGTAAGTTTCATGAGGACAAGGATTTCATCTGATCATTACGTCCTAAAGCTGTCAGACTACATTTAGCAACTCACTGACTGACCTCCCAAAGCGTTTCAGTCTAGCTATTTGGAGAATGCTTCAAACTAGCCCTAAGAAATATAAAGTACAGACTTCCCTGGCCTCAGAAATCCCTCCATCTGTCACAGAAGCTTTCTCCATGTCTTCCTGGCAGTCATTTCAATTTCCATGACAGAGGGAAAAAAAAAAGAAGTTGTGGTCTGTGCCACAGCTTGAAGTTTCATTTAATGTAGATTTTGATGGGTGAACTGTACAATAACCCCAGGTTGGAGGCACATTTTTTATATTGAAGGTGAGAGACCAATTAGTAGCTCTAACTCCTTAAGCAGATGGTTATCAGATGATAACAGAGGTGCCTGTCCTGTCCTTTGCCATTAGAGAGTCATCTTTTTCCTAATATCTTTCTCTACAAAGGAAAAGATACGCAGACAGATTGCATGGCCTAGACACCTCTATGAAGTTGAGTTTTTAGCAGGACATGTGGAGCCTGGGAATCTTGTTCTTGAATTAAGGGTGATATTCAAATCCTAAAAACTGTCTCTAAGATAAAACACAAGGGAAGAATGTGAGGGTAGGTGGAGAAATAAAGCTGGTAAGATTCTTAGGTTCTGGGCTCCAACTCAAGCTGGAAATGGGAGACATGCTAGAGTTGCCCTCAGATACCTGCAAGGACTTCTCTTCCATGGCATGGAAATTCCTGCTGTAAAGGAGACAGCTCAGACTTGGAGTTAAAGATCTGGTTTGCATATCGGCTCTGTCCTTGACAAGCTGGATGACTTAACCTACTTGCTTGACCTCCCCAGTTTCCTGTTCCGCAAAAACAGGACTTATAATAAAAACCTTAGAGAGAGATGAAGATTAAGTGAAGTTTCCAGTGAGAAATTGTGACACCTGGCACTTTCCCCTTCCTTCAGAATAGTTAGCAGGAAGGACAGCACCACATGGGCCAAAGTACAATGTTATCTGGGCATTCTCCTCTTGCAATCAATGCAGTTGTTGTTGCTGTTATTTAGCCATATCTGGCCCTTTGCCACCCAATGGACTGCAGCCCACCAGGCTCCTCTGTCCATGGAATTTTCCAGGCAAGAGTACTGGAATGGGTTGCCATTTCCTCCTCTAGGGGATATTCCCTACAGAGGGATTGAACCAGTGTCTCCTGCATTGGGAGGCAGATTCTTCACTGAGCCACCAGGCAAGCCCTATTAGAGCACAAACTCAGGAGTCTGATACATGTGAGGTTGGTTCTAGGTCTCGCCACTGGTTGGGTGAGCCTGAGAAAGATAAAGAACTCTCCTGATCCCCAGTGCTTTCATGTGCAAAGGCAGGGGGGCAACATCCACCTTGCACACAGGACTGATATGATGGTTAAAGGACACAATTCACTTTCTGAGCTTAGCAGAGTGTCTGGTCCGTGAGACACATATAGCTTCCCCCTTTCCTTTTTCTTTCCCTTCCTTCTCTTCCCTCTTCTTTTCCTTCTTCATCTTCACCTACTCTTTGATATATACCAAGCTGCTATCATTTTAAGGTTGCTGTCCCTGGAAGCCCCCAGTTTTCCTCTGTGCTCAGAGAGTGCAGTGATACATTCTAAAGGCAGAAGGAATCTTTAGGACCTGGAAAGGGGTTGCTGTTTTCCAGGCTGCCAGTCCTGAATTCAAGTTCTTTCCCTCTAGCTGGCCCCAGTTTCTTCATCTATAAAGGAGAAGGATAAGCAGGAATCTTCTGGAATGCCTAGTTGATATCTCATCTGTCTATTCATGTAGCTCCTCTTCTAAAGTTTCCCTTCCTGTCTGGCCATTGAACTCTTATCCAGGGGGTCAAATTCAAGCTGAAACACCTGTACTACTTTCCAAAAATTTACCAGAAGAATGCACACACACACATCGAGATTGGGACACTCAAAGGGGATTTATTAGGAGTTTGCTCTGGTTTCCACGACTTTGTAAAATCTATCCTGATCCTTCAGTCTTCTTAATTTTGATGGTCTCACAGTGCATGCAGCACAATTTAATATTTACTCTCTCCACCAGCTTCTTCAAGGGAAAAGAGTTTTATTTATTATTAAGCCTTACTGTCTAGCCCAGTACCTGGCAATTTCTGTGTTTCACAAATGGCTCCCCAAAACATATATGCTTAAATGACTGAAGAATTTATCTTATAGGAAAATCTTGGCTAATGACTAGGTAGTGAATCAGTTGAGGCCAAGGATTCTGAACTATTTTCATATTCTGGACAGCATCTGGATACAAAAATACAATAGGTGCTCAAAAACACATGGTGATCCTTACAAACTATCTTTGTATTTGTGAGGAAATTCTTCTGCACAACTCAAGGACCAAGAAATGGTCTTCAGCACATGCCCAGAGCTAAAATTGTTCCTAAGGCTGAAGCAATGAGGATCATCCGTTTGAATGGCTTCCAGAGGGATTGTGGAAAGAAAATCGCTCTCCATAGGTTTCAAAAATGACCTAAGACCTGTATGCATATAAACAAGCAATTAAAAAACTCTTTCCTCGCCACCACCAAGAAAGTCTCTTCCAGCCTTCAGTTCAGTTCAGTTCAGTAGCTCAGTCGTGTCCGACTCTCCGCGACCCCATGAATCACAGCACGCCAGGCCTCCCTGTCCATCACCAACTCCCGGAGTTCACTCAAACTCATGTCCACAGAGTCGGTGATGCCATCCAGCCATCTCATTCTCGGTCGTCCCCTTCTCCTCCCGCCCCCAACCTTTCCCAGCATCAGAGTCTTTTCCAGTGAGTCAGCTCGTCGCATGAGGTGGCCAAAGTATTGCAGTTTCAGCTTTAGCATCAGTCCTTCCAATGAACACCTAGGATTGATCTCCTTTAGAATGGACTGGTTGGATCTCCTTGCAGTCCAAGGGAGTCTCAAGAGTCTTACACACATGCATATTCCACCCTTTGATGGTCTGCCTCTTACAAGGACTTGCCTGACATTCAGCATGCTTTTCCTTGTGTAAAATGGCAGAGATCTGGGTGCTGAGGGGGAGAGGATAGCAATGAAACTTTTGCTTAGAGCTCTGTACCTGCTCAGAGGATAGCTCGACATACCTAGAGATGATTGTGATTAGATTGGTCATCGTACAGTTGTCTCTTTCCCCTCTCCCAACTCCTCTTCCACTTCCTACATCTCTTCATCTGCTTTCTTCATCTCATCTATTGCTGTTTTTCCCCAGAAATAACTTACACCAAAACAGATGCTACAAACATTGATCATGGGTTTGAACAATTAGCCCACTCAAAATATCCTGGCCCTAGATAAAGTGAGAGGAGTGTTGGGGTGGGGGATAACATCTACCCTATTCATTCTTGACCTGCAAGCACAGCTTGCTTTCTTCTCTTTGAAGGAGACCACAAAGACTCAGTGACTCTCTAGTGAAGACCAATATCCTATGACACTGCAACTCCTCAGTTCAGTTCAGTTCAGTCGCTCAGTCGTGTCCGACTCTTTGCAACCCCATGAATCACAGCACGCCAGGCTACCCTGTCCATCACCATCTTCTGGAGTTCACTCAAACTCATGTCCATCGAGTCGGTGATGCCATCCAGCCATCTCATTCTCTGTCGTCCCCGTCTCCTCCCACCCCCAATCCTTCCCAGCATCAGAGTCTTTTCCAGTGAGTCAACTCTTCGCATGAGGTGGCCAAAGTATTGGAGCTTCAGCTTTAACATCAGTCCTTCCAATGAACACCCAGTATTGATCTCTTTTACAATGGACTAGTTGGATCCCCTTTCAGTCCAAGGGACTCTCAAGAGTCTTCTCCGTCTTCTCCAGCACCACAGTTCAAAAGCATCAATTCTTCAGAGATCAGCTTTCTTCACAGTCCAACACTCACATCCATACATGACCACTGGAAAAACCATAGCCTTGACTAGACAGACATTTGTTGGCAAAATAATGTCTCTGCTTTTTAATGTGCTGTCTAGGTTGGCCATAACTTTTCTTCCAAAGAGTAAGCGTCTTTTAATTTCATGGCTGCAATCAGCATCCGCAGTGATTTTGGAGCCCAAAAAAATAAAGTCTGACACTGTTTCCACTGTTTCCCCATCTATTTCCCATGAAGTGATGGGACCAGATGCCATGATCTTTGTTTTCTGAATGTTGAGCTTCAAGCCAACCTTTTCACTCTCTTCTTTCACTTTCATCAAGAAGCTTTTTAGTTCCTCTTCACTTTCTGCCATAAGGGTGGTATCATCTGCATATCTGAGGTTATTGATATTTCTCCCGGCAATCTTGATTCCAGCTTGTGCTTCTTCCAGCCCAGCGTTCCTCATGATGTACTCTGCATATAAGTTAAATAAGCAGGGTGACAATATACAACCTTGACTTATTCCTTTACCTATTTGGAACCAGTCTGTTGTTCCATGACCAGTTCTAACTGTTGCTTCCTGACCTGCCTACAGGTTTCTCAAGAGGCAGGTCAGGTGGTCTGGGATTCCCATCTCTTTCAGAATTTTCCACAGTTTATTGTGATCCACACAGTCAAAGGCTTTGGCATAGTCAATAAAGAAGAAATAGATGTCTTTCTGGAACTCGATGCTTTCTCTATGATCCAGCGGATGTTGGCAATTTGATCTCTGGTGCCCCTGCCTTTTCTAAAACCTTGAACATCTGGAAGTTCATGGTTCACATATTGCTGAAGCCTGGCTTGGAGAATTTTGAGCATGACTTTACTAGCGTGTGAGATGAGTGCAATTGTGCGGTAGTTTGAGGATTCTTTGGCATTGCCTTTCTTTGGGATTGGAATGAAGACTGACCTTTTCCAGTCCTGTGGCCACTGCTGAGTTTTCCCAATTTGCTGGCATATTGAGTGCAGCACTTTCACAGCATCATCTTTCAGGATTTGAAATAGCTCAACTGGAATTCCATCTCCTCCACCAGCTTTGTTCGTAGTGATGCTTTCTAAGGCCCACTTGACTTCACATTCCAAGATGTCTGGCTCTAGGTCAGTGATCACGCCATCATGATTATCTTGGTCGTGAAGATCTTTTTTGTACAGTTCTTCTTTGTATTCTTGCCACCTCTTCTTAATATCTTCTGCTTGTTATGTCCACACCATTTCTGTCCTTTATCGAGCCCATCTTTGCATGAAATGCTCCCTTGCTATCTCTAATTTTCTTGAAGAGATCTCTTGTTTTTCCTATTCTGTTGTTTTCCTCTATTTCTTTGCATTGATCTCTGAAGAAGGCTTTCTTATCTCTCCTTGCTATTCTTTGGAACTCTGCATTCAGATGCTTATATCTTTCCTTTTCTCCTTTGCTTTTCGCTTATCTTCTTTTCACAGCTATTTGTAAGGCCTCCTCAGACAGCCATTTTTCTTTTTTGCATTTCTTTTCCATGGGGACGGTCTTGGTCCTTGTCTCCTGTACAATGTCACGAACCTCCGTCCAGAGTTCATCAGGCACTCTGTCTATCAGATCTAGTCCCTTAAATCTATTACTCACTTCCACTGTATAATCATAAGGGATTTGATTTAGGTTATATCTGAATGGTCTAGTGGTTTTCCCTACTTTCTTCAATTTAAGTCTGAGTTTGGCAATAAGGAGTTCATGATCTGAGCCACAGCCAGCTCCTGGTCTTGTCTTTGCTGACTGTATAGAGTTTTTCCATGTTCGGCTGCACAGAATATAATCAATCTGATTTCAGTATTGACCATCCTGTGATGTCAATATGTAGTGTCTTCTCTTGTGTTGTTGGAAGAGGGTGTTTGCTATGACCAGTGCGTTCTCTTGGCAAAACTCTATTAGCCCTTGCCCTGCTTCATTCCGTGCTCCAAGGCCAAATTTGCCTGTTACTCCAGGTGTTTCTTGACTTCCTACTTTTGCATTCCAGTCCCATATAATGAAAAGGACATCTTTTTTGGGTGTTAGTTCCAAAAGGTCTTGTAGGTCTTCATAGAACCGTTCAACTTCGGCTTCTTCAGCGTTACTGGTTGGGGCATAGGCTTGGATTACTGTAATATTGAATGGTTTGCCTTGGAAACGAACAGAAATCATTCTGTCGTTTTTGAGATTGCATCCAAGTACTGCATTTCGGACTCTTTTGTTGACCATGATGGCTCCTCCATTTCTCCTAAGGGTTTCCTGCCCACAGTAGTAGATATAATGGTCATCTGAGTTAAATTCACCCATTCCAGTCCATTTTAGTTTCCTGATTCCTAGAATGTCTACATTCACTCTTGCCATCTCCTGTTTGACCACTCCCAATTTGCCTTGATTCATGGACCTAACAGTCCAGTTTCCTATGCAATATTGGTCTTTACAGCATCGGAACTTGCTTCTATCATCAGTCACATCCACAACTGGGTATTGTTTTTGCTTTGGCTCCATTTCTTCATTCTTTCTGGAGTTATTTCTCCACTCATCTCCAGTAGCATACTGGGCACCTACCGACCTGGGGAATTCCTCATTCATTATCCTATCATTTTGCCTTTTGATACTGTCTATGGGGTTCTCAAGGCAAGTATACTGAAGTGGTTTCCCATTCCCTTCTCCAGTGGACCACATTCTCTCAGACCTCTCCACCATGACCCACCCGTCTTGGGTGGCCCCACCCGGTATGGCTTAGTTTCATTGAGTTAGACAGGGCTGTGGTCCATGTGATCAGATCGACTAGTTTTCTGTGATTATGATTTCAGTGTGTCTGCCCTCTGATGCCCCTCGTAATACCTAACTTCTTATTTGGGTTTCTCTTACCTTGGTCGTGGCATATCTCTTCACAGCTGCTCCAGCAAAGCGCAGCCGCTGCACCTTACCTAGGACAAGGGGTATCTCCTCAAGGCTCAGACGTGAGACTCCGGCTCTGGCGGCGCAGACACCCACACACAGAAACTCCTGCCAACTGATTAAATATTGAGGAAGAGAGTCCGTGGATTGATTTGTCCTCTGTAAAATAAGGCTTAAAATAAAACCCCTGGAGGATCACACCCTTTAGTCTGCCAAGGGCCATGTTCTCTAGGGCAGGACAATTATAATTAATTGAGTGATCCCACAGAAAGCGTACATGAAAGGAATAGCCCTGAAAGCACCATAGCTCGGCACATCTCCTAAAAATTAGCTGGACCTTCAAAGGGTTAAGCCAGGGTCAGCAGACCAAGGAGGCCAATTCTGCCTGTGGCTACCACTAGTCAAGTCTGTTGCTGAGAGCTGTAGACATAGCCTGTACTTTCAACTTAGCACAGTTATTTTTAATAAATGATCGCTCCAAGTTCACAGTGGCATCAGACTGATCATTCAGAAGTATGATTGCTTCCCCAGTTAACTAATCAACCCCTTATCTTTAAGGGTAGAGACAGAGAGAGACTATAGAAGCAGATCAATAATCAAGAGAGTTCCATTTCTTTTTTTCTTTCTTCCTTTCTTAAAGATTATAGTTGTTTGCTTGAATAAATTTTCAAATCACATAAGCTAATAAATTTTTCCTATGAACTTTTTCCTCTCCTTCCGAGGATTATGGTAAGAATTGATGAAAATGATATTCCTTTGTTAGGTATGTACATTGGTACATTTTCTGAATACCTACTAAGTGCCAGGGAGTGTACTGACAGCTTACAACACACTTTCTTATTTTATCAGGGATTGTCTCATCTTCAGAGGAGGCTGCAATTTAAGAGTTGAGCTTTAAGGCTGCTCCTAAATTTCTTTTTCTTTTTTCCTGCTATGAATAGGCCATTTCTCATAATCTCCACCCAAGACTGATAAATTTTCAAGCAATTTATTTGCCACATTTCTTGTTATTATTAAGCCCAACATTGTGCCAGGAAAATCAAATTAACTAGCACTTGTCATATTTGGCCCTACTACATCCTGGCATCAGACTACATACCACTCACGGTGAGTTAGAGAGGTGCCAGCCGTGCTGCCTGTTCTGGTCGTAACACAGCTAGGAAGCTGACGCTCTAGCTGAAACTCCCACAGTGGAACCCATGCGTTTTTCATTCTATCCATTTACCCAGACATCCATCCATTCAACCAACAACAGCTGAATGCCTACTGCATGCCATCCCTGCCTTCAACTAGCTTTCTGTCTAGGGCAGCATGTTATTCATTGCTAAGCTGTGTCCGACTCTTTGTGACCCCATGGACTACAGTACACCAGGCTTCCCTGTCCCTCACTATCTCCTGGAGTTTGCCAAGTTCATGTTCGTTGAGTTGGTGAAGCTATCCAGCCACCTAGGACAGGAGAAAAACATAAATATAATACAAAGAGTGGGAAGGAAAAGTTGTGAAGGGAGTGCAGACCAGAATACTGTTGATTCTTACTGGAAACACTGGGAAAGGCTATCTAAAGTCTGCACAGAAGCAGACCTAGGGGATGGACTTGTGAACATAGTGGGGGAAGGAGAAGGTGAGATGAACTGAGAGTAGCGTTGACATATAAACACTACCGTGTGTAAAATAGCTAGTGGGAAGCTGGTGTGTAACACAGGGAGCTCAGCCTGGGGCTCTGTGATAACCTAGAGGGGTGGGATAAGGAAGTGGGAGGATTAAGAAGGAAGGGATATATGTATGTGTTTGTTTGTGGTATTGCTCAGTTGTGTCCAACTCTTTAGGACCCTATGGAATATAGCCCTCCACTCTCCTCTGTCCATGGAATTTCCCAGGCAGTAATACTGGAGTGGGTAGCCATTCCCTCCTCCAGAGGATTTTCCTGACCCAGGGATCAAACCTGGGTCTCCTGCATTTCAGGAATGATTCTTTACCATCTGAGCCACCAGCGATAGCTGATCCACATTGTTGTACAGCAGAAACTAATACAACATTGTAAAACAATTACCTTTCAATTTAAAAAGTTTAAAAAGCAACTATTAAAAAAAAAAAAAAAGACTAAACAGAGTCTTAAAACTTCTTAACAGCACTTAGAGATGTGCTCCCAAAGACAAACGCATCACACGTTCAATATTCAGTTGACAAAGTAGAAAAAATCACCCTGAATCTAGCCTTCATTTCTTCTTCTTCTACTGAAATATATAAAACAAGGGAAGTTTTATACACTTTCTCCCTGCTTCCAATCCCAGTTCATAAAGGGTTAACAATGCAGTGCCTAAGCTTTGACACTTACAAGCTGCTCCCCTATATAAATGTGTGTTTCCACCTCTTCTACCAACACAAGCTCAGAGGTTAAGAAAACTAACTCTGAAATCCAACTGGCTGGTTTCAAGTCACAGCTCAACCACCAACTAGCTGTGTGACATTAGGCTAATTACTTACCTTATCTCTGTGTTATTTAGTCTAGATCTGTTTTAAGGATTAAATGAAAAAATGAATATAAACAGTTCCTGGGCCACAGTTTTTGTGTTTTTTTTTTAATTTTATTATTATTCTTTTTTATTGGAGGCTAATTATTTTACAATATTATATTGGTTGGTTTTGCCATACAGTTTTAAGTACTCAATAAATATAGTAGTAGTACTACTACATATACACATACTTTACTTTAAAAAGTAAAATCAAGCTATATATCTTACACTGTGTATGTTTTCCAATTAATAATGCATATAACTCTGTTCACATACTAGCCAATTTGATTCCACTTCAATGACTTTATAACAGAATTATTCCAGAATTTAATCAATCCAGATCATTACTGAGAAAACCTTGTATCTCCACTTTTTTGCATTCCTCCTAATATTTGTGTAGGACAAATATTCTAGAGTCCTAGAAGTGTGGTTTCTAAGTCACAGAATGTGCACATTTAAAATTTCGATCAGAAGTGTTAGTTGCTCAGTCGTGTCTAACTCTTCTACAACCCCATGGTTGTAGCCTGCCAGGCTCCTCTGAACATGGAATTCTCCAGACAGGAATACTGGAGTGGGTTGCCATTCCCTTCTCCAGGGGATCTTCCCAACCCAGGGATAGAACTCAGGTCTCCCACACTGCAGGCAGCTTCTTTACCATCTGAGCCAATAGGGAAGCAGTACCAAAAGAACTGTCAAAAAATTTGCACAATTTTAGCCCACTGATTATATATGAGAGTGCTCATGTCTCCTGTATCACCAATAGTAGCATTTGTTATTATTATTATTTGTGCTTATTTAAATATGAGTGGGAATGAATATTGAGATTAAATGATTAGCCCATGGAAAGGGTTTTAAACAGTATGTAGCACATCAAAATTTAAATAAAGTGTTCTTACTGATGGAACATTGTTTCATGTTACAGATCATAATTTTCTATTCCTTGAATTTATTTTTATATTTGCCTATATTCCCAATATATTTATTTCTTTAATTACTAATTTGTGAAAGTCCTTGAATGTTTGATTTATTGGTTCTATAGGAAATAAGTAAATATGTTCTCCCCATCCTGTCTTATAGCTGAGATTAATGTTAAGTAGAATTTAGATGTACAAAAATTTGGTAGAATTTCAAGAAGAGGGAACAGCATAGGCAAAGTCATGGCTTTTAATGGAGCTCAGATTTTGGAGCAGATTTTGTTGGTGGAACAAACATGGGGACTTCCAGGTGGCGCTAGTCATAAAAAAATCTGCCTGCAGTGCAGGAAATAAGAGACACAGGTTTGATCCCTGGGTCAGGAAAATCTCCTGGAGTAAGAAATAGCAGCTGGCTCCAGTATTCTTGCCTGAAAAATTCCATGGAGGGAGGAGCCTGGCAGGCTGCAGTCCATGGGGCTACAGAGAGTCGGACATAACTGAGCAACAAGCATAGCACACACACATAGATATGTACTAGAAAACAATTCACATATAAATGGGCCTGAATGCCATCCTGCAAAACGGGAACTTTATTCTAAAGTCAATAGCAAGCCATGTAGCGCTAAAGAAAAAAAGAGTGATAGGACCACGCTCAGACTCCTGGCCATGGATGAGCACTCTGAAACCGGGATCAAAGCGACACCATCATCTTGCCCAGCTTTTCAGTTCTATATGGTTCAGCCACCATTCAATCCTACAGCAATAGTGGTACCCTGTGAATACACAACATGGATTTTAGTCACAAGTCCTTAGGAAAGTCAGAAGAAACTCCCCAGTGGGATTCACACATGCTCAAAACATTGCATTTAATTTTAGAGTTTTAGAGATACAACCACATCTACTTGCTGACCCCTTGAAGACTTAATTACATAAAAGAAACACCTATTCTAAGACTTCAACATTACATTAGAATTTACTACTTATAGAACTTAAAACTATGGTAGTGTTTGGGGTAAGCAAAACTGGAAAATTTTAAATTTTAGGCCAAATTCACCTTTAGGCCACAGAAATGTGCTCTGGTAGGCAACGTTGTCCGTGGATAGCATTCTAAAGCAGTGCCACCCAATAGAAACAGACCACAAATGCCAAATGTGAGCTAT
Source organism: Moschus berezovskii (assembly GCF_049115385.1). Taxonomy (NCBI): domain Eukaryota; kingdom Metazoa; phylum Chordata; class Mammalia; order Artiodactyla; family Moschidae; genus Moschus; species Moschus berezovskii. The sequence goes on along the minus strand of NC_142470.1, from coordinate 64,999,580 downwards.
ATATGGAAGTTTGTTTTCTAATAGCCATATCACAAAAGTAAAAATAAACTAGTGAAATTGACTTTATAATACATTTTATCTAACAATATATTCAAAACATAATTACTTCAATATGTAATCAAACTCTTATTAGATATTTTACTTTGTTTTACAAAACTTTAGAAATCTAGTGTTTATTTTTTTCTTAACATTGTGTCTCAATTTAAATTAGTCACATTTCAAGGACTCAATAGCCACATGTGGCAAGCACTTCCTATACTGGACAGCCCAGTTCTAAAATACCTCTTCATATCTCCTTTCCTTTAAACCCATTTTCCTCCCAGAATATCCACTTAAACCATCAAACTCTCTTCTGAGACCTTCTAACTATAGTCTAAGTGTAAAACAGTAAGAATTCTCCCCATGGAGCACCACATTTAAGCTTGGCATACCACTGCAGAACAGGAAATGTTAACCCAGTAGGGAGAAAATTCAAGTATCAGAGAAGACAGAAATGTCTCTTTCAAAGCAAGTCATGGTTTCAGAAGTCGCATCATTTTGGGGACATGAGGGCCTAGAGCGGGGTTGTCATGTGGTTGTCCTCTGTCCCACTACCTGGGAATTCCAAATTGGGTATTGCTGGGATGTCCTTTTTCTCCACTTCCCTTAGAAGGCTGGGACACCAGTGAAGGTTTCTGATATCCAGGACATCCTAAAATAACAGAACACCTGGCGAGCTCTGTCTATCTATGTCATCTTATACCTGGGGGGCAAAAGAGCCTCAGAAATTATGCCGACAGGTAAACATTATACTCCTAGAATAACGTTTATTTGGGAGACAGTGAGCAACCTAACATTTCTCACCCATGCGTCTAAGAATTTAATAGACACTTGATTGAAAAAAAATTTAAATATAAATATGACTTCGTAAGTTTTGTTGAATTGAGGGAAAATGTTTACAATTATCTGAAGAAAAGGAAACACAAAACAGCTCTCCAACTTTGTAGAAGAGTATGCTAAGTAACAGCATCACTTGCTCCATCTAAAAACATCATTAAGTAGTGCAGAGAAACATCCTATGGCCACATGTTACTGAATGGCATTGGAATTACAGGACTCAGAGACCAAGAGACTCAGGGAACCTGGCCCAAGTTCAAAACCATAGGAACTCTCCATTCTTCCCTTCCAAATGAGAGAAAGACATACTTGGTAATGTCACGATTTCAGCTATAAGCAGCAGCCTTCTAATTAAAAATAAACTGAGTCCGTTATTTCTATTTACAGCTTTTCCATGATTTATCAGCAATGTGAAGATACAGAGAGATGCTGGAAGCATATGTTTAACCATCCCCAATGCTTTTGAGAGCATGATTAGAATAAACATCCTGTGAATGTGTTTCTTTACCTTTCATGCCCATCCCCAAAGGGCTTCCCAAGCTGTGCAAGGACAGCACTGGCAGCAAACACTTATTCATCTTCAGAAGGAATGGTCTAGGAAAAAAAAAAAAATGGCTCCAATTAAATTAGTAACTAGAAAGAGCCATGTGTTTGACGCCAGACACTCCCTTCCACAGTATGCTTTCATTTTTTCCCTCTACGGTTATTGGAAAACAATGGGGAAAGGGAAGGGCAGGCAGCATAGGCAAAGGGAGGTGGAGCAGGGAAAAAAGAAAATGTCAGAGGACTTTCTGGGTGGATGCCATGGTTGAATCTCAACATGAAAAATGTTCAGTAAATATTTGCTGAATGACTCTTCCAAAGACCAAAGGACATTATCCAGACATTTTGAATGCTTGTGGTAGTGAGGGATGTAGCAGTTTCTCTAGGTCAGCAGTATTGACATTTTGAGCCAGAAAACTCTTTGCTACGGAGGCTGTTCTCTACCTTGTAGGGCAGGAAGTTAGCAGCATCCTCTTATCAGATCCCACTTGCCTCCCTGCATTTCCTCCCCACTACTGTAACAACCAAAGATGTCTCCAGACTTTGCCATTTGTCCCCTGGGTGCATATCACCCCTGGCTGAGCCCCACTAGTGAATGACAAACCTTCATCCATTCATGTATTCAACAAATATGATTCCTGAATTTAGCCAATCTTCTTTTTGGAACACTGATCAATGCATTTGTCCCTACCCTCAAGTAGTTCCCAGTTTAATGTCAACGAGAAAGTTTAAAGTGATAAGACACGAGAGATTGTGGGTTGACTCCTTAAAAATAGGTGTGCACTCCTTTTTAAGGACATTTAGAAAATGTACCTTTAATTGCAACAAGGGTTATACACTTAGAAAAATTCTCAGAGAAAAGCCTATTAAATTTAGTAAGGGTTTCTGCTCTGCTAGTGGGTTACATATTAAAGATGAATTTGAAGGCTCTCAGAGAAGCAGCAAGCCTGGCCCCTATACATCTCTGCTGACTTCATAAAAAACAAGGGTGCTGCTTTGTGACCCGTGCAGGTCTACAAAAAGATTGTGTAACATGCAGTAGGCCTTCGATCCAAATAAACTCCCAGATTATTAAAAGGATGTTTTTCCTTCTTGAGGTCAAGGTGAGTCACCAGAGCTTTTTCCCTGTTATTAACCAAGCGCTAGATGTACAAGGCTTAGATATTAAAAGGCATTAGCCAAGGCATTGTGGTCATCTAGTTTAGAACAAATGCAAAACTTGAGGGAGACACTGCATTATTTACAAAACAAGTAAATGGCCTGAAATATTAGGAGCTGTGTATACAAACCCATTCACATTTCTGTGGCCAGGTGACAAAGAAGTCGAGCTGGTTTCCTCAGCAGCTGAGGCCATCCTCTTCCCAGTGTAATTCTAAACAGAAAAAATATATATAATTGCTGACTTACCGTGACCCAAAACTGCCAACAAATCTCTGCATTCTTTCAATAATCTGGGTGTTTATTTCCACCAAGAAGCCTGGTGTTCTAGTTCAATGCAAGAGGCCCTCTCCTGAGCTCCCTGGCTGCCCCCACCCCTTAGAAGAAAAGTAGCCCACTCTAACGCACTCATAAAAAAGTTACCAGTCTTGGTGGAAACCAATCAGAATATTTACAGCAAATCCAACTTAAGAAGTAAGGAAACCTAATGAACCCATGAAAACACCCCAATGCTGGAGTCAGACTATCTGCAGAGCTTTTGAATGACAATTCTAACAAAGATCACACTGGCAAAAAGAGAATGAGGACAGAGATGGTTATTTTAGGGCAAAATGAGCCCCCTAATCTTTGACACCCTTTTTGATGGCCTCTTACTTCAATGCGATTGTTTCTGCCACCTGTAGAGGTTTCTTTGACCAAAGCCCACTGACTGCACTCCCACATCAGGTTTTTTTCCTTCTCCTACTAAGACAGCCCCTAAGTATCTGGAAAAGAATGAAGATGGTCCTGAGACAGGGGATGTGAGCAAACTGGAAACCATCAGTGACTTCAGACTAAACAGACCCTGGGAAGTACTTGAGGGGATCCCCTGACTGGAGCTACACCACGAAACATCCTGGCAGGGGCTTCCCTTGGAGCCTTCTACCATTTTATCAGGAAGCATCTACCTGACAGGGTTGGGGGAAATGTCTTCTTGTGAATGGTTCCATCGGCCTCCTGAGGACTGTTTATGACTACATTCTGCCTGGGGCCTGGACATTGAGAATGAGCCAAGACAGATGCTAGAGTCAGTCTCTTACTGTTTATTTTCTCTGAAGATGAAGCCAAAGATCAATATTCTCTGACTTCCTTCTTTAACGTGAACTACCTAAATGTGTTATTGCTGCTTCACGTTTCTGAATTTTGAGTGGGGAGCTGTAAGAAGAATAAACTAAAAGGATAACTAATGGTGAAACTTGATCTCTGGCAGTGGATAGGGAAGATCTAAGCTGAACTGGATTATATTTGGAGCTGCCATTGCTTGACCACCTTCCTATCTGTGCAAGATGACTGTCTACCAAAAACCCCTGCTCCACCTCCACAGAGCACAGCTTATCCTAGAAAATCGGTGCCCAGTCAATCAACATATTTCCTAGCCCATCCTGCATCAAGTGGGGTCTGAAAAGGTTCTTAGCAAAGAAATGTGAACAGTTAAGTTTTGTGTCTTTAAAATATTTTCTTCCTCTGCTGGCTGGTTATAAAGGACTACCAAGCCATAAGAAATGGCAAATCCATAAGATGAAGAAATCTAATCCTATGTAGAGGAAAGCTTTCTAATAACCAGGAATACACACATAGGACTGTTACACTGAAAGTGAAAATCACTCAGTCATGTCCGACTCTTTGCAACCCCATGGACTGTTGCCCGCCAGGCTCCTCCGTCCATAGAATTCTCCAGGCAAGAATAGTGGGGGAGTTGCCATTTCATTCTCCAGGAGATCTTGCCAACTCAGGGACTGAACCCTGGTCTCCCACATTATAGGCAGATGCTTTACCATCTGAGCCACCTGGGATTCTGACAACCAGGAATACTCACATAGGCTGGTAGATTAGTGAGAAATAAACTTCCAGTGTGTTCAGTCACTGCCATTTGGTGAGTTATTTGTTATTTGGTGAGTTATTAAGTACCTGAATCTTGTGTTAGTTTAATTCACACACTGGACCAATAGAAATGAAAGGGAGTGGGGAAAGAAACCAGAATTTATGAGTATCTACTAATATTTATTGTGAATCAGGGTCTCTACTGCTTACTCTGTCCTCGCACTTTCATGCAAGCACTCTGGTATCGCATCAAATTCCATTCCATTTCTCAAATTTCCCGAGAATGTCTAGTAGACTAAACCTGAAAATCAACCCTTGAAGATACTCCAATTTCCTTTGATTACTGGATAATTTGATTCAACCGTTATCCATTGAGCACCAATGATATGACAGACATTATGCTAGACCCAGCAATACAAACACAGTGCCCTCCCTCAAGGAGCCCATTTGGCTTCCGTTTCCAGTCTCATTCTAGCACTCTTTCTACAAGAAAAGTCATGTTTTGACTCACACAGAAAGTAGAAGAGCATATGCAAAATCTTCCGATGGTTGGGCGAATTTAGCGACATCGATGCTTGTAGATATACAATCTGTGTCATATTTGTATTTATGTATGCATCTCAGCTCCATTTCTTAGTGGCTGTTACTCTCCAAGTCATTTGTGTCCTTTTCTAGCAAGTAATTTATTGCAAATCGCATTTTTTAAATGTAAAATCAAGCTTCCATGCACTACTAATCCAGGGTCTAGTCAGGAGCCCCAGTGTTGGTTTATATTTGCTTCTGTAGGTTCTTCTCACTGTGCTGTTGCCCTGAAGAGAAAGATGGCTCCACCCAGGTGGCCCTGGTCTTTGGTAGGCCGGCTTCCAGTTACTTGTTAGACAGCTTAGCCAGTTGGCCCTGCTTCACAGTGAAACGTTAGAGAATTTCACTGAGGGAGCTACATGGCCCAGAAGAGTTCCAGGCAAGTAACAGGCACTCGCTGTGTTTACATGGAGCTAAGAATGAATGAATGAGAGACAGGCACCTTATGCTATTATCTTGACCATTCAGAGGCTTGGTTTTTCCTTTAGGAGTTGCATTGGCCAATCGCTAATCCCAGGGACAGTATTTGGCTAGAGACATTGACATTGGATAAACTGATGCGGCCCAAGGATGACAAACAGGTCTATCCTGGAATGCCAACTTTGATCCATCAATAGGAGCTCCTGGGAAGGATTCTGAGGCTAGGTGGATAATGACTAGCCTGCTGGTAACAGATACCACGGATGTGGTAAGGAGGTGTGACGACGTGAGTGCCGGGTAATATCATTCCTGCTCAGGTCCTTGGCAACAACCTGATCCACAGTCCTGGATTGTTGCACTGGGATGTTCTCAGCTATGAGATCATCAGGTAAGCAAATGTGTTAATGAAAGCAATCAGTTTTTAAAAAGATGAAACAAAAGCTTTACAAGCTCAGAGTCGTTTGAATATAAGAATTTTCTTCCTAAAGAAAGGATGGTGGATTAAATGGCCATAGATGTTCCTCAGTCTCACAAGAATCTATGCTGGCAAGCATGGCCTCCGAGTAGGCACCTATAACCAGTCTGTCCCCAGGGCTCACAGTGCCCATCCCAGGCTGGGAGTGTGAGCTGCAGTTAATACAATGGGTTTTTGGATCCAGCAATGGGTTTTTGGATCCAACAATGGGTTTTAACATATAAACAATGATTTTTTTTGATGACTTGGGTCCCAGACTCCCAGACTGATGGTTGATTCACAACGTTTCAATTAACCTAGGTTCTATATCCTGGAAAAGGTCTAAGGAACATTTACTAAAAGAGAAAGACAGGACTTCCCTGGTGGCCCAGTAGTTAAAACTCTGAGCTACCAAAGGAAGGGGCTTGGGTTTAATCCCTGGCTGGGAAATCAGATCCCTCATGCTGCAGCTAAGAGTTCACATGCTGCAAAGAATATCGAAGATTCCACATGCTCAAACGAAGGGCTGGGTGCAGCCAATTAAGGAAATATTATTTTAAAAAAGAGAAAGGAGAAAAAGGAAGAGAAAGTGTGCTTTCTCCTCATTTTCTGATCAAAGGGCTGCCTTAAAACAACATTTTGAAATGGGCCAGGTTCTTTTAGTCCCAATGCTACCTTCTTTTCTAGAAAAATCTTCTACTACGTATTGCTTTTCTCCCCCAAAATCAATTCCTTCAGGGTGTTCTAAGCCTCACATTGTCCAGATTCATCTAAACTTAGTCTCTACCCTCTCCCCACTTCAGTATTTCATGATATAAAATAGTCCTTGCCCTATGACAAATCAAAAGTTTCCATAGATTTTTAGAAGGAAAATAAATCTGATGCAGCTATTTCATGCTAAAGTGTAAATGATTTATAGTCTATGCTGGGAAAGGTTGGGGAAGGGAGGAGAAGGGGACGACCGAGAATGAGATGGCTGGATGGCATCACCGACTCTGTGGACATGAGTTTGAGTGAACTCCGGGAGTTGGTGATGGACAGGGAGGCCTGGCATGCTGTGATTCATGGGGTCGCAGAGAGTCAGACACGACTGAGCGACTGAACTGAACTGAACTTCCCATAGAAGTTTGCATTTCTAATGGGGCATTATAAAACCAAACTGAATCTCCAATCAGTACACTTTCCAGCAGCATCAGAGAGCAAAATGAACCTTTCAGCAGGAGCCAGGAGAGGGTATCTGGAGGCAAGAGGACCACCTCAAAGTCAAATAACTCTGCCATGGTATCTGTTCTTGTTCAGCTTCTCCTCACCCCACAGGCAGGTTTCTGAAGCTGCCACTTTCTTTCCTTTAGAATTTCTTTCCTGCTTCTATTTCTGACTTCATACACTCTGTATAAACTTCCAAAAATTTTAATAGCTTTCTATCTTAGTAGAAGCAGAAGATAATTCTGCTGTCTTTCTAGGGAAGACATACAAGAGTCAAGAAATGCATATATTCCTATATTCCCTCCACAGAGCCCCCATAAATTAAAAATAAAACAAAACAAGACTCTAAAGATAACAGTATTAGCCCACGCAGCGGAAGAGACATGTCAGAAAGCTGTCAAAACAGTGAGGACAAGGGCCTTCATCCTTTGAAAGTGTTGAAGTCTAAAGTTCCCCCCCTTCCTTTCATGTAGGCTTTTTCAGCACCTCCTTTAGGGTAAGAATATAGGCCACTTTCTTACATTGAAAACACAGCAGTATATGTTTTCAATTAAAAACATTTTAACAATTCATTTGCCAATGTCAAATTAGAGTTTTAACCTATAATAAAAGATAAAAGATTAAAAGTGATCTTCCTAAGTCATACTAAGAGGACCTCACCAGAAGTGAAGAGTTCTAGCAAGAAAGCAAGTGGGTAGGGCAGTGTTAGTCTACTTTTCAGATGGAAGAGGCCACACAATAAAGGCATGACCTTCTGACCCTGGCTTTAAACTTTGCATTTATACCTTCTTCTTCCAAGTGCAGTAAGAGGGGCACTTTTGTTACATTCCATTCTTTTCTTCTTGTCTCCCTTTCCTTTCTTCCAGAAGTCAGTTGGCGCTTCTACCCACCCTCCATCGTCTCCCATCATGCTGTGCAAAACAGCACCTGGGGCAGCTAGCCGAGCTTGAGAGTGGTCCAAAGGAAAAAAAAAAAAAGAGGAGGGAAGGTGGCGATTGGCTGGAGAGGAGGTAATAATTTGTAATTGCAATACTTTCATTACTGTCTTTTAGCTCTTTGCAGAGTAATGTCAAGAGCTTCGTCTTTGTAGTGTTATTGGCATTTTTCATCATATTCATGAAGTGTGGGTCAATTTTCTTCAAAAGGCGCACTTCGCCAACTTGCTACAGAGACAGACAGTAATAAATTCTACTAGTGCACTGTGAAGGCTTCGTAGCTGCAAGCAACAATAAAAAGCAATGAGCTGGGTGTCACTAAGTAACTCCAGTTTACACTGCATTTTCTTCTTTTATTGAAAACTCAGAATATGAATTTATTAATGAATACACAGGCATCCTTTGAAGAGAGGGTGGCACTGTGGGAGGAGGAGGGGTGTGTGGTGGGTTGTGGTGGGGAGTGGAGGTGAGACACCATGTCAATTTATTTGGTATTCACACTGTGTGTGCCTATATTGTATTGTTCCATCATTTCATGGCCAGGCTTACCTTGTTAGGCTGTGGCCCTCCAGAAAAAACCCGAGCTCATATAGCAACACCTTGACGTGGATCTACAGCTGCTCTCGCTGTGCCTGTCTCACCTTTAGCCCCGGCTGTCTACTGCCGCCTTTCATTTTCCGCATTCATACATCAATAAGCTTTGCATGCTGACACCTAATTTTGCAGGCTACTTTGGTTATGGAGGCCGTGTTTTGCATATCACTACCCACCCCCTTCTGACACCTACTGCCTTTAAAGGGAAATGAGGAGAAGAGAGGAAGAGGCAGAGGAAAGAGACAGGAAGAGAGCGCAAGAAAGAGAAAGCCGCTTTTCTTCCCTGCCTAATCAGAGAGTTCTTTATATTTGTCAAAAGCAGATATGCCAAATCAACTCTAATTGATTCCTCGGCGGCACTCACGGATGATTTTTGAAGGACTGGGCTTGTGTTCACAGACACACTGTTGTGCTTCCAACAAAAAGGAGGTTTCTCCCACAAATCAAATTTTGATGCCAATTAGTTAGCATTTTCCGTTCCAATTAAACTGGAGACTTGGAGACCTTTCTGATTTGGGAAGACTTTATATATATTTTATATTAAAAATGCCCTTCAGGGGCTAATAAGCAAAAGGGGGATGGCCATGGGTGGTGACAGACTCCCAGGGGTGGTAGAGAGAGGTGTGTTTGGGGCATTTTTCAGCTCCGTTCCCTTATTTATTTCACAAAGGTTTGTCAAGCTCATGGCAACCTGTTATATGACATCACAAATGGCTTGCAGTTAGATGGCTAATGTCATTAGAACCTTGACAATCCATAAAATGTTATAATTTAATAGTTTCAGGTATTTTTCCCTGCCATACCCCACCCTCCAAACTCCCTGAGACCTCACTGTACACAAAAGAAAATCGGGAAAAGGGCAGAGGGTAAACAAGATTGATGTTAAAAAGAACAGATTGTGATTGGTTATTGAGATTATACAAATAAACAAAGGCACAAAATAAAAAGAGAGAAAAACACCAAATGCAATAGAGATGCCTACACAATCTTATATGTACCTGTGAGCACTCCGTTGTGAGAACGTGCCTGCTAATGACGTGTCAGCGAGAATTTCTAAATCTACTAAATTAAGTATTTATCATGTGTACCACAAGCACTTTAAGGGGTAGAAAGTGTCAGTTCACATCCAGCTGCAGTTTTAATTTAATAGTAACTAAAATCAGTGTGAAATACCACTAGCAATTACAATGTTTTTTCCTCTTTTTTTCTCCCTCACTTCCCCAAGCTTCCTTTATGTGTCTCCTTCTTTTACTTTTCAGTATGGCATCAGTCTTTTTTTAAAATGGGCTGTTTGCTCTTAAGGACATTGTTTTGCAGGATAACCCTGGGACAAATCTAGAGAACCTAAGTAGAGTTTGGACTCCAACTGCCAACCTTTATCTTTGACACTTCTCTTACTGTCAGCAAAGGTAGGAGCTCAAGTCCAAAATTCCGCACACTTGGGTTCATACACATAATCTCAGTGCCCACATTTTGTACCCTGAAGACTTTTAAGGATATGAGATGCAATACACAATGCAAGATTAAAATATGAATGGCATGGATATAACACTTAAAACCTTCAAACATGTTCTTCTGTTTTTACTTATTTATCCTCAAAACAAGGGCTTCCCAGGTAGCTCTAATGGTAAAGAACCAACCTGCCAATGCAGGAGACATAAGAAATGTGAGTTCGACCCCTGGGTCAGGAAGATCCCCTGGAGGAGGAAATGACAACCCTCTTGCCTGGACAAAGGAAGCTGGTGGACTACAGTCCATGGGGTCACAAAAGAATTGGACACAACTGAAGCAACATAGCATGCAGCATGCCCACATTTTCAAAACAACTGTGTGATGCTGGCAGAGTGGGTGCTCTTGGATGTAAGGTGCTCAGCTGGGGCCATCCTGGCAATGAGCAGTGGGAGCCTCTGTGTCACAGTCCATCCTCATAGGATTGATGTGAATAAGAGTCAAATGGGATAACGTGCCAGCTATTTAAACAGAAACTTCAGTACCATCTGGCTGACCCCAGTCCTCCTCTCGCTTTCTAGATTCCTACCAAGACAACTTAATGTTTCTTATAAGATATTTTGACATATGCTAGGCACCTTGTAAAGTGCTCTGCCTGCTATCTCACTGAATCATTACAACTCAAACCATGTCCCATTTTACAGATGAGAAGAGTGATATTCAAAGGGAGTGGAGTACATTCCTGAGAAAGCTTCCTGCATAAGAGGGCTGAGTACAACATCTTCTGGACAGGCTCACCACCAGCCATGAAAACAGAGATTATGAGGATGAGTGAACACCACTCACATCCGCACAGTGCCACATTGCCTTGTCAATTAGCACACGTGTTCCCATAATTGTTATACAGGGGGGAAATTTACAGTGTTAAATGGCCCTCAAACTCACACTTCCATGTGAGTTTTTGTTTGGTGGTGTGTCTAGTATTAGTATGGATGACTGCCTCTGACATCTCTTTGCCTCTGAAGACAGAAACCACTAACATAATGATGGGATGGCCACAGGAGAGGAAAATGCTACCTATTTGTTCTTCAGTCTAAGATGTGTGTGCTGTGCATGTGCTTAGTCACTTAGTCATGTCTGCCTTCGCGATCCCATGGACTGTAGCCCACCAGGCTCCTCTGTCCATGGGGATTCTTGCCATGCCCTCCTTCAGGGGATCTTCCCAACCCAGGGATTGAAGCCAAGTCTCCTGCCTTGCAGGTGGATTCTTAACTGTCTGAGCCACCAGAGATAGATCGATAGACAGACAGACACAGACTGGCCTTATTACTTTTATATTTTGCAAGGGTAAGTTTTTACTGCTCTGCGTTTACTAGATGTCTATCATTCCTTCATGTTGGTCTCTGCCTTAACAGGTATATTTTGGGTGCGAACTCACATTTTCAAGTTTCATGTTTCACCTTGTACGTGCCCACCTATCCCCAAGGAGAACAAGGGTGACTGTGACTAGAGGACTACGAGAGAGATTTATTTTCATCTTGAGAAGAACTTTTTAAAAATACAAATGAAAACAAAAAACTCCAGGATTTGTGAATTTCAAAATAGTTCAGTCCCTCATCAGTTCAGGTAATTTGGGATATGGTTTAGTTTGAAGATAGAGACTGGACGAGATGGTGTCTCAAAGCCATAGTCTTTGATTGTGCAAGTGTCTAATCCTCAGCCATCACACACACATGTACACTTATGCGCACCACACGCTGACCCATACTTAACGTTCATCCATCAAAGAGAGAAATACACAGGTAACAGGATGGAGTCCATATAAATCTCTAAGCTATCAGAGAACAAAATGGTCCTCTAAATTACAGACTATAAGTGTCAGAAAAACCCTTGATGATTGGAAACTTCTACCATTTCATTTTACAAATCAGTAAAAAATGGTTCAGGGAAGTTAAGTAATCTGTCCAAGGTCACACAGCAAATTAAACTGATAGTTATGTACCTCCGTTTCATAATATATTCACCCTCAAAAAACAATATTTACTATTTCTAATACTATTCAGAAGAATGGTTCATAAGTATAAAGCGGTACTTACATATTCAATATTTATATCCCCACCTTGTTCTGTAAATCAAAGATACTCAGGCATTTGCAAAACAACTGCACGATGATGATGATAGTAAAATTTTGACCAATATCATATGATTTAGACCAAATCCTCATCTGTTAGTTTAAATAAGTTACAAGATTTTATTATCACACCTTAGTTTTTTAAAAATAATAAAATATAAAGCATAAATCTATTAAGATATATAATGTCCCTGGACAGAATTGGAGTAAATATAGTGACTCGTCTTGGCTGCTAGACAAAAGGGAGCTGGCTCTTTTTTTCCTAAGTCCTTTGTGTTTTTTAAGGAAATACTACAGTCACCCCCAATGATCCAAGAATCTCAGACATTAATCCATAATACAGTCTCACACTAAGAAAGTTTGAGAGTGAGAGTGCCTTCAAGAACCAGAAATGGGGTTAGGTGATAGGACGATGGACAAGTAAATAATGCAGTACATTTGCCTTTCATCAGAGGGATAAAAATTACAAATCTGACAATGTAAGTTTTGCCAATGATGTGAAACAAAAGGGCCTCTCATACCTACTGGTGAGATTAAATTGAGTCTATGACACTACATCTAAGGAGAGTGGCTATGGATTAAGATGTAAACTCAGAAGTTCAGTGTCAAGATGGTATTTAAAGTCAAGAGATCAGCTTAAAAGAATAAATAGAAACAGACGGAAGCAAGAATTCCAAGGACTAAAACTTGGAGGCTACCAGTATGTAGAAAGGTTAAAAATTTGAGGAGGATCTATTAAAAGAGACTGAGAAAAGAAGAAACCAGGGAAAATTATGCCTCAGGAGTCAAGCAGAGAAAGTGTTTCATGACAGTTTATCAACTGTGTAAAAGCTACCGGTGATTCAAGGAAGATGAGGATTGAAACTGACCTGGCTTGTGAGCTGATGTCGGCTTACAAGATCACTGTCCTCAGGAGTTACTGCCTATTAATAAAGGATCTTGGGAACCAGATGTTAATTATAGTAATACTAATTATTGTGTTATTACCATATAATACATAGCATAAGGCTGTGACAGCCCCTATGTGCCAAGTGTCGTCCATACAACTGTGGAGGTGGATATAATTATCCAAAATCACAGATGAGAAAAGTTAGGTGCTGAAAGGTTAAGTGACTTACCTGGAGTCACCCAGCTAGAAAGTCTGAAACTGGGATTCTGTATTTGAAATATAAGGTAGAGTTGCCAATAGACCTAAAAGGCTGGATGTCTAACATCTGGGGTATTGTGAAGGAGACTGGGAGTCTCTCTCTTATTGACTGAGAGTACCATCAGCTGACACTTGGGCCCATTCATCCAGCTAGGATAAACCATCATCCTGGTTAGGCACAGACAGAGCACTCTCCTGAGGTGTAGGACTTGGGGTACTAAAACTGAAAACATGTGGTTCCCCTCAATCCAGTGAAACCTTCCCTATGCCTTTAGGGGAAAAAGCAGACACAGTTACTTGGTGGAGGTTTGCATTCTGTGTGAGCTTCCCTGGGGTGGTCCCGGAGCCCCTGTAGAATTGTGAGTCAGTTCTCCCATCTCTCCTCACCCTCCCGCTAAGTGGGACTTCAGAGCTGGGAACCAGAAGCAAGGTCACTCTCCCAGGCCTCTTTCATTGATGAACCTGTTCACGAGACTCCCCTTGGCTTCCTGCTGCAGCCCTCTGGGAAACCCAAAGGTGCACCCCCAGTGGTGCCGACCCCCCACCTCCCCTGGAAACTAACCAAGGCTTCCTGGGCATACTGGGGCCTGTTTGTCAAACTCCCTCTGATCTACCCAGCTAATGAGGTCAAAATAGCTACGTCCATAAGGGATACATTTTCTCAATGGGAACATATGCCTCAGAAAACACATTGAAAATATTTATCTTTTCTCAGAGTACAGGCAGAGCAATATAGAATACTAGCTTGTAAAAATGCTCTTTGAAAAGCAGAAGAAAAAAATCATAAAACATAGGAAATGAAAAAGGAATCCTCCCAAACCATGCTGCCAGTTGCCATCCGGGAGATTTTCTCATTCCATTTGGAAAGCTTTGTTACAAGCTCAGTTGATAATATACTGAAGAAAACACACATGCCTCAGAGATTGCTAGGCCTTTCTTGGGCTTGAGAGGGACCTCCCACCCCTGCCTTGGCATGTTGGAAGGAATGCCTGGCTTGGTCCTCGCTGTGGCTTTCCTGAATCCCTCTGTCCAAACCTACATCTCCCTGGTCTTCACCTCTTTCATTCTCTCTGAGCCCAGAACGCAGATCTCAGGAGAGTTGATTAAAACATGGACTGAGATTCTGAAGACAGCTTCCCCGGAGCCTAGACTGAGTTGCTAACTTCTGGAAATCTGAGCCTTGCGGGAGAATGGAAGTGGCCTGATTACACAAGGTTCTTCACAGAACTCAGGCCATTCAGACTTCTGAACATCTCCAGTTCCCTCTAGCTCAGAGGTTCCAAGCTGGGGATGGTTTTGCTCTGCCTCCCTGAACAACTGGCAATGTCTAGAAACATGATTACATTACGGGTTGTCATAAGTGGTAAGGGATGGAAGGGTGCATCCTGTGGGTAGAGAATAAGGCTGCTACTAAACATACCATGCACAGGACTACCCCCCACAAGAAGGAATTATAGGGTCAAAAATATTAATAGTGCCTTGGCCGAGCAATTCTTCCCTAGATACTTCCTTTTGTACCATCACCTCATATTCACCACAAATAGAATAAATTTCATCTTCATTTTTCCCCAGACTTATCTCATCTTCTGATATCTTAATTTATGTCAATGTTACTACCATTTTTCTTAGTCACTCAACTAGAAATCACAGGCATTTTTTTTTTTTACTCTTTCCTCTCCTTTACACTCTGATACACACATATACACACACATACAGAGTCCACATCTAATTAGTTACTAAGTCATTTCGAATACTTTTCACTTATTTCAATCTGTCAAATAATTTTTCTATCAAATTTTTCTATCAAATTTTCATAGACTCCAGATTCTCTTCTGATCTCTTCTGGTCTTTCTCCATTTCAACCTGCATTAATCAGTATAAGTTAACTGCTATAACAAACAACCCCAAACTCTTAACACAGGAGATTTTTATTTCTTACCCACATAAAGTCCAATAGGTATTAAGAGAGAGGGACTCTGACCCACATATTCAGGGACTCAGGCTCCTTGCAACTTGTAGCCCCACCAGTCCCCAGAATTTTGAAGTTTTCAGTCATATCTTTAGCTCCTGGCTAAAAGATGGAAAAGTGAAGGGGCCATGTTATAGACTAGGTCTGAGAGTGGA
Source organism: Moschus berezovskii (assembly GCF_049115385.1). NCBI lineage: Eukaryota > Metazoa > Chordata > Mammalia > Artiodactyla > Moschidae > Moschus > Moschus berezovskii. The sequence goes on along the minus strand of NC_142470.1, from coordinate 64,984,101 downwards.
ACCTGTCTCTTCCATGGGAGGGGGTTCAAGATGGAAGGAACACATGTATATCTGTGGTCAATTCATACTGCTGCTGCTAAGTCGCTTCAGTCGTGTCCAACTCTGTGTGAACCCATAGACGGTAGCCCACCAGGCTCCCCTGTCCCTGGGATTCTCCAGGCAAGAATACAGGAGTGGGTTGCCATTTCCTTCTCCAAAGCGTGAAAGTAAAAAGTGAAAGTGAAGTCTCTCAGTCGCGTCCAACTCTTAGCAACCCCATGGACTGCAGCCCACCAGGCTCCTCCATCCATGGGATTTTCCAGGCAAGAGTACTGGAGTGGGGTGCCATTGCCGTCTCTGAGTTCATACTGATGTATGGCAAAAACCATCACAATACTGTAAAGTAATTATCCTCCAACTAAAATGAAGAAAGCTGAGTGCCAAAGAATCGATGCTTTTGAACTGTGGTGTTGAAGAAGACTCTTGAGAGTCCCTTGGACTGCAAGGAGATCCAACAGGTCCATCCTAAAGGGGATCAGTCCTGGTTGTTCACTGGAAGGACTGAAGCTAAAGCTGAAACTCCAATACTTTGGCCACCTCATGCGACAAGTTGATTCACTGGAAAAGACCCTGATGCTGGGAAAGGTTGGGGGCAGGAGGAGAAGAGGACGACAGAGGATTATTAGATGGCTGAATGGCATCACCGACTCAATGGACATGAGGTTGAGTGAACTCTGGGAGTTGGTGATGGATAGGGACGCCTGGTGTGCTACGATTCATGGGGTAGCAAAGATTCAGACACAACTGAGCGACTGAACTGAACTGAATAAATTTTAAAAACTCTAAATTGGGCAGGACTCTGCCACATGACCTCTCTTTGCCACAAGAGAGACTGGGAAATGTAATCTAATTTCATGTTCAGAAAGAAAAGCAAAATGATCTTGTGAATTCATGATAGTCTGTGCCATATATCTTTCCTGTGCACTCTAGTCTATTCTTTCTCAGATACCATTTGGTAACAACTTACCACATTTCCATTCTGTTCAGAAAATTTTTGAATAAATTCTCAATTATTTACTTAATAAAGACCATTATTTACTTAATAAAGACCTCAGTTTTATCACTAATTAAAAAGTCACCATCTGTTATTCCCACCACACCTGGCCCCACACCCAAGGAAGCCAGTCATTGCAGGCACCTCCATCCCCTGCATATTGCCTCCCCCACCACCTCTGCATCTTTGCCCCAGCTTTTCTCTATTCTCGAATCCTCTTCCTCCCACACCACCTCTGCGCCTTTACCCCAGCTTTTCTCTACTCTGGAATCCTCTTATCCACTTCTGTGAACAGCCAAGCCTACAAATCCCACCCTTAACTCTCCAGCCTACACCAACGTCTCATTCTCTGCACCTCAATAAGGAACAGCACTCTGGAACTCCATGCTGGCCACATCTCAGCAATGGTGCTAAGCATGGATATACTGCATTTCATCTGTGTGACCTCGTGCACTGTTTCCAACAACCCAAAGATAACTACTGTTCTTATTTTTTCTCCTTTAAAGAAAAGAAAATTGAGGCTCAGCGAGGTAAAGAAACTTGCCACCATCACACATCTGGCAAGTGGTAGAACTCCAACCTCCCGAAAGGCCCACACTTCCCTGAAACAAACACCCCCACTGTCTTCTCCTGAACTCCCTATTACTGATGTCTCCTCATGGGTTCTGAAAGAGGAAGGCAAATCTAATACAAATAAGGCAGTATTAGAAAGATGTCCTTTTATGCTACAGTTGTATGAAGGGAATAAATCAGCTGCCTCCCTCTAGCTGAGCCTGAGCAGAAGCAGCAGGCAGAGTGAGCCAGGTTCCATGGTTTGCATGGCATTCCAAACTTGGAGTCAGCAGGTCCTAGCAGGGATGCTGGCAGACGGTACCGAGCGTGTTCTTGCCAGATTATTTGGGCCAGGGACCTGGTGGGCCAAGCCATCAGGGATGCAGCCATGGTGGAAAGGTCAGACAAGGGAAAGAGGAGCTGTGTGCTCCTGAAAGGTGCATTCATGTATAAGAATGGCTGCTGTGTGGGTGGAGCTGTGTGCCCAGTGTGGCCCCATGGAGAGGGAGGAGGGAGCTGGCCTCCTGGAAGAAGCCCGCATGGGACCTATGCAAAACGCCCTTGCCATGCCGACGGCTGGTCCAGCCATGTGGAGGAAAATTTCTTTCCTTAGTGGAGTCACCTTGGGCAAGTTACCCACCTCCCAGTTCCTCTGTTCCCTTGGATGTAAAGAGGTAGTAACTCATGACTTACTTCCTCAGGTGACTGCGAGGATTACATGAGTTAGTACATGCAGTGTGCTCAGAGCCTAAGCTAATATTATTGTTTCTATATCTTGTAAAACGATGAAGATACTCCATATCTAACTGGAACACAAAGTTTTAGCTTTGCCATCACAGATCACAGACCCAGAGACTAGATCAGACCCTTCTTTACTATAAAACCTCGTGTCCCTTGGTTGCTTGAACACCCTATTGCCCATGCCTGCCTTACCTACAGGGCAGGTAAGGGGTGAGACTGAGGGGGAGACTGTTCGTGCAGGGGAGTGAGGAGCTCTTACCTCACAGTACCTTCTACACCTACCCACCAAGGCACCTAAAATACAACCGCTGACAAGATTCTTTTTGTTTCAGAAATAGTTCTGAACCCTGCGGACATCAGAGATTTCCTGAGAATCTGATCATAGTATGGACCTACCCACACCCATGCACACAAATTCATATAGACACACAGACAAATTCCCTTGTAATTCAGCATATAGTTTCAGGACATTCAGAGGCTCTAAAGCCTAGCCCAGTTTAAGCAAACTCTGGCTTAAGGATATTAGCTGTATAACCGTGGAACTAAATTTGGGTTTTTTCCTTATTAGCAGTTTTGTGTTGAGGCAAGAAGTAGGTGTTAAATTTTGCAGATTATCACATAATGATGAGAACCATAAGTTGAGTCTAGCTCTCAGTTGAGCCCCATCCATCTCCCGGAAGGAACAGGGGCCCACACCTCTCCTATCTGTGCTCCCAAAACTTTGTCACCAACAACTTCAGTAGGCCCTTGCTGGTGTATTATGCTCACCGTCAGCATCCCTAAGAGTCACCTGGGAACCACGGAAATCTGCTGATGTGTCTACCTGTGCCATGAAGGCTCTTCCTCCTCTCCTGTCAGTAAGGAGATAAGGCAAGTTTTGCTAGGACACTACTATGTCCCCGCCCCTCCCAACCTCCCTCAATTCCAGGGCACTTCATCTTTCAAGGTCATTACCATGAACTACCATATTCACGCAAATCTAGACAGCAAGCAGAGACATTATTTAGCCAACAAAGGTTCATCTAGTTAAAGCTATGGTTTTTCCAGTAGTCATGTATGGATGTGAATGTTGGACTATAACGAAAAATGAATGGCAAAGAATTGATGCTTTTGAACTGTGGTATTGGAGACAACTCTGGAGAGTCCCTTGGACTGCAAGGAAGTCAAACCAGTAATCCTAATGAAAATCAGTTCTGAATATTCATTGGAAGGACTGATGCTGAAGCTGAAACTCCAATACTCTGGCCACCTGATGTGAAGAACTGACTCATTGGAAAAGACCCTGATGCTGGGGAAGATTGAAGGCAGGAGGAAAAGGGGACAATAGGGGATGAGATCGCTGGATGGCATCATGGACTCAATGGATATGAGTTTCAGCAAGCTCTGGAAGTTGGTTATGGACAAGGAAGCCTAGCGTGTTGCAGTCCATGGGGTTGCAAAGAGTTGGACACGACTGAGGAACTGAACCACATTCTTGCAGCCTTTTAAATTCTGTATTCCTAGAGTGGCCAGGAGATTAAGGACAAATCTTTAAATGAATTCCAGAATGAAAACCATTCAATTCTGTTCACTGTGCTTTCTTGTCACCTGCAGAATCCAGAGAAATCAAGCAGGCTCTCCTGGCAACTTGTATTTCGATCCCTAAGTAATCTGTGACATGGGTCTGGAAACAGAATGAGCATTTCAGACCCTGAAGCTTGCCCTAGTCCTTCCCTTTGAAAAGGAACACAATGCAGATAGTCCAAAGAACTAGCAAAGTTTGTGCTAGAGTCTAAAAATCCATTTCCTCTGTAACTCCGAGCCCATGGAAGGAAGGTTCTCCCCACTGGGATCTCAGCCCTGAGCACAGAGGATGAAGTAGAAAAGTTGCTGCTTCCAGAGCACTGCTCAGGGAAGCCTGCAGGCAAGATGGGAGAGAGGGAAAGGACCATGGTGGGAATGGAAAGGAGTTTTTACTTTTTATATGGAACCATGATATTGCTGCCTTCCCAGGTGGCACTAGTGGTAAAGAGCCTGCCTGCCAATGCAGGATACATAAGAGATGCTGGTTTGATCCCTGGGGTTGGGAAGGTCCCCTGGAGGAGGGCATGGCAACCCATTCAAGTATGCTTGCCTGGAGAATCCCATGGACAGAGAAACCTGGAAGGCTACTGTACATGGGGCCTCAAAGAATCAGACACGACAGAAGCAATTTAGCACATGCTATTGCCATTATCACTATTCAGGTTTCTTTGCAGGAAGAAGAAGGTGACAAAGGGAACCAGGTACAGACTATGGGGTATCTGAGGCCTTTCTAAACATAGTTGTGATTTTAAAGAATTGGCTGAAGTCAATGTAGCAATTGTGTCAGATGGATTCTGAGAGTTTTCGGTGGGTATGCCCATGTCCACACAGATGTGTTTGGGAACACGCATCTGGCATTGCACAAGCCTTTGTATATCTGTGCGTGCATCTGTGTTTACACTCATGGGTTTTATAAGGGATTGATGTCAGGAGTCTCCTTGTGTAGGTATACGTTTAACTAACAGTGAGAAAAGAAAATTATGTTGTACAAACCCATAGTGGTGTTTTACAAAGCAAGTGTTAATCCTGCCTTTTCTATTCCACGCCTTTAAATTCACCTGGAAAAATACTGGCATCTCCATTCAGTGATGGAGAGGGTGCTGCTTTTGAATGGAAATCTGAACGCTACTTCAACCTGAGAGTATAAACCAAAAGTCAAAGAACTATAGCCCCTGCATCAAATCCAGCCCGTTGGTTTTTCCCTACAACAGCAGAGCTGTACAGTTGCAGCGCAGACCGCACAGATCAGTAAATCTGGCCCTTCACTGTAAAGCTCGCTCGCTCCTACCACTGGCCTTGCTTTTTTAGAATATTCCACCACCATAGCCACTAGTCATTTCACCAAGGCCAAAACTAACAATGGAGCAGACTCCTGCATGCTCAGCTTTAACTCTAAATTCAAATTCAACAGCAGAACTTTTCTGGGAAGCTACTGGGATGTCTTTCTTCTGTGGCTCATATTTTGGGTGGAAGAACTATAAATCCCTCCCATAACCAAGGGAAATGCTGAAGGCAGGACACTGACTTTCAGAGCAGACAGAAGTTAGCTCACCAGAAAACTCTGGATCAGTTTCTTATAATCTCTAGGCCTTTATATCTCATCCATATTTGCCCAACTTTTAGTCACTACCATTTAAATCTTGGAGAAGATAAGGGAAGCATCATCTGTAATGGTGTGCTTCCTCTGAATCAGTTAAACAATCCTCCTTTCTCTCTCCTTCTTGGGGACATAGCTGAGCCCCACTTAGACTCCTGGAGTCTCATAAAGTAACCCTGAGGGAAATGCCAAATTCTATGAAGAAATGTAATTTAAATTCACAGATCACTACAACTGTGACACGTTTGACCATTTTTGTTTAAAATGTTGACAAACCTCTCCAATCATCCAATTCTTCTGAGGTAAGCAAATTCAGAGGGATGAATACAAGCATATTTGGACTTTAATACTACTGATTAAGTAGAATCAGAGATAGAATCTTTGAGAACAAGTGAGCAAATATATGTTGATAGAGAGTGCATCCTCTATTCATTGGAAACCCAGCCTTTTCTTCTGAATGGAGCAAGATTCAAAAAATCATGTTTTGTTGGTCACTTAGCTGAGAACCTGAGTTATATCTGAGAACTATTTGGCTTCTTCATGCTAAAATATCGCCTATGATTAGCTTTTCTGCCATCAGAAAACTGAAGTCCATAAACTGTGTAAGCCTTGACCTTCTCACCCTAGAGATGCTGAAAACCAAATCAAGGCTTGGCAATATCTTCCCCACTGGGTCCTGTTCCCAAGTTGTAATCAATATGCAACTCGATCTCCTTTAACTCTGACATTAAGAAATAATGACCCCAATGTCACGCTATGTGCCAGGTTTCCTGGAGGATGGAGGGAAGAGATTTGGGGACTTGAGCTGGAGGTGACCTCAGCCTCTGGCTCACCACCTTGATTCCTCCCAGTCCTTTACAGAGCTGCAGCCTGGGCACGTCCATCTGACTCTGCACACGCTGCCTTTCCTAAAGAACCATTTATTATGACACACAACACGAATAAAGGTTGGAACCATCAGCTGTACTCTGATTTGCTATAACTATCACTTGTAATGCTTGCTTCTCATTTATACACCAGATGAAATTCTCCAGCATGGCACCAGTAGCATCAGGTCCACTTCCAAAAGGGAAGGATTTGCTTTCAGCTGCCTCCCTGCTTGGCTCTAATAGGAAGCTGCCTGGAAGCAGGGACTCCAGACCCCATCCTGAAGCTGTGCTGGAAAGTAGATGGTGAGCATGGGGGTTTCCCCTCAAGGGGCACTGTGTGCTCTTGCTCAGAGCCTGGCAATGACTGGGGAGCAGCAGACACCCTCCATTGCCAATGTCCTCAAAACAACTGACAGGCCGAGATAAATAAGGCCATGTACTTCCCTGTTTTATACCACACTGGTGGGAAGGAGGGAAACCTCATTGTCTCTAAGAAGACACATAAAGGGTGAGGGGAGATGGCTGCATCGCAGGCACACTGATCCTTCAAGGTAAAATTAAGGAAACGGAGGCCAGATGGAAATAGGATGAGGCAAGCACTTTGTCAGAGAAAAGGTTTCCCACAGCATGAACCTGTATTTAGGATAGGGTAATATACTTACTTTCACATCCCTTCTATTAACGAGCAGTGTATGAGACCCAAAGCAATTCTTCTTTCTGAGTCCACATCTATAAATTGTAAGGCTTATGACCTGACTCCTCAGGCCCTCGCCTCATCTGAATCTCTAATTCTGAACTTGATCAGCATGTCTTTGGGGATAGCAAAGTATGTAGCACTCTCCCATGCTCTGGACAAGCTCTTTCTGTCCTGTGGCTAAAAAGAGAACACATTTGCTTTGGGATTGAGGCAGGAGGAAAATGAGCCCCTGCTGGGTGAGCAATTAGGGATCTTTCCCTGTGGACAGAAACTCTAAAATATCAATAACAGGACAGTCGAGTGAGAGGGAGGGAGAGAGAGAGAGAGAGAGAAGCCTGGCCCCTGCCCAGATAAAAGATAATAGAGCTTCCTCACTGGTGGCTCAGTGGTAAAGAATCTGCCTGACAATGCAGGAGATTCAGGTTCGATCCCAGAGTTGGGAAGATCCTCTGGAGAAGGAAATGGCAACTCACCCCAGTATTCTTGCCTGGGAAATCCTGTGGAAAGAAGAGCCTGGTGGTCCACGGGGTTGCAAAGAGTCAGACACAACTTAGTGACTAAACAGCAACAACCTTTCAAAGAGAAGGGCTTCCCCAGTGGCTCAGTGGTAAAGAGTCCACCTGCAATGTAGAAGATGTAGGTGGCTCGCATTTCATCCCTGGGTTGGGAGGATTCCCTGGAGAAAGAAATGGCAACCCACTCCAAAATTCTTGCCTGAGAAATCCCATGGACAGCCCTGGTGGGCTGCAGTCCATAGGGTTGCAAAGAGTCAGACATGACTAAGCGACAGAGCACACATGCACGCAGTCACCTTAAAAAGAGGCAAGATCTCTAATCCAGCTGCATTAGCCCCTCCACAAGCTGGTTTCCCAGAAGGTACTGCATCTGCTAAGGCTCAGTTTACTTGAGTCAGAATTTGATTTCTGCATCTATCTAGGTATCCTGATACTAGTACCTGATACTAGGAATTCTGTGATTCATGGTCACAGAATAATGAGGCCGAGGAATCATCAAAAGAGCGGACACGTGACAGCCTCTGGCCAGAGCAGGGTTAGTTGTCTGGGGTTGGAAAGAGCAAAGGTGGCTCCATCCAGACCAGAAGGTGGTCAGTCACACACTCTGGTTAAGCTGTGCTTGGTCAGGCCTGGTTTTGAGACAAGAGACCCCTAACTCTGCCACTCTTTGTGAGCCTCGGAAATCACTGGCTGCCCCTGCTCTCCCATTTCTCTCTCTGTCCAATGACAGGCAGAAAATTCTGCCCTACAAATTCCTTCTCTGAGGATATCAATTCAGATATTCTTCGGACTGCCCTGTGAGGGTGGTCTCATCCTTACACAGACTATTTCTTCCTGAGTTACAGCAAAACTTTCCCAGTTAGTATTTCCTCTCAAGCTTAAGAACGGCCATGTGCTTTCACAAACGTGGCCCCAAAGAAAGCATTACCCAAGGCCTTTTGTGGGCAGTTTCTCTCTCACACATTTGGAGCATAATCAGCTTTGGGTTTTAATCCAAAACATGTATATGTCCCTATGTGCAAGAGGCGACAAAGGAGGAGGATACAGTGAAATGGAGGAGGAAGGGACAAAAATGTAAGATGATGTGACTGCAGTAAATGGAAATAGAGAAAGGGCCAGCTGGAGATGAAGCAACTAAAACACAAGTGGGATTAAACCCAAGACAACGGTAGAAGAACTCACTCAAAAAAGCAGTGTGGTTTCTCCTGGAGAAACCACCAGTATGATGTGATAATTTCTAAGAACTGGAGACAACTGCTGCCATGAAAGGTGATATTTGTTTGAACATAATCATATTTATAGCCTTCTGGTCATCTGCCAAATGTTCTCCCAATTATATTTCAGTCCTGATTTCTTTGACATGCCCTGTCTCCTACAAGCCTGGTGGAGCTTTCCACGATCATGTCATTTTATTTGGAATTATACTGTTTGGACATTCTTCCTCTTGCCCATGCTTTCCATGGAATGGCCATTGGAGGAGCTGTCAGGAATAAAGGCTGATGCTATCCAGGCTCACTGCGCTGTTGATGACCTCCACATGATGTCTATAACACGTGTCCTTAACGTGCTGGCTTGAGGGCTTCACTATAGTTCCAATGCATGTTTCTACTTAATGAAGAGAGCCAAGTGCTTCTGGAGATGAAAGGAACTCAGGAGATGAAAAATACAAACTTAGCACTTTAAGAAAAAAAAAATAATTCCATTCCAAAGCAGGAGACGTCAAAGGAAGGACATAGGGCAATATGATAGATGGGGCTTACTATAGCCGGCTTCAGGCCAGAAGTGACAGTGACTTGGATCGCTCTAGCAAAGGCAAAGTCCAGATTTGAGGGTCAAATTTCCTAATCAAAATGAAGCTTCAACCCAGGTATGGGATGTGAGGAAATGTGTTCAGTGGAAGTACAATCTGTCACATCCAGCATTCGAGGCAGGAAAGCATCTGGGCTCACAGTGGTCCACAAGCTGAGAAGATAAAAGTGGAGGTGAGAGTGCCCCAAGGCCTGATGTCCTGAGATGTATCTTCCACTGAGCCCTGCATCACTGAGTAACCCGAGTGCTCAGCAGGCTGCTAGGAAGGCATCTTTAAACAGAAACACACATGACAAGATTATGTGTTGATTCAGTTCAGTTCAGTCACTCAGTCGTGTCCAACTCTTTGCAACCCCATGGACTACAGCACACTAGGCTTCCCTGTCCATCACCAACTCCCGGGGATTACTCAAACTCATGTCCATTGAGTTGGTGATGCCATCCAACCATCTCATCCTCTGTTGTTCCCTTCTCCTCCCGCCTTCAATCTTTCCCACCATCAGGGTCTTTTCAAATAACAAAAATGTTAGGGCCAGAGGCTCAAAGGAACCTAACCCCAAATTTCCACTAGGAGCAATGGTTCTGTATTTGCTAATTCAGTATTTTGGTGACTTTATAGAATGCAGTTACTCCAAATAATGAGACTCATGTGATGCTGGTGGCAGAAGAGGGGACTAGCACAGAGGAGCTTCCATGACTGAATAGGTAAGAACAGAAGACAGAGTTGGAATGTAGGGGACCCAGCCAAGAAGAGCTGGGAAGCCTCCAGGAAACATGGGACTAAATATGTGGCTTGTTCAGGAAGGTCCCCAACCCTGCATGCCAGAGGGGAAACAGCTTCTCCCAGAACCCCATGCAAATTGCTGCTACCTTAGAAGAATATGGTGATCATTAATTAATAAGTACATTGAAAATCTAAGCAGATAGACCCACAGTTAAGGGACTGCAGGGATCTAGGGAGGCTATCTCAAGAGGCTGCCTCTTTGCAGTCCAGTTTATGACTCTTCAGGGAAGGCTAAGCTACAGACTTCTTATTTTCCTTCTGGGACTAAAAAGAGAACCGTAGTTTCCTGCCCTATTAAGCCACTGCCTTTCATGATCATTAAAATACCTTTAAATACTTCATTTCTCCCCCTTAAAGTGTTCCAGGCATGAGAGAAGCTATCCTTCCACATAACCTTGCTCCAAAATAACAAACACATTTGAATTAGGCTTCTCTCTTCTTCCTTTTTGGGTGTTCAGAAATAGCCACTTACAAACACATGAAGGCATTTGCCTCAGTGGTAAATATGTCTTCTGTGTCGATTTCAGCAGGCGACCCTCTGCAAACGTGCACATGTGTGCTCATTTCCTGCCCTCCAAAATTATTTTTTTTTTTGGTTGTGGACATATGGTGAGCAATAGTTGGAATAGTTATTCAGGGCGCAGGCTCTCCTCTGGGATCCGTGGGACAAACCTTGCTCCTTCTGTCAAGTCAGAATCAGCAAGAATGTAGTGAGCACTGCAGTGGGCAAGGGGTTTTAATGATGTGGGTGTGCTTACCACTAAACTCAGAATAAAATCATTATCAGTCCTCTACAGCATGTTAATGGTCAAACGGATGATAAATTATGAAGCAGCTCACAGTTTTTAAGAACTTAACTATGATCCAGGTACTGTTCTATGTAACTTACCGGAAAGTATGAAAGTGTTAGTCACTCAGTCATGTCTGATTCTTTGCAACGCCATGGACTGTAGCCTGCCAGGCTCCTCTGTCCATGGAATTCTCCAAGCTAGACTACTGGAATGGGTAGCCATTCCCTTCTCCAGATGATATTCCCAACCCAGGGAATGAAACTGGGTCTCCCACATTGGAGGCATATTCTTTACTGTCTGAGCAACCAAGGAAGCCCCAACTTATAGGTTTTAAGCAATGTAATTCTTATACAACCCCAGGAAGGAATTAATGTTATTATCATTTTATAGATAAGGAAAGTAGAGCAGAGAGATTTAGTCTAGGCAGGTAATGGGTCTAAATCTAGAATTCAAAGTACGGGTTGGATTGTGATTCAGACAATGTGCTTGAAATATGAACTTGAGTTTGAGTTTCATTCTCTGTGTACTCTCCTTCTTCTACGATACTCCAACCTCACCTGAGAAGGAAGCCAAGCCCTTGGTGTCCCCTTGGCTCTGAAAGATTTGTGCAGCAGGATGGAGCTGAAGATTCTGAAGTTCCCCTCTTGCTGTCATCCATGAAAGCCTTAATTTATAGATGAGAGGTGACAGTCAACTCCTGGGGCCCAGAAGAAAGAAGTTCTGAGGGAGCTAGAGAGAGGGCAAAAGGCTCCAAGACTGGGACAAGGAGGATGCTAGCCAGTCTCGGGAAGGCAGGGACCCATGCCCCACTCTTGGTAATGTGAGACCTCAGAGAAGAACACCTGTGTGGTCTCCCCAGGAAGGCTGGACCCTGGGCAGTGGGATCCCCAGACTAGGTCCTGCAGGCTCTGGAAAGCCTGAGAGTGACAGCGTCACCCACCTTCTAGGAGGATGTGGGTCTTAAGGGAGAATGGATCCGAAATAGATGGCCGACTGAAAACCAGAGAGCCCTCCTCCATTCTCCAGCCACAGGGCAACTTATAACTCCCCAGGAAAGAGAAGGAATAATCACTGAGATTGAAGGTACCATTGTACTGTGTACTGAGCAGACAGGGGTTTAGAGTCAGATTTTATTGGATTTAAAGAAAATTCTGGAATGGGCCATTTTTTTAGAACTGAGTTGGTGTCGTGAGAGTCTTCTACCCATTAGAAATGGTTTGGAGATTTCATAGAGGAGAGGGAGGACTTGGACTCTTAAAGGAAAAGTCAAGGCCAAGGAGACAGAAGGAAAGATAGAGACTCCTGGCCAGATGCAAAAGAAGGGCCTCTGGAGAGGAGAGAATGAAAGAGCAAGGTCGGAGCAGAGGCCAAGAGCAGCTGGGGTTAGAATGGAAGGATGAGGTCTGCGGGGAGTAAGGTGTAAAGGGCTATGTCTCCAGATCCTCCACCCTGGATCTCCTCCACTTAGACTCCTCCACTAAGGCCTGCTTCGCAGCACACCGTGTCAATATTCTGGCAAGAGTCACTTTGGGCCAGGACTATGAGGCATCATTCTGTCCCACTGAGCAGTTCTGTGTCTTTCTGCCTCTTGGCTCTGTCCATACTGTCTCACCACTGCAGCACCTATCCTTTTATACCCTCCCAACCCTTCCTCAGCATCGCCACCCGCCCCGCCTTGTAGACAGGCCAACAGGATCCTCACTGGCATTTAAGGCTTAATCCAAACACCACCTCTCATACAAAGCTCACTCTGACCCCTCAGGGGACCCAACCCTGTGGTGACACCATTCTGCTGGACTGTGATTTAGGATCTCTTCATGCTGCCCTGCTCCTCCGTGCACTTCAGAGTGACAGGAACCATCGGGATCCTCATGGTGCCTGGCACATTCAGGAAGGCTGATCCTCCTTGGATGAGCACTGCAGAGCTGTGGTTAGCAGCACACAGTAGAGAATGTCTGGGTTTTTTTTTTAAGAACAATTCTCCCCTCTGCCTGCTCTGTCCACAGTGCAACCCCCGCTCCACTGCCAGGACAGTGGTCACTCCACTGGGTCATTGCTGGAGATGCTGCTCAAGGGAAAGTGCCTGTCTTGAGCAGGTGATAACCTGCTGTCTCCAGTGTCACAACAGAGTACAGCCCAAGGGAAAGAGATGGAGGAAGGAGAGGTACTGACACTGAAGAAGTAAAACCCAACCAAAGGGTAGGACACGGAGCTCAGAGTAACGAGGGCAGCTCGGGGGGCGGGCGGTCACAGGCCCCCTGGAAAGCCTCAGAGCACTTTCAGTAGCGTCAGAGCACAGAGTTTCGAGACAAAGGAGGGAAATACTGACAAAAAAGGAGGGGCAGATGTGGAAAATACTCCCCCTCCCTGGAGCAGAGGACTAGAGAAGCAGTTGGGCATGTCCTGGAGCAATGCGAGGAGAATCAGGCCTTCCAGTGACTCTGAACAAGAAATCTGCCCTTCCCACTGCAGCAGGGATACACAAGAGAAGCAGTCACTTGGATGTAGAGATGGCATGGGATTTCCATTTAGGGGAACCGGGCTTGCATTTTGACTTAGCTGTATGATCCTGGTGGAGTCATTTGATTCTACCTCTCTGAGCCTCATTTATAAAACGAATGGGTTGAACTCCAGGGAGACGGTTACTATAGATAGTCCTCGTTAGTGCTAACATTCTAGGATGATATTTAAACCCCATCACAGCTGCAATGTGACAGCCTTCTGAGGCTTTCCTTCCTCTATCCAGCCCAACATCTACATGGAGAGGGAAAGCTCATGCATGGTAATCCAGGGGAAATGGTGTAAGCAAAGCATTGAAGACATTTATCAAGAAACTCTGAATATCAACCATCAAGCCCCAGGCCAAGGGGAGCTGGGAATATTTCAGGGCACATTAACCACTGTTGTGGTAAGTAATTATGCACATTGACTTTGAGTCTGTTTCAACGATCACATCTTAGAGTATAATTCCTGCACTGTTTCCAGAGAGGGAGGGACCCGAGCAAGTACTAACGAGTCTTCCTAGAGTCTGAACTGCGGACTGGTAATAGCTGGCATTTCAAAAATGTAGCCTTTTGTTTCTTGAAAAACTGCTTAAAAGCATTCAACTTCCCCATCTCTGATCCTTCTCTGAAAAAGAAAACAATAAATATGATTTCAATCCATTGTGTTAATATCAGGATGCACACAGAAGTCTCTGGGATATAGCATCAAGCAAAAACCCATCTGTGATGCCAGCAACTTACAATAGACAGAAGGAAAAGCATTAACACTTTCAAGTCTCTTGAGAGGTGAGAGTTCAGTGGTCACTTGCTCTAAATACAGAAGAATTTTTTAAAAAAAGAACTCATATATCGGTGTGGTGGTGTTTGAAACTAAAAACTGATGAAAATGTATTGGAATCGTTTGGCAGATTTGAATGAATATTCTCCCCTAAAATAATTTATCTCTGCAGAGACATCCATCATTGAAACCGCTGGCTTAACTGATCTATATTCCCACTGTTTGCCATTTGCTCAAAACCTTATCCATGTCCCAATTAAAATCTCTGCTGGCAAACGCTATGAGAGATGTCAGAGCAATTTTCATAAAAAAGGAGAAGAAGGAAATCACACAGAATTTTTAACAATGTATTAGTTGGTGTGAAGGCAAGGAGTGACATGGGTAGGCCCTGTTGCCAAGTGGGCCCCTGAAGGATTTTCTTGTCATCAAAACTTAGCTGTCTTAGGTTGGAGAGTATATCCAAGTAATCAGTTTTCTGAAGGTAGAGGATGGGCATGCCACATGAGGCCTCATCACTCAGGGTGGCCCATACCAGAGCATCTCAGCATCACCTAGAAGCCACGGGTCCTACCCACACCTACTGAATCAGAACCTGCCTTTTAACAAAATGCCCAGATCAAAGGGATTCATATTTTTATTAAGGTTTGAGAAGTGTAAGTAGTAGGCATGGATTCAAGAAACTAAAAGTAGTTATGTGAGGGTTGGGGGGGGCGGTGAGGGGGTGTGTGTTGGGAAAAAAAAAAGTGCAAGGTGCAAATAGAGTTGGGATTTTGAAGCCATCCAGTTTATCCCAGAGACCACGTTCTTAGCTACCAAGCTGTTGTGCCTAAGAGACCATCTGTACGGGAATCCCATATCCATCGCCTCCATTTGAATATCTCCAGTGACAGGCATCTCACTCACTGTTAGGTGGCAGCCCATTCCATTTTGATTTTTCAAAGACCTGGAATGATTTGGATATTGTGATAGACTGACACCTTGCAGTGGTTCTGGGTCTCTTTGCAAAACATGCAAGTGTTTCATTCCTTTTCTCCATGCAATCCTTGAAGATTCAGGAGATGGCTCTTAGACTGGACTGTCCTTTGCAAGGATATGGTTGTAGCTCCAGGCCATGGTCACCACAAAGAAATCCTTTGTCAAGCTAGCCCTGTGACCATGGGTACATTGCTAAACCTTAGTGTATGTGTCAGTTTCCTCATTTCTAAAACAGGGTGAGAATAGTACTGGCCTCATCTGTGTTTTGTGAACATCAGATAAAATAATCCATACGATGCCCTTAACTAATGCTCAGCAACACAGAGTAAGTGCTCCATGAAGGCTGGCAATTATTATTCCCAGCTTAAACATTCTTGGTTCAAGAAAGGCATGAGAGAAAAGGTAGAGCTTAACTGTATCTTTGAGATGATGAGCATGATATAAATCAGCCAAAAGGGCATTCTGGGGGAGTGGAGCTGAAAGCACAAAGTATCAGAGTTGGAAATTCTGGATTAAAAAATAAAAAGATGGTTCTGTCTGGTTAGAGTGAAAGGTTTGCAGACCAGAGAAAGAGTTGGAAAGGTAAGTGAAGAAGAGATGACGCTTTCCTAAAGTGTGCCTCTGAGAAGGGATGGTTGGGAGCACAGCAATAGGAGACCAGCAGAGGCACCTTTTAACTGAATCTCTGAGAAAGGGTTGAGGTCAAAGGCATGTTCCTACACCTTGTATCTGGTTGACCCATATGGTATTGATGACACTGCCTTGTTCTTGACCTAGAAAAACAGCCATTTCATTTGCTTCAATCAGATACCAGTCCCTTCCTTGCCTTTAATGTGTAAGGGAGGTGGGGTTATCAAGGAGACAAATCTCCCCTCTGCACCCTTCCCCCGCCTGGGGCTCCTCAGAGGTTGAGGAAGCCTGTGGAAGAGACTTGAAAGCATATACATGGTATCTTGAATAATCAAAAGACGTATTACTTTCTCCGTGTCCCAGGCCCCATGGTGACGGCAACAGCTTTGTATCACAGATCCACTTTCTGGAAGCATCTGCAGTTTACTGCTAATGTAGGCACCCCAAGAACCTTCTTGCCCTCTGACCCAACTCCAAGACTCTTGCTTTAAATGTTAGCTTTGAAGAGAGCATTAAGAATCATTTGGGTAAAAACAAATTCAAAAAAACCCCAAAAAACTCTAGGCTTCTTCTGATAGCTTGAAAGGACAGTTTAGGAAAAAAGATGCAATTTATTAAAAAGAAAAAAAAAAGCCAACAAGATGTCTCAAAATAATGGCAGCTGTATACACTTCCAGTGTAAGGCCCTTGCCTGGGCCTATTTTGGTAATGACAGGAATTGCTTTCTCTTTCCCAGGCATATGTTTAAAGTGCCCTGCAAATGATTTCATGTTGGATCGAGCTTCATTACTCACAGTTCATATTTGGTCTAAATTACAGTAAATGTTATTTCAAGGTTTACAAGTTAATTATTATAGTATAGTATTTACTCCATTATATAGTAATTACTGCAGTATCTAATGCCTAAAGGGTTTCCCCGACATATATGAAGGACAGAGAATATTTTAGAGTTTTTTCAAGCAGAACAGGGCTCACTGGGGTGTGTGTGCTAGCGTGCATATGGGCTGGGGGCTGGGAAGATAGTATGCAAAAATTTGCCAGCAAAGGCCCACATTCTTTAGGATGTAGGTTATGAGGACCACTGGTAGCCAGGCTTGCTTTAGCCAAAGTTGCACATTCTATTCGGAGAAGGCAACAGCAAGCCACTCCAGTACTCTTGCCTAGAAAATCCCATGGATGGAGGAGCCCGGTAGGCTGCAGTCCGTGGGGTCATTAAGGGTCGGACACGACTGAGCGACTTCACTTTCACTTTTCACTTTTACACATTGGAGAAGGAAATGGCAACTCACTCCAGTGTTCTTGCCTGGAGAATCCCAGGGATGGGGGAGCCTGGTGGGCTTCTGTCTATGGGGTCACACAGAGTCGGACACGACTGAAGTGACTCAGCAGCAGCAGCAGCACGTTCTATTAGCAGGGGCTAAGGAAATTGTGCTGACTCCTGTGAACAAGCAAGATGAGCCTGTCACCTCCCACGTGCCCTCGCAGTACAGAGAAGGACAGAAAACCCTTTTGACCTGCAGATGAACAAAGATTGAGTCTACTCATCTCTGGGAGGCAGATGCCTGAGAGACCTCATTTGCAATCTGGCTCACCCTCTCTGGGCTTGCTGTGGGGGTTTAAATGGTCTCCTTACACACATCCTCCTATCAAACACCTCACCCTTGCTGCAAAAGGGTCAGCAATGAGACACCAGATCGCCACCCCACCACCCCGCCCCACCGCTCTGGGCTGCATTTACACCTCTTTGCTCCATTCCAGACTGAGTTCTTTGTTCTGGCTGCCAAATCCAAAATGGATTCCAGAAGCATCCTGCTCCCCAAATGTTGGTCCAAATGGCAGTCTGTAGGTCTGGGAACCCAAAGGCCCTGACAGGCAGTTGAGCTAAATGACAGGCCTGGGATCAGACTTCACATTTTGCCCCTCTGGCCGCAGCCCAGCATCTTGAGCTAGTCAGTGCCGCTTACCTTGAAAATACCCTCTCCTCCACAGAAGCCCCACCACCATTACCTTGATGAATGCTGAGCAGATGGAGAGGGAAAATTTGGCAATCACAGAAGCATCATGTCCCCGGACCCCGGCCCCTCTTCAGGAGAAGAGAAAATGGTAATCAGTGGGACCAAGCAAGTCGATGCACAGCACGTGAGCATCCTCTGTGAGTCTAGCTCTGAGGATGGAACAGTTGGAAAGAAAAGGGGTTGGCATTTTGCGTGCAGGCTTTCTTCACGTGCAAAGGGTTCGCAGCTTAGCCTTCTCGCTCTCAGGGAGGCAGAGAAACAGGAGGTGAAGGGAGAGAACTGCTAGTGTGTTTTCTCCCGAAGTGCTCTTGACATGTCTCCTTTTGGCAGGTGGAGGAGGAACTAGCACTGCAGAGTCAACATGAAAATAAAACGCTCTGGGAACTGACTCCTGGAGCTCACAGGTGGCCTTCCAGTTTTAGGAAGCTTCCTATGATGCTGGAGCACATGACCTGCCTCCTTGGACCCTAGCACTTGTTGAAGAGACCACTGTTTGGCTCATGGGCCTGGGGCTCTTTCCCCTTTCCCTCTCCTAAGAGACAACTGCTGGCTCCTCTAATCTTCACAAAATGGATATCCCACCACAAGTCACTGTCCTGCTTTAATTCTGCCAGTGGTTTCCCATGACTTGGAATAAAGCCCACTTCCCTGAAGGGCTGACCACACTTTATGTGGCTGAGTTCTGCCAGCCCCTCTCACCTTCCCTCCACCATTTTCTTCCCTTCGGTTCTTAAGGTCCAGCCATTCTGGCCTTCTTTAACCCCTAGACCCCACATCTGCCCCTTCCCACTCGTGCAAGTTCACTTAGGCTGCTTTGCCAGCTTCCCCATACCACTTGCTCCCTGACTTCCTCCAGTGGCTCTCTGACCTGTCCTACAGATACTAGCTCAGGGACCTCCCCTGATATCTGAACTCAAGTGTTTCCTGCCCTGGCCTCTCCCATGACTCATATAAACCCTCATACTGAACATTCATCATAATCTATTGTATTCAGCTGTTAAATATCTTTCTGTTCGGCTGGACTATAAGCTCTGAGGGCGACTGTCCCATTTATCCAGCTCATGCCCTTCAACTAGTAAGGTCGGCAATGGTAACTTTGGTTACCATTGGTATTGAAAAAGATGTTCTTGGGTGAATTCTAAGGAAGCTTAGTGAAAAAAGTAGGCAGTTTAGTGTACCAACTGGGTGGAGAAAGCTGGCAAGTGTAATAATGAAAGCTAACATGTATGGAACACTCACTATGTTCTAAGCACTGTACATCTGTTT
Source organism: Moschus berezovskii (assembly GCF_049115385.1). Classification (NCBI taxonomy): domain Eukaryota; kingdom Metazoa; phylum Chordata; class Mammalia; order Artiodactyla; family Moschidae; genus Moschus; species Moschus berezovskii. The sequence continues at coordinate 64,964,982 of NC_142470.1, read as the reverse complement.
ATGTTTCCCAACCATCCAACGTGAGATTGGTGCTCTTATTATACCTCTTTTGCAGAAGGAAAAGCTGAGATGCAGGGAGGTTAAGTAATATGCCTCAGTCTATGGGATTCTCCAGGCAAGAATACTGGAGTGGGTTGCCATCCTCCAGGGGATCTTCCTGACCCAGGGATTGAACGCACATCTCCTGCATTACAGGCTGATTCTTTACCACTGAGCCACTGGGGAAACCCTCATATGAGACACACACGCATCATTTGGACTAAAAAGCAAGGTGAGGGGTGTGAAAACTCATAAAACTCACTAGAAATTCTACCAGAAATGGAGACACAAACAGAGAACAGACTTATGGACAAGGGCGCAGGCGAGGAATGAGAGTGAGAGGCATGGAGTGAGCTGGAAGCGCGCACACTAATTATGTGAAACAGATAGCCGAGGGAAGCTCAGTGTATGATTCTGGGAATCCAAACCGGGGCTCTGTAACAAACTAGAGGGGTGGGAAAGAATGGCAGGTGGAAGGGAGGTTCAAGAGGGAGGGGACCTATGGCTAATTCATGTGGACATATGACAGAAATCAAGCCAATATTGTAAAGCAATCATCAATCAATTAAAAATAAATAAATATAATTTTTAAAAAATTGAAAGAAAAAAAAAAAGAAATTCTATTAGAAGGCAAAATCCCCAGCAGAGTTTCAACATCAGCTGTGCCCAGCCATCAGCTTTCAGAGAGAGGATGGGGAGTTGAGGAAAGACTCTACAGGAAGCCTCCATTCCTTGCTGGTCTCTAAAGTTGCCGCTCTGGATTCCCCTCCCCCGCACTGACCTCACCCAGTCCAGTCCCCTTCTATTCATCCCACTGTCCTTTCTGTGCATGTGACCATTCTAGCAAACCCTAGAAGATTCTTCTCAGTAAGACTTTATTCCAAAAGAGTTTTCACCTATCAAAAGTGAAAGTCTCTCAGTTGTATCCGACTCTTTGCGAACCCTTGGAATTCTCCAGGCCAGAAAACTGGAGTGGGTAGCCTTTCCCTCTTCCAAGGGATCTTCTCAACTCAGGGATCAAACCCAGGTCTCCCTCATTGCAGGCGGATTCTTTATAAGCTGAGCCACAAGGGAAGCCCATTCTACAAATGTTAAATACAAATAAATATATTATGTTCCAAAGCACTTTACTGAGCTGCCAATTAATCATATATCTATCCATGTCTCATTTTCATTTATCTGTGTAGCAATTGACAATCATTTCTACTGTTGAAGAAAATTATTTACAACATGGAGTTAGCCAAGCCATTGTCTTATCTTGAAAGGGAGCACAGTGTGTCCTTCCTGCAGTGCCTGTTGCTGTCTTCTTTACAGAAGACTGAGTTACTTCCAATCTACAATACCCTTGAGTGATCCTGACCTTGAAAGACTAAGAGAAAGAAATTGCACTTCAGAGTTACTATCTCCTCAGGTGTGAATCCTGGCCTCACCATTCCCAGCTGCATGACCTTGGGCATGTCCCATAATCTCTCTGGGGTTCAATTCACTGGAATAGGGATTATTGGAATAAGAATTAAAATCTATATTTAATATGACCAGCAAAAGACAATATGGAATGTGCTTTCCATCATTTCTAGTATAGAATAAGCACTCAAGTGACAGTCACTATTATTATTTACAATGACTATTACTTATGGTACCACGAAGCAAGCTCATATGACTATTCTGCTGTCCAAAGCCGTTAGTTACCTAGTTTTACCATCCTGCAACATACAGAGGGTGACCTGATATTGAAATGTTTTTTCTTATATTATTGCAGTCAAAGACCATTAAAGGATGGTTTGAAAGAGAAAATCAGCATATGTGTTGCCCCCAATCCCAACAGCTAGACCCTGAAGTCTGACTCTCTAGGCTTCATTAGGCTACATCAAAGGAGTTGTTTCTAGCCACTCTACCACAGGAATAAGTTCCATTAGTGACCCTGATAGAGCAGATGTCCTTGGGAACACCACCTCCTGACATAACCCCTCATCCTGTACCTGACATGCATCCCTGTGAGACACTGCATGTGCCTGAAGCCACAGCACCTCTGGAGAAGACAGGAAAGATCTAACCTTACAGCCACCAGCATACAATTGAGTGAGGCTTTTATTTTTATGTTATTTCATAATTCATTCAGTCTTTCACAATTTAAATGGAAATAATAATAATATATATAACAGTAATGTTTGTGGTAAATATTTTTATTTTTAAAACCATGAATCCTGTGGAAATAAGAAAAAGAGGAAATTGGTGTGAGTTATTTTATCTTCCAGTTCAACTTCTTTTGTTCAAGTACAGAGATAGGACATGAAGACTTTTCTGTTTTGTGGGTGGTAGATTTTTCCCCTCTTTACCAGTTCCCAAATTATCTCTAAGTTCTTAGACCCATTAGCCTAATTAATATTAAGAACATATGCATATGCAAATAAGATCCTCTTTGCCATATATTTCACTTTATAAGACAGGTTGAAGCGTGGTTGGGTGAGTCAATCAAATGTCATGAATTGGCTATGCATAAGATCTCATTAATATTAATTGGGGTGTGGGCATTGTGCAGTAGTCCATGCCTCCATTAGAGATGGGCCCCTTGCTTTAATTGTTCCAAAGATTTTAAAAACCAAAGCCTCTGACCTGATTTAAATATGTAATCTCCAACCCCCACCCCGTTCCCCCACCCTCGCCAGGTAGTCCACTGAGCAGCATCAGAAAGGTATTAAAAAAATACAGAGCAGATCTTTTCTAAGACAGATGGCACACAATGAGGTTAGAAAAAGTATCTTGAGATCCAACCTGCAAGAACAAAAAAAAAATTGCTTGCATTGTTGTTTTCATTATCTTGCTTCTGTCATTTCATGAGCTTTGTATCTTGCAAGGAAAGAAAGAAGGGAGAAAAACTGTGAAATTAATCTTTTGTGCATGGCCTGATAAAGAAGAGACATGCTCAGACAAAAGATAGACTGAGAGAAGGTACCGTGATTGATGACTAAAGTAAAGGTGTCAGAAGAGTATTATGTAAATTACTGGAGGCATACACCATTTCCAGAGAAGGAGGGAGAGCAGGCAGGGGGAGCGAGGGAGAGGGAGAAGGCGAGAGAGGGAGCGAGGTGCTGAGAGTGAAAGGAGGATTGCAGAGCCGATGTCACCAAAGAACTGGTCCCCAAACACCCATTTCTTGCCATCTTTCATCTCCTCCGACAAGCTCACCTCACATTCTCTCTGGGTTGCAGGATGTAACAAAGGGGGTGGGGGTGGGGAAGAACTGTCAACATTAGCATGATTCGAGTCAAGGAAAGGTTTAAGGAAAGCAGTGTCTGAAGTGAAATCATCAAGGAGGGAAGTTTCCGTTAAAGGGGAAAAGGAGCCGGCTGGCAACTGCGTGCGTCTCTCTGTGAAGCGTATCACCAAGGTAGGGACAGGCATCAGGCTACTCTCATTCTTCATTCGAGAAATGGGCTCTGAAAGGGCCGCTTCCTTCCCCCAAGTCACTGGCTGTTTCCACACATCTGTGTCAGGGTGTCTGCCCTGAGCACTCTATAGAGGCGGCTGGAGAGAGACTCAGATGGCCTGGGGCCAGGATCCGCGTTACGGAAATCTCTGCTCTATTTTTTTTTTTCCTTTCCTCTTAGGCTACATGTATTTCTTAAGTAACAAAATGAATGCAACTGTTGCAAACTGCCTCCATTTTCCTGACCGAGAGAGAAGCAAAGGAACCATAGGATTATCTTCAAATATGAGAAGGGACTTTGTCACAGGGACCCTTGCATGAGGCTGGTCTTCACCTCCCAGTACATGAGGCACACTTGCAGGGTTCAAATAGTTCAGCCTTGTATCTATGGGTTTCTAAAAGAAAGGAAATTCCTTCCAAATTCTTGGAAACCAAATTAGAGACAGCAAGCTCGGCATTCAGTGAGAACTCACGGGACAGCTTATCACCAGCTCCTTTCTGAAGGGGAACAACATTTGTCCCCATTGCTGGGGCCAGTGCTGTATTGGTGGTTAAATATTTTAAATATCACAGGCTAATGTCTTGGTCAAGACATTCTGCACCCCTGCCTTCCCTTGTGAGCAGGGTGTGAAGGAAGGGGAACAAAAGGAATCTCCAGTCCACAAAAGCTTAAAAGGTCCCTCAGCACTGTAAAGCTTTGAATAAAGCTTGACCTGCGAAGAAATCCAAAATACAATTAATGAATTAACTATAAAATATAATTTAATGTAAGTTTATTTATGTAAAAGTCCTGGTTTTCCCATTTTGATTGTTGGAGATCTTTGAAATAGCAAATGACTAGGAGGGTGAAGGAGGTTGAAGAAAGGGGATAAAAATGGGCCAAATTTGCAAAATTGCTCCCCAAGACACTGCCATCAGGGTGTGTTAACACCCAGAGACTAGAAGACTAGTCGACACTCCTGAGCCTAACCCCAGGGCTATCTCTTCTCTAACTTCCTGCGTCCTTACCACCTGGCCACATAGCTAGTCACAGACTGCTTCCTTTATGCATTCCATAATCAACATCCCTTCAACCTTTCTGGGTGCCAGATCCTCTGCTAGGTGACCGGGACACAAAATTGAACAAGACATACTTTCCAGGAGGAAATCAGCTCCTTATAGACATGTCTTACAGCACATAGACTCACCTCTTTGGCTAGGGTAGCCCTTGCTGCCCTGGGATCAGGACTTGTGGTATAAACAGAATTACTCAGAATGGGGCTTAGAGATCCACCCGAACCAAGCCTGACTTGCCTTAGGAAGGCAGGGCTTTCATCCCTGCATGAATTAACTATTCTCCTTCAGGTATCCTTCCATTACGTTCAACAAACCCTCATTCAAATAAGGTCAAGGAAGAAGTTTTATTACATAAGGAGTTCTGAGGACTCAAAAGAGGGAAGTATATTTGGGCCTCAGAATGGCCTGGAGAGGCATCACCTCCAAACTCTTATTCTCTCCTTACGCATATTTCTGTCTTACTCAGGTAACACATGAGATTTTGACAGTACTTTCCTCTTCATATTAGAGTTTGCTGCCATGCCCTCCTTCAGGGGATCTTCCCAACCCAGGGATCAAACCCACGTCTCCCACATTGCAGACAGATTCTTTACCATCTGAGCCACCAGCGAAGCCCACATTACTGCTACTACTAATATTTATAATAATAATAGCAAGCATCTTGCCAGGTGGCACAGTCATAAAGGATCTGCCTGCCAACACAAGAAATGAAAAGAGGCGCCGTTTCAATCCCTGGGTAAGGAAGATGCCAGGGAGTAGGAAACGGCAACTCATTCCAGTAGTCTTTCCTGGAAAATTCCATGGACAGGAGAGCCTGGAGAGCTACAGTCTATGGGGCTGTAAGGATTTGGACACGACTGAGTGCACCCATGCGCGCGCACAATGATACCAAGTAGGCGAATAGCTATTAGCACTGTTCTGTGTCCGGGAGTTGGTGATGGACAGGGAGGCCTGGCGTGCTGTGATTCATGGGGTCGCGGAGAGTCGGACACGACTGAGCGACTGAACTGAACTGAACTGTGCACATGATGCATATTAACGCACCTAATACCACAACCTTATTATTTTTATCATTTAATTTACTTTTCACTCATTCATTTATATTAGGCATTCATTATTTATTATTATATATAAATCACCTCTGATTTTCAGCCATGGAAATGGCAGCAGTGAGGTGGCATACTCAAGGTTGCATGGCTAGGGGAGCAATGGAGCCCACGTGTAAGCACTGGCCAACGAGTCCCAGGAAGTTGTCCTCCCAGAAACTAAGCTAGACTGCCCATGACCATACAGATCCAGCTAAAGAAATCCACTGTGTTCCAGTTGCAGATTTCTAAGAGGGAATAAATGGGGCAACTTGAGATTCAGCTGCAACGTTGATGCCCTCAGCCATGGTCGGGGGCAGCAGGTTGGATGGTATGTAATGGTGCAGGGGAGGTGACCAGAAGATAGCGGTGTGAGCGACAGCAGCCCGAAGGGATAAATATTGTCTATGCAAACATTTTCATAAGAAAAAATCTTTCAAAACAGGAATCTGTCAATATAACAGAAAAGGCCCAATGAGGTAAATTCGGGTAGTATGGGACTAGAGACAGCCAGTAACTGGACACTAATTGTACATAGGCTTCTTTTTTTTTTTAATTTTTATTATTTTTATTTTTTATTTTTTTTTATTTTAATTGTAGGCTAGTTACTTTACAACATTGTGTTGGTTTTGCCATACATTCACATGAATTTGCCCCGGGTGTACATGTGTTCCCCATCCTAACCCTCCCTCCCACCTTCCTCCCCATCCCATCTGTCAGAGTCATCCCAGTGCACCAGCCCTGAGCACCCTGTCTCATGTATCAAACCTGGACTGGCGATCTATTTCACAAATGATAATATACATGTTTCAATGCTATTCTATCAAATCATCCCACCCTTGCCCTCTCCCACAGAGTCCAAAAGTCTGTTCTCTACCTCTGTGTCTCTTTTGCTGTCTTGCATATAGGGTCATCATACCATCTTTCTAAATTCCATATATATGTGTTAATATACTGTATTTGTGTTTTTCTTTCTGACTTACTTCACTCTGTATAATAGGCTCCAGTTTCATCCACCTCATTATAACTGATTCAAATGCATTGTTTTTAATAGCTGAGTAATATTCCATTGTGTATATGTACCACAGCTTTCTTATCCATTCGTCTGCAGATGGACATCTAGGTTGCTTCCATGTCCTGGCTATTGTAAACAGTGTTGTGATGAACATTGGGGTACACATGTCTCTTTCAATTCTGGTTTCCTCGGTATGCCCAGCAGTGGGATTGCTGGGTCGTATGGGAGTTCTATTTCCAGTTTTTTAAGGAATCACCACACTGTTCTCCATAGTGACTATACTAGTTTGCATTCCCACCAACAGTTGGAATATAAGAGGGTTCCTTTTTCTCTTCACCCTCTCCAGCATACATAAGCTTCTTTTAGGAGCATCACACATAAGCCTCTTGAACTCTAACTCCAAAAGTCCTCTTCAGGTCAATGAAACAAAGAAAGGTAGGAGTGAGGTGAGTGGGTCAAAAGAGAACAGAAAAGGTGTTGAATGGATGGATTTCCCTAGCTCCACCCCCTGCAGTCCCTCACACTGGCAGTGGTGGGGCACCTACCTTTGGGGCAGCGGTGAAATGGACCAGCTTTGGCCTGGAGGCAGAAGCCTGTGGCTTTACCACTGACCCCACTGCTATTCAGCCTCTGATTCTGAGCAAGTCACCACACATTCTAGCCTCTGTCAGAATTACCCACCACTGTGAAGCTGAAATGTTAGAAAATATCTCCTCTTCCCTTCAGCTCTAAACATCTGCACCTTCTTCGAGAGCCCACACTTGGGTCCAGCAGCTTCTTTGCTCAGGGGCCAATGGTTTCCAGAAGATACATTGGCATTCTGACTTCCTAATGCCCTGTCCTCCTTCTCCCTGACCATGGGTTCTCTGGAGGACATGAAACAATGACCATATACCTGGTGGAAACAGTTTTCTGGGGAGGCTATACACAGTTGGAAAAGACAGTTCTCTCTCTTCTCATTGAATGTCTACAGACACATTGAAAATGGCAAGCAGTTCCCCAAGCAGGTCTCACTTGGAGTCTCACCACTGTCGTTGCCACTTTGTTTTCTGAGTGAGTGAAAGTGGCTCAGTCATGTCCAACTCTTTGCTACCCCATGGACTGTAGCCCACCTCGCTCCTCTGTCCATGGGATTATCTAGGCAAGAATACTGGAGTATTTCCTTTTCCAGAAAGGAACTTTGTTTGCTAGCAGCCCCTTGTAATCTTAGCCTCAAAGTCTGCTTCTTGAGAAAGCTTTTCCCTTTCATAAGTCTGACCTTACGATTCATCTGGCTCTTGTTTTAAAACCAATTATTATGTATCGTCTTTTGAATTTCACCCCTGACACCACTTTGCCCTGACTTAATTCTATGGCTGGCTTTTATTCAAAACTTTCATTTTGAGGAAGGTGTAAGAACTGCAAATGGCCTTCTTCTGGAAGCCCTGAGTAAAATGGCAGCTCTAGCGATCAAAAATAGAGCACTGGCATTTGATGCATGCTGTTAAGCCAAATGTGTGCTTTCAAGGGACATGGGTAAAAGAAAGCCCCAAACAAAGATCTAAGTGATGAGAAGGGTGGGGTGGGGGGTTCTGGGTTATGACTTCTGCATATTAGGCCGGATCTACCCCTAAGATCTGACCCAGTATCAACAAGTGTCCTTTAGCCCACTCTATGTGATAGCCCTGCCTCCACGGGCACTGCTGCTTATGTATTCCCTCTGGATGTCTACTGACTGCACCCTGGTCTTCAACCTTGGTACATAATTACCCAACACACCTGTTCAAGGCTGGCTCAAAATGTCTCCCAAATCCACTCTCCTCCCTACATTCTGGTGCATACTGATCTAATGCAAATCTGCCTCCTTTCTTACCTAGGCTATCAGGAAGTTTAAGCTTCCAAATCTGTTTCCTCTGCTCCAGTTTTCTGTCTTCAGTTCATTCTTCACAACGCACCCATGTTTTCCGAAAATAAAGGGCTGATCATGCCACTTGGCTTCCAGACCTCCACTAGTTCCCCAGCTGCTGCTGCTGCTAAGTCACCTCAGTCGTGTCCGACCCTGTGTGACCCCATAGACGGAAGCCCACCAGGCTCCCCCGTCCCTGGGATTCTCCAGGCAAGAACACTGGAGTGGGTTGCCATTTCCTTCTCCAATGTGTGAAAGTGAAAAGTGAAAGTGAAGTCGCTCAGTCGTGTTCGACCCTTAGCGACCCCATGGTCTACAGCCTACCAGGCTCCTCCATCCATGGGATTTTCTAGGCAATGTAAAGAATAATTCAAAAATTTTGGAGACATGTCCTGGTACCTCTACAATCCTGACCCCGTCCCACCATTTCAGCCCCTTCTGTTTTCTCACTACATAGCGCCCGGTAGGGTCCACCTAGGCTTTGACTCTCCCAGCACATATTAGGCAGTTTCCTGCCTCTGTCCTTGCCCTTGGTGTTCCCTCTCCTGAGAAGGCCATTTCCATGCCCAGCCTCATCAAACCCTGTCTAAATCCCACCGGTTCTTCAGGCACATCCTCTGGATCAGCCTCTGTTTGCCCCCTCAAGTACAGTTCATTGCTCTCCCCTCTGAAGTTTCCTAGGAGGTGCTTCTCAACCTCGGGCACTCTAAAAAATGTTAACTTCTCATCATAATTAACTAAAAACCCTGGCAATGAAGCACTGGACAGCAACATTTTTTAAGAGCCCCTCAGGTTATTTTCATAGTGCTGCTCAAGTATTTGGTTTATATCTCTTTTACCTTTAATTAGTATTAGGTAGCTCAATGGCAATGGAGAAGGCAATGGCATGCCACTCCAGTACTCTTGCCTAGAAAATCCCATGGATGGAGGAGCCTGGTGGGCTGTGGTCCGTGGGGTCGCTAAGGGTCGGATACGACTGAGCAACTTCACTTTCAGTTTTCACTTTCACACATTGGAGAAGGAAATGGCAGCCCACTCCAGTGTTCTTGCCTGGAGAATCCCAGGGAAGGGGGAGCCTGGTGGGCTTCCGTCCATGGGGTCACACAGACTCAGACACGACTGAAGTGACTTAGCAGCAGCAGCAGCAGCTCAATGGCAAAGAATCTGCCTGCTAATGCAGGAAATGTGGGTTCAATCCCTGGGTCGGGAAAATCCCCTAGAGAAGGAACGGCAACCCACTCCAGTATTCTTGCCTGGGAAATTTCATGGGCAGACGAACCTAGCAGGCTACAGTCCATGAGGTTGCAAAGGCTTCAGTTCAGTTCAGTTCAGTTCAGTCGCTCAGTCGTGTCCGACTCTCCGCGACCCCATGAATCACAGCACGCCAGGCCTCCCTGTCCATCACCAACTCCCGGAGTACACTCAAACTCATGTCCACAGAGTCGGTGATGCCATCCAGCCATCTCATTCTCCGTCGTCCCCTTCTCCTCCCGCCCCCAACCTTTCCCAGCATCAGAGTCTTTTCCAGTGAGTCAACTCGTCGCATGAGGTGACCAAAGTATTGCAGCTTCAGCTTTAGCATCAGTCCCTCCAATGAACATCCAGGATTGATCTCCTCTAGAATGGACTGGTTGGATCTCCTTGCAGAGGCTTAGAGACGACTTAATAACTAAACAATAACAACAAAAATTATTTACTTATCTAGCAATTGTACAACCATTTTACTCCATGGGGGACTACTACAATGAGTCAAGTCCAGTACAAAACGTCATACACACATACAATTTGTGTTACGTATTTTATCATTTTATAATGTATTGGGCTTCCCAGGTGGGAATCCACTTGCCAATGCAGGAGATACAAGAGACACAGGTTCGACTCCTGGGTTGGGAAGATTCCCCTTGGAGGAGGAAATGGCCACCCACTCCAGTATTCTTGCCTGGAGAATCCCAGGGACAGAGGAGTCTGGTGGCCATAGTCCATCGGTTCACAGAGTCAGACATGACTGAGCGCACACACACAAACACACACACACACACAAATAAGATACATAATAAAATGGTATCTTACAGTCTAGCCATTTGTGCACATGTCTTTCTAAGGCTATTCTTTGAAAATTACTATTTCTCATTTATTTTTCTATCTTTTAGTAATATAACACATGACTAATATACAGTAAATAGATGATTAATTAATTAATATATTTATTAATGTGCTAACTTTTAGAGCAATGTGCTGGAATGACATTATTACTTCAGACTCTTCTGGCCTGAAAGACATGGAAAGTTGTCTTTGCATTGCTGACTCTGAACAGTATCTCCTAACCTCTTCTGAGGGACAAAGATCAGTGAGTCCCAACACTGGCCTGTGCCACAGTCTGGACAGAGGAGAGCCTGCTGCCCTCCGAATCAAGGCTGCACAGGCCCTTGATGAGTTTGCTGACAAAGATGTAGACATAAGCTAATCCCTCCTCTTTCTATAAAGAAGTACAAACAATTCAGCAAGCCAAGTGGTTTCCATTTTCCAAACACTAGCTCAGTGCCCTCCCACTCCAGAGAGGGGAGGATGCAGTCCCTTTCACGGGCAGACAAGGAAAAGGAGACTCAGATCCAGAGGTTCTGTGAGAAGTCAGGGTATCTGCTGACCCAAGGCTGCGGCTCTGTGCCAGAGAGAAAGAAAGGATGACTACATGGATCCCTTGGGGAAGTTTTCCATCATACCAGACAGAGACCCTGAATCAACGGAATGCTTCACACTCCACCCACAACAATGAGGGTTTCAACTTTCAAAAGGAGTCAGCATCCCTCTGAAGAAGTTCAGAGGAGTGAATCATTTTCTTCATGTTCCAGATTCCTGATTTAAAGCCGTTCCCTCTTTAAGAAACCCAAGGACCCACAAATTTTTCCAAATGGCAGGCACTCATGGCAACATGATTGTCATGCTTCTGATAAAGGTAAATATTTAGAACAGTCACCCAAGTCTCACTGAGGTGAGAAATTAATACCAATTACAATTGTAAAGTTCTACATTTTACATCATGTATCTTCCCTTTCCCTTTGTTATAAATAAAACTTTGAAAGGGAGACATTATTTTCATTTTGTCAGGTTTGTCCACTTCCTTTTGCTTTCACATCATTGAAACTCCTAGCCCAAAGATGAAATAAGGAAAATCAACCTAAAAGCTGAACCTATTGATTCTAAATTCCTTTCAGTTTTCCCCTTAAAATGCTTTGGATGAATAATATTTCACTTCTCAGAGAAGAGCAAATTGATGTCCTGGACTTGCCATAATGCAAATGAACATTAAAAGTATCATCTTTTTGTAATGATTAGTTTAAATGGGGGAGGGGATCAATGCTCAGTAAAATCTTGACACACACAAAGTGAGTGTTATGCTTTTGTCTGCTTCCTACTCTGAGGCCACCTGGAATATTCTCAGTCACAGCCTTAGCAACCCAGAGGCCCCATGCTGTATGCCCAGGCACAAAGCTATCTCCCCAGGGAACAGGGCTCCTGTTTGAGACCTGTATCTCCCCTCCTCACCAACAATGCTTGAGTCTTGGGTTCAGAGCCATTCTCTTCACTAATACATTAATCTCATTAATCTCATCAATATAAGAAATTAGCATTGTAACAGAGGTCTTCTGGAAATACCTTTACCCCAAATATAATAGAACTGTAATCATGATGAGATGTCAAGCCATAGAAGAGATGTTTGGGGATAAAAGACTCTCTGGGTGTCTTCCAGAGCATCCCAGAAAGCTGGTTGCCTTCTTCATATCCCCACAGTGCAGGCCCTATTTGAAAGACTGACTGTTTCTTTACACAGACTCTCTCAAAGGAAGTTGTCACTTCAGGCTGCACAAACCAAAACTCTTCCAAAATCAGGTGCTTGGGGGAAAAAAAAATTGAAGTACTTTTAATAATTTAAGTGGCTCTTCTCTGCACATGCCCAGAACCCAAATCCCGTTTCTAACTGAAGTGCTTATATAAAAATTTGACAGCTCTTATAATTTTAAATTGCTCTACACTGAGTATGCCTAGAACCTTGATCACTTCCAAATTCAAGGGCTTATAAAAATTTGAAGCACTCCAATAATTTTAAATTGCAATGCACAGTGTAGAGTGATTTAAAATTATTGGACTGCTTCAATTTTTTTAAAAGGTCTTCAATTTGGAAGTGAGTCAAGCAGCATTCTAATACGATGGTTTAAGACATAGTGTGCTAATCTAAAACTTAACACCTAAAAATAATGAAAATTAAACCACATGAGCTTTCTTTTTTCTTTTTTAAAATAGAGAAAGGATGCTTAAAGTGCACATAAAAAGTAGAAGGTTCAAGAGAGAGTGGACATATGTACACCTGTGGCTGATTAATGTTGATATAGGGCAGAAACCAACACAATATTGTAAAGCAATTATCCTCCAATTAAAATGAAATTTTTTTTTTTCTTTTTTAGAGTAGAGAAATGTCTAGAAAAGAACATGAGAGCTCAGGCCATAGAGGAGAAAAGGTGAGAGAGGAAAGCAAATGCAGGAGGGCTGGGCAGAAATGGCACTCACATCAGAGGTCTTGTCCAGACCCAGAGGTTTCAGATGTGGAACAGAAAAATATAATAGCAAGTGGGAACATCCAGGAATGAGCAAACAAAAACTTGACTATGACTTGGAGAATTGCATTCTGAAAACTTTTCAATATCTAGGGATGACAGTAGGACAGCAGCTCCCTCTTAAAAGTTCTTGTTTTGTTGTAGTGCTGCTATTGTCTATTTGATGAAACTCTCAAATAGAATTCATGTCTGTCTTCTTTTGTGGTTTTCTCTCATAATTTGGGTTGATTTCAGGGGGCTTGCTAACAATCCAAATATCCCTCATCACAGTCACTGCAAGTAAAGAGCACGTTTCTATGAATTTCTCATCAAGGTCTGTACCTCTATTGCTCAGAATAGCTGCTGGCGCAGGGGGTGGGGTGGGGGAGGCACGGTTATTTCCAAAATATCAATGTTCTTTTCTCTTAATCTTCTTTTCTTCCTGCCTAATTTCTAATTTCCTATCTTTCTTTCCTCTCCATCACTATCTCTTTCTTTAACTACAAAAACTCCACAAATATAAAGATCACAGTGACTTGAACTCAATGGTCCTTTCTATCTAACCCAAAGGGCAAAACCACAGGTCATGGAAAACAACTGCAGCAAAGAGGTCAAGACCCTGAATAACGTCCCCTTGATAAATAGCATCTGTCTCAAAGGTTCCCTCACCATTTACCACAATGCAACCTGTGCCTTTGGATACCATCTAAATGTGCTTTATTTCATTTATTTGCCGTGAGCTGTTTTGCTCTACTGACTAGATAATGTGTGTCTTAAAATACTGTGTAAATACATATTTAGATGATAGCTTATAATATTTCCCAGGGACCCACTGCGATCAGGGCTCAAAGTGAAATGAAGTTTACCAAAGCTGAATTTTGGCACCTTTTTTGCCATAAGGGATTAAGGGAGTGATACTGTCTCCTGAATGGGAAAAAAAAAAAAAAACAGCACAACATAGTTAAGAAAAGGTGGGAGAAGTCACATTAAAACAAACAAAAAATGTCATTCATCCGGAAAAGTGAGGTTCTTAGGGAGAGGACAAGAGGGAATGCTGACCCCAGCAAAATTAAATGTAGGAAATATTTTAAGGAATCAGAATTTGGAAGGAAGTTAATGAAGGAAAGAAGGAATAAAGAGCATGTTAGGATGGAAATAACTCTGTATAATTTTTACTAAGCTAAGTGAAGTTCCCCTATGCCCTGGACACAGAGTAAATACATGAAGAGCACACTGACCTGGGCCAGTGCCTGGTAAGACAGCTTGAAACATGCCAGGGGTATTGACTCTACTGGCTTCTTCATGAGTCTACATAAGACTTACTATAGATAAACCTGGACCCTGAGGTTAAACTGTAATTTCTTATAATTTCCAATTAGTCCCAATTTGGGTGATAACTTTTATGATCTCTTATAATAATGGATGAATAAGTTCATAAAAGCCTATTGGCAGCAAAGTATATTAAGCAGTAAAATTTCAAAACAGCCCAGATTAAAACTAACTGTTGACATCATGGGTAATAGGGAGCCTTTAAAATAGGCTGGAGGGTGGCACTGGATGGGAAGAAGGGACAAAACACAGAGGGGGAAGAAGCTTCAAGCCAGACTTTTCTTAATAGAAATTTGAATAAATAATAAACAACCTGAGCCAGTGTCTAGACCTTGACTAGTAGTCTAACTAGATTATTTGGGGATGGGCAGGTTTGGGGTGGGCAGTCAAAGGCAGGGTAGTTCAAACAGAAGTGTCAAGTTTTTAGAGATGAGGAGTTCACTAATGGGGTATTGGAATAAATTCTAGTCCTGATGGCAAAACATATCAGGAAATGATTAAGAATACTTTGCTAAGGAGCAAACAGATTTTTAAGTCACGTGTCTGTAGAGATGTCACCATTTAATAAAATGACAAAATCTATCACATAGGCATGAACACAGAACAATATAAAGAGGTTAACAGAAATTGATGGCATCCGAGGTTTAATTTTACACTGAATCGGAGTCTTTGGTGATTGAAATAGACAAAGATGTATAGGGTTATCTTGTTGAAGAGGCTGCGCTAATTACTGGCACTTGTCATTTCTCCATAGCTTTATTTAAGTCAAGAAGGCTAACTAGCTTCTTTTTCCCTAGTGTGCATTGTTTGCTCAGGAGCTTTTGCTGAGGAAGCCTTTTTTTTTTTTTTTCATAACTGCACCTCATTATTAACAGGTTCATAAATAAATGAGTCCTAATATTTTTCTCCGTTAGCATTTATGATAGGGACATTTGGTCTACAAAAGATTACACTTGTCTTTAATAAAAATAGGCACTTACACATGAAACCTATTAGGCCCTTGTTACTCTGGAGAAGAAGCAAAGGGGAGGAACGAGAGTTTAAATACAAAACAATAATAATAACCTGGTGTGCTGGCAGCATTGTAAATAGAG
Source organism: Moschus berezovskii (assembly GCF_049115385.1). Classification (NCBI taxonomy): domain Eukaryota; kingdom Metazoa; phylum Chordata; class Mammalia; order Artiodactyla; family Moschidae; genus Moschus; species Moschus berezovskii. The sequence goes on along the minus strand of NC_142470.1, from coordinate 64,949,463 downwards.
AATGTTTAATGGAGTTTCATGATTTTCCCTCACTACTAAACTCTTCAGCCTTCTCTTTTAATTTCCAGTTCTCTGAGATGTGAAGGCAAAGTCAAGAAGTATTAAGCGAGTATTTTCCAATGACCAGCACTGTACTAAGTACTGCAAAGGACATAAAATTATAAAGCATAATGACCATCCTTAAGGAAATGCCAGTCTAGTGCAAGACCTGAAAAAGGAATTCAAGGAGATCTTGATCTATGTAGAGCCACTGGTGTAAGGCTCTCAACATTGTATGCTTCAGAGTTGGTAAGACTTGTCTTGAGCTAGGCCAATTTAAAGTAGTTTTTTTAGAGCTGAGGTTGGTGGAGATCTCAAAAACTGTTTTGGGTGGGTATACATGCTCAGTTGTGTCTGACTCTTTGCAACCCTATGGACTGTAGCCTACCAGGCTCCTCCGTCTATGGGATTTTCCAGGTAAGAATACTGGAGTGGGTTGACATTTCCTCCTGAGATTCCTCCTGATCTTCCTGACCCAGGGATCAAAACCATGTCTTCTGTATCACCTGCATTGCAAGCAGATTCTTTACCACTAAGCCACAAGGAAGCTGTTTTGGGGGTTTAGATCAATATGAGAAAGGGAAAATATTCCATGTTGGGAAATCCACATGGAAAAAGACAGAGGCAAAACAAGAGAGAAGCTTATGGGGCAACTGAAGGGAAAAGTCTAGAGTGAAGATATTTTTAAGGAATTTCCCATTGCTGTGGGAAATAATATTGAATATGTGCCTTGAAAGCCATGATAGGTAGCTGGAACTCAACTTGATAATATGGAATCTCTCTGGCTCATAATGCTATGAATGCCATAATAGGCAGAGCATTTAATGAAACCATAGTCAAGCAAAGAGGCATCTCAGACAGTAAATACCAGCGTCCAGTCATAAGGGATCAGATGGTGGTGACTGTAGCAGAGAGAAAGGCTTAAAGCCTGAGAGAGATTTCAAAAGGAATCTCAACGAGACTTGATGGCCCTTGGAATGAGTAGAAAAGAAAGGCATCAGCGAGGATGAAAAGGGTGGGAGAGAAGAGTGGAACTGCAAGTCAAATGCTAGAAGGAGGAAACAAAGAAAAGAAAACCAGATCTGGCTGTCGGCACGTTAAATTAGAGATAATGACAACACACTATAACCTAACCTGGACAAAATACAGGTTGATGGACATTTCAGACTACAGGTGACAGTGGAAGTTATAAGCATGCCTGAACTTAGGAAAAGTACAAATACACAGAAGAAGTGGAGAGCCAGGGACAAAGTCTCGATCAATACCCATAGTTGTCCAGCAGAAGTTCATCTGTGAACCATCCCTCAGCCACAGGTCAGGCTGTCCTAGAAGCAGATTCCACAGAGCTTCACAGGCACTGCGGAAACAAAGATAGGAAGAAAAGTCACTACTGAGCAGGAAAGCTAGAGTCCAAAAGAACCAAGATGAGGTCCCACAGGTTGCCAGCAGCAGTGGGCTCTGATACGGAACCAGAGGTTAGAGGGCTAAGAGGCAGATAGATACAAGTCAGTGACTGGCAAAGGAGGGCATGGTCTTGGGCCCTAGTCTAAGGACCTTTTAGGTGGATGCTCACAGCTTCCTTTGTTGAGCCCCTCTGGGTACAGGATGAGATTTGAATGAGAAGCGCAGGGGCTTAAAGGGTCAAGGACAGGAGAGACAAACAAACCTGAAAATGACGTGGGACATTAGGAGCACCTCAACGTTCTGCGACCATTCTTTCTACAAAGACCATCATTACTTCCTTTTCTGTGTCACTCCCGTTAGTTACAACAATCTATGGTTCCAAACATTTCCGTGGGTGTGTTCAGTTCAGTTCAGTTGCTCAGTCATGTCTGAATCTTTGAGTGTAACTCTTAACACTAAACAGAACAACACACCTCAAAACCAGTGTATGGCATTCATTATAAAATGCCAAACTGTCTAAGGGTGTAAACACTACTCACATTTCATTAAAGTATTAACACCTATTAACTGATTCCATATACCTTAAATAAGTCCTTTATTAAGGTGAAAAAATCCTGGATGTCCCGCTGTCTAGCTGGTAAAATTTAGCCCTTCTTCAAAAAGTAGCAGACAAACTATGAGCTGTATTATATCAGGAATTTCTCTGAATGGGGAAAAACATAAAATATATTCACAAACATACCTATTTTCCTGACAATCCTCAAATTTCCAGCAGATTTCTGAAAAGATATATATGTTTTTAAAGGCACCCCTCCTTCTTGAGGACATCCATTTTGCACTTGTATCCCCCACATTTGCACTTGAAAAAAATCCATCACTGTGTATACAAATGCCAAATTGCAATGCAAATAGGCATTTGTGTGCCCAATTACCCATTTTGTGTGTTTGCAAAACGGATGTGCCGGCAAATTCTGCAGGTGTGAGTTGGTAGCCTGCTGGAAACTCGGCTCCCACTGAGTCAGCACCAAATAAGGTGCTGTCTCCTGACAAGGCGGCTGAGGGGACAAAGTCCATCTCAGGGACAGCCGTCAGCATGGTACCAGATGTAGACAGCAGACAGTTCATGCCGAGAAGAGGATAAAAACAGATGCATCTGAAAAGCAAAAGAGCTTCTGACACAGAGTTGATGACTGGTGGTATCCTGCAAGTACTAAGGGTTTGCTTTTGCATGACCCTAAATCCCTCCAGTGCATACCTTTTATTTGGAGAATGTATTCTTTTTCCATTTGATTTTACTGTGGTAAGAACACTTTACATGAGATCTATCTTCTTAACAAATCTTAAGTGTACAATATTTAATTGTTAAGTATAGGTAACTTTCCTTCCAAGGAGTAAGCGTCTTTTAATTTCATGGCTGCAATCAGCATCCCCAGTGATTTTGGAGCCCAAAAAAATAAAGTCTGACACTGTTTCCACTGTTTCCCCATCTATTTCCCATGAAGTGAGCGACTGAACTGAACTGAACTGAACTGAAGTATAGGTATGATGTTGTACAGCGGATCTCTAAAGCTTATCCTCCTTAACTGAAGCTTTGTTCTTGGAATGGCAACTCCCCATTTCCCCCTCTCCCCAGCCCTTGGCACCGTTGTTCCTCTCTTTGATTTTATGACTCTGACAATTTTAGATGACTCATGTAAGTGGAATCATGCAGTATTTGTCCTTCTGTGATTATTTTATTTCAGTTAGTAAAATGTCCTCAAGACTCATCCATATTGTCAAATATTGCAGAATCTCCTTCTTTTTCAAGGCTGACCAATATTCCACTGTCGGTATATACCCCATTTTCTTTATCTATTCAACCATAAATGAATGTTTAGTTTGTTTCCACATCGTGACTATTGTGATTGATGTTTCAGTGAACATGGGAATGCTAATATCACTTTGAGATCCTGATTTCAAATCTTTTGGATAAATAACCAGAGAGGGGATTGCTGGGTTTCTATTTTTAATTTTTTCAGGAAACTCCATGCTGTTTTTCATAGTTTTGCCATTTTGCATTCCCACTAACAGTGTTCTGAAAGTATTAGTCAAAGTGTTAATTGGTCAGTCATGTCCAACTCTGTGTCCCCATGGACTGTAGCCTGCCAGGCTCCTCTGTTTATAGAATTCTCCTGGCAAGAACACTGGAGTAGGTAGCCATTCCCTGTCCAAAGGATCTTATTGACATAGGGATCAAACCTGGGTATCCTGCATTGCAGGCAGATTCTTACCACCTGAACCACCAGGAAAGCCCCAACAGGATCCTGGGAAACCCAATTCTTAAAAAGAAATCCAATTCTTAAAATTTTATGTCTTTTTGAAGTGCGATTCTAAGACAGACATCCCACCCATTGCTCCGAATATACTGATGAATCCCAAAGCTTTACCTGGTGGATCTGTAAGCACATTACCAGCAGCATGAGGACCTCCACCCTTTCTCTGTCAGAATTCTTAGGAACTTGGAAGAGCCAACAACTCTCTTGACTTACTCAAGAATTCTCCTTCAGCCCCTACCACCACCCAGGTAAACCACCATCATTTTCTCCCAACATCCATGATAATCACAACAAAATTTCTGGCCTAGATAGTAATGGGTCAGTTACAAGGATGTCTAAAATTGCAAAGATGGATGATCTTTAATTTGCTTGTGTGTTTGGTTTTTGCTTCTGATATAAGTCAAGCTTAAAAATGGAACATCCAGGCCTTCACTATTTTCTCCACAATTCTATCATCTGGTCCACAAATTCTTCACTTGATGTTTATAACATGGTGATTGGTCAAAATTAAAATTAGATAAATCTGTTTTCTTTGGTGTCTGACTATATCAAGTAATTTAAAAACTATTGTTGTCATCATAAAAATTTCATTTTTAATCTTCCTTTTTGTATCTAACTCTAGTTCTTAAAAAAATTCAAAGCAAAATATAGGCAACTAGCTTAATCATAAAAGTACCACTTCCTTTAGGATGTCAGTAATTCTCAAAATTGCCTTAGATATTTGCTAGATATCAGAAATGGGTAATGTAGTATTTTAAGTGGCAGAAATGCATTAGTACTATGTAAGTACATGATCCTTAATGTACTAATCTCGGCAATATGTGTAATGAGGACTTTCAGTAACACTTATTTTAAGTGTCCTCTGAGAAATGCTAATTTACAATGAAACACCTATGGAAGTACATGTGACATCTACATGAATACCAAATGAATTCATTTTGATCAATGCTATTACAATGAATATAAAATGAATTCACAATGATAGGACACTTAAAGTATTACCAAATTTTCTTTTAATATTACATGTGCTATGGAGATTAGAATATATTAAGAATCAGAATCAGATTGAATATATATATGTACATATACACATACACATTTTTACACACAAACGCATATATATATATATACCAAAAAAATATATCTCTACTTATCACTTAATTAGCAAGTACCCTTTTGAAAAGAAACATTTTATTCACACATACACAGAGAATCTTAAATGCAGAAAATGCTTATGTCACATTCACAAAATTGCATCCTATATATTAGTAAACAAGATTTGCATTATGAGAGCAAGCAAACAAACAGGCTCTGTGGATTTTAGATCTGACAAAATGTTTCCAAATATACATCTTGAATTTTCCTGACTCCTTCAGGATGGCAAGGGTTGGTAAGTTGATTCACACAACCTGTTAAAATTCACAGGTAGTTTTTGTGGCTAGTCAAGGACAGTGATGGGTGGACAGATGTATGTATGGATAAATGAATAAGTGGATGGTGAACAGTATGATATTTAAATACAATCTCTGAGAGAGATTAAAGCTTCTCTCAGAGTTTTTAAGAAGCCAGAATTTATAGGGAAAGTGTACTGTCCATTTTTGTCATTAGGCTATTTCTTTTCGTTCATAAACTAAGATTCACTCAACCTTGACTTAGGCTGACCCACTGTAAGATCAGTTCAGTTCAGTTCAGTTCAGTCGCTCAGTCGTGTCTGACTCTCCGCGACCCCATGAATCACAGCACGCCAGGCCTCCCTGTCCATCACCAACTCCCGGAGTTCACTCAAACTCATGTCCACAGAGTCGGTGATGCCATCCAGCCATCTCATACACAACCACAAATCAACCAACAAGAACTAACCTTGAAGAAGTGAGTCTCTGATCATACTTAGAGTTTAACTGAGATAATATGAGCAGGTCAACATTTTTCTTCGAGACAAAACCAATGAAAGTCTGTACTGTCTACGTGCCACCTCAGATCCTGCTGCTGCTGCTGCTAAGTCACTTCAGTCGTGTCCGACTCTGTGCGACCCCACAGACGGCAGCCCACCAGGCTCCCCTGTCCCTGGGATTCTCCAGGCAAGAACACTGGAGTGGGTTGCCATTGCCTTCTCCGACCTCAGATCCTAGAGATCTCAAATACACACATCAAATTTCTGAACTACATACCTAAACCAGACTTCACTCAAATAATAATCAATTAGTTATCACTTCCTACCTTCTCACCATAACTCACATGCCTTTTCTCCTCTTTTGTTCACTGCCACAACCCTGGGTCAGAATTTCATCATCCTTTGCCTGGGTACTTCCAACATGTCATACATAGCTCATCAATCTCCCTGATTCCTTGTCTCCAGTCAGTCTTATACACTGCCAACCAGATTAACCTTCTAACAAGCACAGTGGATCTGTTCAAAATTTCTCTAAATTCCACCCCTACAGAACTGAAATAGAATGGCTCTGGGGGCATATAGGGCTCAGTCAACCTGTTCAGCTGTATCTCCCTCCACTGTCTCCCATGCTCCAGCTTTATGCTTCAGCACTGTTGAATTGATGTCTTTCTGCATGGTTCCTTCTGCCTTGGGTGTCCTCCCCTCACCTGCCTGCTTGAAACACACCCTCTCTTTCTCTGAATTTTGGTTCAAAAGCTTCTTCTACAAGGCCTTTCTGATCCCCTTGCTGCCATCTGAATCCTACAGACTCCAACATGGCATTTTTCACACAGAATTATAATCTTCTGTTAAAATGTCCATAGAGCAACTAGACTATAAAATCTTGAGCCAAGAATAGTATTTATCTTTGTCTCCCACACCATTGCCCAGCGTCGAATGTATGATGCTTATTCAATGGATGTTGAGTAAACAGACTTGTCTTCGAAAGATTCTATTTTTCTCTTCTTCAAGTAGACGTTCAGAAATGTGTGCTCATAAATTGCTCAGTAAGCACCATTCTGATATTAATTGACTCAGTAAGCACACTCAAAATGTGCCTGGACAAACTTGAACTTGAAAGTCCAAGACACCCTCTAATGCCCCTAAACATCTCAGGAAATCAAATTACTGTGACATCAAACTGAAATTAAAATTGTTAAGATTTGTTCATCACTTGCTATGTGTCAGACGCAGTACTAACTGCTTATTGTATATTACTTCATGAAAATTTCACACTATTATTACTATCCCCATTTTATAGATAGAGAAACCAGGGTTTAGAGAAGTTAGGTGACTTGATCAAGGCCACAGGCTAACGAATGGAGAACAATGATCCCAGCATAAGTTTTGTTGGCTCAATTCCTAGGCTTGTAGCCTGACAACATCACCTTTCCTAGTTGTGCGAGAGGCATCAAGACTTTCTGGAGTAGAGAACTTAATATCCCTTCAGAGTCTTATAAGATAAGTCTAAAAGTCAAAATGAGCCAGGTCACTCTACTGTTATCTGCTCGACAGTCAATAAATGGAAGTTCCTTTTGCCTTTGAAATTTTGGATTAAAATCCTCTCACATAGGAGTTGACATCTTAATAACTGGGAGATGAAGTGTGATGTCTTCATCCATTCTTTTGGATTTGATTTTCATTTTTTGGCAAACATTGCTGCCCAATTTTAAAAAACTCATTTTCAAATGATTTCTAACATTCTTTTACTACTTCCTTTTTTTTCTGGAGGGCAAACAGGTACCAGTTTTACTTTCTGCTCTGATGAAAAGAGAATTCATAAATCTGAAGTTGGCTTCTGGTCTTTACTTGATTGTTGTTATTGGATTTTTTGTCTTGGTTTGGCCTGGGACGTATCCTATGTGCTTCTTAAAATGAACTGCCCTCTTTGAGTTTGAACGCTTCTTTAGAAAAGAAAAATTATAATGTTTGTTTCTGGAATGAACTTAGTCTCCAGTTGAGGTCAAAGGGGGTCAGTGGGGAGGGGCATTCTGCCAAAACTTCAGGGACGCCTCTCTCATCCAACAAATGCTGTTGAACCCCTAAGTTTACTTCTGTCTGTGAGCTTGTAAGTGTCCCTTCCTTATCTGGTGTCAACTGACTCTAACTGCAATTATCAGAGAAGCAGAGACATGTACTTACATTCTTCAAGACAAAAGCAGTGGTGTCTGTAAGGTCTGAGACAGTTTAGCCAATCAAAATCTCTAGCTTCTCCCCACCATCAGAAGCTCGATGCTTCCCCAATGCAGTAGGTTCCAAAATCTAAGAGTAAAATCAGATTCCACAAAGCCATCCATGTTTGGAAATGTTTCTAAGCAGAAAATTATGTAATAACTCAGTAATAAATGGCCAGAAAAAAATGTATATCCTCCAAAGAAGAAACTGTAGTAATAAGTTTGGATTGGGTCTTTTGTGGGTACTGGAATAAGATATCTGAGCAACAGATTTCAGGTCCTGATTCTTTTTCTCCACTTTCAAACTGTTAGGAAACCCCAAACTCAAACATTACCTGCGCTGAGATGCCATCCTCTAACTCTACTTCTTAAATACATAATGCTTGTCTCCCGTTTCCCATGATGATTCGTTCAGATACCCACCCTCCTGCCACCTACAACATGGTACAAAGGGACACTCCCATAACTCTGAAGCCCCTGAAGGTAGGGAAGCCCCTGGGTCTTACTTGCAACCATGTTCCCAGTGCCTGGCACATAGCCTACTTTCTTCTATAAAGCACCAGATAGTAAACATCATAGGTTTCAGGGACAGTATGGTTTCTCTGTATCCAGGCAGCTGTCACTACAGAGCAAAAGCACCTAGAGACAACATGAAAATGAAGGAGCCTGGTTGTGCTCCAAAACTTTATTAACAGAAGCAGGTGGTAGGCCAGATTTGACCAGCCAACCATAGTTTGCCATCTTCTGACAGAGTGTCTGATGAAGAAAGTAAAGAGAGAGAAGAGAAACAGGGAGGGAATAAGAAAGGAAGTGGTAGTGGGGGGAGAGAAGAGGTGGAGAGGGAATAAGCCCAGAAATAAAGTAAGGATGAGACAAAATTTGATATGTTTCCCAGATGGTAGAAAGCTATTCCTAGTGAGTGTCTCTTCAACAAAGCATTTAGACCATGAGAAACAATTCAAATTAGAATCCTCCTATTATTCTTCACATCGTATTCTCTACATGTAAATCTTCCCCACAGTTTCTCTCTTTTGGCAAGTCATTATTTCCCATTTATTAAGACAAAGTACAGTTGAAAGTCTCCGTGGCTGGCTTATAACTACAGTCTGCCTACAGGTGTCATATTTTATGCACTGAAAAGAGTATTGTTTTGCACTTTCTATGCAGGAACTACAAATGCCTGGAAACAAATGACTTTTGACTGCTGATCAGAACCACACTTTAATCAGTTACTGTTCTATGATCAATAATTAATCACGCTATTCTGTCTAGGTAATAAATAATGGGGAAATATCAATGAATATATAGTTGGCCAGATTCTCCCCAGGGCAAAACAGAAAAGGATCAGCATGAAAATCTGCCCAGATTATTCTGTGGATTCTCAATACAGGGATTTGGGGGACATTCCAGGAGAGTTGGGGCTAATAGTAGGAGAAGGAAACCTGTCACCATCAGCACCTCACCCCAGGACCCTCAGGACTAATAATCCCTACTTGGATCAAATGTGTCTATGCTAAGACAATGGACAAAGGTGTCTGCAACAGCAAGGATGCCATGGGATGGGCCAGCGTTTCACGGATACTGTGATGGGGCTCCTCCCTTGGAGCCAGAAACAGTGGGTGGCAGCAGGAGTAGAGATGCACCACACTTCGTACTGTAAAACCTGCATGTCAGAAATTATGTGCCGACTGCAAATTTATACATTGGCTCCTGTATGAGTACTCAGTGACTTGCTATCTGAAAATTTAATGACGGAATATTTTATGAAGAGAATAAAGGTACTGATTTTCTATTGGTGTGTAACAATTTACCCCAAATTTCATGACCTAAAACAGGGCACATTAATTATCTCATAATTTCTGTAGGCTAAGTGTCTCACCATAGCTTAGCCAGGCTCTCTACTTAAGGGCTCACAGGATGCAATCCCAGTGTTGGACAGGGCTGTTCCTTTCTGGAGCTCAGGGTCCTTTTCCAGGCTCAAGTGGCAATTGGCAGAATTCAGTTCCTTGTGGTTGTATGACTGAGAGTCCTGTCCTGTTATGGTCTGTCACCATAAGAACCGTGCCCCAACTGATCTTTTTAGCCAACTTCCAAGTAGAGACGTAGGGAGTGAAAGCACACACACGGGAGGGAGTTCCAGGGTGAATTGTGAGCACAGTTCACATAGCTAGTGTTCTTCAGAGATATTAGACGTATAAAAAGATCTTGTCTTTTTTTTTTTTTTTTTTTTTTTAGTGCCTTGAGAGTTTTCCTGAGCAAAAGGTCTAGGCAAAGGTTTCCATCATAGACTGCCAAGCTACCGTCATGCTAGATGTCTAGATCCATGGCTTTTCTTATACTAATACAGACAGAATCATCCTGCATTTAGATGACAATATTTTTGATACAAAAATTATGATAGTTTTCATGAGACAATCTCAGTTGTCTTCATTCTAACTAGGTTAGCAGTTAGAATGTCATCGTTTGTACTATGGTATTAGCAAATTGCCTAATCTAGTCACCTGCTTTGGGTCAGGTGTTTTCTTTTTATTAACGTATTTCCCCCAAGACTTCAGCCCTCCTACATTATGAGGACACGGAGCCAACTCATAAGCAGCCTTCCTAATAAAGCACGACACCTGCCGACGCCTCAGTCCACCTCTCTTGGTCTCATAGCAACCTTGCCAGAATGGCCCATGTTGGCCTGCTGGAATATCTGGGCCTCAGAGCAGTAGTGTCATTGCCACTCTTCACAGCCCTGAAGGATGGGAAGGGCACCAGATTCACTGAACAAAGATGATGAAGAAAAACTCCTATACCTATCCAAGTAACTCCCTAGCCATCTGGGAGCAAATTCATAATGGAAACCAGTGCTTTAAGTACCAGACAATCATCTATCTGCTTCTTTACCCTTCCATCTATGTGTTTCCCATCTTCTTCACTGTCAATCACTTACAGGGCTTACTCCCAGGATCTGCAAATAGACACCTGAACCCTCTTTAAAACTGCAGCACTGGGTACCAGTCACCTTAGAACTATACACCTAAAAGTTGTACTTTTGCACTTTTCAAAACACAGCTTTAATCAGCTGCTCTCTTTCAATGTTGTCCTTGAGTAAAGCAAGCTGGTCTAAGGGTAGATTCCCTCCAAGCTTGCTTTAAGTGTCTCATGGTGGTGCTACCCTACTCTGCCATAGTAGATGCTTGGCTTTCAAAAGCCAGGGAAGCAGGAAGAGATCTCAAAGTGGTATGAACTCTGTTGAACCAAATAAGCGGATTCAGCTGCTAAAATCCTCAGCACTCCAACCTCCCCTCAAGGCCCGGGAAGCTTCTGCATGGCCAGATGCCTTTCTAAAACCTCTTTGAAACAGGCACCTCTTGTAAAGGAAAAATGACTCTTTATCTCTGGATAAGATGACATCAGGTCACTTTTAACCCTAAGAAAAGTGAAAGGTTAACAGGAAGCCATTTGTCATCCAGAAATTTAGATGACTAAATACCTACCAGGTACCACCTTCATTTGATAGGGAACTGGAGTGGACAGAGGCAGACATGCATACACATGTGCACCCAACTTTTGCCCTACACAGAAGTACCAACATGAGAGAAACCCACTTGGTTTAGCGGCCACCCTGACTGGCTGCCTTAGCTGAATTGAAGAGGACTTGAAGCCACTTCAGAGGAGGATACACAGCCAACACAAACCAAACACAATCTGCTTCTTTGTGAATTGCAAGCAACTCCCCAACTGCCTGAGCTAATGGTACGGAGCAGTAGAGCAGATAACCCAATACGGTGGATAATCTCAAAATCATTTTCCATTTGGCTTGTGGAATGAATTAAATGATTTGTTTCAGCTTCAGCAGATTTACCTTCCTAATTATGTTTTTTGTTAGGCTAGAAACATTCAACATTGCAGGATGTTGCCAGGGATTTAAAAAGTGGGGCAGATGACAGCCATGTGAGAGATCAGTACAGAGGTCACTTGGGGTCATTGTCATCTATTGAGTACCTACTGTGTATATGATACTGAATGGGACAGAAAGTCATGAAAAACATATCTCTTGCAGTCAGGATTATAACATAGTAAACAAGACCAGCTCTAGAGCTATAAAAACATACCTTGGAGATAGTTGGTTACAAAAATGAATGTAAAGCATGGACATTTCTATACTTGAGATCTTCTCCTAGGTGTTCTATAAATATTTGTCAAATAAATGAAAAAATGGATGGAAAGAAGTCAAATAATCCCAACAGTAAGCCTTCAAAGGCTGCTAAGACAAAGCCACTCACTAGTCACTAGAGAGGTCAGGGAAGGTGCTCCTCTAAGTCAGAAGGTCCCAGAAGGCAGGCTGCATGCTTCTGAAGAATTTCGCAGGTAGAAAACATACAAGATTCTCTCTCCACCTTCCCTGACCCGCATCGTCTTTAAGATCTCAACTCAATCCCTCTTCCTCAAGGAAATCTTTCCAACCCTGCTGCTGCTGCTAAGTCACTTCAGTCGTGTCTGACTCTGTATGACCCCATAGACGGAAGCCCACCAGGCTCCCCCATCCCTGGGATTCCCCAGGCAAGAACACTGGAGTGGGTTGCCATTTCCTTCTCCAGTGTGTGAAAGTGAAAAGTGAAAGTGAAGTCACTCAGTAGTGTCTGACCCTTAGCGACCCCACGACTGCAGCCTACCAGGCTCCTCCATCCATGGGATTTTCTAGGCAAGAGTACTGGAGTGGCTTGCCATTGCCTTCTCCGCTTTCCAACCCTAGACCTGTTAAGTCCCCAGGGATATGTGTTCTTAACATCTCTACTTCACTTTGTAAGCACTTCATCCAACTCAAAGTAAACATCTGTCTTGGCAATATTTGTTGAAAGGGTGCTTCCTCTGATAGAACGTAAGCTCCATGGTGGCAGGGGCCATAATCTCTCCCACTTTTACCACTGTATTTGCAGCATTTAAGGTAACGACTTGTGCAGTGAAGCTAAATAAATATTTGTGGAGCAAGGTATTGAACTGAAGTGCTAAAGTCAGGGAAAAGATGACTAACTGAATTCTAAGGAATGAGAAGGAAAAAAAAAAAAATATATATATATATATATACCTGGAAAAGATGGAAGTTTCCTAGAATCCCAGAAAGGGAATCTGCCTGCCCAGACACATAGAGATATAAAATGAATGGGAGGATTTCATGGTATCATTAGAGGGCTACTTAATAAAACTGTAATAAGAATTAAAGATCATTTAAAAAACAACAAAAATAATAGCTACCATTTATTGTTTCCTATATTTAATGTATTGTCTCATTGACTCGCGTAGCTATTATCCTTATTTTATGAGGAGGGAACTGAAGCTTTCAGAATTTAAGGTCACCAGTCAGACACGACTGAGCGACTGAACTGAACTGAGTAAAGATATGACAGAATCACTATTTGAGTCCACATCTATTCATCTAGAGGACTCCAAAGCTTGTGATCTTCACCACTAAACAAAGAATTGTATTCAAAAACATTTTGTAACTTATAAAGCACTTGGCAGCTTACATGTGTGTGGGTCAGATTCCGTTCCGTTCAGTCGCTCAGTCGTGTCCAACTCTTTGCGACCCCGTGGACTGTAGCCTACCAGGCTTCTCCATCCATGGGATTCTCCAGGCAAGAATACTGGAGTGGGTTACCATCTCCTTCTCCAGGGGATCTTCCTGACCCAGGGATTGAACTCAGGTCTCCCGCATTGGAGGCAGACCTTTAAACTCTGAGCCACCAGGGAAGCCCCAGGTAAACATAGTCAAACAGCCAAGTGATAGACTGATTAACTAGCTACCTAGCTAACTAACTTACCAGCTAACTTAGGAATCTGGAACTTCTCAACAACTGAATACACCTCTGTTTTATTGAATTATGTAAGCTTTGCATTGCATGACCGGTAAAAATCCAAAATATTCTATTATCTAAAGACCAGGAATCTGGTTCTTCTTTTCATCCAGATATGCAGGTGACAATGGAAACATCCACTTTGTCTCCTACTAACTATTAACTAATGTGTTTTTTTTCCTTTTCTGCTAAGGCTTAATGTGACAGAATAAATATTAAGACCAATATGGCCTTTCTCAATAAGTTCAAGGCTAACTGGATCAAGTAAAAGTGACTATTAGAATAGACTTTGTGCAAGTGTGCAAACTCTGGTATGGCCAGGATCTTCATGTTGTTTTCATGTAAAGACAGCTAAACCTCTAGACCTTTAGCTCTGAGAAGAGAAGATCCAAGTCCATTGATCACCTTTACATCTCTGGTGCCAGCTCAATACAAAGCATACAACATGTTCACAAATATAGAATCAAAGTGAATATTTAAGATTCAGTTAATTTTAATTACAAAAGGTTAAAGGAATATTGAAAGCCATGGGCCAATATATTTATCGTTACTATAATTATCTGTTGTAGAACTAAGAAATACAGGACACTTCAGAAGACAGTGTTAAATGGGTTTGCCTAAATTTGTATTATTAAAAAATACAGTCATTGAGAAAGCATTTATTTTGCAACACAATGGGAAACAAATACAAACAAATAAATGAGCTAATTTTATTTTTTCCTTTGAATCTAGTTATCTTAGCATCCCATTGACACATCTTGATTGGCAGCTTTTAGATTACCATCGACTTTCAATTAGTATTTACTGGTATTATTATTAATAACAATCAGCATGTTTAAATTTCCTCTCAGGAGATGTCAATGGATTTCCAATTTTCAATAACAAGGATTTGAGAAATGATTTATTTGAATACATCTGAAAAATACGCTGCTGAAAATAAGACTTTTATTTATCCTCAAGACAGCCATTACCTCTCACACAGGTAAACCAGGGCAGAACACAGGGCATTATTTGTGTTCAACAGATCCTGGAGGTTTTCTGGGAGCTGGGTGAAAACCACAAATAAAATAAAAATTAAAAAAATAAAAAACAAGCTACCATCTCAGGAAGCATTCTCAGATATTCTGGGTTTTGAGACAAGTGGAATTATTCCCCACTAATTTATACACCCATGAAACTGGCCTGTTGGCAAGTCCACAATTAATGTGAATGCCAAGTGGAAAGGCAGCTTTGTTTCATCTCAGAGAACACTTCGCTGAACAGCAGCCTCCCCAGTTGAAAATGCATGCAATGTCTCTCTCTTTTAACTTGGAGCAGACGCTGGCATTTCTTCATCTCTATCCACTCTATCATTATGATGCATTATACAATGTAATGATGTAATACACCGGAAAGCCGAAATGTGCGCGCCTTGCCAAAAATAATAAGAAGAAAAGTATACAATTATTTTCTGCTATGAAAGCCACTATCACTATCATTTCATCCTTCCCCAGCCAAAATGAAAGCTTCCCTAATGGCTCAGAGTCTCTTTATGTTTGTGAATTGAACATGAATGTAAAAAGTAGGACGTCACCTCGTCTGTACTGAGTTAGAACTTTTAAATGATGTAAACAAATTTATCACTTGAGCATGGCGGGCTGGCTCCAGAGTCGGCTCCAGTCATATTTTCCATGGTGTGATTTCTGGTGCGATTCTAAATGTTACCAAGCCTTTATTTGTTAATAACAAATTTTCCTAAAAAGGGTCTGCCTTTTCATGTTTCATTAACATTAACCTACAACCACAAGCCACTGTTCTGAGCAGGAAGCACATTTCAGGCAAAAAGTCACCGTCTGCTGGTAGCCGCGTTCGTGGCTGATTAAATCAAAAAGAATCAAAGTAATAAAACCTCAGAAATAAAGCCAACTAATTGCTACATTTCCCCTCCCCCTTACTGAACGCTATTTTGAGTTACAGAAGCAGAAAATTGTTTTAAGAATCAGATATTTTTAATGCCTCACAAGAAAATATTCCCCAAAGACTGCAATATTGGGCAGACTTTTTTCATCCAATTCCTTCTGGTTCTGCCCATCCTTTTCTTTTCTTCTCTCCACTACTTCCTGTTCCCCTGCTCCCATGGATTTTTCTGGATACATTATTTTTACAGCATATCTAATGTTCTTCTTCATTATTATCAGGGACCAACCTCTTATAAATAGGAGCAAACCAAAAGAAGAAAGCTATATTCCTGATCATCCAGTTTGCTGGCAGAAGCTCTGTCAATTTGGATTTCAGCGACATTTCAAAATGATATTTTCAGCTCCGTTATTATAACTGTAATGGGGAAGTGGTTGATTAGATAGAGGCCAGAGAGGAATTTTAAGGGAGCACAGGGACCAGAGCAGGGGCATGCTGCCGTCCACTGCATCCTGGCTCCAGCGTTGAGAAAACGGCCTGCACAGAGCTCCCTCGCAAATTCCAGCCACAGATCATAAAGCTCCTAAGTGGGCTGGCCACCCGCTTTATGCTGAAAATTTGTGGGATGCCATTTTTTGCCTGGCAAAATTAGTAGGACTGCTTAACGTAATTAATTTTTATACTAAACATGTGTTGTTGTTTTTTTTTAAATGTACAATTATCAAACCATCGAAACCACAGTGGAGCACAATCAGATGTGCCTGAAAACACATAATTGACATAAAGGACGTGCAGGAAAATAACATGAAAACATAAAATAAATGGTTATTGCTGTTTAGAATCTGCATTTAAAGAGGAGAATTAATCATAATTATGCATTATTAGCTAATAATTGGGTGGATGCATACAGGGCATAGCTTGTTTATTGTTGCTGGTGCTGCTATTGTTACTTTTATTATTATTTTCTATGGAAAATTCTACCAACCTGAGATTGTTTTGAAGACTTCCCTGTGATTACTCAGTGCATACAACCTGTAGACTGTTTGGCATTATTGACTAACCACTGAAACACAGTCACCTCTGGGGAAGGCCCAGAAAAATCCCAGACATCTCATAGAAATACACCAGCAGGTGTGGGGCATATTTCCTCATCCAGAAGAAAGTCAAAGAGGGGTAGAAAGTAAAGACGTATGGATTCTTCATGCAGGCTAAAAGCAGCCCAGAGCAGAAAGTGGAACTATGCTCAGTTATTCTGATTGAAGCATTATTCAACATTGCATTTCTTCGTTCATTTCCTCCCTCCCTTTCGCTCCTCTCTCTTTCTCTCTCCATATACACACATACACACACAAACACACACAGAAACATGTGTGTGTGTATATATATATATCATGTTTATAAGTAATGACTGCTGATGATCAACAGTTATGTATAATATAAATTGTATCTTTATCACTGAGGGTCAAAAGAAGGAAAGAGTCACACAATTCAGCACTTTGAAATTTTAGGCTTCACTACTCCAGTATGGCAGCCTTACACTACCCTCTCCACTCCAGTTCTTTCACTTGGGGGATGTGTCAAACATCCTGTGATCTGAGAAATCACGAAGACTAAAGTGACGGTGCATACAGCAGAAGACGTGTCCTCAAAGTGTCAAAACAACCAGTTGGAAGGTGAAAAATTTGCTGACATAGACAGTTTTCTTGGTCTACATGAAGCAAAATAACTTTTATGGTGGATTTTTTTGTTTGTTTCTTTTCTCCACATTTTGGTGTCACATAAGTTGTCAAAGGAATAAGTCACAGAAAAGGAAATAACCAGAATGATAAACACAGGAAGGGATAGTCAAAAATAGTAAACTTGGCTAATTAATCAAGTTTAAATTTGTTACATATAAAAAATAACCAGAAAACTTAATAAGCCCAAACCAGTCCATTTATTTATTCTATAAATATTTCTTGATTTTTTTTTAGCCTGCTATGTATCAGACACTAGTCTAAGTCCTGGAGATTCTGTTAACAAAACAGACAAAATTTTGACTCTCATGGAGTTTATATTAGATATGAAAGGGGTGGCTGGCTGAAGAGGGAGACAGACAATAAAATGTGTGGGGTGGGAAGTTGTTATGCAATTTTAAAGAGGATAGTCAGTAAAGACATTTCTGAGGGTGTAAAATCTGACCATTTAGACTATTGACCTATTTAGATAAAAACTTGGTTCAATCATAGATGTGAATGAGCTTTTCTTCTTCTGGGGCAAAGTCGATCAAACTGATCCAGCAACCTCTTGAAAGTATAGTGTTAGGAAAAATTCAAAGGATTCCAGGGAACATTTTATGAATTGCAGGTCCTGTGCTATAGTATGAGTTTAACAGAAACCTTTTCTCAGAATTATCCAAGCTGCATTTCTCTCATTTGTTTAAACACAGACCAGTTTGTCTGAATTCAGCAAAGTAAATCACTGAAAAGCAAAATGAAAGAAAGAGGTTAAACTGTGGTGGGCTCTATGTATACGACAGAAGGGAAGTGGGGGTAGGATTTGGTCTTTCTAAGCAGCCAAATAATCAGTTTAGCTGGATGTACCTTTTTAAGCCATTTGTTTTCCAGACATTTAGACCCAAGTAGGAAGGAAAGTCAAAGAAGGAAATGGCAACCCACTCCAGTGTTCTTGCCTGGAGCATCCCAGGGATGGGGGAGCCTGGTGGGCTGCCACCTGTGGGGTTGCACAGAATCGGACACGACTGAAGCAACTTAGCAGCAGCAGCAGCAGCAGGAAGGAAAGTATGTATATTTCTAGTGACCATATTCCTGCATCATAATTTAGAACTCAGGACCTAATAATTACTTTTATAACTTGTGAATTTATTTTATTAAATGTCTTTCCAAAAGAAAATAGTTATAAAACTAAAAGCATACACTTCACACACACACACATATACATACATCTACATCCTAAAAACAGTATTTGGAATTTTGAAATTGACTTATACTCCAGAAACCCAGAACCTTTGATCCCTATAAATATACTTCAAAATCAGTGTAACCTACAGTATCCTTGTAGAAAATGTACTTCTTTTCTCGAATACACACAGTTCCTAGACTCTTAACATTGTATTTATTTATTTAAATACATAGTCTTAGCATAACATAGCACCAGATACATCCCTTATGCCTCTCCTCCTTCCCCTCACACACCCAGCCAAAAGAGCAGGAAATGGTAAGGACCACTTCCTCCCAGAAGCTCCACCCCAAACCAATGCAGAAGGCATCACTGACTAATTACTGTATATGTGCATTTGTGCATGCTCAGTTGTGTCTGACTCTTTGTAACCCCATGGACTGTAGCCCGCCAGGCTCCTCTGTCCATGGAATTTTCCAAGCAAGAATACTGGAGTGGATTGCTATTTCCTTCTCCAGGGGATCTTTCCGACTCCAAGATTAGACCCATGTCTCTTGCATTGGCAGACAGATGCTTTACCACTGAGCCACCTGGGAAATATTGGAGGAAGTAAGTCCATATACTGTGTTTACTAGAGGAGCCAGCAGGAATGCAGGAGCAGTAGACCCTGGTATCTCAGGTTCCTGGCATCCCGTGTGGCCAGGGCATGTTCCCTCCTGGGTACCCAGGCCAATGGAAGGACTGAGGCAAATTTCTCTCTCCATTTACACTGGATGTGGTATAAGGGGTGAGTGGTGTTTCTCCATTGTTGTTTAGTCACTAAGTCGTGTCTGACTCTGCAACCCCATAGACTGCATATCCCACCAGGCTCCTCTGTCCATGGGATTTCCCAGGCAAGAATACTGGAGTGGGTTGCCATTTCCTTCTCCAGGGGACATTTCCAACCCCGGGATCAAATCCTTGTCTCCTGCATTTGCAGGCAGATTCTTTATCACTGATATAGATAATATATTCTTTATTCTTTATCAACAAGGAAGCCATATCTGTTTTTGTTGCCATTGACACTCACTGAGACCTTCTCAGAGCAAGAGCCAAGCCCACATCAAAACTGTGATATTTAGGAAGAGGTTTACATGTCATACGACCTCCTCTATTCCACTTCTCTCACCTTCTTTTTACTGGTCTGGTTGGGCATCCCAGGGTCACTTTTTCACTCCATCCTTTGTTACTCCCTTCTCCAAGGTTTTACTATCAGCTGCTTATTCTTTGGTGTAAATGCAAGTTCACCAGTAACCTCTAGGGATATCTGCAACTAAAGTCTCTTCTGTAATTGAAAGAAAGAAAAGCACTGTCTCTGATGGCAGGAGTTCCCAGGTTCTATATGGATGCTGTCCTGGGGGCCAAGAAACCTTTGAGATAAATTTCAACCAATCCACTTGGGCACCCACTTCCAGACAAACTTGAGTTCTAATTAGCCTTTGGCAACTGAATGGAAATTTTCTTAAGTTACATAAAAAGTGAAGATGGAAATAATTTGTATAAAACCACCTGTCCTTTAGCCAGGAATATCGTCCTTTTTAAGTGATTGGAGAGACAAGCAGAGTCAATTTGGCCATGCACAGAAAGGATCTGCTTTCACTGTTGGACTAAAAAATTAAGTTGCTCGCTCTTCTCAGACACAGAGTTGCTTCTCCTTCTTTGCTCCCCAGGTCCTTTGCTGTCTCATGAGCTTAGACCCGCAGAACTGCATGTGATGTGCTGTTGAGAATTTATTCACCCATCTCCCTCTGCCTTGTGGGGGCACACAAGGGGTGGGAGGGTGAGTGAGTGAGGAGGAGTCCAGAGCTACCCTAACCCTTCATGGAGAATCTATTCACTGCTGACACAGAAATGTGCTCTATTCACTCAGTCACCTCATGACTTTGAAGCTTGATTTGATAAAAAATGTTAATTATGCTTCTCTTTAACATGATTTATAGGACATTAGTGACAGCGGGGGAGTGTTTACTCCACGCAGGTAAGAAACCAGTCTCAGAACTGCCTCTGATTTCCTTGTAATTAGGAAAATTTGGCCCACCCAGGAGCCTAATAAGATAGCCACTCTCTTTCCCTCCTCAAAATGCAGAATAAGTCACTAACTGGCATGTTGCATCTCCATTTGCCTTTTTTTTTTAATTATAAAATTTAAGGTAATCCCCCAAATCACATTTGTATGGATGTGTTATCTATGAGTGGCTGTGCACCAACAAATCGGAGTTGATAGCTAGCAACTACAGGTCTTTTGCAAATGAAAATTAAGTTATATTTCTTTTCTGGAGGGAGAAGTGCGTGCTCAGGGTACTTTGGGTATAAACTTTTATATTTTTGGTATAAGCTTTCCCATGTACACAGCTCTCCCTTGTTATGTCTATGAATGTATACTTACATGATTATGTGTGTGAGTGTGTGTGTGTGTGTGTGTGTGTCCATACTTTGTAAATACAGCTTTGGGAGTAAGAGCATTGCTATATTTCCTTGCAAAAAAGTCTGTTTAAGGCCCCTCTTTCCTTGCTGAAATGACTGGAAATACGAAATGGAAAGAAGACTTAGGGCCTCAAGATGTGTGATGAACACAAAAAGAGTATGTGTATCTTTTCATGGCACCCCTGTGATAATCACAGGTATAGCCATGCAATGATTATGCGCTTTCCCTCTCATATATAAGCCCATAGGTAACCATGTTTAGATACATCTCTTCTTCCGTCTCTGCAAGCCTTTTCAGAAACACAGCCCCTCAATTAAGAGCCCCACCAATCTATACTTTTTGTGCCTATAACATATGCTATGGCTTCTAGGAAACTTATAATGTTGCGCATTTTCTGCTGTTACAGCATGAAACATCTACACAGTATAAATAGGAGTATAATAGGACCTCTTTAAAGGGGTAAAGTCTGCAGCAAAATTCTGAACCCATTTTAAGGATGTGTAGCAAAAGGTTTGACAGCTACTCTGGAGAGAAGGGACAAGGATTACAAAGGAGAAATGGAAATCTTTATTCTCTTTTTTTCAGTCAGAGCAGCTTTGTGTGAGGGTATACTGAGCTTTGATGTGATCAGTGTTTGAGTTTGTGTTGCCAGCAAGAAAAATTCAGTTTGCGCCACAATATATATGTGTACATAAAGAGTATATTTTAAAATACAATAAAATGTTCCCTCTGATTAGAAAAGAAAGATGAATTCTTCTGCTAAACCAGGTAACCCTAAAAGTATGTTAACATGAAATACTAAATAAAATGCTACTCATCTATAATAAATCTTATTACACATTTTGGCAATTTTACTACTAACATAGTGAAGGTTTCAAGCAATGTTTGAAAATAGAAATCTTAAATTGAATCATTGTTGCATGAATATATGCAAAATATTCATTTCTAGCACTGTGAGGGTTGAGTGCTTTTAAATTGGAGAAATCACTCATGACTTCACCTTTTCATGCAAGATAAAGTTGTATGTGGTAACATCATTACAATGTCATGAAAGGAGTGGAAATCATACAACAGTTCTGCCTAAAGCTAATATACAAAAAAAGAGCTTCAATATTTTTCAATATTGTTCAATATTTAAAGGTGCAGTGCCAGGCTTTAAATATATTTAAAAAAATCATTAGACTTTAGATGTCAAGGAGGCCTTTACTGAGCTCGGAGACTAATAAAATCATTGATGATATCTCTTTAATATTTAAAGGAATTCATGTCTAGGCAGT
Source organism: Moschus berezovskii (assembly GCF_049115385.1). Taxonomy (NCBI): domain Eukaryota; kingdom Metazoa; phylum Chordata; class Mammalia; order Artiodactyla; family Moschidae; genus Moschus; species Moschus berezovskii. Next base: position 64,927,226 of record NC_142470.1, on the reverse strand, counting down.
CGCCTATTTTCAACTTCTGTCTCTGCAGATGGGGCTAAATGTAGGTTTAAAAAAAAAGATTTATGAATAGGTGATTATAGATTTTCTTAACTATAGCACTAAAATAAAACTATTTACCCAATGATACTGTCATAACAAGAGAAAAAGCATTATGACATTTAAATAGGATTTTCCATCAATTCTTCAACAGAAGATAGCTTCAAAAGTAACTAACACATTTATACACACTAACAATCAGGGAGTTCAATCAGTGAAAACAAATGAGCAGATTTTTAAATGAGTTGCTGAACCATGAATCATCAATAGAGAGTTAGAAAGATTGTGAGAAACTGAAAGATTTCTTTTTCATACTGAGGACAACAATAATTGTTGTTGCTCATGAATCTCTTTGCTTATTTTTTTTTCTATTTGGTGATAAAGAAAATTAAGAGCCAAAGTTCAGACTCAAAATCCTATGTTGTGTGTGTATGTGTGTCTGAGTATAAGCATGTGCGTGCACTGATATAAGCACAGCTCTCATTTAATTATATTATTTTTTATAGTTCCTCTGTGGGGGAATATTCATTCTAAGGTAAAGTAAGGCATTCACAGGCTCAACTTTAAACCCTGTTTATGTGTGAAATTGATAGCTCCATTTCTGTTATCAAGTCACTAGCCCAGCACTTTAAAGTCATGGTCTGCAAAATAAAATTGTCTCCCTTTTGAATGTCAACCCCTAAAACCAAATATTCCCATTTATTAAAATAAAAATGTAAATTTATAAATTATCATCCTATTTTTATGTAAAAGCATTCTGGAAAGTACCACATACCATTGTCACATGGCAAACAGCCCTCCCCATCATTGGCTGTTGCTAGGCTACCAGGAAATGGAATGGACCATTGCCAATGATGAATTAACTGATGAGCCAGGATGACAGTAATCTTTGTCACTGGATGCAGTAGCTGTCTGAGCCCTGTCATTTTCTGCATTTCATGTTAAACAGATATACCTAGATTGTAAAACAATACAAAGAAGAATCTGAAAAGAAAGAAGTAAACTTTGACAATCAGAGGGCGGTAGCTTTTTATATACACATATGAGGCTTATTACCTTCACTGAAGAATGGGATCCAACCTGCATTAGCTTTTCTTTATTAAATTAAAACCTGTGAGCTAATAAAACTTTGTTCTACATCAATCAGGCAGATTTGAAAGGATACCTACTAGGAAGCACTTTGTAATCTGTGTCTATACAGAGCCAAAACCTCCAGGTTAGCTGTGAAAAATTCACAAAATAATCTGAATGTTGAGTCCATGTTTACCATCAGGGTATGTGTGTATGTAAGAGTATCCTTACTAGGGGAATAATATAAACAAAAATGACGGGCCAAATTTGGGTGTTTGGGCATTGTATACTTTACAGGCATAAATAACTAGTGGCTGAAGTACCCAGTGAATAACACCATGCCTACACAGCACACAAGACATTTCCCTTTGAACAAACTCAACAGAATTGATTTTTTCTCATGAATTTATCTAAAAGCATATTGCAGAGGTCCACAGTTTTGTTCTACTTGCAGATTCAACCTTAGAGAAGTTGTAAAATCTCACAAGGCCAAGGACAGGGACTCAGAAGTTCTGAGCCAGTGGACTTCAAGAGGAGACAGAAGTAAAGTGAACGCATGCCCAGAGGTGTGTGCCTCTATCATAGCAGAAAGCCACTGGAATACAAGGAAGTAAAATGAATCTGTGGACCCAATGAAGGCATGAGGATGTCTGAGAAATTACCACAGTGAGACACCATCAGCCAGGAAATAACACTGCCACAAACATGGTTTGACTCCAAAGCAATAGACCAATTTCCATAAGTTAAACAAAATCCTATTTTCAAGCCATGATAGGAAAAAAAAATAAAGAGGAGAAATGCAGGAGTGGCACCTTTAGATACTGGGTGTATTTAATTAAGACAAGGGTCAACAGGAAGTCGGAGAAGGCAATGGCAAGCCACTCCAGTACTCTTGCCTAGAAAATCGCATGGACAGAGGAGCCTGGTGGGCTGCAGTCCATGGGGTCGCTACTAGTCAGACACGACTGAGCAACTTCACTTTCACTTTCACACATTGGAAAAGGAAATGGCAACCCACTCCAGTGTTCTTGCCTGGAGAATCCCAGGGACGGCGGAGCCTGGTCAGCTGCCGTCTATGGGGTCGCACAGAGTCGGACACGACTGAAGCGACTTAGCAGCAGCAGCAGCAGCAAGAAGAAGAAATAGTATGGAGAAAAAGAAAGACAACATCAGGTGGAGGCAATTAAGAGTTAAAAATGATGTCTTGTCCAACCCTTTCTGTATTGAGGTTTTCCCCAAATCGTCCTGAAGACAGAACTCAACAATCTGAATTGACACTTGTGCTGATACCATATCCGCTTTAAAAATTTTCAGGAATGGTGAAGCAGGGCACCTAAAGCCCTTGCTCTGGGACAACCCAGAGGGATAGGGTGGAAAGGGAGGGGAGAGGGGTTCAGGATGGGGGGGAAACACATGTATATCTGTGGCCGATTCTTGTTGATGCATGGCAAAAACCATCACAATATTGTAAAGTAATTATCCTCCAATTAAAATAAATTAATTAAAAAATTTTTTCAGGACAACTTAAAACAACTTACTCATTATGAAATAGGTTAATTCTCTCAGATACACAAAGTGGCTGTGAGCGAGTGACTGTGGGTATATATACATGTGTGTGTCGGGGGGTTGGTTCTGTAGTTTTAGGACAAAGGAACCGCCAATGAGACAGAAACTCTGGGGTCTTGTTAGTCCTGGCATTAGTGAGAAGATGAATGGCAGGGGGTTCTTTGGACCTAATGCTTCATAGCACTCAAGCCCTGTTCTGCTCTTTTTTGCCATGTGGGTTTTTGAAATAATAGATCATAACTATAGACCCAATGCATGTGGATGAGGATTGTACGCACTTAATATTTCAGGAGAAGTGTATGCAACCTAATCCAATCACTCTGAAAAATGTGGAAAATGGAAATGCATAAAGAAAGCTGCTGGCATGAAAGAGAATAAAGAAGAAATATCGATGAAGCTCTGTATGGATTAGGCAAAATATATTCATGTAACATTTGAATATATATGTATATGCATGTATATATTCTGAGCTATGTATGTTTATGTATATTTAATGTATATGTATATATACCCCAGATAATCAAAGCATTAAAACAAAACAGATCAGGAAATTTCTTTTCTTTGAAGTTAAAACAGCTGCCTATCTTCTACTTTGGGTTTTTATCATCTCATTTGTAAAGATCTATAGATCATTACAGATTTGAAACAAGACCGTAACCAACACTATAAAAGTATCAGTAAATATTGGCTCTTCTGTCCATGGGATTTCCCAGGAAAGAATACTGGACTGGGTTGCCATTTCCTTCTCCAGGGGATCTTCCCTACCCAGGCATCAAACCCGGGTCATCTGCATTGCAGGCAGATTCTTTACCCACTGAGTCACCAGGGAAGACTGGGTTATTAGATAAAAGTGTTGAATCTGGAGCCAGACTCAAGTACACAGGTAAAAGTTTCCGCTCTACTATTACTACTTAGTCTCAAGCAACTCATATAACCTCTTCTTGCTTCTTTTCTTAATCTATAAAATGGAGGGAGGGGAGGGAAGGGGATAACAATAATACTTACTATTGGATGACCTTATATTTATTTTTGAAACACTTAGGACAGTGCCTGGAACAAAACAAGCACTATAGTAATGTTTCTCAAATAAAAATACACGTGTATGTAGTACTTATCCAGGAAATTCCATCAAAAGAGATTTTGAAATCTTCTTTCCCACGAAAAGCAAAATGTTTTATCTTAATAGTTTGATATTGGTAAACTACTGACTCACATGAATGTTGGCTAATGTTTCATTCTCTGTCTTGACAACTTAGTTCTATCCTAGTACAGGATCACTGCAACCCCTTGCATCTGCTTTCCGGACATCAGGTGCTTTCCAACCACCTGTCTCCTGGGATAAACTGCTAGTCACCTTGTCTACTCCAGATTGTCATTTTCATCATGCTCATGTCTCTCACACCACCTCATGGCTGAGCGTAAAGATTTGGGTGGGGAAAGTAAGATAAACAGAGAGAGGGAGATTTGTTCCAAATGACAAGGAGCAATATGTGACGGAATACAGTACAGAGGACAGAGAAACAGAGGAGAAGGCTCCAAAAGAAAAACCTGCCTACCCACACACCTGGCCATAAAACAGCTGAAACTTGAGACAATGAGAGAGAGGGGGGTAGAACGACTACTGTGAACAGGAAAGCAAATGCACAGGCTCTGGCCAGACTGTCCTAATGGATATCCAAAACGACATTTATTCCTTCAACACAATTTATTGTGCACCTAAGAAGACCCCTAAAATGTGATCAAAATATTCAAAACTCACTGCCTCTATGGAGTTTACACTCCATAGAGGAAGAAGCTAAATAATAAATAGCCTAGTTAGTAAAGCATACAGTGACTTCAGTGATAACAAGGACTAAAGGATGAAAGCAGGCAAGAGGGTTAGGAAGTGAATGGGTGCAGGCAGGGCTTCATACTGAACATCACCAGCCACAATCTGGTACATGCTACACAGGGCACAGGGGATGGGGCTTATGCTCAGACCAATTTTCTGATCACTTTCTGATAATCCTATTAGGTTTTACTTAAATGTTCCCATTGAAACTCCCCATGAGAGTCCTGCTCTGACTTCTCCCATCCCACAGACCAAATGGTCTTGTTTGGAAATGGAAAGATGGCCCCAGAGTCTTCTGATTCTTGGCTCCTCGCTGCTGGCCAAACTCTGCACCAGCGGGGATAATACACTGAACCCAGCAGCATCCTGAGAAACTGACGCACAGTTCATCCTATCATTCCCAGAAGAGTCTTCCCCTCAGTCTTTCACAGAACTTGCTCTCTGGCCTGTTTTTTGGGGGAGGGAGGTTGTTTTTGTTTTTGTCACTCTGGGGCCCCCTTTAGCTGAGAAAGAAGCCAGTAAAAACAGATGAGCATTTCCAAACAGAGAAGCAGTGGGCCCCTTCTCTTCCACCCTCCTTCAAAGGATCATAAACAAGCTTCTGAGTACTCTCACAGTCTCCTCTTTGCTTTTTTTCAAAGACTTCGTTATTTAAAAGCAGTTTTAGGTTCACAGCAAAATTAGGTGGAAGACTATACCTATAGGTTTCTCCTATATCCCCGGCCTCACACAGGCAGAGCCTTCCCCATAATCAACATCTCCCATCAGAGTGGTACAACTATTACAACTGATGAACCAACGCCAACACATCACAATCACTCAAAGCTCACCGTTTACATTAGGGCTCACTCGGGCTTCCCTTGTGGCTCCGCTCATGAAGAATCAGCGTGCAATACGGGAGACTTGGGTTCGATCTCTGGGTTGGGAAGATCCCCTAGAGAAGGGAAAGGCTACCCACTCCAGTATTCTGACCTGGAGAATTCCATGGACTGTATAGTCCTCGGGGTCGCAAAGAGTTGGACATGACTGAGCGACTTTCACTTGGTGTTACACATTCTACAGGTTCAAAGAAATGAATAATCACATGTAGTATCATGCAGAGAAGTTTAACTGCTCTAAAACTCCTCTGTGCCTCTTCTACTCATCCCTCGCGAGCCCAACTCTTTCTAGATTTTTCTTCTTTTCTGATCTTGTCTCCTTATCTTCAAACCCCCACAAGAGTAGAAAGTTTCAGAAGCACCATTAGATTTGAGGTCTGAGGAAGAGAACTTACAGAATGATCAAAAGGGTAGGGAAGTTCTCTCATACCCTTTAAATGCTTCTATTACAATTGACTGAGTAGATTTGTATTTCGAAGGCAACATAATGCAGTGATTGCAAACACAAAGGGTGGACTTAGCCCATGTTCAAATCCTAACCCATGTTCTATGATTCTAGGCAAGTTATTGAACCTCAGTCTACTCATCTGTAAAATTAGGATAATGGAAATACGTACATCAAAAGGTAGTTTTTAGAATTAATAAATGATGCAGGTGAAATGTTTAGAACAGTGTCTAATAAATAACTTACTTTAAAATGTCATTATTTTTGTTGTCGCCAACATGGCCCTGAAAGAGGCAGAGACTCAGGGCTACTGATTTCTTTTGCCCATGAGCAACAAACCTTCAAAGTACAAGAAAAATAGAAGCCAGCAGCTCTTAAGTTTCGGTTCATTATATTTTTATTTTCACCTAGTGGGGCAATTTGATAATCTGCATACACTTGGCAACCTTTCAGCATCACCCCAAGGTTAGATCCTATAAAGAGGCCTAGGACTGAAGCAGTAGGCACAAAATTCAATGCTTTTAAACAGTACTCAGAAAATAGGGAAAACACACAGGGGTTTTGTGCTAGAACTCATTTAAGTAGGACTAGAACACTGTACTTCAAGCTTCTGTAAGTGTGTGTGTCTCCAGTGGGAGAGTAACGCACTATTATAGAGAAATCAGTTCCTTATAAACCCTCAGGCACATACTTCAAGGCCAGAAGCCTGTATGAAAAGCATTCATTGGAAAAGGAAATACTCAAATAGGATTTTAGAAGTAGAATCAGATTTCTTACCTAATAGGCCATATTGGTCATCCTTTGATGGCACTAGAACCTTCAGTGGTTCCAATTCTGCTAAGAACCTTAGAATTAAAGGAAGAAAGTCAATGTCTCCACCTGTTCAAACATAGATGCTTTCATCTCAAGAGAGGGAATTGGCTGTTTGGGTACAACTCAAGGATGGAATGAGTGTGTGAGTGTGAAAGTCACTCAGTCACGTCTGACTCTTTGAAACCCCATAGAATGTAGCCTGCCAGGCTTTTCCATCCATGGAATCCTGCAGGACAGAATACTGGAGTGGGTAGCTGGTCCCTTCTCCACAGGATCTTCCCAATCCAGGGATCAAACCCAGGTCTCGCACATCGCAGGCAGATACTTCACCATCTGAGCCACCAGGAGAAGCAGCAGCTGAACTGAGTGAAGTCATAAACACCCACACCATGATGGTGCTGCCAGGAGGAGAAGGCAACAACCCCAGGTACAAGAGAAGGTGTCCTCCAATCAAACTTTCCACAAGAATTAACAATATTTTAACCTTTCCTCGGCAAATCATAGACAACGACTCAAGGTTGTTAGAGAAATCTCGATGATGATCTACAAACAGCTAGATAGAAATATCTGAAGCGCTACCTTGAGGACCCTTTTCAAGAGTCTTCAAGACTTCTGGGGACATGTTCACAAAGCCAGCAAAAGCTGGAGGTGGCTGCGTCTGTGTATGATATACACAAGGATGGGGGAGAAGAAAGGTGGCTCTCCAGTGTATTTCAAGGGTGGGGATGGGTGTGGGGAATAATAATGGCTGAATTCAACTTCCTCTTTTCCCTGAATTCCAACAAATGGGTTTGTATGTAGAAACAGAAATAGAATCTTCCCAAAAACATGGTATGATTTCAGTCCAGAAAAAAATCTATAGTTTCAATCTCAGATCTAAAATCCGGTATTTCTGTTTCCCTGGTGCCCTGCAGAAGCACCTCTAACTAAAAATGTATGGGACATGGTTTCCTGCATGAGAATTTTGTTTCTTTCTCTTCCATACAGTAATTTAAATATTCATCAGGTGCACAAAATCCACTTTCCCCACAGACAATCCTCATTCTAGTTGATTCTAGAGAGACAAACCTCTCTCCTAATCTGTTTCATAGGTGTTCTGCCCAGTGTCCTGAAAGAAGCAGCCCAGCATGCATGACCTCTTCTCTTTAGTCACTCTTCCCCATTACAACTGTTTGACCAGGAATAGACACATGACCTAGGCTGCCTCAGATTCCTTTACCCAGGAATTTGAAATCGGGAAAGTGGGATTTGCATTACTTTGATGTGGAAAATATGAGCTGAGCAGTCACATGTTAACAGATCTATAGGTTAAGGCCACCATTTGAAAGCAGCGACAATGCTCCATGTATAAGCAGATATGTAAACAGAAACTGGTCATCAGAGATGAAACTAAAGCACAGCAGCAAAGAGAAGCTGAGAGGAGAGACAGTGGGATGAGAGAGGAATGAGGAGATGCCCACTTCTGCCACCATATCTGTGAGGCAAAGCTCTATTAGTACCTGTGGATTTCATGAGACGCTTGTGGAAACACCTACTTTAAGCTTATTTAAGTTAGATTCTCTTTGTGCCATCTAATTCCTAAAACACATGTTAAGTCATATGTAGACACACAATGGCATAAGCTTCAATATACCTTGTTATGATTCAAAAGGCTGCTCACCATCATAAAGAATTTCACTGCATTAATACTGGGCAAGTGTGAATAACATGGGAGTTCAGATGACCAAGGACTTGCAATAGTGAGAAAACTAAATGGTTGTCCGTGAACTAGGCACTGAACAGCTCAGAGGAAGGAGCTATTCTACTCCCAGCATTGTTTCCTGAGAAGTCGTTAAACATGTCAATGCACTTAGGTAGCACAGTGGTAAGCACTGTGTCAACCTAGAGTGGGAGATAAAAATCACCATGGATGATGAATGCTAATTGCTATCTTCATTTGTGGCTCAACTGGCTTTAGAGAACAAAGTTAAGTATCCCCTGGTCCTTGGAGACAGCTCCTCTGAATTGGGGCTTAATGAACATTACAAAGTCCATTTCATAGAAAAAAGATGGAAGAAGCATCCTCTTGCCCATCATAAAGGATCTCCTTCTAATTTACTAACTGTCCCATCAAAAAACAGATGGGTATTCTGACATGCATGGGTATAATTAATAAACATGTATGAATATCCATAAGTGACTATGTTCTGGATTTAATTGTCAACATTCATTGAACAAACATTTAGGGTATGGGAGATTTGATTTTGAACTCTGCCACTTATTAGCCAGGTGACTTTGTGCGAGTCTTAGATCTCACATCAATAAAATAAATATAATAATACCAACTTTATTGGTGTGAGATTTAAATGACATAATATCTGTTAAGCATAGTCCATGGTAGGAATTTAAAAATGTGCCATGAAATCTTACTCCATACCCAACACTTTCACAGATTAACCATTAATAAAATCCTAAATGTAATCTTTTTAATATAACCAGTGAAGGAAATGGCAACCCACTTTGGTAGTCTTGCCTGGGAAATTGTGTGGACAGAGAAGCAGGGCAGGCTACAGTCCATGGGGTCAGCAAAGGAGTTGGACATGACTTAGAGGCTAAGCAACAACAATTAGATAGAACTATCTTAACAGAATTCCTTCCAGTGATGTCTAACTCTGATATATTCATTGATAGCCACATAAACCTAGAATATCCCCCCTCCTCAGGCCCCTTTGTTTTAATCAAAAGCCACCTTTGCTCATCCTCCTAGAGACCATAGCTTTCCCTATTTCACATCTTCCCCATCCTCAACTACCAGTCATTTTCTGCATCTTTTCTAAAAAACAAAAACTATACCAAGTCATGAATAATACGGTGGCCCCTTCTTGCAAAACCACTCTGCTATTTTAAAACCCTAGGAAGGGATTTTCATCCTATTGAGTCAAGTATTGCCTTAGTTAACGTTTTCCTGTTAACTGTCCCTTGCTCCTCAGTCTAAATGAACCCTCCTCCCTTCTCTTCCACCCCAGCCGCCCCAAAGACTGTGCATGAGATCATTCCCCAAGGATCTTCCTTCATGAAAGAGGCAACATGAAGCTTCCATGAGGAAGCTCCTCTCCAACAGCAGAGCAGAATGTTAGTGACAGAACTCAACAAGATGCACACGCACCCCTAGCAGTGGTTTAAAGGATAACAGCTTTGCTTTGGGCACAGGTCAGGGGAACTTTGGTGTGGAGAACAGGTGGGCTACCTGACAACCAGCAGGCAGCCTCGCTTTTGACTACCACCATTTTAAATCAGGATGTTTGGCAAATCATTAGTGTCTGCTAGTTATTAAACAGAGGAAAGTTCAAAAGCACACTCATGTTTTTCTCCCAGCCTCCCAGGTGGTAGCTGTTTCAAGCAGCAACCTTTTCACTTTGTGCAGCAAGACTTGTAAACTTCCCGTGGCTAAAACCATGTTTTCTAACTGAGTGCCCACAACTGAGCTGCAGCCTTGCAAGAGTGGCAAAACCCATATGTGAACGTCTGTCTGAGGGCTTGCCATTCCCTCTCCTTGCAAGTTTATTGTTGAAATTACTGAAATGTACACAAATGACTGCATTTGAAGGTGAAATTTGGTGGAAAAATAAAGATATAATAGGATTCTTTCTTAAATAATTTCCTGGTGTGATGTCTGTCTGAAAAAATGAAGTGAAATTATATGATGTCAAAAAATCATGTTTCAAAATGATTGACAACATGTGAATGTTTTGCATTGTGAAATGAGGTGGAAAATTTTAATTGCATGATGGGAGGACATAATATTTATTAGAACCTTGTAACTACAGAGGATTGCAATGAAGAGGACACAATTTTAAATTTGGCGTTAATATGTCAAGTCTAAATCTTAAATGAACATGCAGGAGTAAAATTCCCTATCAAAGCCTTTTCTTAGAGTGTATGATTAAGTTTTCAGATACTAATAACTAAACAGGATCGAGGTGTGGGGCACATCCACAGTCTGACAAAGAGGCTCACTAGTCTGCATTCATATTCAATTCTGAATGGTGTCACACATGCCTGGGTCAGGCACAGATAAAACTGATCCTTGAGCAGGGCTTACAAGAGAACTGGTTGTTTTGCTGGAGACCAAGAATTTGTAAAGAAATGCAGAGAATGGGAGAAAGGACTGGAAATTAAACACAAAGTGAGAAAAAGATACAACAGGATGCTCGGGACTGGTATGCGGGGATGACCCAGAGGGAGGATAAGGGGAGGAGGGAGGTGGGAGGGAGGTTCAGGAGGGGGGACTCATGTACACCCGGGGCGGATTCATGTCAACGTATGGCAAAACCAACTAATATAATATTGTAAAATAATTAGCCTCCAATAAAAAAAAGAAATTAAAAAAAAAAGAAATACGCATAACTGGAAAAACAAAGATCTAAAGCCAAATTATCCTTTAACTCAACTTTGAATGCAAATGACTCAGCTGAGAATGGCAAATGGCATCCACAGTTGTTGGTCTACTTGTCCACTTATAAGAAGACATATATTAAACAAATGAGAAGAGTGGCCCAGCTCCTCCTAATAGATGGCCTCATAACCCTCAATACCTTGATGATAAAGGAAAAAAGGCTCTGCTTCCCTGAAGGAAAGTCATGGTATTAAGGCCAAGGCGGAAGCAGGCATCTCTCTACTCTCCCTTCTGACACTCCCAGAAGTCAGTAGCTTTATTGATCAGATCAGAGATGGTAGGATCACTCTCTTTCCATCCTACCCCAAACCCCACCACTCAAGGAAATGCTGCCTCTAGGTCTGTAATAACTGCACCAAAAGAGTGCTTTTTTTCCAAGGGGAGGGAGGGCATTTCCGGGGACATCTAAGAGTGCCAGCATCAAGATCATTACTCAGATTGTAAGAAAAGAGACATTAACAAGCAGTTGTCAACATACCAAGCAGGAAAAGGATAGGGAAGCATCTCTTCCTCTCTCCCTCTCTCTGTCTCTGAGGTTGATGCTGCGCTTCCCATGAATATGGCAAGGACATAAATCACCGAGTTGGAAATCCTAGAGGGTCAGTGAATGGGTCTATAACTAGTGGAGCAGAAGAGGTCAGAAATTAAAATGGTTAGCAACGAGCAATAAGAAATCTGAGCAAGGCTTAAAGAGGAGTTGGAAATAGATACTTTATAGCCTCTTTCTTGCAGAATCGAGGAGCTGAGCTGAGAGTAAAAGAACAAAGATTTGGCTAAGAAAATAGAAAGTCACCATCTTGTGATCCATTTTTCTCTCACAGACCTGTGTTCTGTGTATTCCATTTATCCCAATGTCACAGGTACTTGAAAACCAAACATTTAATAATGTGCATACAAATGTACCCCTTCTTTTAAAGTATCTTTGCTTTCCTGGATATGATTAGTGCATGAAAAATTTCTACCAGATAAATATAATATTTTTTCATATAGTCTCTATATTAATTGTTAACCAAAATAATTGTCTTTTCTCGTGGAAAGCATAATCGTTCCAATAAAATTAACACCTCATCTCATGTATATAATGCAAGGCCCAAGATTTCTTAAATGCACCGTTTCCATCCCAGAGAACAGAGTTTAAATAGTGTGAATTCAAAACTTCAGTGGTTTCTAAATTGCAAGCCACCTAAGACTTATCTTCCACCTGCTCATATTGTTTGCTGCATTCTGATCAGAGAGGGAATTTGCATCTCTGAACCAACAGATATAAAGTGCACAAGAACATCACAAAGTAATTACGAGTTTATGACATCATCTTAATATTACAAGGGAGAGAATGAAAGGCCCGAGAGAAACGTGCGATTTCCCTTTTGGGAAAACATTAATGGATGCTTACAATCTGTTTTCTTTTGTTTGGATGTTACAACCAATAATACACTTTTATGTCTATAAATAAAGACTAAAGTTGAATAAATCCAACAAACCCCTGAGCCTGCAGCCCGGAATCTTGACTCACATTCAAGGCCAAGATTTATGAGTCACTTGCAGAGAATAAGTTGAAGCTGCAAGATTTGGGGGGAAATTATTCCACATGGCGATTATTTGGGGGAGTGATTATGCATGCACCCCTGATCACCATGTCACCTGTCCCAGCTCGTCCGACATGATAAAACATGGCAATTTTCTCCATTTCCCTTTGCTTGCACAACAGAAACTGATGCACACAACCTCACACCATTCATTTTTAAACATACTTCCTTGTCAGAGGCATCCCTGGCTTCCCACGTTAACTCTGACTTCTGGAGATGCTGGGCAATGATTCATGTAAACGTCTTGATAACTGCACAGGTAGACGAGGGACACCGACACTAACAACCGACAGTTGAAAAGAACTGCTTTCAGGAAAGGTGTTTCCCAAACTCGTGCTTTTCTCTTGGACCATATTTGCCACCTCAAATCCCCAACTCTCCACACACCCACGTTACACGTGTTAAACCACAACCCACTCCAGCGTTCTTGCCTGGAGAACCCCAGGGAAGGGGGAGCCTGGTGGGCTTCTGTCTATGGGGCTGCACAGAGTCGGACACGACTGAAGCGACTTAGCAGCAGCAGCAGCAGGGCCATTGGGAAAGTCCTCCTGGGTTGTTGTAGTCCATTTCTCCTGCACAGAGGTGTCTTCAGAAAAGGGTGGGCTTTCCTTCCCTTCAGATGAGTTCCTCGAGTGCTTTCAGTCAGTCAGTCTGTTCAGTCGCTCAGTCGTGTCCGACTCCTTGCTACCCCATGAATCACAGCACGCCAGGCCTCCCTGTCCATCACCAACTCCCAGAGGTCACTCAAACTCATGTCCATCGAGTCGGTGATGCCATCCAGCCATCTCATTCTCTGTCGTCCCCGTCTCGTCCTGCCCCCAATCCCTCCCAGCATCAGTCTTTTCCAGTGAGTCAACTCGTCGCACGAGGTGGCCAAAGTATTGCAGTTTCAGCTTTAGCATCAGTCCTTCCAATGAACACCCAGGACTGATCTCCTTTAGAATGGACTGGTTGGGTCTCCTTGCAGTCCAAGGGACTCTCAAGAGTCTTCTCCAGCACCACAGTTCAAAAGCATCAATTCTTCGGCGATCAGCTTTCTTCACAACTGCCCCTAAATACTTGCAATTCTTCCAGTGACAGGGCCTTAGTCACCTCCCCAGGCAGTTCACTTCAGTGCCTAATTGCCCTTACTGGGATGAAATGTTTCCTAATGTCTTCTAACCAACATCTTCCCCTTTCCTTAGTTTCAAGTTGTTACTTCTTATTAGACCATTCTCAACCACTGCAAACAATCCCCTTCTTTCCTAAAAAGTATTATTGCTCAAATATTTGTAAACAGCAGAGGCTTCCATCTCTCCAGCTCCTTTCCCTGAAAGCTTTAAATGTTATGTTCCTTCAACCTTTCTTTAGAGGTCATCTCTTCTAATCCTTTTATCTTTTTTTGTCAACCTTCTCTGAGTTCTCTCCAATTTACAGTATTGATACTTTCTTTATAATGAGGTTCCCCAAACACTATGCCATGCTCCATGAGTTGCTGCCAGAAGAGGCATGATTAGAGAAACTCCATTTTCCTATAAGCAACACCCTCCTTCTCTGCTGAGTGCCCCAGTAGAGCATTTGTCTTTTTCACAGCTGCACTACATTATCTAAGTATACTATCAGTCCCAATTCCTTCTCCCATTTGTCTCTTGAAGACATATTCACCTAATCCAGTGTTTTACTTTGCTTCCTATTCACCCCAGTCCCCTGAGCCCCCAAACCCAGATTGTTCACAACTTGAATCCAAGACTCCTCGAGCAATTAAAAGAAAGCTTGAACTCCTTCAGTTATCAGGGCCCTAGTCTATAATAAACTAGACACAGGTAATCGTTAGCTGTGACCCTTTTATTTACAATACCATCAGATTGGGTTTATTTTTACAGCATTGTTAGAGATTAAGAGCAAAGCTTCTGTCTTCATCACATTGGTTTTACTGTGGGTTAGGACCTACAGTGCCCCACTTCATTTCCTGAGAACCAAGCAATGAGCACAGAATCATTTCTAGTAAGTTCTGACTCTGATTAAAAAACAATCTTTATGAAATAGAAGCTAATAAAATTGCTTTCCTAATTACCCTGAGCTAGTTCATTTCCCAGCAAATATAATAAAATAGAGTTACTTGGCTCCGATTCACAAAATCTGAACCCAAGCTCATTATTAAGGCATTTAGCAGGGAAAAAAGCATGTGTGCATAAGATGCTGTCCCATCAAGCAGAATGCAAGAAGCCTTTTGAAGTTTAGACCTTTGAAGTTTGAAGTTATTGCTGCATTTTTTTAATGCAGGTATTTCTGCTAGGAAAAATATACATTGGAGTCATTTATATTAGTGGAGCAGAGTACATATACTAGTATAATCTTTGGAGGAGGATTTTTGTTGAGAACAGCAAATCTACTTAAGAAAAATATTTAGATCCTTTACACTGTACTTGTACACTATTCTGCAGGGCTATTATACAAGGCAGAAAGACTTTTACGTAAAAGAATAGAGTAACTCATGTCCCAGGGCTACTGCCATGACTTATGCCACTCACAAATCTCTTTCATCTATTTAAAGTGTGAGATTCTGATGAGCACAAACATATGAAAATGTTTACGGATTGTTTTATTTTCCTCTCAATATCCTATCATTCATTAACATGGACATGATTTGCTGATATTTCTAATACATGTATGAATACTCTACTAACGGAGGTTTAAAATGCTCCATTCTCAGGGGGAAGAATACAATTATCAAAATTAATACTTCAAGAAGAGCGTATCTATTAACTAAAGGGGAGTTGTTCACATGGCAGAATCAGGTTGGTCAGCAGAGGAAATTGCTCCTCTGCTTGGCAATATGACACACCTTGTTTTGTGATCTTGCCAATAGAGTTACAGCTCAGGGTAACAGAAACATTAAAGTAAATACAGCCAGGAATGACTCAGAAACAAGAGCCAAGCTCCTATGGCCAGCACTAGGGATGCTAAAGTTTTCTTTCTCCTCTTTGGGTATTTGCCCGAAACCAGTCTCTTAGAGCTCAGGCTAACAAAACTGAAATTGGGAAAGAAATTGCCTCTGTCTTCTACCAGGGAGTGCAGCTCTTTTGGGGGAAATTTGTGAAATTCCACCCCCTGGGCAAAAACCATGGCTTTTTGTCAATATGCCCCGGGTGGAAATCTGACATTTCCATAATGATATGACAGATTTCCATCTGGGAAAACTGCCTTCTGTTTTCACAATGAATTTGAAGCAAGAATGAAAAATCTTTCACTTTTGTCTATAAAACTATTTAAAAGAAAAAAGTCTGCACTTTTCCTGCCTTGAAATAATGGAGTGGATATTAAATGAGAAAAATCTGTAACTATTTTGAGTTCAATCAAATCATCAGCGATACTTAGAAAGAAAGAGAAGAAGGGAACTATGTAGAGAATAAATCCTTCCAGACAAATTTGTTACTGTTTTTTGATAGTTACTAGCAGATGAAAGGAATAATGTACGTCTAGCAATAAGTGAATGTACATCAACCGTATACAGCTGGAATTCAAGAAAAGATTGACAGAGGGCATCAGTAAGTCTATTTTGTGAAACTGGTTTTAATTGATTTTGATGGGAGTATTGTCACATGGATTGAAAATTTGGAGAAAGATGATAAACAAAGAACAGCAACGAATGAAAAGCAGAGGGGATGATATCGGGGTTAAAATGAGTTTTGATCTCATTTCTCATTTTTAGAAATGCAACAGGAGAGTAGCGATCTGGACAAAAATGGAATATGCAAATGTACTAAATGAATGGTGCTTCAATTGCCAATGAGAGCTGAAAAACGGAATCTCCTTAGAGAAGTAGGAGGTGGAGGTCTGAGGGGAGAGGGAAATAAAAACCTAAGTAGGGCCTGGAAAAACTGCAGCCAGGACGTTTTAAGGGGAAACTATCAAATACACAAAATGAGTAAGCAGCTCACAGGCTTTTGAAGACTGATCCTGCCTCAAAATTTGAATTTGCTTGTAGTTTTGTTTTGTTTGCAAGGGATGGGGGTGGGGTTGCACTCTCCCAGCCCTGTCTTCCTGAAGTTGTCAAGTCCTTGAATGAGAATCAGGGACTCTGGGGTAGGGTGGAATTTTTTTTTTTTTTTTCCTATGAAAAGTTAATGATCCCAAACCCTGAGCAAACCAGACTATTCTCTTTAATTCCTTAAGGTAAACGAACCTCACACTTTCTTCTCACCACCTGGGAAGTCCATGAGCTGCTGCCGTTGTTTTTGGTGCTAAGCATGGTGTGTTGTTTTTTTCAGTAAGACCTGTAGAGGAAGACCATCCTGCAAGTTTGAAGGCCACTGACCAATTGAAAGTAAACACAGAAGCGGACGGGATTACAGAAGAAATCAGAGGTGAAAGGAGTGGAGGAAGTGATTTGCTGGAGAAAGGCAAGTGTGTCCTCATGATTAACACCAGGTCGGCGTGCTGCGAGAAGAACGACACAGACACAGTGAACGTGCGGCATCCGGGTTGCCGGCACATTCTAATGAGCACGATGGTCAAATGCCCTGGGTTTGCCATATGTTGTGGCCATATGCATATCTGGTGAACCAGATGCCCTGCTTTTTTTTCCCCATATTGCACCATTTTTCTCACAGCATAAAGACATGGCTTAAGTGAGAAGCAGGAGGGGGCAGGGGGTAGGCAATGATAGCTTGTTATTCCAAAGGGGTGTCGGAAAGAAAACGGCCGTAAATCCATCCATGTTCTATTTCTGTTTCAAATATTTAATGAGCATCTACTAGGCTCAAGGAGAGTTTAAATAAAATCAGGGTGATACAGTTTTCTTGAGTTTACTAAGGAGAGGTTAGAGATACTCCTGTACTTGCCGTAAATTCTCTCAATAAGCCCTCTAGTCATTCAGTAAAAGAATCTGATGCCGTTTGCCATTTCTAATGTTTATAAAGTCCCTAAGGATTGAGAGGGGGGCATTTCTGCATGGCCCTCTTTCAAATGGTTTCTTCCACCTGAAAGATTTTTTCTCTACCCCAATGCCCAGCGCTTCTTCAGTGCCACTCATTCATCGAATTAGTGGTCATTTTTGACTGCTTTTGAAACTGGCACCATTAAAGACCCTGGGGATACCAAAGTAAGCAAAAAAAGGCAGTCTCCTCCCTCACAGGGCTTACAATCTAGTGGCCTAGGCATTATTCAAATAATGTGCAATTATAATTGGGAGACATGCCATTAAGGAAGCAATGGGAGCTATGAAAGTGTGAGACAGAAACCTGGCCAACCCTGAATAAGGGCGTCATCTTGACGGCACTTCCTGCAGGGCACCCCTTCAGATCCAAGCCAAGTGTACACGGACACTCTCTCTCTCTCTTTTGGAATCCTGCAGCATACTATCAAGCCCTTAACAAGGTCCATCCATGTTATTTAGAGATCTGTGTGACTTTCCAACCCTAGACAACACAGGTTATATGTCCATCTTGGCATTCTTAACAGTACTTCAAGTCCTTACTAAATATGAATTGAAGTTAATATTTTACACATCTCAAGCATTCATCAGCAGAGAAAAGAAACATGATAATATAAAACATCAGGTACTCAAAACATCGTTATGGCTAAGTTTCACCATGTCCCAGGCTACCCCAAATTTCACAGTGAGCTGCTGGCAGAAATGGAGGCTGCTCTTGTAACTTCCGGGCCATTACAACTAGTTGGTTTATATGTTTAAAATGAAACTGAATTTAAAATCATTTATTTCAAGCATCTTTTGACTCCCCCTGAAGTCAGTCCAGCCGCTCTAGAGCACCAGCATAGCAAGGCTTGGCGTTATCACTTAAGTGAATTTCCACCATGAACTATAGTCAAGATGCTTACAAATCAGCCCTACAAACCAACCTTTACATATGGTAAATACTCCAAGATCAATTGTAAAAAGCATGATTTTTCTTTAGCCATGCACCACCTGAGAAAGAAAAGGGTGGGGAAACTGGCTAACAAAATTGTCTAGAGATTTAACTCAGGTACAGCCCAGATATGTTTATGTTTATCTGTGTTCATCATAGACTCAGCTGAGAGGAGGGTCTGTACACAGCGAGTGCAATGAGGGACTCACAGATCTCCTATGAAGCCCTGGGATTATTGACAATGGTCTCTAAGTAGGAGTTCCTACATAGGAATGCAACAGAAATCATAGTAAAGCCTCAAACAGAATGAGTCTATTTGCAGAAATGGTGGCTCAGAGGTTAAAGCATCTGCCTCCAATGCGGGAGACCCGGGTTCGATCCCTGGGTCGGGAAGATCCCATGGAGAAGGAAACGGTAACCCACTCCAGTATTCTTGCCTGGAGAATCCCATGGACGGAGAAGCCTGGTAGGCTACAGTCCACGGGGTCGCAAAGAGTCGGACACGACTGAGTGACGGAACGGAACGGATTTGCAGAAAAGTACAAGTTGTGTAATACAAGATTGTTCTTTAAAATAATCTGAAGGAAACTAAAAGTAGAATAACTAATCAAGTCACCATTCCATCTTAAATCTCGGATATTTCCATTCCTTCAGGCCACTGAGTTCTGGGTAGCATCCCAGCCCAGTCCCATTAAGCTTGAGTGAAGACAGAAGCTTGGGCCTGGTATCTCCTATTCCGACCTTCCTTCCTATGAGGAAAGGGTTCCCTTAGTGAACAGGACTCTACAGATCAAGCACTGGCCCTTTTCGTGGCAGATTCTAAAATGAGTCCTTAGTATATTATTTCAGGTATTTGCAGAACATGAGAGACTGCTTTTGATTTTCTGTAAATGGGTCATTTCTCAATTCCTAACTTAAAAAACTCATCCTTAGTATTTTCCTGTTCTGGGTATCTGGCAGGGGTTTGGGTGAGGGAAGTATCAGAAGAAATGTGATGCCATAAGTTTCAAAATATATTTAAATTATTCTCTTCTGTTTTTTAAGGCCTTCCGTTTTGCATCAATGTAACTGAGTTGGTTCCTGAACCCTTTCTTTGGTTTCTTAATTGGACATTTTATAGATCTGGGGGTACACATTCAATATGTCTAGGGAAAAAAAGTCTAACTAGCCAATAATATCAAAATAGGACTGGAACCAGGAAAGAATCACTTACACCTATAATCCTCCTGCTCTACTTTCCTGTACTTTTTTTTTTTGGCAGGTGGGATGAGGGAAAGGGTGCAGACCCAAGGTCTGCACTAGCAAAATAAATCAGAGAACTGAGGCAGCTAGCGTAATAATCCAGTTCAAAAAAACTTTGGTGACCTGAATTTTTGCAGACTGGATGTCTAATAAGCACTCTTACTTGTTAATGGTTTTATTCTCCATGCCCTTGTCAGCGTGGGGTTTTCTAAGTCACATTTCTTCGGTCAAAGATTTTAGGTCCGGGATCACGTTATTAACAGTAGAGTCTTCGCAAGCATGGCAGAAGAAGCAGAAAGACATTCCTTTCCCTCCATCGACAGATTCAAGAATCTAACAGCCAGCCTGCCGCCCAGAAATAAAGAGGCTATTTCTAATGTGAACCTAGAGAAACAGCCAGTGGCAACCACGTTGCCTATCGGCAAGCAGTCCTGATCCTCGCCTTGAACCGGATGCAGCGTGTGATTAAGTGTCAGCTCTGGGATAAAGTAAGCGTATCGGTCAGGGTCCCAGCAGGAAACACAGTTTGTCTCCAGATGGTTCAAACCGGGGGACTTTAAAGAAGGGGCTTCTGACAGAGGACTAAATAGAGTTAAGGAAACAAAAAAGGAATTGAGGAATGAGCAGAGAGCCATGTGGGGATTCAGGTTGGCAGGAGGCCCTAAGGGATGAGGATAGAAAACTGTTTCCTGAGGCCAGTGAGAGCTGGGACAGGAGAGAGGGGCCAGGAAGCAGGGGCTGTAGTGAAGCAGGGGTGCAGCTGCCACTAGAGATGTATACTCAAGGGGACAGGGGTGGGCAAACCCACCTCCCCACCTCCCTCCAAATCATGCCAGTGCCTCCCACTTGCCAAATCCAATCAGGAGCCACGGTCAGCCTCTGGGGACTTCAAAACCAGAGTGAACTCAGGGGTGGGGAGCAAATGAAGAATAACTAGTATAGTCAGTAATATTCTTTAGACTGTGTAAGCTGAGCTATGGCTAGTGCTTTACCCTACCTGAGGCACACGGCAGTCATCCCACGTCCACTGTCACGCCTCCTTACATCCCTCAGCCAGCACTGGACACTCCCCCCTGTCTAGCCTCTCTCCCAGTACCCTTTCCACTCTCCTCCAAAAACTAGTATCTGTCAGGGCTCTCCTGACCTTATTGGCCCTCCCTAAGCCTCAATTCTTTCTACCCCCATAATCCTTAGCAGAAGGAAACACCACCGCTGTGCGTGTGAGTGTGCGTGCATGCTCAGACACATCTGACTCTTTGCGACCCCATGGACTGTAGCCCACCAGGCTCTTCTGTCCATGGAATTTTCAGGCAAGGATACTGGAGTAGGTGCCATTTCCTC
Organism: Moschus berezovskii; assembly: GCF_049115385.1. Taxonomy (NCBI): domain Eukaryota; kingdom Metazoa; phylum Chordata; class Mammalia; order Artiodactyla; family Moschidae; genus Moschus; species Moschus berezovskii. The sequence goes on along the minus strand of NC_142470.1, from coordinate 64,906,133 downwards.
CTCTAAGGGATCTTCCCGATCCAGGGATTGAACTGGTGTCTCCTGCATTGACAGCCAGATTCTTTACCACTATACCACCTGAGAAGCCCAACATCCACTGTTAGAAGGTGAAATTATTAAGTCTGTATTTTTTTCTACCAGATAAGTAAGTATTTACTGAGCCGTATTAGATATCAGGAACTATATACTTCATGCTGAGGATACAATGGTGTATTAAAAGGACAGATCCCCCACTCATACTCTGGCACTTTCAGTCTAGTAAGGTAAAGAATGGTGAGCAGAATAGTCACAAAAGTATATATGCAATTATAAACCGTGTACATGAATAAAAAGTACCTGGAGAATACATGGCAGAGAGACCTAGTCTCTAAGCTATAGAACTTCCCTAAGAAGCGAAGCCTGAGTTGAGATATGAATGATGAGTTAAAATTAGGTAGGCAAAAGAAAGTTTGAGGAAAAGATACACAGTGAGACTTCCAATAGAAATAGATGTGCAAAGGGCCCTAAGCAAGCAGAACTATATTGTTCTTTGTGATGGAAGATCCGTGAAAAGGGACATGGACAGCCAGTCCGAGGTAGTTCAGTAAAGCTGGAGCCTCATTCTAAAACATCTATGAGCCATACTTGACCAACTTTTTAGAAACTTAAAGTAGTTTCACTGAGAATAAAGATGAGGCTGCAGCATTTTTAAAGTGCATATTTCATCACTGAAGCCTTATAAAGATCATATTAGTTGCCCCAAACCTCCTCTCCAACAGTCATGGGTTTGCTGAATTTTGTTAAATAGACCGTTTTCCTAAGGCAGAGAAAAATACTAAAGAGACAGGTCTCTGAGCTATATAATATTCTCATATCACCTGATTATTCAGAAAAATGAAAAGCTACAGGGTTAAAGTTGCTTTAAAGAATAAGAACTGAATGTTATTACTTTTTTCTTTGTCTAGATTTTTTGTTTGCTTTGGGCTCTTTTGGTAGTTTGGTTTGGGGTTTGTTTTTGCATTTACCATGGAACAAATTTTGTAAGTGAGTGAGGGAGGAGAGTGTTGGGCTCTTTCAACAGGTATGTGCAAGCTTAGAGAGGATATTAGTAAGTGTTCATAATCTTGTTTTCCTGGAACTCCAAAGACCACAGCCACATTCTCAAACCAAAGCTGTTTATTACCTTGTGCTCCCCCTGCTGGTCCCAGGCTCACAGAACCAAGGTGTTTATAGAGGTGAGTCTCCAAATTCTGGGCTTCCTCAGTCAAATCTGCCTGCACTGCAGGAAGATCTCCTGGAAAATGAAATGCCAACCCATTACACTATTCTTGCCAGGAAAATCCCATTGACAGAGGAGCCTCGTGAGCTACAGTCCATGGGGTTGCGAAGAGTCAGATGCTACTCAGCCAAATTCTAACCAAACATCTCTGTCACTTCTGGTTCCACCAGTTTCAGGAGGCCCCCTACCCTTACCCACAGCTCCAATACCCATTTCTCCAAAACTGGGGCTCCCCTTTCTCTCAACTCTCCAAAGCATGAATTGTCTTTGCCACTTGAGGCAGCACTTAGCTGAAAATCCTTTTGCTTTGCACTCTGTCTCTCTGATATTCCCTGATCAGTCCATAAATTTCTACAGGTCAATGACCATGACTCTAAATTCTTTTGAACCACAGAGAATCCAGCTCAAAACTAGGCAAATTTTGGTGGATTAACATCAGAAAGAAGTGCTTGGTGAACCTAAAAACAATTAGCAATTGAGAATAAAAAATACAACCATGTCCTGCTACTGCTAAGTCACTTCAGTCGTGTCCGACTCTGTGCGACCCCATAGACAGCAGCCGACCAGGCTCCGCCGTCCCTGGGATTCTCCAGGCAAGAACACTGGAGTGGGTTGCCATTTCCTTCTCCAATGCGTGAAAGTGAAAAGAGAAAGTGAAGTCGCTCAGTCGTGTCCGACCCTGAGCGACCCCACAGACTGCAGCCTACCAGGCTCCTCCGTCCATGGGATTTTCTAGGCAAGAGTACTGGAGTGGCTTGCCATTGCCTTCTCCGACAACCATGTCCAACCTCTTTTAAAAGAGAATATCACAGATAACATATTGCATAATATTCTTTGTCACCAGATATTCAACTAATATTCATTAGCTAATATTTTTTCCTTTTCCCTCTCTGCTGCTTCTTTCCCACTGCTGATAGACCCAAAAGTTTTTGTATATATAAACACAACACACACACACACACACTTCTCTAATCTCTTTTCTCTTTAAAAGCCAAAGCTCCTTTTAAACCCAATGATCATTCCTTGTCCAGGAGAAGACCATAGGACTGTGTAGCCCACTTGACCAGCCAGGCAGAATGATCTCCCTTATGGGGTTGAACCCCTTCGGACTTTCTGTCCTAACCCCAACACCTCAGGTTATGGTTTTTTTTTTTTTTTTTTTAGCTGATACAAGCACTGGAGGTATCCCCATGGAGACATAAAAAGGCTTCTGGTTTCTACTTAATAAGGAAACCTGAAAATATACAAGACCCTAAATGCATGGCCTCTGAGAGAATTTTCCCATGGGCAACATCAGGTGTAAGAAATAATTAGGGAGGGCACAGCCATACTTGAATTAAATTTCATATTATATTTACTTGCCAGCAAAATACTGTGCCAACCCTCAACTGAATTTTTTTAAATTATGTCTTTCCTTTGTTTTTCTTCTTTTCTCCTATATAATGATAATACAATTGCTTTGTACCCTAGATTTTCCTAGGTTTGGCCACGTTATTTTGTGTGTGTGTGTGCTTGATCTTGAAAATAATCTTGGTCCGTAGGCAGAGGAGAGAGGATAAGTGGCTTGCCCAAGGTCACACAGCTAGGTAGTGGCCCCACCAAGGCTAGACTATAAATATCCCTCCTTACGCAGTTGCCTATCTTAATGTAGATCTCAAATACCAGAAATATGAATTACAAAGTATGGGATGCTGAGTCAGGGACAGAATGAATCCAAATATTTTGAGAGCCAACAATATTTTGCTAGCCGCCAAATCATCACAGAGCCCCTATATTGCAGATGCATTTCCACCTGGAGTGCTTCTATCCGTAGGGCTTGGATAATGGTACTTACTATTTATCAGACTGTCCACAAGATCTGAATAAGTAAAGGGATGCTTATAAAGTACTTGAAGATCCCTAAGTGCTGTGCTGATGATGTCAGCATCCATGGCAAGGTAGACTGTTTTACATCAAGCAATTGTAAATACTGGTGGCATCTGTAATGTCTAACTAGAGCAACTTATGGGTTCTATTCTTAACTTTGATTTTGACTTGTTTCTGGGCCAGTATCTTAGATCCCTACCCTTACCTTAATGCACTTTTTATAGTTTAATTTCCTTTTAGTGGTGCTCTTTGGAGTTGGAATTTTTTGAAAACAATATGACTCAATTGAAATCAGATTTCACCCAAAGAAGTCAAACAGATCACAGAGAGGCTCAGTCTGAAAACTGCCCCAGAGCCTGTGCTCATTTCATAGAGAATCCTGTGTTTGATTTGCTACCCTTTGGTTTCTACCTGAATGACTTGTTTTTCTTAGCCTTGTGATAGTGCAGTATCGGGAGTTGATAAGCAAAGCCTCCTGAAAGCACACACAACATGGAGGTGGTTAGTTCCTCAGTCAATGGCCGACTCTTTGCAACTCCATGGACTGTAGCCCACCAGGCTCCTCTCTCTGTGGAACTCTCCAGGCAAGAATACTGGAGTGGGTTGCCATTTCCTTCTCCAGGGGATCTTCCTGACCCAGGGATTGAATCTTTGACTCTTGCACTACAGGCAGATTCTTTACTGCTGAACCATCAGGGAAGCCCACAGAATGTATTCGTCACCCACAAAAACTTCATGAGTAACATACTTCTTGCAGCCCCTATTTAGTCCTTCCTGATAATGTGAACTCTACTCCATTCCATGGTTGCTGCTGCTGCTGCTGCTGCTAAGTCACTTCAGTCGTGTCCAACTCTGTGTGACCCCATAGATGGCAGCCCACCAGTCTCCCCCGTCCCTGGGATTCTCCAGGTAAGACCACTGGAGTGGGTTGCCATTTCCTTCTCCAATGTGTGAAAGTGAAAAGTGAAAGTGAAGTCGGTCAGTTAGGGATGCCATATTCATAAAGACATGAATCTCTAAGGAAACTTATTCATTTGCAGACAGGACCAGCCAGCAATACTTACAAAGCAGGTTTAGTGCCTGCTTCTACACAGCTTCTCTGCTGAGGCCACAGCATGTAACATTCCCTGTAAGAGTATCCTCCAGGAAGCAAGAGTACTGCACTGAGAATAATCATATGCTTATATCAGAGTGGAGAGGAAATGTGTAGCTCACCCCTTGGCCACTCAGTTTCCCCAGGAGAGAATTAAGACTTTAAAGAAATAGTGGGGGAAGAGGTCTGGGGGAATGGAGAGAATCCCAGCAGAAGGTGATCAAAAGGAGGAAGAATGGCGGGAGACCACAATAGGTCCTGCCCCTTTCCATTCGCTTGACCTTAGAATAACTGCTTAGTCTCCATGGGTTCAATCCATAGAGTGGGAAAAACATTAGAACCCACCTCATAGTATTTGTGTGTGTGTGTGTCAAATGAATAACATGTATGTGTGAACCTGGGGTTTGGTGGGGGGCCCATTCCAGCTTTGGCCGTGATAACAATGCTACTTCAGGGACAGCCCCCAGGACCCCAATCATCCTGGGGGAAGCAGTGGAGAAGAGCAAACTAGAAAGACTAGAGCATGCCAGGGACAAACTCTGCTTCCATGACATTGCTCAGAGTAGTCTCTGGGGACACTCATATCTCAGTGATGAATTAACGAGCTAATGAGATCAGACGTGCTGTATATACACTGTGCTAATTTTTTCTTTAAAGTTTTCATAAATGGACCAAGGCTTATGGAAGAAAGTCTTCTAATACCATTAATAGTATATGTCTTCCACGCCATACAATTAGTTGTTTGGAGGGAAAGAAAAATCTGTAACACAATAAGAGAATCATGGATGAACAAGAGAGAGGTTTATGTTATTTTTTCCTTGAGTAAAATACTTGCATTTTTTGACCCACTTTAGGAAATCCTTTCTCTAAGATCAAAAAGTCTTGCCTCTTGAGTTGGAGATGGGGAGAGGGTTCCGGGAAGGGTGAGAATTCCTTTGAATTAAGATTATTTACAGAACAAAGCTATGTTTAATTGCTCTAATTATTTTTCAGTGAAGATCCTCACATAGTTACTCAGTGATTGTTAAGGATATTAGTAAAGATTCCCTGCTTATGTCAGGTTTCAGAAGAATGCAAAACATTCTAAAGGTAAGGTGCCCTTTCCCCATCCTCCATCTTCTTAAAAAAAATCCATCAGGTAGAAGACACAATAAGTTATTTATTCTACAGAAACTAGACCTTCTATTTTAACTCGTCTATTAGAGTTGAACTGTGCTACTGTTCTTCCAAATCTGGCAACAGGTTTCTGATAATATCACAATCTCACTATATTAATTAGTTTTTGAGACCCATCCCCACCCCCAGCAAAAAAAAAAAAAAAAAACTACTCGTTTAAGGTCACGGTTTGACTTATTTACATTTGACGAATAATTTGGCAAACTCTGCGCTGAACCACTCCATACAATAGAAAATATATTGTCATTCAAGTTAACAAAAGAATCTTTCTTTGCCATCTCACTACAATGGCCTTGCAAATGAACATTGCCTGAATAAAATCCTAACCACATTTTCACTCTCATTAACCACAGTAGGGTAGCACACAATTTGCCTGGCTCCTGCTTAGACCACTGTGCACCATTTTAGTAGCAGCAGTTTGATGGGTTTTATGGCAGGTGATATATGGAGTGGGAGTTTCGGGAGTCGTAAACAGAAGGCACTGTGTATCACAATGTGGTTTAGGGATATAATGACTGTGTTGTAAAGCGAGGGATGACAATACTGCACTAGGCTTGGGGTACTGAACCAATAGACCAAACAGCTCAACATAATTCAAGTAAGAGTGAAAAAAATCGTAGGAAGGGGTGTGTGTGTGTGTGTGTGTGTGTGTGTGTGTGTGTATGGGCACACGTGCACATGCATACACATGTGCATGTTCTAGGCCGTCTAGCTTCCATTAATTACTTCTGATGGAAAGGAGCAGCAGAAATATAGGGAGAATAGGGGAAAATAACACTAAAATAAACTTTCTTTTCTATCCAGAGAATCCCAGAAGGCAGAGAGCTCAAAGTCTGTCTAACTTACAAGGTCCCCTTCTGCCCAGATGGCATGGAGACTTTGAAGGGGGCTAGACTTTGGCCACCTCATGCAACGAGTTGACTCACTGGAAAAGAGTCTGATGCTGGGAGGGATTGGGGGCAGGAGGAGACGGGGACGACAGAGAATGAGATGGCTGGATGGCATCACCGACTCGATGGACATGAGTTTGAGTGAAGTCCAGGAGTTGGTGATGGACAGGGAGGCCTGGCGTGCTGTGATTCATGGGGTCTCAAAGAGTCAGACACGACTGAGCGACTGAGCTGAACTGAACTGAGAAAGTCTTGGGATTCTTTCTGTTAAGGTCTCTCAGTGTCCTGGGTGTCCAAGACCCTGGCTATCTCTAAGTTACTCCTAGTCACTTTCTCCCAGAAGGCTGGGCCTGTCTGGTATTCTCCAAACAAAAAATGGCAACACATGGCCTCTTTCAAAGAAAACTATACTGAACCAACAAAGGAGGGCTTGTGGCTACTCACTTGCTATGTGGCCATGGCCAACTCACAAAACCTCTCTGAGTCTTCATTTCCTTTTAGCACATTATCCTACCTTACTGACCTACCACAGGGATCATGTCAGATTGTGGTCTGAAATTCTAAAGCAAATGCTGACATAAATCATCATCTTTCTCACCATCTTTGCCACTCTTATCACAGAAGTATAAGGAACTGAGACATTAATGTGCGTTTTGTTCTCACCACATTTCTCCTCCTTGACTCCCAAAGAATAGTCAGGCTCTTTGCGTTCCCTTACTTTAGCCAAGGATTGTAAAGACTGAAAGTAGAAATTGCCTGCAGAAAAATCCCTACCTATAAGTTTGAGCTCTTTGACATAGGGAAAGAAGCAAATGCTTTTGAGTTGAGAGGTTTCCAAGAGATTGGAGGGGGTGTGATTCCAAGGTTCTGCTGCATTGCAACAGTGGTCACCAAGGGAAGGTGGCAGGGCCACTAATGGAGAGTTGCCACTATGCACCTATAGAGGCTGACCCCAGATGAGAAGGCTACCAGCCTTGGCAAAAATATGATGCCATGGAAGATTGCATTCACAGACTGAAAGGAACCAATGAAGGTGAGGGTGTGAATAATACTCTGGGTGGACAGATACCAGAGGGGCCTAGAGAAGATCTTTGTCCCCACCTCTCCACCAAATGAATGAGACCATATTTCTCATCTGAGCCAAATCAGAATGAAGTTGATTTAAATAAAATAATGCTGCCTGTATTTGTGGCCTGAAGTTCAGATCTACTCTATCATCACCCTGGATATTTGTATCAGGATGAGAAGCAGACCTCAACCCAGGTTTAAATGATACATACTAGTTGGCAGTGATATTCCTATCCCTGCTTACTTCAACTTTGCCTATTACGCCTTCACCAATTTGACACAACCAAGGACACTCACAAAGAATATATCACAACCCTCCCCAGAAACCCCACAAAGAAAGTACAAGAAAAAAGGATCCTTAAGAGTTCTCAGCTTCCCAAGGAAACTGCTAGGAGGAAGACAGCTCCCTTCAGAATGTTGAAGTTCCAATGCAGTTTTTAAAATCTCCATGCAATTGTGTCATCCCTCCTCCACCCTTAATATCTGCAGGAATAGAACAGAGATCCCACCGCACCTCGGGACACTCCCAGCCTCACGTCCTGATACCAGCTGCCATCCGAGCACATGGCCATAGTCTACATGGAACTGCTGCAGCTGTCACTTCATTTCCTCCCTCCGTCTTAACTAGGAAATGACTGACCCACATGTTCCACGTATCTATTTATCAACAGATCATAAGCCCAGTCTTCTGAGATCCTGTGACAGGTCCCATTAGCTGTGAGCTGCCCAATAATGTGTATAATCAGTTGTTAATGGCGCTATGCTATTCCGTGAGAGTTGGGCCATTAGTGAGTGTCAGTGCAGCCCCCACCTGGCTCATACATGGCTTCAGAGATGCTGCATGCTTCCATTTGTGATGATTCCCACACAGGTGAGAGGTGGGTGGGTGCCTTCCAAAATTACACATTCCAGACACCTGGTGTCCCTTTATAGACTCTGTTTGAGACTCCTATTCGAAGCAGGCTTATGGATGCTTGAGTTATAAGGGGGAACAATATGCCATTTGGAATGATAAAACTCAGTCCAGAAGCAAATAGATAGGTCCCTCTGATCCTCTAGGTACTTTGAGTCACAGTAAGATAACTGACACTTTGGAGATAATCTTAAAATTTCAAATCCTTCTAAACATAGATCTTCTCAATGCCATTCTACATACAAATACCTTATAAGGGTCCAGACACAGCTGTACTCTACAGCTGTGGAGAAATGTCAACAAGGTCATACAGTTTAGAGTCCCCCCTGCCACCCACACATACCCATAAATACACACACACTTCTTTTTGAATAAAGATGTCCCCACCACCACAGCTTGCTTCTATCCTTATTCCAAGATCTCCTTAGTTTCCTTTATATGTTTTGTAACTATTTCATGCAAGGGCCCAGGAGCCAAGCGTACCAAAAGCTTCAAGCAAAAGAGAAATGTACAAAAACTCTATGTCATGAGTTTTCCCTTCATGCTCACTACAAAATCCATGCCCATCACCCAGACAGGATGACCTCTAGCCTCAGCCAAAATTCAGACACTTCAGAAGTTTTCCCAGCTTAGACCTTTGTAGGTCAGAATTTGATTTATTTGGGAAAGGAAAGTTTCACTGAACCTAGAAATCTGTCAACCGAATCCAGCCAATGCTCAAGTGATTTACATCCACTCGACGTCCCAGCTCTGCCTATCAAAGGCCCTAGAGCTTTTACTGCTGCCTCCATAAAAAAGAAATTTAGCACTAAGGACTTGCCAAAGGGTCATCACATGTTGTTGAAGGGAAATAAAAAATGAGATATTTGTAAAGTGCAGAGAGAAAGCATGAGGCTCAGCTTACACTCTCCCTCCAGTCTAGCTGCCAAGAAACTGCGGCCTGGGTCTATTCTTTCCGGAAAAGTCATTTCCTCAGAATGACTGAGGAAACAGAGGTACTCCCAGGCCTTGGGCGGGAGGAGGACCCCTGACCCAGCTTGGGGCCCCAGGGAATCACAACAGCCCTGGTTCAAATTCACCCAAGACTGAGAGGGCTGAGACCTTATACATCACAATGGTAGAGGTGGGCTGGAGAGGCCAAAGCTCTGACCGTGAATGGCCTAAAACACTGTTCAGAATCCTTTCCCAAGGAGAACTGGATCTAAGACACATTCAGAGGCATCAGGTGCACCAGCTCCAAAAGACACCAGACATCCCAGTCCCACTGCCCAACAGGAATGATAGATGAAAATGTGAGCACTCCCTGGGCAGTGGCTCATTCTTTCATTAGAGGGGAGAATGCATTAAGTGCCCACCACATGCCACACCCTGAGCTGAGGATGCAGAGATGAACCAACCAAACTGCAGCTTCTGCATTTCTGACCCTTGTCAGAGAGTGAAGAAAACTCATGGTTTGAAAGGTGAGCTCAAAGAATAGGACAAGTTAGGGAAGATCCAAGCCATCTGGATAAGATGACTCTGTTGTCAATGCCTTCTGATGGACCGACACTGCTACACAATCCCACATTCTGATTCTACCTGAATCTCTGCTTGTGAATGCACCCATTTATTTAATCATGCATGCATTTATTCAGTCAACCAATATTTATAGAGGGCCTAGTATTTTCTAAATGTCATGTTACACTCTAGAGAGATGATGCTAAGCAAAACCAAGTGTGATCCTTGCCTTTGTGGAACTCACTAATAGTTAATTGCAAATAAATAACTAAATGTAGAATTTCAACTATGTAAGTGACACAAGGGAGAAATTCAGGGTGCTCTATTAGAGCCTAAAATGAGAAAGGAGGGTTAATCAGATCAGGGAAATGAGGGATCATTTCTCTTGGTGTCATTGGTTTTGTGTCTCTATCCCCTGTAATTCCTATAACTGGAAGTTAGTTCTAAAAGCATGATGGGAAAATGATCCCTCATTTCCCTGATGCCTGACTCTGATTGGGAGCATGAGATTTTAAGAAGATAAAAGGAGGAGGAAGAGTGCCCCAGGAACAGGCAACTGCAGCTACCAGCACTGGGTGCTGTGTGGTGAGTAGCAGGGCCAAAGAAAGGCCAGGGTTGTGAAAGCACAGCATTCAGGAGTACCTGGAATCAGACATGGCTTCAGGAGGATATAGGGGAGTAGAATCACAGTCTTCAGGAGTTGCAACTCTGTCCTGGGAACCATGACAAGCTTTTTCAGGCTGCCCCATGATCATATTCGATTTTAGAAAACATCCCTCGGTTTGCATGATAGAGAAAAGAAGAAAAGGGAGCCATCACAGATGCAGGGAGACCAGTTGGGAGTCATTTACAGTCCAATCAAAAGATGGTTTGGCTCAGTTAAGGGTGGTGCTGTAGGTGGGAATGGGGGAAAAGGATGAACACATTAGGAGGTAAAAGAAATAAAGATCTAGATTGGATATGTGGGGTGATGGTTTGTGTAACTAGAGACTACAGCTGCCCAAACCACAATCTGCACTGAGGTCATGATCTGTGTTCACCGCCATTTCTCAGCTTGCCTGACCCTTGCCAACCCACATGTGCTCAGACGGTAAAGCGTCTGCCTACAATGCGGGAGACCTGGGTTTGATCCCTGGGTCAGGAAGATCCCCTGGAGAAGGAAATGGCAACCCACTCCAGTATTCTTGCCTGGAAAATCCCATGGACTGAGGAGCCTGGTAGGCTACAGTCCATGGGGTCGGAGAGTTGGACACAACTGAGCGACCTCACTTTACTTAATGAGTGACCTGGTCTCAACCTTGACCTTCTAGACCACATCTCTTGACAATGTCCTTCAGAAAGTCATCTGGCTTCACATGCCATGATATCTCCACACCTCTTGCTTAGCCCCTGAGCATCCCTCATCCCTACCTCTCCACTCCTGCCTTAGCTTCAACCAACCAGATCTTTCCAGTTCAAGTTGCTGCACATTCTGCCATTCTGGTTAAAACCAGGGGCAGATACTCCTTCATGGCTGGTTGCAGAGACGTATTCCTGATAGATAACACTGTGCTTTCATGATTGAACACACAAAAATGAGTCAGTTCCCATTCATACAATAATGGAGGAATAAGTAATGGTGTTATTCATTGAACTACTATTTACTGAACACAACATTATATACTTTATATAGTTTAAAGTATTTAAACTTCACAATAATGCCAAGAGAAAGATACTATGATTATTATCCCCATTTTACAGATGAAGAAACCAAGGCACAGAGAGATTAAGTAAGGGCTGACACTAGAGAGACACTAAACCTTGCCCGTCCCTCAGACTTTAAGCTGCAGGGTCCTTTCACTCTCTGAAATACGTTGAAGAAACTGGAGAAATATACAAAGATCACCTCTCTGTTTTACACTGGTGTCCACCCCAGGGTATGCATGTAGTAGTATTTAGAAGAGTACAAGCTGGATGAACTCAGCATCTTTTCGGACCATCCTCATACATCACTGTGACCATCCCCAAACCTATGCAGTTGCATCTTCTGCATCTCCAGCCATGCTTCCCCAAACCTTTTTGTGTAAACTTGTCTCCAGGAAGTCTCACCAAATCTATACAGCTTGCTTTAGGCATCTGGTATCTTTACTTCCCTTTTCCTTTTCCATAATGCTTCCCCCTAATATAGAGTCTAGGCTTGCCAGATAAGACATAGGATCCATAGTTATGCTTAAATTTCAGATAACAACAACAAAAATTTAGTATACATATGCCCCATGCAATATTTGGGACATACTACACAAAAAAATGTATTCAGTGTTTATCTGAAATTCAAATTTAAATAAGAACCTGTATTTTCATTATGCTCAGTCACTCAGTGGTGTCCAACTGTTTGAGACTCTGTAAACAGTATCCCACCAGGTTCCTCTGTCCATGGGATTTCCCAGGCAAGAATATTGGAGTAGGTTGCCATTTCCTCCTCCAGGGGATCTACTCAACCCAGGGATCGAACCCATGTCTCCTGCATTAGCATGTGAGTTCTTTACTGCTAAGCCACCTGGGAATCTCCAAAGCCAATAAAAGGTAAAAGTGTTATGAGGAATAAGATAGTCACAAAATTTCAAAGTATCACTCTAAATTGCAAAAGGAGAAACATAAATCTACCATTAAGAGTGCCTGCATTTACCACCATCACAGAATGATCAGACTTAAGATCACTGATAGTAGGATGTCTTGATCCATATGCCTCTAGGTAAGAAACAGTGTCAAGCACATAGAACCTCCTGTAAAGCATCCTAGACATCAAGGTTTAATGATAACCCCATCATGCTTTAAAAGAGCTAACTTGCAGTTATAGGAAATACAGGGGATAGAGACACAAAACAAATGACCGCAAGAGAAAATGATCAAGCAAATCCAGATAATAAAATATTATATAAGATAGCTGTCCTGGTCTATTTTTAAAATCTATATTTTTTAAGTGAGGTACTATTGGATTTCTGCAAATTAAAGAAATGTAAAGAAACATTACAACTAAATGCAATACATAAAACTTGATTGGATTCTAGTACTGAAATTTAGCTATAAATGACGTCTAAGACTTAAGAAATTATTCTAAGGTATAGTAATGGTGATAGGGTTATTTAAAAGACTATCTCAGTTTTCAGGAGGTACATCAGAATCACACAGAAAGAAATATCATGATGTGTGCAACTTATTTTTAAATTTCCCAGTATATACATATGCATGCATGGGTGCATATAAATGTGTGTGGAAATTTATAGATAGAACAAGTAGCCATTGTTGAAACCTGGTGATCACTGTGTAGTTCTTCCAAACTTTCTGTATGTTTGAAAATGTTCATAATAAAAAGATGAGGGAAAATTTTTCCTCAAACCTGACAAGTCAGCCTGCTTCAAGGGGCAATCGTATCTCTAAAACAATACCAACAGCTTGCAGAGTCCTTATGATACCACAGAGTAGTGGGCACAGTGGAAGAAAAACGTTTCTCTATAATGGCAAGAAAGTATTTGTACCACGAATTTAGAAAATGTAATCTGAACACAACTTAGCGATTAAACAACAACAACAGTCGAAGTGTACCTGAGTTTCAAGTTTATAAATTCTAAATTAAGATGCCCTAGGCCTGTTCCGCATTCTATAGATATGGTATCCTCCACCCACCAGATGACCTCAGCCATCAGGTGTACATATATACTGGGGAAAGTGGGTAAGAGAGTGCCCATATAACTAAATCAGAGGTGTATCCCTTAGCACCAAAACTGTAATGCATGGATTTGCGTGAACGGCTATGTGAGATAATGAACTTTGATCTCATTTATAAAACAGAGATGGTATGATAGATTAAATTAGTCACAAATACCTATTCCTTCCACTGTCATGTGATTTGCGCTGCTTCTTAGAAGGCACAGACTGCTTCCCCACCCCACTGTCAAATGTGGTCATGATTTACTTTGGCATATGCATGCACCTGAGGCAAACATCCAAGTAGCAACTTCAAAAGTGAATGAAAGTTTGCTGCTTGCAACAACATGGATGGGCCTGGACAGTATTATGTTCAGTGAAATAAGTCGGACAGAAAGATAAATACTATATGTTTTCACTTCTATGTGGAAGCCAAAGAAAAAAACAAATAAATATAACAAAATAGAAACAGACTCACAGATACAGAGAGCACTTAGCAATTACTAGCGGGGAGGGGTTGGAGGAGTGGCAAGACAGAAGAAGGGATTAGGAGGTACAAACTCCAGATATAAAATAAATGAGCTACAGGGATGTAATGTACAGCAAAGGGGATATGATCCATAAAAATATTGAATCACTATGCTGTACACCTGAACATAATATAATATTGTAAATCGACTATACTTCAATTTTTTAAAAAGTGATGACAAAGTTCAGCCTGCTTTTGCATTTTTCTTGCATTGTTCCACCATGAGAACACATCCAGAATAAGGACTGCTCCTTCAGCCAGGGTCCCAGATAATACGAACAGATCCACAGTTCACTTTCAGCTGGGCACAGAGCTGTGGTCAACTTCTGACCCTCAAAAAATGTGAATGAGAAAGATGTTTTACTTTGTAGTTGCTGTTATTTGGAGAGAGTTGTTACTCCAGCCATCACTGACCATCCCTGAAGATATGAGCAGTATGGACCTTGCAAGGTTGATATTCAGATCTAATGATATAATGCCTGAAAGGCAGGTAGCGCAGCACCGGACATACAGTCACTGCTAAGAAACTGTAAGCTGTCATGACAGATCTGTTTCTCCAGGTTCACCCACACCTATGTCAAGCACACTGACCTGCCATGTTGCAGATGTTCAGCTTGAGCCCCTAACACACTGATACCAATTTACCATAGACCAGTTCCTGCATGAGGAACACTGGGCTGGAAGAAGCACAAGCTGGAATCAAGATTGCTGAGAGAAATATCAATAACCTCAGATATGCAGATGACACCACCCTTATGGCAGAAAGTGAAGAGGAACTCAAAAGCCTCTTGATGAAAGTGAAAGAGGAGAGTGAAAAAGTTGGCTTGAAGCTCAACATTCAGAAAACAAAGATCATGGCACCTGGTCCCATCACTTCATGGGAAATAGATGGGGAAACAGTGGAAACAGTGTCAGACTTTATTTTTGGGGGCTCCAAAATCACTGCAGATGCTGATTGCAGCCATGAAATTAAAAGACACTTACTCCTTGGAAGGAAAGTTATGACCAACCTTGATAATATATTAAAAAGCAGAGACATTATTTTGCCAACAATGGTCCATTTAGTCAAGGCTATGGTTTTTCCAGTGGTCATGTATGGATGTGAGAGTTGGACTGTGAAGAAAGCTGATCACCAAAGAATTGATGCTTTTGAACTGTGGTGTTGGAGAAGATTCTTGAGAGTCCCTTGTACTGCAAGGAGATCCAACCAGTCCATTCTAAAGGAGATCAGTCCTGGGTGTTCATTGGAAGGACTGATGCTAAAGCTGAAACTGCAATACTTTGGCCACCTCATGCGAAGAGTTGACTCACTGGAAAGGACTCTGATGCTGGGAGGGATTGGGGGCAGGAGGAGAAGGGGACGACAGAGGATGAGATGGCTGGATGGCATCACCAACTCTATGGACATGAGTTTGAGTGAACTCCGGGAGTTGGTGATGGACAGGGAGGCCTGGCGTGCTGTGATTCATGGGGTCACAAAGAGTTGGACACGACTGAGCGACTGAACTGAACTGAGTCCCTGCAACCAACACTCCATGTAATCGCGTCTTTCTACCACTGTCGCTGGCCTCTGTTGTAATCTGCCTCTGGGTTGTGTGTCTTATGCTGCTGACCCTGTCTGCAGAGTGGCCGGCTCTCCTCTGCCGAGCACACGGGTGATGGCACTCATGCACTCATGACCTCTGTCACTGCTTGATGCCCAGTTTCTCAGCTGACTCCACCTGGCACTGCATTCCTGCCTCGGTCCAGACTTCCAGGTCTCATAACTCTCCATCAGAACAAGAGATGCTTGCTCTTTCTGGCTGTGCTATTATGTGTGTGTGTGTTGAGTCAGGGTAGGGGAGCGGGGGTGAGTCATGGAAACTTCTTGCAAAGGTACTAGGGCTCCTAGAAATTTTGTGTTTTTAGTTTTATTGTGGCCAGGGTCCAGGGGTGCCCCCAGGTGACTGGGTCAGCTGAGTTTTAGTAGAGCTTTCATTGTTCCAGAACTATGGTCGTTACCAAACAATCTCATTATGGCTAAGCTAAGCTGAACACCTTCTACCAGACTTCCTCTCTCTGTGTGTTTCTCTTAAAGCTCTGCTCTCCTTCTCTGCAATCTTGGATCTGCTGGAATCAACTCTCCTCAAGTTTCCCAAGTATGTTTGCGTAAGTCTGAGCCCCAATGATGGAAAGGATTTTTATGTTCTCCCCCCAGGCTCGTGTAAATCAGTGGATGGTCAGAGTCTGCCCAGATGATATGTACAAGGGAGTGTTAGCTTCAAAGTCACCAATGTCACACACAAATCTCAACTCACTCCAGACATGTCCCCTATTAACCAAGCACGGTTTCCATATTCTGATAAATTAATTTTCACAATAAATTGCTTGAATTACTAAAGCATTCAACTGGATTGAGATAATGCTATTGAAGGAAACATCCCTAGACCAGGGACCCTGGAGTTGCACACCTGATTCCCACCCCAGGAGTGTGCAGTCCTAGTTCTGTAGCTAACTGGCAAAAACTTCCCTGAACAAGCCTCTTCACACTCATTTGAACCATGAATGAGGCCAGGGGTCAGCACCTGCGGGCCCAGCCTGGCCTGCTACTTGTTTTAGTCAGTCAAGTTTCATGGAGTCGAGTCATGCTCACTGTGCATGTACTACCCACAGCTGCTTTCTTACTACAATAGCAAAGTTAAGTATTTGTGACAAAGACAGAGTGGCCTACAAAGCCTAAAATATTTGCCCTCTGGCCATTTAAAGAAATGCTTAGGTTGCCCTCGAGTGACATGATCAGTAAGGTCTCCTCCAGCTAGGAGAGTCTCTAATTTGTGAGCTATATCCAGATCCATTAAGAGTTGCAATATTTAGAGAGAGGTTTCTGGAAAAGAACTCATCCTACCCAAGGTTTTGAAATGGTTGATGCTGCAGCCATTCCACCAAAAATATGGTTCATCATGCAGGGATGGGTTTTAGAGGGAAGAGTACCTTTCAGAAGCAAGAGAAGCCTGAGATGGTTTGCTATTTCAGCTTTTCAAGGAGACCTTGTGTTTGATACTCAGAGTGAGTGAGTGTGTGTGTGTGTGTGTGTGTGTGTGTGTGTGTGTGTGAAAGTTCCATGTATCTACTTTTCTGTTCACATTAATAGAAGGCACATGGTTCCTTCAAGAGGGAAAATATCTTTCAGAAAGAGCATAATTTACTCCAGTGGATAACAAATAGTGGGAAGCTTTCTCAGCAAGCAACACTGTATCTGGTTTCAAATTCCTTTTTCAGGCCAAAGAAAATGATGATGATCTCTAAGCCGTCGCTGTTTTTTTGACACAGACCTGAACTCAGCATTCTAAACAGGACTATGCAGAATTGGATTACATTTCATCTCCCTCACCCATCCATCTTCCATTCCCTGCTCATTTGCTGGGGCTGCAGAAGTATTGAGTGCTCCAGGACAGACTTGGTTTTCCAAACCATGCAAGTCATTATGAATGGCCTTGTGTCCAGGTAAAGGTTAAGGAGGTCTTTTGTTGTTCTAGTTTAACTTGTCCCTGCCACTGCAGCCTAATCATTCCACATAATAATAGGCCTGATACACAGGCCCGAGTCAAAGTCGCAAGTCAATAAATCCATTCCTTCCTTCCTTTCAGGCAAAGTGTTGAATAGTACTGAGTGCGCAGTGTCACCAGACCCCGTAGTCCATCACATCAAGGTTGTCTGGTATACAGCACATAAAAAAAAAAAAAAAAAAAAAACAACTTTCCTCCTTTTCAGTGCCTTGCACATCCAAGAGAAGCATCGCTGTCCCACATACAAGGGTGGATGAGAGAGGCGTTGAAAGGCAAAGATTGATCATCCTGGTTCACAGAATCCTGAAACCACTGAAATGGAGAGCCAGGACATCAGCTACCTCTGCTGTCCTCCTCATTTTATGGATGCAGAAACTGATGTCAGAGAGCGAGAGGATCTGTCCATGATCACGTGGCCAGCATTTTTCAGAGCAAGGACTGGAACACACGTTTCCTGACTCCAAGTCCAGGGCCCAGTGTCCGCTTTGAAAGGGGAAGATGGGGTGTGCAAAGAGAGAAGAAGACAAGAAATCTCCCTTTCCCTATAAAGAAAACACTAGCCATTCCCGATCCCAAATACACAGAGTCCATTCTCGATACTCGGATAACACCCCATCTGTAGATAAACTGTGTGGAGTCACACTTTGTTTCTAGAGGAAAATTATCCAAACATCTAAAAACCTCAGTTTCCTCATCTGTAAAATGGAGATAATAAGAGTGTCAATTTCAAAGGCCTGTTCTGAGACTTAAGAGCATTACACAATATCTGACTCATGATGTGAAAGTGAAAGTTGCTCAGCTGTGCCCAGCTCTTTGTGATCTCATGGACTTTGCTGCTGCTGCTGCTGCTAAGTCGCTTCAGTCGTGTCCGACTCTGTGCGACCCCATAGATGGACTTTACAGTCCATGAAATTCTCCAGGCCAGAATACTGGAGTGGGTAGCCTTTCCCCTCTCTAGGGGATCTTCCCAACCCAGGGATCGAACCCAGGTCTCCTGCATTGCAGGCGGATTCTTTACCAGCTAAGCCATGTGGGAAGCCACATGGGAAGCCATGTGGGAAGCCACATCATGATGATGGCTTAGTAAATGCCAGCTCTTATTGTCATCACCACCATCACCAGGACAATGGCAGCAGCTGTGTTTTAGCCGCAGATGGCTGCCTAGTCAGTCTCTCTTTCCACACTGGGCAAGCAAGCTCTCAGCTGCTCCAGTGACACAAAGTACTACAGCTCACCAAATTATCTTTTCACCTCTGGTGTGAAAATAAAACCTGCTGATAGAGACTTGTTGGAAGTATGCAATCCTGAATTACAGTTTGTTTACTTTGCTAAGGGACTTTCAGCTCTTCCAGGTCCATAAATTCCTCGTGGTAGATGGGGGAAGGATTGTAAATTAACTTGAATAATAGGACCATGTTTGTGTACCTTCCAAAGGTTTAAATTGCTTTGAAAGAAAAAAAAAAAGCTACCCTTCTCACCTGTTGTCTCTATTCTTCCCTTAATTAGCAATTGGATTAGATACCCTCAGAGGTGAGGAACCAAGGAGAGATCTGAACCAAATGTCAAGAATTTCTCCTCAGGGACCTGGAGAGCATCTTTCCACCATATCTATGAAACGAATATAATAACATGGACTTGATATCCAGATCATGCCAAATACCTGTTTCCTCTAAAGCCTGGGGTTCTCTGACATAATCACCATCTAGTATTGCAAAGCGGAGAAGGCAATGGCAAGCCACTCCAGTACTATTGCCTAGAAATCCCATGGATGGAGGAGCCTGGTAGGCTGCAGTCCGTGGGGTCGCTAAGGGTCAGACACGACTGAGCGACTTCACTTTCACTTTTCACTTTCCACTTTCACACATTGGAGAAGGAAATGGCAACCCACTCCAGTGTTCTTGCCTGGAGAATCCCAGGGACGGGGGAGCCTGGTGGGCTTCCGTCTATGGGGTCACACAGAGTCGGACACGACTGAAGTGACTTAGCAGCAGCAGCAGCAGTATTGCAAAGACTGTGGCAAAAGGAGACATACTTCACATGTAGGGAAATGGGCTTTCCCTGAAAAATTAAGAAGGTGTCTGACTAGCACGGTGCCCTACACATAGTTAGGCCTTCTTTATAAAACTCTCATTTCTCCATAAACCTCTTCTCATTCATTCTTCACGATTCTGAAAGCCCCCATCTTAGAGAAGAAGGCTTTCAATCAAGGCCCAGGACAACCACTGGGAGTCAGCTCCGTAGGAAAGAGTCCAAAGGTCTGGCTTCCATGCATTGACCTTAAGCCAGTCTGAAGTGAAGAAGATATTTATTCTCGTGGCATTCTGAGATACTGCAAGGATGAAAGGAATAATGTCCATAAATACTGTCTAATGTCAACTAGCAAAACTCACTTTGTCTAGGATAGAAATTATGGCTTAAGAGTTACCGTCAGTACCACTTTTGAACAATAATATGCTGACTTGATAACTTACTAAGGGTTCTTGAGTCCCACCTTCTATGTCCACTCCCTTTTATTCTCCTTCCCTTTTTATAATGTTTAAAGTTATCCTAAACTCAAAAACATACAGGAAAATAAAAATGACTAGCATTTATGGATACCTTTAACTACCTTAAAGAATAAATTCCTGCTACTGTAAGAATTTAAAAGAAAATTCAGATTCTCCTCAAATGGTCTTTCACACAAATCAAAGAAATAGTTGAATAATATACTGTATTTTTTAACCAATGGACTTATATACTGGTATCTGATATTTCCTCCAAATATCAGATACTGGTACTGGTATCTGATATTTCCTCCAAATAAATTGGTCAGGGTGAAAAACTTAGCATATTAGCAAGTGACACTCAAAGCACCCTCTAAAAGTATATGAGTTATAGGTTAGGGTTAGGATTAGGGTTTAGGGTTAGGGGTAGGGTTTAGGTTAGGGTTAGGGTTAGGGTTAGAATCTGAGAGCTCAAATGGACCTCATCAGAATCTTGTTTCCTAACCATCTTAGAAAGAGTAGCCAAGAAGAGCTCTCCACTCCCTTGTCGATACCCAGACCAGAAACTGTCTGCATTTAGATGCTCAAAACCTTAGAAACAAGAAGTTTCACTCTTTCTTTTTCCTAATCTGACTGACAGCCTTCATCTGCATGAGGATTTATCCCAGTATTTTGGTTTGGCTTTTGTGCAGTTTATTTGCAATCATTGAAATAGATCCTACGATGGAGACAAGAGGGAAGACAAGACTATGCGTGTCTAGCATAGTCCTAAACCCAAGAAAATGGTGTTCTGAAAAGGAAAGACTTATCTTTCCAAAGAGGAAAGAAAAGTTTTGTTTTATTTTTAAAGTACAAGTAAAGGAATCAAGGCAATAGCTACTAATGAATAATAGTTTATTCAGACACTGTATATGGAATTTGTATGCATCACTTCATTCAAAAAAGAGCATAGATTAATGGCTAGGAGGCTATCCTCGGGAGCTACAGTCTACTAGCTTGGTGATTTTAGACCAGTTAATTAAACTCTTTGTGGCTCAGTTTTCTCATCTTTCAAATGAATACAATAGCAATGCCTACCTCATAAAATCATTATGATGATATAGTGAGTTAATACAAGTAACGAGCTTATAGCAACGCAAGGCCCAGAGTAAGCACTCAGTTAATGTATACTATTATTGATCCTCAACATCATCCCTATGATGAAGCTGTGATGAAGGACCGAGGCAGGTCCAGTGTCATTTATACCCAGGCAGCTGTTGATTCCTGTGCTAAAACTTCCTCAGGTGTCCAGCCCTCTCTGAACCCTACCGTAAATGAAACACCTTTTTAAACATTCTATTCAGATGCCACTCCAAAGAAAACTTTCTGGTTCCTCTAAATACCCTACAATTGAGTTAAGTGTCTCTGTCTTGGGCATCCCATGCTGCTGCTGCTGCTGCTAAGTCACTTCAGTCGTGTCCGACTCTGTGTGACCCCATAGACGGAAGCCCACCAGGCTCCTCCGTCCCTGGGATTCTCCAGGCAAGAACACTGGAGTGGGTTGCCATTTGCTTCTCTAATGTGTGAAAGTGAAAAGTGAAAGTGAAAAGTGAAAGTGAAGTCGCTCAGTCGTGTCCGACCCCTAGTGACCCCACGGATTGCAGCCCACCAGGCTCCTCCATCCATGGGATTTTCCAGGCAAGAGTACTGGAGTGGCTTGCCATTGCCTTCTCCGGGGCATCCCATAGAACATACTAAATTCTACTGCAGTTATCCCTTTAGTGCCAATTCCCTCCACTGGTATATGGGCTCCTTGGTATCAAATAGCTCCCAGAATGATGCCTAACACAAAGTAGGCACTTAATAAACCTTTGTTGAATGAAGACAAAATGATGTAGGAAATGACAAAACTGGATGTCAGCTCTGATCTATTAGCCCCCATACCTGAAGTTCTTTCCTGCATGGTTTCTGCTCTTAGGAAAGTTTTCTGCAGCCATATGTGGAAAATGTTAGCAAAAGATCTTAGAGAAGACATGCTGAACATGTTCAGAGGAGAGTACCCAAGGTGGGCACTGTAGTCAAGGAATGTCTCATAGGCAACTCAAGCTAGTCCTTGAAAGGCGTGAAATTAGTATGGCAGAAGTGTGAGGAAAGGCATTCACCCAGAGGGAGGTAGCAAAACATCAGGCAATATGAAGAAACACTGTGTAGAGCTTTGGATCTAGACCAAGGAAAAGAGAAACCCCTGGACTCCATTATCTTCTGGCTCTGTCCTCCAACTAAGGAGCATCACCCTAGGGATTATGTAGACTCACCAGGGACATTTTCAACCATCTGTTTCATTAGAAAGGAGGTCTGGTCCATCATACAGAATCAGACAGCCCTGGATTTGAACTCTAGCTTCAAATGTTGAATAGCTCAATGGCACCAGGCAATCCTACCAGTCTCAGATATGGACATCGATAAAACAGGCATACACTATCTCTTACAAGGTTGTTGATTAAATTCAAAATAATATAACATTTCAGACCAACAGGAGGTGTTCAATGAATGTTAGCTGCCATTTTCAGTCTTACCAGGCAACCACTCCCAGATTCTCTGAGAATTATTAGAGAATCCACATCACAATCATATCCTTTTCATGAATCTATACCCCCTTTCACATTTCCGTGAACTCTGTCCTAGCAATAATATTTATAGGTAAGTGTTATACTGTCCCCAACAAGTTCTGGTCATCACCACACTAGACGCTTCTCTGATGGAAGGGTAGATTCCTGTTAAACCATATCTGGTCCCTGGAATAAAGGGGGAAGGTTAATCCCTGCACCCCACACAGCACCCCACTAGCACCCCACTCCCAAACCGATTCTCAGAATAGGGAGCAAAATCAATATGCAGTCCCTCTCTGTCACTGTTACACGAGGTGGCTCTGTGTGCATGTATTCTGCACCGCTCGCCAGAACACAAAATGGAGTGGTGTAGTTAATTGAAAAACAGCTCTGCCCTGCCTGCCATAATTGACATTAAGTACTGTTTGGGGTAGGAAATCAGCCATTTCCAATTGATATTAAACGGGAAATCATTTAACATCAATGGATATAAACCAGGCACAATTGTGCTGAATTAGGGAGAAACACTTTGGCTCGTGTTAAAAAATGTTTCTGTGAAGTGGGATTTTTCAGAATAAGTGAATATTAAGTCAGCTTAATACCTGTATTAGGAAAAAAGAAGAAACCACTTCTTGCACCACCCTCAGGCTTGGAAGAAAGGTGCCAAATGCTCTTTTGGAAAAAGTCATGTTCAACGGTGGTCTTGTCTTTGAAAAACAAAGTAGAAAGAAGGTATAATCTGGGAGAGCAGATGAAAGGAGAGAGTTCCTTGTGAGTTTACTCAACACTGTCTGCTGTTGGGGGAGAAGCAGGAGCCCTGTGAAGGCATGCAAATGGGGAATCTCTTGGCCTCCCTATGAGAAGGTACTATGGGGCCATGCCCCTGATATGAGGAAAATAAATAAGGGCATAGATGTGAAAGGAAAAGAATACCATCATGTGCTCCTTCTCTTCCAAATTCCCTTTTCTATCATGAACAGGCAAGTTTTGACAATCAGCCTATGGCTTCTCCCAGCCTGTGACATCATAGTGCATGGGCTGTCCTAACCAAAGTAAGTGCAGACCTTTGTTCATGTAAGAGAAGGGGGAAGTATGTGAAGAATATGATTGGAAAGAGAGGTTGAGGGGCTATGGGTAGAGAAGAGAAAAATGGACTATCTGGGACAGGGTGGGGAGACAAGAAAGATCTGAAGACCAAAGCAGGAACTTCACAAGGTGCTCAGAGAGTCCAATTTCCATTGTAGGTAAGGAAATAGGCCCAAAGAGTTTCTGTGACATGGCCCAGGCCACATGGCTACTCATTGCCAGAGTCTGGTCTATAACTCTCCTGATGCAGTGTCCATTTTTAGCATCTCACATCATCTCACAAATAAAGAAATTACAAGAAAAGAAAGAGAAGAGAGAAGGAGGAAAAACAGTACGGAAGGATTGGGAGAAAGGTAGTCTTAGAAGCACAAGGCTAGTGGGTCAGTCTAGAATTTCTGTTTTAGAAGTAAATTTTAAAAAGCCACATTCATCCTTGAGTTGACAGCACCACGTGTGGTTGGCACTGTCCAAGACACAGATTTTCAGCCTTGGGAGCTTTCCATCTAGAAGGGAGGTAATTAATGATACAAGCCTCCAAGGTCCTTCACCTCCTTGCCTGAGATTTCCATGGCCAGAATGTCACATCTGTGGCATTTAGGCTGGATCCTAAAAAGAACTCTCAATATATGAATTCTAAGGCAATCTCTGAAATCTTGTCCTTTGAGTGGCTTGTGATAGAAGTGAACTTTGTTCCCTCTCAGGTGAAAAAGCTAAAGGAATATTTATTAAAAAGTATGTATATCAATAAGGACATACTGTATAGCACAGGAACTATAATTAATATTTTGTAATAACCTCTAAGGAAAACAAATCTGAAAAAGAATATATATACATGTACACATATACACACATATATCACTTTGCTGTATACCTGAAAATACAACATTGTACATTAACTATATTTCAATTTCAAAAATATCATTTATCTCACAAACATCTCTTTTAATAGGAGGCAGCCCAGTCAACATGTGATAGTCAAGGCACGTGAAACACTCAGAGTGGAAGATGGAAAAACATTCTTCATGGCCTGTCCCTTTTTTGAGACCCAAAGCTAGCTCTTTTCTAGTGCTGTGTCCTTAAAATGGAGCAACAGATACAGGTCAGCTTGCAGAATAGCCTCCCATTTTCTTTCTCCTCAAAGGAAAAGGAGGAATCAATAGGGGACCACTGCTCAGGCCTCAAGATTCAATCAGCAATGTCTGTGCCAGGTGAAGCATGCAGAGGGCTGAGGAAGCTGTGTGGGGTTTTACTATCTCTGCTTCCTCTCCTCAGGCCAATGGCCTTTCCAGATTTTTTTCACAACCATATGCAAAAGGACTTTGACTCCTGGTTCCCTCACCAGACCTTGGCTCACGTGGAATACTCACATGGGTGTGACAAATGGCCAGAATATACTAGGCGACACGATGACCCCCTGGTTTGGAAGGGAAATCCCTAGCAAGCAGGACTATGGCTCTTTTAACTGCTTTGTCAAATTCTCTGTACACGTAAGGTCAAAGCTAATTTGTTCATTCATTTGCTCATGAAGTCAAGCAACAATCACAGAATTAAGCATGTCGTCTGTATGAGACACCACTCTGGGCCAGAGCATACTGTCTTCAAGGAACTTGCCAACATGGAGAATTCGCTGAGTCTTACTCCATCCCCAGTCATGACACCTACGAAAAGTGCCCATATTGACAAAGCTACCTCATTCTTAGCTCCAAAGTTATTTCAGTTCCTAAAACACTAATGATCTCTTCTGCCACAGCCTTTATATATACCATTCTGTCTTTCTGAAATGTTTTTTCCCTGTTGCCTTCCTCCCTCACCTAGCTAACTCCTACCCAGCTCTTGAATCTTAACTCAAACATTTCCTCAAGAAAAACATCTCTTTACATCCAGCCTGGGTCAGCTTTCCTTATTCCACATCTCCCCTTCCCTTCTCAGTGTGTAATTATACATTCATTCATGTGATACTTAAAGTCTGTCTGTAGCCCCCCACTAGACAGTAAGCTTGAATGAACAGGAATAATGGTTGGTTTTACTCAGCGCTGAGTCTCCATGCCAGCACAGAACCTGGAGCACCCTGGGCCCTCTGTAAATACTGGATGATCCTTGTTGAATGAACTAGGACGTGGACAGCAATAAAAGACTTTTATCAATAAAACCTACACTCTAGTTCTTCATGCTAGTTTTCTAGGTCGAAACTACTTATATAACTGCATTGAAAACTCCATCATCACTTGAATGCCCATATGCATTCTAGAGAGTCAGTGTGGAGTTTAAGAGAGTGGACTATAAAGTTAGGTCTGGCTTTGTTCAAACCCTACCTCTACCAGTTGCACAAACCTGGACAAAGATGTAACCTCTGCGGTAGACTAGAAAATGGCTCCTTGGACAACATCCATGTCAATCCCCAGAACCTGTGAATGTTATCTCATTTGTAAAAAGGATCTTTCCTGATGTGGTAGAGGTAATGATCTTGAAGTGAAGATAAAATCTTGTGATATCCAGGTGGGCCCTAAATGTGATCACACATATATTTATAAGATAAACACGCAGATTAGATCAGGCATGTTCAGGGTGCATGCGTGCATGCTAAGTCGCTTCAGTTGTGTCCAACTCTTTGTGCTCCTATAGACAGTAGCCTGCCAGGCACTTCTGTCCATGGGATTTTCCAGGCAAGAATACTGTAATGGTATGATCATAAATATGGTATATTAATGCATATATATTGAATCTAGAAAAATGTTATTGATGAACCTATTTGCAGGGCAGGAACAGAGACCCAGACATAGAGAACAAACTTGTGAACACAGAGAGGGTGGGTTGAATTGAGACAGTAACACCGATATATACACTACCATATGTAGTGTATATAGCTAGTGGGAAGCTGCTGCATAGCAGGGGGCTCAGCTTGGTGCTCTGTGATGACCTAGAGTGATCGGATGGGGGCATGGAAGGGAGGTTCAAGAGGGAGGGGATAATATATATATATAGCTAATTCATGTTGTTGTGGGAAGATCCCCTGGAGAAGGGAAAGTCTACCGACTCCAGTATTCTGGCCTGGAGAATTCCATGGACTGCCAGTCCACAGCCTGGCATGCTGTGATTCATGGGGTCTCAAAGAGTCAGACAAGACTGAGCAACTTTCACCATGTTGCTGTACAGCAGAAAACTAACACAACATTGTAAAAAATTATGTTACAATTAAAAAAATTATCAATCTATATAACCCCGAATAAAACTGGCACACAAAGGAGAAAACACACACAGACAGAATAGGAGAGGCAATGTGACCACAGAGATAGAGACTGAAATGATGCAGCCACAAATTGAGGAGACTAACAGCCACCAGTCTGCTCTAAAGGAGATCAGTCCTGGGTGTTCATTGGAAGGACTGATGCTAAAGCTGAAACTGCAATACTTTGGCCACCTCATGTGAAGAGTTGACTCATTGGAAAAGACTCTGATGCTGGGAGGGATTGGGGGCAGGAGGAGAAGGGGATAACAGAGGATGAGATGGCTGGATGGCATCACCGACTCGATGGACGTGAGTTTGAGTGAACTCCGGGAGTTGGTGATGGACAGGGAGGCCTGGCGTGCTGTGATTCATGGGGTCGCAAAGAGTCAGACACGACTGAGTGACTGAACTGAACAGCCACCAGAAGATGGAAGAGGTAAAAAACAGATGCTCCCCTAGAGCTTCAAGAGAGAGCACAGACTTGCCAATACTTTGATTTCAGAAGCAGGGCCTCTAAAACTGTAAGAGAATAAGCTTCTGCTCTTTTAAGCCACCCAGGTTGTGGTAATTTGTTACAGTAGCCACAGGAATCTAATACAATGTCCCTAAATCTCAGGTTCCTCATCAGTAAAATGGAGACAATGACACATAACCTATACGTTATATGTGTATAAGGTATGACACATACCCTATAGGGTTGAAGATCTAAACAAATCAAAAAGATACTCAAGGAATGACCTCCACCCTCAATGGTCATGTCTAGTCAAGATGAAAAATCCAAATAAAAGGGGAACTTTCTATCAAGTATTTGGTAGTTGGGTCATACTTCATTTTTCAATAACATAAAAATAAGACATGTTCCAGGCATATGATGACTCTTTTTCCACTTGTGACTTAGATACCCCACTGTCAATTACACTCTTCCATAATAGTGTCAAGAAAGCCAGAGACATGACTGAGCAGTTGAAGGAAAAGACCAGAGTCTCCCTCTTAGTATCCCAGAACTCAGCCCAGTTTCTGCCTTTTAAGAGATGCTCAGTGAATGGCTGGTGAGTAAATGAGCCCTGAGTCATTACAGGTTAGACAAACTCACTCACTATGTAGAATAAATAAGGACAAGGGTTGCGGAATTAAGAAATGATGAACACATACTACTTATCCACATGAGTAGTGAGTTTTATCCTGGAATCATCTAACTAAGATGATGATGATATCTGTCTCAACTCTTCCTTCCCCAGTGCAACAGGGATCCCTGTCAGCATCATGCTGGCCCTAATATGATCAAGTAAGGCTCTATTTCCTTATATATATATACCTGTCTTTCCAACTGTTTTTAAATTTAGCAAGAGATATTTCTTAATGATTCGGGGATGATTCTGCATCAAATACACTCAGATATTAATAAGTTTTGTTTATAGTTTTGCTTTTAGCTTGGAATGAGGACATAATGTGAGTTGATCTGCTAAAATCAAAGAGGTTAATTTCATTCTGAGGCTGATGTTCATTCAAGAGATTAACATAAAACTTAATTCCATGACTAATTTCAGTTCAGTTCAGTCGCTCAGTCGTGTCCGACTCTTTGCAACCCCATGAATCACAGCACGCCAGGCCTCCCTGTCCATCACCAACTCCCGGCGTTCACTCAAACCCACCTCCATCAAGTCGGTGATGCCATCCAGCCATCTCATTCTCTGTCATCCCCTTCTCCTCCTGCCCCCAATCCCTCCCAGCATCAGAGTCTTTTCCAGTGAGTCAACTCTTCACATGAGGTGGCTAAAGTATTGGAGCTTCAGCTTTAACATCAGTCCTTCCAATGAACACCCAGGACTGATCTCCTTTAAAATGGACTGGTTGGGTCTCCTTGCAGTCCAAGGGACTCTCAAGAGTCTTCTCCAACACCACAGTTCTTAGTTCCATAAAACTTAGTCATGACTCATGTTCATTTTCACAATTTCCCCTAACATGGAGAAATTCTCCATCTCTATGCAATAAGTGAGATATTTTAAGAGTTGTGTGTATGTGAAGGTAGGTTCATTTCTTTTGATAGTATTTTCAGTTGGTTTAAATTTGTTGAAGTGAAAACTTTAGTAATTATTAACTGCTAATGTAATATTAACAATTAATATGCTTTAAACATGTGAGAGATACTTTATAAACATATAAATATGGATCACTAAGACCACAGCCAACACAATAAGGCCAAAATGTTTGAATGTCTGTTTCCAAGAAGAGAGGTTGTTTTCTTGCTTTTTAATTCTAGGGTGAATAGTAGATACTGATTTGAAGCTGGATCAGCAGGCATAAGCCCAGACAGGGAGATGGGGAAGCTTTAATTTAAGATCCTGGAAATTTTCAAGCTATATTTTAGGGGTTGCTGTCTTAACAATCCAGAATCACATAATGCATTAGTTGGATATAATGCTCACTATATTTAGATTTACTCCAGGGAACCCTAACTCCGCAGGGGAGAGTTCAACTCCTTTCAAGATCATGTATGCATTTACTCATTCCACATACGTTGACAAAGAGTCAGCAATGTGCCAGACATCAATCTGAGCACAGAGGGCACCTTGGTGAACAAAACCCTGATGCCCATTGAGCTTACATTCTAACAGAGGAGGTAGACCATAAACAAAATTAGTCAATGAATTAATAGGAAACTATCAGAAAAGTGTAAGTGCTATGATAGGAATAAAATAAGGTGATTGACAGAAAGTGAATAGGGGAGTGGTTATTTGTTGGGTGGCCTGGGAAGGCCTTTCTGAGGGACTGACAGTAAACCTAGTCTCTTACCAACCCCACTTTTCTCTGAATATAAGTCAAAATGGACTCAAAATGAGAAGGAAGGAACATGTGGCAGTATCAAAAAAGAGGAAGCTGAGATTCAGCATCTAAGTGAGACATTCCAAAATTTCATTTGAAAAACCACAGTAAAAGGCAAAAAGACTGTGTTGACAATATTCCCACTTAAAAAGCAACAGAAAGCATATCTTTGCCCCTCACATCTGTTGAAGGTTGTTTGTAGTCAGAGATTCATCTCTTTCTCATACCTTCGTGCCATTCACACTAGACCATATTTTATTAAATGCAAGATCCCATGAATTGTGAGGTGCAAACCAATGCTAGAGATGCTAAAATGTTAGCACATGAATGTCTAAGCCAGAGTAATTCTGATCTTGTTCTTTGTCCTCAGACTAAGTTTCTATTTATTTCCTACTGAAAAACTCAGTAGCATGTACTCAGGTGACCTGGTTTTAACGTCCTACTTCCTGCCACACCTTTTGAAAATCCTTTAAGACCCATCTTTTAATGCCCCTGGGCAGTAGTTCAGGGGCAAAGAGAATTCTCTCTTACGTACTCACCAAATTGTCTTAGTTCTGAACTTCTCTCCTGAACCATGTCTCCAACCCAGCTCCACCATGTTCATAACTCTCTCCCTAGCATTCTGTTATCATCCTCACAATGCTCTACAGACTTGACAGCCCCAGTTTCCCAACCCTCTTCAACACCCAATTGTATCTTAATGCTTAACCAGATAAGCAGTCTGCCCAGATGATTTGGCCCAGGACTCTCCTTCCCTGGTTCCCACCTTTCATGGGTAGCAGGATGGCATCAGGCTTGCTCAGGACATAAGAACATGAGCTATATTCTACTTAGAACCATCCACCTCCATACTTCTCCTTCCCCTATGAACTGAAAACCTTCTCCATTGATAAAATATCAATTTCTCTATCCTGGAGGCAAGGAGAACCCTTAAGTAAAAATCAATCAAACAATCTCTTAATTTGGGGCAAAAAAGGATAAGAAATGTAAATTTTCATTTAAAGAGTAGAAAATTTATTGTAACAACTAATGGAATGTGACTAGTTGGCAATATTAGACTAGCTTCTAATGCAGAAACATCTTGGAGTCTTGTTCAATCCAAAACAGAAAAAGCAATTGAAATATCTAACAGTTACCAATAGTTTGTCATTGAATAGACTAATGTACTTTGCTCTCAACCTCCGAAAGAAGAACCACGATACAGCAGAGATTTTCATGAACATCTCTAAATAAAAGTGGATGAAGTAACTAAATCAACCACTAACTGAAGATCAAAAGCAGACAATGCACCAAAGTCTTCTTCATTTGGTCTGAAAGTCAGTGGAGCCTGGTAGGGAAGGTCAGAGACTTGGAACCTTCAGCTGTCGCACTGTATCAGGATCTGAGGATGCCAAGCTCTGATTGTACCAGGCATGTCTGAATGGGTGCTGAAGAGATTGAGTTCACTGGGATTATTCTCCACATGATTCAGAAACAGTCACTCCAGTGATACTGAAAAAGAGTAGATGGACATTCCCCACAAGTGCTCATCTGATGAAGCCGAAGAGCTCTAGAGAGTCCTATAAACTATCAGTTCTGTTGTGGCATACAATTTTGAATGACTGACTGTTGGATATTAAATGAAGCTTCATTAAAATGAATAAATAAATGGGGAATGGACACCTAAAATTCATAATCCATCTATTTTCTTTATTTCTATAAAATGTACATGGTATATTTAAAACAAAAATTCTGATGATCTCTTTCTTATTTCAAGTTAAAGAAAGAAGCAGAGAAAGATGCTCATTAAAATGGAATAAAAGTGATGGTACTGTGGTTGTGATTAGCTCTGTTCAGGGTTGGAGTTAATATTGCCTCTCCCCTGCAGTATTTTTTAATTACACTTCTGATTTTCTATTTGGAGACATCATAGACCTGTTCTGGTGAATTGTCACACAACCACAAGTCAAATATGTGTTAAATATGAGAAAATACTGCCATTTTTATCTGATTTGTGGTTCATTCAAGTACTGTTATCTACTTTTAATTAAATAATATAAAATACACATGGTCAGCAGTTTGACTTTTCATTTCCTTACAAAGTCAGTAATTCAACTTGATTGCTCCCACCCCCCCTAGAATTACACAGCAAGGATGTAACCCTTGCAGGGTATTGATCCATTATCTGAACAATGCATAAGCCTCTGCTAAAAAGAGCCACTGTCCAACCATACTGTGATAAACACACATACACACACACACAAATATGCTGAAGAATATAGCCCATCAAAAACACAGCGTGGGGGCTTCCCTGGTGATCAGTTGGTTAAGAATCCACCTTCCAAAGCAGGGGACACCAGTTCAATCCCTGGTTGGAAAGATCCCACATGTCTTGGAGCAATTAAGCCAATGCACCACAATTACTGAAGCCCGTGCACCCTAGAGCTGGTGCTGCACAAGAGATGCCACCACAATGAGAAGCCCGAGCACCACAGCTAGACAGCAACACCCACTTGCTGCAACTAGAGAAAGTTGACAAACAGCAACAAAGACCTAGCAAAGCCAAAAATAACTAATTAAATTAATAAATCAAAAATAAAAAACCACGGTGTGCTTTTTAGTAAGGGACGAGCAGGCTTCATTGTCTGATTTCTTCTGCTTCATCCCTTCCCCCAGTGTCATATCCCTTGTTGATTTACAGCCTACAGGGTTCCTTAAAGTTCCAGTGTGACTCTCATGGAATTGCCTAAGGCACTGGAAGAACAGAACTTGACTTGCAGGTCTTAGACAGTTTCCTACTTTGTTAAGGCTGCTCTTCCATCGGACAGTTTGTGTATTGTTGTGCCTTAGAAGCCACTTGCTTCTTCCTGAGTCTCCTCCCCCCACTGTCCTTACATGCCTCCAAAACCAAAGATAGACTGAAGACAGGAAATTGAAGAAAGAAAAAATAAAATACTTTCAAATCCTTATTGTTATTCCTGTATTATCATCATCAAATTGAGCAAATTTATTCTAATGACCTATTTCACAGGGCATTGTTCTGTATGCATTTTTTTTTCAATTTAGAACTAAATTAGGTGGGAAGTCTACAGAGAAAGTCTTAGATACTGCATATGTATAGAGTCCTTACTGAAGAAATACACTCTCAACCTTACTTCTGAGAAAACAGGCACTGTCCACAGGAATTTATTTTGGTAGGGTATTATTGAAATTCTCTCAGAGACAGAGGTTTTCAGGATGAGTCAGCTCTATTAGAAACCTAAAGGAAAATAAAAGAGATTAGTTCAGTGATAATAACAGGGAGGTGACCTGAAAAGGAAAACCCTCTTGTAAACAAACTTGATTTATTTACAGTTAAATGTGTGATTGCGAAAAAAATATTTTCAGCCAAACCACAGAACTTCTGCTTAATAATAAGAATACTTAGCACTTATACAAGCACTTTACATCTGCAAAGTGCTTTACAAACATTAACTAATTAATCGATAACAACACCCCAGTGAGGTAGGTAAGTATTATTCAAGTATTCTCTTGAATGTTCAAGCCAGGATTACAGAGAACCCAGAGTGGCTTGTTTTATATGAGAGAGAGACGGAAGGAGAGGGAGTGTGTGTGTGTCCTGCTCCTCTCTTACTAAATACAGGACTTTGGAGTGTCTTATAAATGGAAAGACAGCTCGTCTGGAGAATGTTTGAAGCCTTTCCAAAACCAAGGCTTTGGAGTTTCCCTAACAAAACCAAAACAAACTCTGAGGTGGTTTCTCCAAATCTTGCAAGGGTTTGAAGTAATTGGTAAGGAGTGGTTTCACACACGGGAAGCCAACCACACCTTCCCTTCCCACATTCTTCACTTCTTGGCGTTCTGGTTCTCACTCCTGTTTGATAACAAAAACTGAAATCTCACTTTCTGAAGGATTTGGCTCATGAGTCAGGAGAGGACTTTGGGAGGGAAGGCACATAAAACATGGTCCAGCCCAGGGGAGCCTGGCACTCCCAGGGACAGATGAGACGTGGACTCAAAGGGAAACGGGCCCGGCACCTTGTGGTACACACCAAGAGAACGAGGCAGTGTGCCATAAACAACCACCAATGTTCAAAGGTGGCCTGTGGAGTAGCAGCACTGCGTTGTCCCTAAAGAAGTGTCAAGGTGGACATTCAAAATGTCCATGACAAATAATATTCCCACAGTCCTTTGGCTGAAGGCATTGCGACCTTAGCAAATAAAGGCCATTGCTGAAGTCTCTTTCCTGGGTCAGATAACATGCTGCCAAAATGACCTTGGGCTTCTTCTTTGATTTCTTCGTTTATTCATTAATAATAGCTGTGTATCCTGAGAATTTCCTCTGTGAAGGGCACTATGTTGAATTCTTTCATTTTATTTGGTCACTTAATCTTCACCACAATCCCCTCAGGAATGTTCTACTATTAGCCTCATTTAAAGATCAGTAAAATGAGGCTTTAAAACGCTAAGTAACTTGATTAAGTCACACAATTAGTAAGCGTTGGGGTTAAAACCCAGGACTCTTAGATTCCTGACCCCACTCTCTAAATCGTACTTCATATTTTCTTCCATTCATTTGTTTACCATCTGAGGATATGCCCGGTCTAGAATTAGGTTCTAGGGCATAGGTGATGAGCAGACAGACAGGATTTTTACCATGGTGGAGAGACAGAGATTAAAAAAAAAAAATCACAAATAAATATGTCATTTCAAAGTGTAATCAGCATTGTGAAGGAAGAAAATCAGAGAAGTGTGAGAGATACAGGAAATACAATTTAGATCAGAGAATCAGAGAACTTCTCTGCAAGTAAATGACATTTTAAACTTGGATCTGAAAAATGACAGGAGTTAGCCAGGCAAAGAAGGAGAAGAGAATTCCAGGCAGAGGACGACAGGAGGGAAGGCCCTGAGGTGGGAAGGGGTTCAAGAAACTGACAGCAGACCAGTGCAGGGAACAGACAGTGATCCGGGGCGGGGACAGGCGCACAAGACGAGGTCAGGGAGGAGAGCTGGGGCCAGATCATCACGCGGGGCCTTATGAGCCATATGTATCAGTTAACATTAAGTTCAGCTGCATATAACCGAGACACAAAATAACAGCGGCACAAAGAAAACAGAAGTATATTTCTCTCACACTTCAAGGAAATCCACAGATAAGCAGTTCAGGGCTGGTATTACAGGTTCATGACTTTCAGGACTAGGCTTCCTTCTATCTTTCTACTCTGCCATCAAGCATATGGCTTCTGTCTGACAGGTCCTCCTCTGCTCCAAGAAGTCTTCTGGAATTCCAGCTATCACATATGCACAGACAATAGGAAGGAGGTATGGAGGGCAGGCCAAAGGCGTGCCCTAAGTTGGCTTCTTTAAAAGACCCTTCCCAGAGCTCCCAGAAAACATTTCTACTCATATCTTTGGCCCAATATAGACATCCGCTTACAAGGGAGGGAGGGAAATGGAATCAGGCAGATTCTGTTGGTCAGGAAACGGGGGGGACTTGGATTTCATGAAGGTTACTAATAGTCCCAGTCACAGCATGATGGGGAGTTTGGATTTTACTGTCAGTATGATGCAAAGCCTATAAAAGGTCTGAAGGAGGAAAGTAACAATACCCAGTTGGTATGCTTAGAAACTCTGGCTGCTTCATGAGAACAGACTATATAGTAGGCATGCATGAAAACAAAGACATGATTCAGGCACATCACGGTGGGGCAAGAAAGAGATGTTGTGGCTTTGGTAAAGGCAGAATCATTAGAAATGCAAAAAGTTGATAGAATCAAGATATATGTTGAAGACTAAAAGAACAGAAATGTTGCTATATGTGATACAGGAGCTGTGGGAATTTTCCAGGATAATGCCTAAATTGGTGAAAGGTACAACCATACAGCTGAAGGAGTCACCTACACAAATGGGATTTACTAGAGAAGATGCATTGGAGAAGGCAATGGCAACCCACTCCAGTGTTCCTGTCTGGAGAATCCCAGGGACGGGGGAGCCTGGTGGGCTGCCGTCTATGGGGTTGCACAGAGTCGGACACAACTGAAGTGATGCAGCAGTAGCAGCAGCAGCAGCAGACAAGAGGAATGTTTGGGTGCTGGGGAGGGAGAGATGTCAGTTCTGGACATCTTAAACTGAAAATGCAAGTGAGTTATTCACATGAAGAAGTAAAGTAGATAGCTGTACACACAGGTCTAGGACTCAGAAGATGCAGGAGGTGACCCAAAAAGGAATACCCTCTTGTAAATAAACTTGATTTATTTACAGTTAAATGTGTGATTGTGAAGGAAAAAAAAAGGGGGAGCTATTAGTGTCTAAATCCCCAGAAGTAGTTCTCTATGGGAGAGAATAAAAAGCAAGAAGAAAGGGATATCAGGACCTTGGAGGTGACAACTAGGACCAGGAAAGGAGAGAAGATAAGCAAAGGAGATCCAGAGGAATGACCAGCAGTGTAAACGAGAAACCAGGGAGTAGGAGGTCATGAATAACAATGGAAGAAAGTGTTTCAGAAGAAGGAAGAAGTCAGCTCTGACAAATGCTACTAAGAAGAGATCAATAAAGATGAAAACTGAACAGTTAACAACATGCAGGTCATTGGTGACTTCCGCCAGAACATTCAGGAGTGGTAGAGGAAAACAAAGACTAAAGAACAACGGTGAGGTGAGGAAGAGGAGGAGGAAGCACTGGTACAAAACATCTGCGGGAAAAGATGAAGGTGGGAATAGCACTGAAACGTGTATATTACTGTGTGAAACAGATCACCAGTCCCAGTTCGATGCATGAAGCAGGACACTCAAAGCCAGTGCTCTGGGACAACCCAGAGGGATGGGCTGGGGAGGAAGGGTGGTGGGGGTTTTAGGATGAGGGGGACATATGTGTACCCATGGCTGATTCATGTTGATGTATGGCAAAAAATGCCACAATATTGTCAAGTAATTATCCTCCAATTAAAATAAATTAATTAATTTTAAAAAAGAAAGTGTTCGAGTAGTAACTAGAGGGAGGTGATGGAGTCAGGGAAGAGACGTTAAGAGTGGGAGTGCTAATAATTGTTTGCAAGTCATTGGAAAGAATCTAGGAGGAAAAGGTGAAGCAGCAGCAGAAGAAATGAGGCTCACCAACGAAAATTACTGTGTTAGAATCAAAAAGGGATGATATCTAAAATATACGTGGAAGGATCAGTGATTTGACTGAGGAGGGTTTTCAATGCCATGGATGGGAGTCAGAAGAGACAAAAGTGAAATCAGACACATTTGTGGTTATGGTGGAGACAGAATTAAAGAAGTTTTCTTTAATGCCTTCACTTTCTTCTGTGGCAATGCAAATTGAAACCATAATGAGAAACTTGTCCCATTGATCAGATTAGCAGAGAGAAAAGAGACGAGTCGCATGCTGCAGTGGCGAGCTGGGAGATGCCAGCCTTCTTACACATCGATGGAGGGAGAGCTCACTGGAGCAATCGCTGTGCAGAGCAACCCAACAATCCCTATCAAAAGTGAAATGACACACCCTTTGACCCACCCATAATACCTCTAGGAACTGATCTTACAAATATACCAACACACATGCAAAGCGATGTAAGTATAAATGTGTTCATTCTAACATAATTTGTAATAACAAACTATTGGAAATAACCTAACTATCCATCAATAGTAGACGATTAAATCAGTTGAAGTACATCTGTACAATGGAGTCGCGGCTTCCCAGATGGCGCTACTGGTAAAGAACCTGCCTGCCAACGCAGGAGACATAAGAGATGTCGGTTTGATCTCTGGGTTGGGAAGATCCCCTGGAGGATGGCATGAAAATCCACTCCAGTATTCTTGCCTAAAGAATCCTATGGACAGAGAAGCCTGGTGGGTTATAGTCCATAGGGTCAAAATGAGTCAGACATGACTGATGACTTAGCATGCATGCATACAATGGAGTACTATAATATTATAAAAAGAATGAGAACACTCTTCCCTACACTGTTATGGATTTATCTCTGACCTATTCTTAAGTTTAAAGAAAGGCAAAGTGCTACCATATATTCCTTATTTTGTATATTTCAATATTATATATTCCAAAATATATCACATTTTCAAATATACATGTATATCTGCTTTTACATAGTGCATAAATTGCATACGTGTGTGGTGTGTATATATATACACACACCAATTGTCTCTGGAGCATACACACTAAGAACATTGCTGCCCACATGAAAGAAAACTGAGAAGTATGGAGAACTGGGGTAGAATGGTGACTTTTGTATCTTTTGAATTTTGAAAAATTTGAATGTATAGCTTAGACCAAATTAAATAAAATTATGTTTAAATAAATTTAGAGAAAAAGCATTTATCTCCATATTATTGGGCCTGGTAGACCACTGATGTGAGAGACAGAGATGATAGGAGAAAAGAGAAGAGGGTGCCTGTGGTGTGATGTGTAAGAAAGCAAGCCTACCAGAGAGACGCAGGAAGAGGACAGGCAACGCTGAGAGCCCAGCTAGTAGTTGCGAAGGTCACTTTACAGTGGGGACGCCCTGTGTGGCTCTGCGACCACGTCCTCTTCCCCCACCTTCTCCTCCTCCTCTCACTTTCCTTCAGCTCTCCTTCTCTCCCTCTCGTTCTTTCCCTTTCTCTGTGTCTCGTTGTCTCTCTTTCTCTCTCTGTCCATGTGTCTCTGTCTCTCTCACCAGAAAATGTCTTGCTATTTAATTAAAGGCACAAATATAATAGTTGTTGGGCTCTTCTCGACTCTGTTTCCCTTCCAAGTGGAAAAGAAAGAAAGAGTATAAGGATACTTATAAGACTTCAAGTATAATAAGCTAGGTACATGGTATGTGGAAGTGATAGAGAGAAAGTGGAGCAGTCAATGAAGTAGGGTGATAATGAGATCTAAAAGGGTTGAGGTGGGGACCTTGAGCAGGTAAGCTATAAGCAGAAGGTTACTTTTACAGTCCCTTGAATGAGCAAAGAATATTTTTCCTGTTGGGGGAGGTGGTTAGTGGAAAATAGATTAAGAGTAAGGTAGGGAGAGAAAGGGGAGAATATAGGGCATGTGGGAGACATGAGAGCATGAGTCTGTGGCCCAGAAAGGGATGCAGGATGCAGAAGAATGGCTTCTCTGGACCATGCCCAGGGCACTTAAGTGGATTAATATCTTCCAAGGTCAGTCCTGTGAAGGCTTTGTGCTTGGACAAGAGCAGACTAACAGCTAAACTCGGAGATGGGAGGGTTACTGGAAGATTTCTTAAACCATATTTAAATTGAAAGGGTGTCCTTAGATATATGCAGAAGGGCAACTCTAACAGCATGACAATTTCATTATCAAGAAAAATATCATTATCATTAGCCTTTGAGAAAGAAAGCCCCAAAAGGCACTCCCATGAGACCAGCTATGGAATTATCACTACCTAATTCACAGTTCTAACACTCTCTGATCCTTACACTCACAGGCTTTCAATGGCACTGGGTTACCCATAGATTTAAACTAAACTCTAATGAACATGGGAAGAAAGACTTCTACCCATGCTCCAGTCTGCCGTATTCAAGTTCAGCAACTTTGATTCCCTGCTTATGTTCAGATGGATGCACTCATGAGGCCCAGAATATTCATTATGATACCTGCTTCCACACTTCTGTACATGTCATTTGCTCACTTAGAAAAACATTTCCTCCCTTCTATCTAAAGTCAACATTTCCAAAGTCCATGTCAAGCTCCACCATCCCCCTCCAGAGCCATCTGTCTAGCAACTTACAAAGCCCAAGAACTCCAAAAGCAGCCTAGCTTCCAAGAATGGTTCCCAGCTCTGTTGGCCAGAAGCCTAGGAAGAAAACTCATTCATTCATTAGCAATGAAAGAGATGCAAACACTGGACTCAGGTCTCTCCAGAGGGTTGTAGGCAAGAGAAATGCCTCCTCTTTTTTCAGGGGAGCAATTTAAGGCCCTTGAAGATCAGGTTTAAGTCATTTCCTGACCATATACCAACACAGTTCCTCCACAACTCCAGCCAGGCTCAGCTCCTCTGGAAGATTTAAATGTAGTTTCTGAATTAATAATACCTTCCAACTTTGAGATCTTCATCTGAGAGTTCCAGAAGAACACAGTGTTTTTTAAAGGAAATGGGAGAAGGCATGCTCAAGGGGGGCATTAGGGTGGAGAGGGAAGAACTGTAACTTTCAAAAACGCATCTGGATGAATGAAACTAACTTCCTATGACTAATGTCCCCCAAACATTAAGCTAATGATTAAACTAAAAAATGCAAATCCCCAAGATGTCATATGCTGCTGGGCGGACTGATGGAAAGGAGCCTTGCAAACAGTCCCAACATTGTGTGGGGAGCTGGAGAGGAGACATGGATAAAAACAACAGAGAGACATATGGTCTAGCCAACGGTC
This sequence comes from Moschus berezovskii, assembly GCF_049115385.1. Taxonomy (NCBI): domain Eukaryota; kingdom Metazoa; phylum Chordata; class Mammalia; order Artiodactyla; family Moschidae; genus Moschus; species Moschus berezovskii. Next base: position 64,866,049 of record NC_142470.1, on the reverse strand, counting down.
AACAATCAAAAAATTCAAAAGCAAAGGACAGAGAAAACTCCAAAGCTACAGAGCAATGTGTTTCTCCTACTCCCTCTTATTCTGAGACTCCTCTGGAAGTTCTCAGTTGATGGGGGATGGAGAAGAGAGCAATGTCTCCAGAGGCAAATCTGCAGGCATTCCCCAAGGAGTTCTGCTTAGCAAGCTATGTGCCACGTGGTGATCTCTGCCTGCACAAAGATTCTCCATCCTGGGAAAATGAGTGAGTGCTAGGTTTGTGTGACCTCTCAACAGCTACCTAGGTCTCCCCATTGATTTTCCATATGTCCCCCCAAAATGGACAGTTTTCCCCAAATCGAGAGGAGCCTGAAGTTGGCAGCTTCCCAGAATGTCCAGCAGAGACTCAACAGGGGTGTTCTGTTGTACCTTCATGTTAGCAGTGAATAAGAGAGGTCTACTTTTGGGGATACAGGAGAGTTAGCTCCTTCTGACTTCTTAGAGTCTGAAAACTGTAATAAGTGCTTGATTTTAGGTACCTTTTTTGTTTTCTTCAAACTATCTCTAAGCAAATAGCTGACTTTTTTTTTCTTTTCCCATCAATATATTTGTAACTGCACAACAGAGGTTCTTGATCTGGAATTTAAGGCCTTCTGGAAGGTCTAAGGAGCTCCCCATACGGTTTGCCATATTTAACATGTGGTGTATTTCATGAGAAAAGAATCATTGCTTGTATTCAACTTTCAGAGATCTGTTATCTAAAATGGATTTAAAACTATCAGTTTGCTTCATGGAGCCAAGAAGTGATGGTCTTGGTCACAGAGAATATGAGATTACGTTTTCCAGATCATGACATGAAGGTCATGACAGTGGGACCCCATTAGAATCTGGAGTTTGGGTTCAGAAATACCCATGTCATAGACTGTCCTTTTTAGGGTAAAAGAGATATGATACACATTCTTCTGCTCATGGTATACAACTTAATCCAAACAAATGTTATAAATAAGGACTATGTTTTGATTTGTAGGACTCTGTGTGTATGTATATGTGTGTGTGTTTTAGTTGCTCAGTCATGTCCAGCTCTTTGCAACTCCATGGACTGTAACCTTCCAGGCTCCTCTGTCCATGGAATTTTCCAGGCAAGAATACTGGAGCAGGTTGTCATTTCCTACTCCAGAGGATCTTCCCAACCCAGGGATCAAACCTGTATCTCTTGTGTCTCCTGCATTGATTCTTTAATGTAGTCTTATCTCTAAGTGAGATTAATGAACGGAATGTCCAGACTTACCCAGAAATCATCCCCATTACTTTACAAACAATATTATCTCATAGAACTTACAGGAGACATCACAAGCCAATAGCATATCATCCAATGCACACATATTCTTACAGTCTATTGTATGTTATTAATATGGTCACATAACTTTACAGTTATATGAAAGCACAGAAAAAAGTTACAGAAAGCACAGAAACCCCTCTCTCATTGAACAGAAGAGGAAATTAAGACCTAAGGTCACAGAGCAAATCCTGTGCCAAGATAGAAGGAGGGTAGAATGGCTAGCAATAACAGGGGAGCTATTAATAATTAGGGTCTCTGAAGTATCCTTCAAGTCCTTCCAAAGAGAACACTGACTGCCTATATGAATCCGAGGCTGGTCAGCAAGGCTTTAGTATTAAACCCTGTACTCAGAGCTGCTGCTCCTTCTAGCAATCCCAAGTCCCAGAGAGCTCTCATCAGGAAGAAGGAAAAATATTTGCAAAGAGCGTGTTTGAAAGAGCACTGGATTAAGCAAAATCCACTCCATCACTCTATCTGTTTAGTACATTGGTTACTTTCTCTTACTAGACCTCAGTTTCTTCATTTAAAAACTGAGAGGGTCTGGCTGGTCAAGCACAAAGATCTTTCAGCTCTGAAATGCTAAATTTTATATTCTTGCCTGTCATGATTCATTCAAAGATAGGAAAATGGGAAGTGGCATCCAATTTGAAAAGTTAATAACATATCAGGTTTGTTACATGCTATTCTAAGTACTTAACCTGAATTAACTCCTTGGATCCTCAGAAAAACATTGGAAATCGTTACTCTTAACATCCTCGTCTTTCAGATGCAATCACATAGCTAGGGACATGCAGAGCCAGAATTTGGACACAATAGTGTGACTCTTCGTGTTCTGAACCACTAGGCCATGTGACCTCTCAAAGTACAAAAACAATATGCCATTGAGGAATGAGGTAGGTAGGGTGGGCCAACGGACAGAAGAAAGTGAGGCAAGGTTGCTGGCCAAGGCAGGTGGTCTGGCTGCCACCAGCTTTGGGGCTCGAGCACCACAACACAAAGCGTGGCAAGAGATCTGAGTAGGGAGCAGCCCGACTGGGCCCATCTGAGTATCTGGTGTTGGCGTCCTTGTCGACAACTTAAGCCTCAGAAAGCACGCGGATGGCTCTGAGCAGAACCGGCAAGCGGGGCTTTGTCACAGACACACGGTGCGCCTTGTGTGGTCCCGAGCCCACCAAGGCCGGCTTCTCCAGGCCAGGACTCTCCAGACTTGTGGCTATCGGGCTAGGATTATGGGGATGCAAGGCCTTGAGGGTTGGTCTCAATTTCCTTCCCCTGTAACTCCCCAGGCCTGACCACACAGACACACATGTCTCCAAAATGAACATCCAAGAAAGGAACTATTTCTTCCCTTTCTGGACGGCTGATGGCAAATAACCAAAGGTGTGTTTCTGATTGGGACTCATGTGTGCACAGGACTGTGCAAGAGAGAGAGACACACACAAAGAGAGAGACAGAGACAAAAAGAGGGAGTGAGAGAGACAGAGGCAGGGACAGAGAGAGACAAACAGAGAGACAGACAGGCAAGACAGACAGACAGACAGGCGGCTAAAGACAAGGCGAGGGCGATGAGGAGGACAGGGAGAGACAGATGGAGAACCAATTCTCAAATAGCCTCCAAGCTTGTTTAAAGCTTCCAGTTTAAATAAATCTAGATTCTATTGTGGTGTTCTGGAGCCTCCGCTGGTGTCTTAAAATCAGTGTCTTAGCTCCACCTAACTTTAGCAGTTTTCTTTTTTTTTTTTTTTTGAGTTACAGTCTGGCATAAAAGTGTCAGTTTGTTATGTGGGTGGGTAATGGTATGCTTTTAATTAAGGAGGCAGAGACTAAATTAACCACATCAAGTGGCTAGTGTTTCTTTAACTTCAGATTGCGGGTCCCTTACCCTGAGCACAAGAAGTTGGGCTAGATCATGATTCCCCTTTAATAGTTATGGCTGAAAAACTCCATCTCGTGACCAGCTTCATAATTGATTAAACACAACTGTGGACTCCCATGATCAGGAAGTGCAATTTTGCTGGTGTCACTTCAAATCTAAAATACCTCCAGGGTAATTACAGGCTCAGAGGCAACACAGGAGGCTTTGAAGTAGGGAAAGAAAAGATTAGGGCATCCAGAGGATCTGTGGCTGTTCATTTGTCCTTCATGGAAAAATCGTGAAAGCCTTTGGAGAAAAATGCCTCTGTCTGTGAGGGCTCCGGGGGTCCAGACGTCCCTGTCTGGCTGCAGATGTGGGAAGGATAGCAGTGTCCAGCTCACAGCAAGCTTCGGGGGTCACCATGATATCCCTGAGCAACGCTGCCTTTTCCTGTTGCCTCTTAATACAAGTTTCATGCAATTCTGACTCTCTCTGCCTTCGGTCTGGTTTGCCCAGCTAGCCAAGACTGGAGCCGTCCACTCGAAGCAGAGAGAAGTGCACTCTGTCTGACCAGCTAAATTATTTATCTTGATAGCAATTATCAGACACTACAAGCCACTCTCTGAAGGCCTCTTTGCAGTTCACGCAGAGAGGATCTAAACCTTATTCAGAAATGGAGAGAGTGGAGGGCTCTTTTTTATTTTTTAATTAATAATAGGTTAGAAGTAAAAACCATTATTAGTGACAGTACATAATGGGAAAGCCAGACCTGTGCTGTTAAGAGGACTATTTAAGGAAATGTTAATGAATTGAATTTGAAGTTCTTCGTAGTCAACCTGGAGACAACTAATGGTTTCAAAGTGGAAAAGTGAAGAGTTATTAAATGTTGTATATTTATTGCACTAATAATCAGATTGCCAGAGGCTGGAGAGATGCAAATATCGGTTCAAGTCCTGTTTAACCATTAGCTGTGGAAATGCAAGAGATTCACTGGGGGGAAGTTACTGCAAGCAAACATTTGCCAATGCCACCGTGATGAATAGTTCATGGATTAGGACCATAGCTGCTCCAATCCCAGGAAAGCCCATTTCAGCAGAGGATAGCATCATATTTTTTTCCTGGCACTTGGAGAGAGACAAGGACAATATTTCTGGCAGCTGCCATTTTACTTCTGATGGTTTATATTTTTAAAATAAATAAGTAAGAAGAAAAAAATAAAACACCCTTTCCAGTTGCCCAAGTTTTCCAGTTCTCCCAGAAGGAAGTAATAGCCTACATGCCCTGGCATGCAAGAAAGAGCTCTTTCTAAGGCAGAGGCCCCACTGAGGCAAAATGGCAAAGAGCCACTGGCACCTTTGTGAAAACTTCCCTCAAAGAATGATTCACTTTACTTTGAACAAACCGCACAGAGTTTAAAAAACAAACAAGCAAACTGTGGACTCTAAAGACAGGGCTGGAAGTCAGGACTTGCAATTCTGGATTTGCCACTTCCTACTGAGTGAACCTGGGAAAGTCATTGCTCTCTCTGGACCTCAGCTTCCTCATCTGCAAAATGGGGACAACATGAAGTATAGACTCTATCCCCATCCACTGGGGAAAGGAATCACTCAAATGAAAAATGCAGCAGCTAAACAAGGTAAGAGCTCACTCTCAGGGGCAAAAGAACAAACAAAAGGAGGAGACAGAGCAGTGCCTCATTCTGCTGTTGATGGCAAAGAAAAATGGTGCCAATAGAGAGCATTTCAAATACGAGATTTGCTGAGAGAACAGATGAAGCTCCAGACCAAGGCAATCTACCATCAGATTTAGGAAGCAAACCATTGGAACGGCAAACAGGCACTAGCCAACAAGTCTCTCTCCCCCAGACCCTGTCCCAAAATGTCACCTTTGCAGTTAAAAACCCTACACAATTAAAGATATGGGGAGGGATATTCCTTGGAGCCCGTAATTTAGAGCTACCAGGGCCTAGAGGACATCAGAATTTTCCAACTGCAAGAACCTTAAAGATCATTTAACCTGAGCCCCTCATTTTGTGATGAGGAAATTTAAGCATGAGAGGTTAAACAAGTTACTCCAAGCCATGGCAAAACTGAGAGTACAGCCCATGTCTCCTAATCCCTAATTTAATGATATTTGTATTGTTCCAGGTTAAATCTCTATATATAAGATTTATAAGTGCCTAAGCAAGGAAATCCAACCAGTCCATTCTAAAGGAGATCAATCCTGGGTGTTCGTTGGAAGGACTGATGCTAAAACTGAAACTCCAATATTTTGGCTACCTCACGCGATGAGTTGACTCACTGGAAAAGACTCTGATGCTGGGAAGGATCGGGGGCGGGAGGAGAAGGGGACGACAGAGAATGAGATGCCTGGATGGCATCACCGACTCGATGGACATGAGTTTGAGTGAACTCCGGGAGTTGGTGATGGACAGGGAGGCCTGGCATGCTGTGATTCATGGGGTCGCAAAGAGTTGGACACGACTGAGCGACTGAACTGAACTGAAGAATAGAATCCTTTTGCCTCCATAGACCAGGCGTCAGCAAACTATGGTCTGCAGGCCAAATCTACTTGTTGCCTGTTTTGGTAAATAAAGTTTCATTGGAACACAGCCCTGTCTGTTTGTCGGCATTGTCCATGGCTTTGTACACTGTACATATATGGTGGTAGTGCTGAGCAATTGTGACAGAGACTGCATAGCCAACAAGGCTAATTATCTGGATATCTGCATAGAAAGTTCACTACCCCCTGCCTTAGATCATTAGGAGGTGAGCATTATAAGCACTACCAAACAAACCAGCCTATGGGAGATGAGATTGGTTATTCAATCAGGTAACCATCTAAATGCCTTGCTGAGTAAACCTGAGTAACATAAGAACGGATGGCAGTGGAACTGGCTGGAAGCTCATATCATAGAGATCAGTTCTGCTTTCTCAAGGTCAAGTCACTGGGGAGCAGAGAGGCCTCACACTCCACATGGGCCCTGGGGTTGGAGGACCTTTCCACTTCATGTATGATTCTGTGATGAGACCCTCAAGGTCGCCTTTTAGCTCTGCCATTCAAATGCTAACCAGCAGAACTTCCACTTACTCCCTGGCAACACACTGCTTTTTTTCTAGCCCTCTACAAAACGCCTCATAAACTAAGGTGTACACAGTTCCTTGCTTCAGTTCTACCAGAATTACCACTGTTTTCATTCTTGGAATAATCCTAGGTATTTAGCAGTAACAGCACATAAATCTAATTGTTCTAAAAAGAAAAAAAAAATCACTTATATTTGTTCTTTACCTGGTCAGGCTGATTCTTGGATAAATAGAAGTATATTTCATCAAACATGCTCCAAAGTGTTTAAGGTGTTGTAGTGTCCAGCCTGCAGAAGCACAGTTCAAATTGCTCTACAGATAAAAGATGCATAAATGCTGTTACTTTTCTAGCAGATAAATATGATTCTGTGTGCTATGCTTAGTCACTCATTTGTGTCCGACTCTTTGTGACCCCATGAACAGTAGCCCACCAGGCTCCTCTGTTCATAGGATTCTCCAGGCAAGAATACTGGAGTGGGTTGCCATTTCCTTCTCCGAAATATGATTCTAAACACTGACAAATGATTTAAATAACATGATACCTTTCTGTGGACACTTGGGGGTTGGCTCAGAAGCTGGGTAAAGCTAAGCTGTCTGCAGATATCATTCTGGTCATAGTGCTTGTTACTGAGAAATAATTTATTTGTATAAAAGAAGATGCTCTTCTTCTCCACATAGAAAGGAGATACCCCCGTGAGGGTCTTGAAAGTCAAATCATCACCAGAATTAATATAATTAAAATAATATGTAATACAATTTCACATAACATTATGTATTATAATATAAATAATAACACATTGCACTGAATTTTAATTTTAAAAATTAGAGGAAGTGGACAGATGGTCTGAAGACCACTTCCTGCAACCAAGTGAGACTCAACTTTCAAATAAAACACAGAATTCCTCCCTCCAGTCCCTCAGAAGATGAGGTTAAATCACAGCTGACAGCCTCAAGTGAATCTCAGGTGCTACAGCTCTCACACAGCCAGCATGCCTCTGACAAGGAGGGATGCTGCGGTGAGTAGGAAACTAACACTCTAAAGTGGAGAGGGTAAGAAATGTCCTGTAATATCAGCCAGAAGGGCTCCTCTGAGACCCACATCTGCAGCAGTGGGCAGGGGAACCAGCTCATCTCAGAAATACTGATAAATTGTGATATGTACAGCAGCTCCTTTGCCAAGACAAGATCGAGGCCTGGAAGTTACTGAGGTTTTAGGAAAAGCTCCCCAAGGAGAAATCGCTTCTTAGAGGTGTTGAATACCTGGCTGGGAAGGAAAGGTAGTGGTCATGTGGGTAAACGTGGCTGGTACCCTTGAGTCTCTGGAGTGTGAAAATGCCCATATTGCCTGAGCATGCACATATCTGTACCCCACTTTTGGGCCAGTGAATGAAGTGAGCCTAAGACAGTGATGAAAATGACCTTTTAATAAGTCCAGCTCCACTTACACAGGAGCTAGGGCCCCATCCTTTTCCCAGGGATGCTCTGGGATGCTGAGCATTACTCTACTAGCATTAACAGAACAAAAGGGGTTGGAACTCTTCATTGGGACTATTTGTCAGAGCCTTTTGCAAATTCTTTAGAAGCCCCCAGTATTAACAGTTTTTTACCTTTTTTGAGGGTGGATCTGACTTTTGGAATGAGTCAAAAAGTTGTTCAGAATCAAGCCTAGCAAACCAAATGAATGATCAAACTAGAGGATTTAAATTGAGGATTCAGGATTTAAAGCGAGGTTCAGCAATGAAAACAATGAATGCTCTCTCTTTGGGTGACTCAAATTCTGGTTCTAAGAGTGTTGGTAAAAGTCAAGTTCTTCATGGCACCTTGAGAGATGTTGCCTGTGCACAAGAGCCTCACATTGAAAAACATGTTCACCAAGAAATCACTTTGCCTGAGAAAATATTAGGTCCATGATTTTTAGTCCCACCAGGTATGTGAGAAGTAAAGAACACACAAGTAAGAGTTTTACTTCTCTTGGATAGCTATAAATTTCCACATATCCACAAGGCAAGGTGGGAGTCTCCAAAAACCAGATCTTTTGTCAGAGTTGGGCAAACTATAGCCCAGGGGCCAAATCTAGCCCACCAGCCCACTGCCTATTTTTGTAAATAAAATTTTCACTGGGGTCTCTTCATGCCTATTTGCATATGTATTGTCTACACTTCTTTCACTCTACAATGGCAGCATTGAATAGCTACCACAGAGAACCCATGGCCAGCAAAGCCTAAGATATTTACTATCAGAGCCTTTACAGGAAGTTTGCAGACCCAAATTCTTTGTGATCAAGTCTGCTTTCCAAGCTAATTAAAGTAGGAAACATGCGGTGAATTGTCTTTCCTCTCCAGTTTTCCTCAAAAACTTTTGCCCTTTTTATTTGTGTGGAAGGCAGTTATCACATAGAATGAGGTATACACTTTTATTAGACTCCTGCTAAGTCACTTCAGTCGTGTCCGACTCTGTGTGACCCCATAGACGGAAGCCCACCAGGCTCTCCCATCCCTGGGATTCTCCAGGCAAGAACACTGGAGTGGGTTGCCATTTCCTTCTCCATATTAGACTCCTAGGGCTGCCATAACAAATCACCACAATCTATATGGCTATTAATAACAGAAATTCACAATTCTGGAAGCTAAAAATCTGAAATCAAGATGTTGGTTGGGCCAGGCTGTGCTCTCTCCAAAGACTCTGGGCAGGATCCTCCCTGGTCTCTCTGTAGCTTCAGGAAGGCACCAGAAACTCTTGGTGTCCCTTGGCCAGGATGCTCATCACTCCACTCTCCGCCTCATCTTCACATGGCATCCTTCCTGTGTGTCTACATCTCTGTGTCCAAATTTTCCTCTTATAAGGACATGGGTCACATTGGACTTAGGGCCCCCTCTACCTCTGAATGACTTCATCTTAACATGACTATAACTGCACAGACCCTATTTTCAATTAAGGTCACATTCATAAGTTCTAGGACATGAATTTTGGGAGGACACTACTCAACTCAGAACAACCTGGTACTTGGTATTCGACAAATGTTATTTTTGTGCCCTTCATGATATATTCAAACCAGTTATCTAAGCCAAGTGACCCTCTTCCTTGCACAACAACTCTGAGGAGCTTGTCATTCTGTCCTCTGCATGCGCATGTCTGTTCTCTTCTACTTAGATCCACCCTCTTCTCAACTACCTCATGTCCCCTTTTTTACTTCCTCCAGAAGATCCACATCAGGGGAAGCCCATTAATGGCATTCCTCTTCTTTTTACATCTCAAACCTTCACAAGACCAAGACTTTCCCAATCTTGGTTAATGGCTTCAGTGGCTTTCTCTGATTTGTCTTGTGAACAAGAGACCCAAAAACTCAGCCTACTCTTTGTATGACCACCAACACTATCAGGCAAAGAGTAGCAATGCTGTCACAACTCTCTGCTGTTCTCTCTTCTCTGTGATCTTATGGTTATAATATTTATTTTGCTATTTTCAATAATAATTACCTTTGTCTAGTGATATCAAGGAGTCGTAAATGTTAAAAGAAATCCCAAGCTACCAACAGACAGTATCAACACTGTTAGACTGCCAGAAAGAATATCGGACTCCCAATTAAATTTGAGTTTCAGATAAACAAATCATTTTTATATAAGTATATCCCCTGAAATATTTGGGGAATATTTGTACTTAAAGAACGTCATTCCTTGTTTATCTGAAATTCAAAATTATCTGGGCATTAGTTTGTTGTTGTTGTTCAGTTGCTCAGGCATGTCTGACTCTCTGCGACCCCATGGACTGCAGCACGCCAGGTTTCCCTGACCTTTACCATCCCCTGGAGCTTGCTCAAACTCATGTCCATTGAGTCAGTGATGCCATCCAACCATCTCATCTTCTGTCCTCCCCTTCTCCTCCTGCCTTCAATCTTTCCCAGCATCAAGATCTTTTCTAATTAGTCAATGTTTTGCATCAGATGGCCAAAGTATTGGAGCTTCAGCTTCAGCATCAGTTCTTCCAATGAATATTCAAGAATGATTTTCTTTAGGATTGACTGGATTCAGTTCAGTTCAGTTCAGTCGCTCAGTCGTTTCCGACTCTTTGCGACCCCATGAATCACAGCACGCCAGGCCTCCCTGTCCATCACCAAATCCCGGAGTTCACTCAACCTCACCCTCATCAAATTGGTGATGCCATCCAGCCATCTCATTCTCTGTCGTCCCCTCCTCCTCCTGCCCCCAATCCTTCCCAGCATCAGACTCTTTTCCAGTGAGTCAGCTCGTCGCATGAGGTGGCCAAAGTGGCATTAGGTAAATCTACTAAACCGAGTAACCCTAAATAATCCATTGACTACTTAAGAGTACAAAGGAGTTCACTAACTATACAATACTAACTTCTTTACCCTGCTGTTAAAACCTCTGAGGGATCAGCTTTTAAGGCCAGTTGTTAGTCAATAAAACTTTGTGATTTCTTTTTCTCCCTGCATATAGGAGAATTCTCTAAAAATTCTGGCAGCATATATTCTATTGGTATAGTCATTGTCTGTATGAGTGGTATTAGCATCAAACTGCCATTACTCAATTGCCATGTGGCTTTGAGCAAGCTACTTAACCTCTCCCTCTAAGTCTCAGTCTACTCATCTGTAAAAGAGGGATAATTAGAGCTGCTATGAAGATTAAAGTCAATAATCCATGTAAAAACACAGTACTTGGCATTTAAAAATCACCTAACATATTTCTGGGCTTCCCTGGGGGCTCAGTGGTAAAGAATCTGCCCTCTAATGCAGGAGACATGGGTTAGATCCCTTAGGTGGAAAGATTCCCCTGGAGAAGAAAATGGCAATCCACACCAGTATTCTGGCCTGGGAAATCCCATGGATAGAGGAGCCTGGCAGGGTACAGTCCAGGTTAACAAAAGAGTTGGACATGACTTACTTAGCAACCAAACAGCAACAGCAAATACATTTCTATCACTGCTGCTAAGTTGCTTCAGTCATGTCCGACTCTGTGTGACCCCATAGATGGCAGCCTACCAGGCTCCTCCGTCCTTGGGATTCTCCAGGCAAGAACTCTGGAGTGGGTTGCCATTTCCTTCTCCAATGCATGAAAGTGAAAAGTGAAAGTGAAGTCGCTTAGGTGTCTGACTCTTCACAACTCAATGGACTACAGCCTACCAGGCTCCTCAGTTCCATGGGAGTTTCCAGGCAAGAGTACTGGAGTGGGGTGCCATTGACTTCTCCATTTCTATCACTAACAATCATTATTACCCACCAGGATTTAACTGCAGAGGCATTTGGCCTGGACCTCAAATTCACACACCTAATGAAGAATTTGAACATACTTCTCAGGTGAAATTGTACCTGGCCTTGCCATGATTCCCTGACAGGCTAGAAAGAAGGTGCTCACTACATATACATAGCTTTAAACTAGTGCCATGCAGTTGTATTTTGTGAGTAAACAAAATTTTATAAATTCTGTGATTGCTGTGTAAATGGCACATTTCCATTGAATCACCACTCTGTAACCCTATTTTTTACCTTTCTTACTTAAAAAATACTGAGACACTAAGAAACTACAGATAAGCAGAACCTGTACTAACCTTCGATGATAAATCTATGAGTCCACAGCTGAGGGTGATGAGATTTAGCCCACTCCAGCCCAGAGCATCTAGCCAGTAGGCACACAGGAATGTCTCATGGGTCAGTAGTGAGGACTGAAGAAGACTGGAGGGGCTGGAATGCTGGGCCAGTGCTCCGTCCATAAACAATTCACCCATCTTTTCCAGAGTGTCCTTCAAGTATCATTTTATATAATACCTGTGCCATGATGTGAAAAATGTTGGGAACCACTGTTCTAGCCTCTAGGAAAGCTCACACTTTGCCACCAGACCACCAAAACCCATCCTTGAAAAGGAAGAGGAACTCTGAAATGGATCAATGGCAAACTGAGTCCTTAGAGACACATAATTTTGGTCCCCATATTAAGGGTAGAGCCTTTAATGGATGGGAGGAGTAGAGGGAAAGAAAATAAAACAAGATAGGGGCAAACTACTTTTGGTGTGTTTCTCTTCTGCTTCAGAAGAAAACCTGAAACCTGAGCCATGTTTCAGGTTCCGACTAGCTCTACGTCTGATCAGGATATCTCAGTCTCCTGATCCCACATTGAAAGCTGGAGGAAATGGAGCCCAGAATGAAGGCCATGTCTGCTCTGTCCTCTGAGGAGGAGACTTGCTTTTCTGACATAGCCATTTCTTCCCATTATTGTGAGAAGTAAGATCCAGACTGCCACGGTCAGGAGATATGTGGGCAACACAGGTGGTGCAGATTCACCATCTTTGAGACAAATCTGAACAACAAAGAGAGATCAAGGAGATCAAACCAGTCAGTTCTAAAGGAAATCAACCCTGAATATTCATTGGAAGGACTGATGCTAAAGCTGAAGCTCCAAAACTTTGGCTACCTGATGCAAACAGCCAACTCATTGGAAAAGACCCTGATGCTGGGCAAGGTTGAGGGCAAGAAGAGAGGGGGTGACAGAGGACAAGATGGTTGGATGGCATCACCGACTCAATGGACATGAGCAAACTCCAGGAGATAGTCTAGGACAGGGAAGTCTGGTGTGCTGCAGTCCATGCGGTTGCAAAGAGACAGAGGGACTGAACAACAACAATCTGAACAGCAGGAACCTGCTGTTGGAACCTCTCAAGAATCTTCTCCAGCACCACAATTCAAAAGCATCAATTCTTTGGTGTTCAGCCTTCTTTATGGTCCAACTCTCATATCCATACATGACTACTGGGAAAACCATAGCTTTGACTATTTATGGACCTTTGTCAGCAAAGTGATATCTCTGCTTTTTAATATGTTGTCTAGGTTTGTCATAGCTTTTCTTCCAATGAGCAAGCATCTTTTAATTTCACGGCTGCAGTTGATCTCTGCAATGATTTTGAAGCCCAAGAAAATAAAGTCTGTTCCTGATTCCATTTTTCCCCATCTATCATCGGGTAGTAGACAGTTCTTACTCCAAGCCAAGCTAATCTCCTAAGACCACAAACCTGACCAGGCCCCTTCCCTCCTCAGACACTCTCTCCACAGCTCCCTAATCACCTTGCCCTCCCACACAGACATCTCATCTATGGTCACTTCTGCACCAGCATTCCAACTTCAGCTAATGGAAAATAGTACTGCACATAACCTTCACATTCTTCTGTCAGGTCCTTATGCCATTCCTCATTTCAAAATGTACAACAACCCCCTCAAAAAAAAAAAATGTCTTCCCAATCATCCATGTTGACATTGTTCCCTTCCCTGAACTCCCATATCAATTAATGTGCTCTGCATTGAATGATAGATATTTTAATAATAACCATTTCAACCCCTTAAATAGGCTTCACGTATCAACAGGCTCCTCTAATATTTACAACTGTCTAAGCTTATCAACTAGATTATCATCTCTTCAAAGACAGAGTTTCTATTTCCTATTTCTCTCTATATCCCCAGGGCATCTAACCCAATGCTGTGAATAGAGAACCAGGTACAATAAAATCTGATGAAGAAATGAATGAATGGGTCTCCTGAGGGAAGTGCCATAGTGAGTCAGGTGCTGTTAAGAAGCCAGGTTGATGACCTCAAAGTTCCTCTCACCCTTTTTAAATGGTACTGGACTGATATAATTTTTATGCTACATACTTGTTACACACATAATTTAATGTTCACACACCATATACCGACTATATGCTTGGATGTTATGATTGATGAAAGGCCTCAGAAATGACCCTGATGTCTCTGCCCTCGAGAACCCTTCATCTATTAATAGTAAAGGGATTTGAGGTGTGGTCATAAATGCATATTGACAGGGCAAGCTCAGAGGAACATCATGAGACAGAGATGAAAACAATGCTCCAGGAGTTCTGAAAGACGCACAAAACTTCTAGTTACAAGAGCATCCAAATCAACAAGAGCCCAAGTTTACAGGTGCTAATGGGATCTGAGGATCAGTGAGTCCAGAGCTGTGGACCCCAGCCAAGTTATGGGTATGGGAACAAAGGACCCCATTGCATCATATCCTGCCATGAGGTGACACATTCAGAGAAAACCAGATCCTGAAATACAGAGCAAAGAAGGCCTACAGCATAACTCAGTTGCTATGGGTCTTCCTCTCTATAAAATGAAAATAAAATGAGTTCCTCCACAGGGTTCATTCATACAAAATTGAAATGCAACACTTGCCAAAGGTCTTTTGCTACCTTAGGGACTTCACTCACGCCCAATAAATATACCTAGCATATTTTTTACTCTGGGATTTCTTCAACTCTTAGCTGCCACAGGTTGGAAGACATATCTTTGATTTAAAAACAGTGTTTTAGGGAGAAAAATTCTACACGTGAGACTATAAGAGGGATGATGACCACAGCTTTCTTAAAATTTAGGAAATTGGTAGGAGACAGCCTGTTTCAAGAGTCTGTTGATTTTGCTTAATTTCTTTGGAATTTAAAGCTACATAAGTCCTTATAAGTAAGATACCTTAGAATACTTGTCAAAGCAGAATTCTACAGTTCAAACCAAAGAGGATGGACAGGAACCTACACATACACACACACACACACTCACATACACACAGATTCCAGATATGGAAACCCAGGCACAAACCACCCTTCACATAAACTTGCTCATTGTCTGAGCAGAATCGTGTTCTTAAAAATAAAACTGTGAGTGGGAGTGCTTGCGTTCTGGAATAGAGTCTCTCTTTCTTCCCTTCATCCCATGTTCCTTGGCTACATGCTATTATGTGATATTCAGGACTGTCAAACCTTCTGGAGCCATGAGCATTTTTCAGACAACCAATCTCAATATGCATTATCAAAATTAGATCTTTTCTCTGCAGATGACAATTATGTATTATATGGTTACACGCTTATGAGTCTGTGACACCGTATTGTTAGACTTGGGATATTGACTTTTAACAATATGTTACCTTATTATATTTGGTGTCACATTATGCTTGGATTGCAGCATTTGTCCCGTGGTCCCACTCAGGCTGCAATTAGTTTCTCAGTAAGTGTCAAACAGTGTTGGGGTGAAGACTGGGTGAAAGGTAACTTGGATTGTCTTTTGTGACTGTCATTTGAGTATCCTGTTCCTCAGCAAAAGAATTTCGATTATTCCAGAAACATACAAGTTGTATGTTCATCAATAAGACTGCCTCCTAACAGAATGGCAACTCTGGTTAGGAGTTCAAATCTTCTGAGGGTCTTGGAGACCAGCTCCCAACCCCCAGTCACAAAAGAGCTGATCGCAGGGTAAGGAGAGAAGGAAAGAATTCAGTTCAGTTCAGTTCAGAAGGAAAGAATAGAACATAAGAAATCCCTGTATTCACTTCTATAAACACAAGCTCAATACTGTTTAAACTCATAAACATGCTAAAAGGAGCTAGAGGTAGCCTCTTACTTTGTCATATATTTTTATAGGCCTTTCTGAATGGCTTCAAATTTGACACAGTAACTGCCTGTTACTAGAAATAAACTGTAAGTCAATCGCACGCTGCTGTAATTCACTGCCCAGGGTTGGTCAAAGAGATTTAGTGATACCCGTGATGGACAGCAAGTCCCTTGATGTGTTCGCTGTCACCGGGTGTTTTGTAGTGATGCCAGCTTGCTGACCTCCAGAGACTTAGAAGGAGAAGGCCGTGCCCAGGTATCACCATTCCCACCAAGTCAGTAAAAGACCTGTCCTCACGAGAAAGCAAAGGAGACATCCCCTCCAAGTCTCTTTGGATCTGTCCGCATCCCTCTTTATTTCTAGATGTCGACAATCATTGTTCCCATAAGAGTGACCTGCTTCTGAAAGAATAAATCAAACCAAGGTCACAATACCACCCAGTGGGAATTAGGTGTCTGGTAAGTAGCAATACCTCATCTCCTTGGCTGGCATTTTCTTTTGGCTCAAGACTTTGGCTGCATCTCCACCATGTCACGCACCCAGATGGAAAGTGAAAAATCCATTCAGCCATCTGGCTGTTTCGGTCTACACAATGCCATGCATCTGGGGCCATCTGGGAGAGGGAGTGAAGTTTTTCACTTTCTGCCTGGTTGTTTGGTGTGGTGTAGATGCAGGCTTTAACTATAGGCTAATGTACCAGATAACCTTCTGCCCTATTTGAAAAGCTGAATAAAAGAGTCCAGGATAACAAGGCTGATAGCAGTACTCTGGAAAATAAATAGAAACTTTGTGAATAGTAAGTATAATACAAACTGCAGGAAATAATAAAGGATGGACTACTGTTTATTAGACAAAGCAAACAGAAGAACTGAATCAAGTGATTATTTGTCAACTTAGTGTGCCCCAGGCAGCTAGCACAATATTCTCAAGGGCATATTATTACAATTCTTTCTTAGGGTTGGACATTAGTCTAAGAGACATCTCAAATGGACTCCTGTGCTTGAAATTGTGGTTGAACTAAAAAAATGCACAATTTCTATACCCTAATTACTATCTCCTGCAAGATACTCTGTTTCTTGGGGTTCATTCTAAAACAAACAAACAAAAAAAATAGAGTATTTATGAAATGCTGCCCTAGAATCACGTTCAACTTAGAATTTCTATACAGATTTCAGAAACTCAGTAAATCAGCACTATTGGGGGCTTAGTAGTATGAGGTGGAAGGCTGACAGTAAGATGTGTATACATTGTGAGAAAGTGTAAACAGCAATTGTGAAAATGAGGGTTTCCCTGGTATTGTAATTAAACATCTTGGAATTCAGGGGTACTTTTTCTTCTCCCAATTCATTTATGAAGCTTATCTCTGGCAAGTTCTGACAGCTTTGCCTTAGCTTCAGTCTCTGCAGACAGCAATGCTCAACTCTGTTTCTAGAGTTTTCTTCCCATATTCTGTTAAATAATAGGAATAGATATGAAAAAAAATCATGATTAAAATATCCAGCTTAGGGGAGCAGAGGGATACTCGGTTAGCAGGCCATCATGACATGCATCTTTATTATAGACACATGAGCCTAATCTTGGCCCTGAAGCTGACTTTAGATTTGTCAGAAAAAGTATGGAAGTCATCTAAGGGCCATAGGAGAAAAGAAAAGTAAATTTATGAAAGGTAGGCTTAGAGGAAAAAAATTAAGTCCTTGCTGCTTCTATCCCAGCATTGTGAACAGGAATCCCCCTGCACACATTCAAATGGCATATTCACATTTTATGAATCAGACCCTTAGTTTTAATTGCTTCTTGGACTATAGGCCAATTAAGGATGGGTCGGAAGGGCAGGGGTCATTCCCACAGCCTCTGAGGTTCTGAGAGGTGGAGTCTGCCTAGTCTGAGGCATTCAGTCACACTTGTATTAAAAAAAAAAAAAAAAAAGCCAGAACACACCATTAAACACCTCTGATAGGAATGCTTAATTTATATGGGCTAAAAACAAAAACCGCAGACCAGAAGCTCTCCTTTGGCCCCATCTCTTGCTTTCAAATAAAATCAATTACAAAGTTTCTCCTCTTCTGAGCCATGGAAAACTAAATACCAATATATACAAACCTGGTACTGTATCTTGGAGAAACTGCCAATAGGTTTGCAAGTCCTCTGAGATCTCCCCCCTTTTTATCTATAATTGATCCCTCACACCTTTATGCAATACTGAGGTTAAAGATTAAGAATTTTAAAAAATATATGCTACATGTAATACCAGCTACAAAAGATACACATCTTAATGGATTCTTAACTCCCACAAAGTAATTCCAATATTGTAAGTTACTGAAGTGAGTAGTAATACCTAACACGGAGAAAAATAGAATCTGTTATTAAGCTATACATTATCCTTACATACCCTGACTTATATGTAGAGTATGCTACCCCATCCCACCCCTCGCTTTATTATCACATAAGGAAGTTAAAATTTGTAGAATTTATACAAAGAACATATTTCATCAACCATTTCCAAAGCTTTTAAAAATCAGCTTTAGGTCTAATCACCAGGGTAAGGGAGACAGTCATCTGTACCCCATTTTCAGTGCTGAACATGTCTAAATGTTAATTTTGAGGAGCCTGTGGGGGGCGGTGAGAGGGTCAAGCTAAACAGCACATGCACCCGGCAATAGCAAATAGCATTTCTCACTTACAGGTCACTGGTTCAAATCTCACTCCAGTCAGCAGGACCCTAAAGCCACGAAGGACCATTTAGTTGTTCAGAGATCTGCTGAATTGAGTTGCTTTGGGAAGTCTGGCTGCCAACCCAGCTGGACATCTCATCAGAACAAACAGATTGTTCATAACTCACCCCTGTTCTTCCTCACTCCCTCCCCTTTTCCCAAATTGTCCCAGCTATGCAGCCCTTACCAAGAAATCCCAAGTGACTAGACCAGGAGGCAGAAGCCCTGCCCTCCCATTTCTAGAAGTGTCGGCTGCCATACTAAAAGCACACACACGCACACACACACACACATATACACACATGCACACATGCTGTCCACAGTCTGAATTCTGATCTATAATCCACCAAATACACAGTCATGAGGAAGTCCAGTCACCACCCTGGGTCTCAGGAGACAAATCACTTTCTCTGTTTATGCTATTAATCCAGTAGCTTTGCTGACCCCAGATTTGCTTGTCATTTTCTTTCTTCCTCCAATATACACATCCACCCCTCTGTAGATAACGAATTGAACAATATTTTTAAAATTTCCCACCATATGATAACCATTTACAACAAAGCTTTTTCATTTTGCTAATGAAGAAGGAAGCACTGAGATAAAAGTAAAATGATTTATTAGATTTTGTTCCTGTGCCATTGATAAAATAGTTAACCAGCTTGGCAGTTACTACAGGGACCCAGCATGTGCTCATTAACTCTTTGCCAGGTACAAAGGTGTCCTAACAGCTCTGTTTTAATTCCATGATCCGGCCCATAATCCAGTGCTAAACAATAATTAGTATTGACTTGTAAAACAGTAGTTGAAGGCTTCCCTTAAGCGCCTCAAATATACTTTACGTTCCACAGACAGAATCAAAGGAAGGAGGAGGCATAGTTGGGAGAAGAGAGAGGGAAGAGGAAAGGCATTTGTAATGTTTTTAGCGGTGAAGAAAGAACTGCTCTACCGTCTGGGAACTTTGAACATCTTTATGGTATTTATGCATTGTTTCCAGATCCACGCTGGCACTTTATTCCACCCCATGCCTGCTCTTCAGCGCCACTGTGGGAAGACAACTTTCCTTCTCTAACAGCTTGCCCCCACCCCATATTCCCTTTTAACTCATTGGACTGACCAAATGTTGGACAATTTTCTCTGCTCTTCTAATGTAGTTTAAACTCTTCCCTGCTAATGGTTCTTTCATCCTATGCACCAAGGTCCATTTAAAATCAGCACTGATGTTCATTGCAGCATTGTTTATAATAGCTAGGACATGGAAGCAACCTAGATGTCCATCTGCAGACGAATGGATAAGATAGCTTTGGTACATATACACAATGGAGTATTACTCAGCCATTAAAAAGAATACATTTGAATCAGTTCTAATGAGGTGGATGAAACTGGAGCCTATTATACAGAGTGAAGTAAGCCAGAAAGAAAAACACCAATACAATATACTAACGCATATATATGGAATTTAGAAAGATGCAAATGATAACCCTGTATACGAGACAGCAAAAGAGACACAGATGTATAAAACAGTCTTTGGGACTCTGTGGGAGAGGGTGAGGGTGGGATGGTTTGGGAGAATGGCATTGAAACATATATATTATCATATGTGAAACGAATCGCCAGTTCAGGGTTGATGCATGTTACAGGATGCTTGGGGCTGGTATTGCGGGGATGACCAAGAGGGAGGATAAGGGGAGGAGGGAGGTGGGAGGGGGGTTCGGGAGGGGGAACTCATGTACACCCGGGGTGGATTCATGTCAATGTATGGCAAAACCAACCAATATAATATTGTAAAATAATTAGCCTCCAATAAAAATTTTTTTTAAAATTTAAAAATAAAATAAAATCAGCATTGAATGAAGACCTCTGGCACTGTGAGTTTCCCATGCTTTCATTTATTGTCCAATTGTATATTTGGATAAGCAAAAGGGGACAGCAACCCCATTTGCTGAAGAAGTACTGAACACGCCCAACTACCTGGGCAGGGGAAACAATGGGCTACATACTGCCCATTTTCTGTGTTTGTTAGACAGCAGCAGGCGCACACACCTGCACACATGTACACACCCCAGTGCTGGCCTGCAGACTCACCTGGGACACTGTCCCCTCTTTCACCTGGCTCTGTAATCTCTTTCTGGTACCCCATGAAAGGAAGAAGAGAATTAGATGTGCAAGGTGTTGCAAATTTATTGTCCCATGTTATTTCCACTAGCTTCATTCCCATTGCCCTGAGAGGAATCAGGGTTTCAGCATCCAGCTGTTAATCCTTTGCTTAGACAACTGGATCTCTGTGCCCAAGGGATTTAGGAATCCTTCTTACACAGACTGCAGGTGCCAGACTTATAATTTCCGGTCAAAACAAATAGAAGGCCATGGAAGTATCCATCCATCCATCCACTGTTTTTGAGCATCTTCTAGTTTGCTTTCAGTTCAGTTCAGTCGCTCAGTCGTGTCCGACTCTCCGCGACCCCATGAATCACAGCACGCCAGGCCTCCCTGTCCATCACCAACTCCCAGAGTTCACTCAAACTCATGTCCACAGAGTCGGTGATGCCATCCAGCCATCTCATTCTCCGTCGTCCCCTTCTCCTCCCGCCCCCAACCTTTCCCAGCATCAGAGTCTTTTCCAGTGAGTCAACTCGTTGCATGAGGTGGCCAAAGTACTGGAGTTTCAGCTTTAGCATCAGTCCCTCCAATGAACACCCAGGATTGATCTCCTTTAGAATGGACTGGTTGGATCTCCTTGCAGTATAAGGGACTCTCAAGAGTCTTCTCCAGCACCACAGTTCAAAAGCATCAATTCTTCGGCGATCAGCTTTTTAGTTTGCTTTAGAGAAGTATAAAGATATAGTCCCTACCTTCAACCAACCTTACTACCTGATCATGGAGAATAAACCATGAATCAGGAAATCAAATGGGAGGTTCAAGGGTGTAACTGACAAAGAGCAAAGGGTGGAAGCAAAGGCACGGGTGTTTAGAAAGAAGATGTTAAAGAAGGTGAGGGTGGTTCGATTGTGCTTAGGGAAGATGTGAGCTTGTGTTAAGCCTTAATGAAAAGATATTGCTTTAAAAGGAAGAGGGAAGCAAGGGGAATGCTGTAGACACAGGAAGCAGCACAAAGATGGGGAAGCCAGAATCAGCAATCTGTCTTTCCAGAAAGCAACAAATAACAGAGGACACTAGCAGAACTCTTTAAATTTTACAAAACATGTCCATGCTCCTTATCTTATTTGCTTCTCCCACTGATCCCGGGGTGTTATCATAACAGGAAGATTTGGCATAAAATAGCACTAGATGGAAAGCCTGTTCAAGGTCACTGCAACAATTTCTAAGAAAACAGATGAGGGCTATTCTGGGGAGTTAAGGACATTGCATGGATGACAGAGTATGAGATGAAGCAGGAACAGGTTGGACTGCCTGGAATGGTGTAGGAGGTGAGGAAAGAGAAGAATGTGGAACTATTAGCAAATTTCCCCAGTGGGTGACAAAGAGAGTGGTATTACTCATGAATGGTCTATAAGGAAGGAAGAGCAGCTTGGAAGGGTATAAAAATGATGATTTTATTTTATATTTAGTGAATTTTGGAAAACTGTGGAAAACCCAAACGGAAATGGCCAACAGATAGCAACATAGAGACAGGAACCCAAGGCCAGAGGGAGACTGGAAATGTGGATTTAGGAGCCATTAGCATAAATGTGGGGTCATAGGGACCCTCCATGAGAGGAGAGATGGCCAAGCATTAAACCTGGGGCATTCCATTTAAGGGGCAGAGGAGGGAAGGGTGTTCTTTTAATTAAGATCCATTATGTACAGAAGTCTCTTGTCAAAATGTAAGAATAATGTGTTGAGGTTCATGGATCATATGTTTAAAATGAAATTGAAAAAGATGGAATCTTAGAGCATCTTCACACCTGCCCCTTCATTTTTCCAAGAGGAAACTTGGTAGTGTAAGATAGTGGGTGCATCATAATGTATTAATTCCACTAGCATCTAACAATCTCCATGTTCTTGTGGAATTATTTTATTAACAAGCCAAAAAGCATAGGGCAGGAACATAGGAGATGGGCTTTTGTTGAAAGTGGGAAGGGAAGTTGCAAATCATGGAATCCCATCTAGGGAGGACAGAGCTGGATGGGGACATCCTTGGAGAATGGAAAAATCCCAAGGCATCCAGGGGAAAGGATGAGGCAGGAATGCCAGAGAAATGGATATGAAAGATGTCACAGAAGTACAGAGGACAATGTACCAAAGATGCTTCCTCAGCATCACCATAAACCATATGAATAAGTCTGAAGTTGAAGTCTAGATGGTCTGCTTAACACATGCAGTCTGAGATGATATGCTTACTCTTCCACGAGCTCTAAATCCCAGAGACATTGTGAAGAGAATTGTTTAGAACTATAGCATTTCATAGCTACACAGAGATATAAGAATGGAGTTCATCCAATTCACAGAACTTTATCAAGTTGAGTAATGAAAAGAGCCAGCATTTGGCAAATTCACCTAAGACAAGTTGTATGACCCTAGGCAGGTTACTGCACTTTGTACAACCTCAGTAACCTCATGTTTTAAATGGGAATAATCTACCAACCTCATAGGGTTATTGAGAAGACAATGGATGATGTTGCTTGGTACAAGGTAAGCTATCAATAAATATGAATTCCCTTCTCCGAGGTACTTCTTAATAAGATATTCAACATATATAACACACATATACATCACTCATATTTTTCAATAGATTATTGCAGGATTCTAGATTTAAGAGAAAATTCGCAACACGTAAAGAGCCTGCAATAGACCTTTGTGCCAGAATTTGAATGGAATGTGATTTGGTAGGTTCTATGTAAAACAGCATAAATAGGGGATTTCACTGGATGTCATTAAGCAATTGTGATGGAAGCAAACCAGAAGATGGGTCAACCTAAAAGAAATATGTATATATACATACATACATACCCACACACACTATCTAGTTACCCTGAAGAAAGAGGTATAAAGACTAAATTTCTAGAACAACCTCTCCTTATCTGGGTGAAATTTTTGTACCTGTAATTAGCTCCCTCAGCCTTCAATCTAAGAATCAGCTGGTTAATTGTGCATGTAACTGGCTAATAGCTCCAACTGGGGGGTGGTGCAGGCCTAAGGGTCACATGCTTTGTTCTTCTATGCACATTTAATTGTTACATATTACAGACATACCTACACACACATACACAAAGGAGTGGGAAGAAGGAAGGAAGACAGTATGATTTGCAATACTTCAGGAGACATAGAGTGGAATAATTAAGCCACAATTTATTTTTAAAAGTGTAAGCCTAAGAAGTATTATCATCTTTATGACTCAGCTAGAGTATCTGAGAATTATCTGTGAATATTTTGGAATCAAACTGAGCCCACAATAAAAAAGGAGAGAAAAACATACAGAATGCCATTCAAAGAGCCACTGAATTGCTCTGGGGTCTGGAAAGAGTGAGTTTCATTTCTCAGAGAGAACAACTAAGGCCCAAACTGAATTAGCGGGTAGGGGCAGTGAGTGAGATAAAATGACAGAAACAAATTTTTGTGGTCGAGGTCAGGCAGCCTGCTTATGGTTTAGGCATCCTATGGTTTAGGTAGGTTTAGGCATCTGCTCCCTACCATTAAACCAACTTGAATCTCCAAACACTATCCACGGTCAGCTGATTATGCAAGCACTCATCAGTGTCTTGAGATAATCACTCCAGGCCTCTTGCCTCTCTATCATGCCGCTCTGGACTTGTCTGTACCGTCTAGCACTCTGGCTCCTGGCATTAAGTTGCCCCTCAAGAATATCAAGGGCATTTTCCCCATGAGCCCTCTTCACTTCACATGCACTACTTCTGGGTCACTTAACTGTTAGACATTGGCTTTTGGGGGGCCCAATTTTTGGTTCAAACAGTGCTCCCAATGAACATGTCTTATCACACAAGGTGTAAGAACATAGGCCCCCAATCCTAGTTTTAGACATCTGAATTATTTGCAATTAAAATATTGTTCAAGGCCTCAAGTTGGGTGGAAAAGTCTATCTGGTTGGGCAACTGAGGACCTAGAAGTACAGCAAATTGTAATTAAAGGGTCAAGGACATGCCTTGTAGATCACACTCAATTTCCCTACATGGCCTTGGTTTAATAGGCTGAAGCATACAGCTAAGGCCAGCTCTTCTTCCTTGCCTTTGTGTGAGACCAAAGGCAAGGAAGAAGAGCTGGCCTTGGGAGTCAGTACTACAAAAGTTGAAAGCACTTCTTTTGACCTACTTAAGGAAGGCAAGCCAAAGTAGGGTATTGCAACGGGGGCCTCTAGGCCTGATGAAAGGCAGGTGGTGGGGGGTTCTAAGAATGGAAAGAGGCTTTGGCACTGAATAGCTGCCTGATCTTAGGCAACTCAACCCCTCTGAGGTTCAATTTCTTCATCCATAAAATGGGACTGGTAATGACACCAGTTCTACATATTCAGTTCATCCGAGTAAATATTTATTAAGCATCCACTGTGTGCCAGGCTGATCATGAAAATAATCAAAGGGGCATATGTGAAAGCGTTTTACATATTTTTTTATCATATATGTTTAATATTTTTGTAAATTTAGAGTTTACTGTGCATAAGGTCATCTCCTAATGGACCAAGAAAATGTCAGAGATACAAGATGAGATTTCTAGGACAAAACTCTAAGTGACAAGATTTGTAGAACTGCTCATGTCATCTGAAGGACAATTCTAAGGCTAAGTCCAAGGTTGGTCGAATTCACTTTGACGGGTCTGCTACATTTCCTTTCAGTAGTCTCTCCATTCTTGGTCCTCCCCCCACGCCACTCCACGCCACGTCTTTCCACCTTTTGTGACAACCCCAGGCTCTCTTTGCAGTGTACCACTCTGGCTTGCCTACCTTAAGCAAATTCTTCCTCCTTAACTAAATTCCTCTGTTGTGTGTCCTCTTTTAGGTCCTGATCAGCCTGCTGAACTCTGTTGACTCTAATTCTCACCATTGTGTTGATGACTGATAAATGTCTACTCCCTTTCTCTGGTCCATTTGCATTTTAAATAGAGATTCCTGGAGAGTCTTTGCTTTGGGGGAAAGAACAAGTTGAATGTTAGCCATTCCAGCCAGAAACTTTTTCCTGCTGCATAAATCATATCATACAAGTAGCTGCTAAATGTGTCTATGCATAAGACTGCATAAGGTCCCAAATCTGATTCTCTGGGGATGTCACTAAGGAGTGGGGCGTGGAGAGAAAGGAGAATGCAGAGACTGACAACTTGACTATCTGGAAAATGCACACAGACATCAGTTGTCAGATGAAAGTGTTCCCACCTGTCCAGTCCTCTGCCCCATGCAGACCTGGCTTGGGCCCTAGATACAAAGTCATTGGAAGCTGAATTTTCTCCCTTTGGTCCCTTGAATTCAACCCTCCTCCCCACAAGCCATCACTGTACCATCAGAGGTTTCTTGTTACAATTTAATTTTTCTCCATTGCACACTGGGGTTCTAATCTGTATCACCCAGCATTGGGAACATTTTTAAGAATCATTTCCCAATACACTTTTAATATATGTCCAGTAAATTGTACCTCAACCTGTCTAGCTGGCAGGGTCATTTACCAGTGACACACCCACTGAGTCCTGAGAGCCCCTGGAGGTTTACCTCGATACTTTTCTAACAAAAAATATCCTGCCCCCAACAAAGGGATAAAGCTCTTCTAATGTGCAAGTGGCAACAGGGAATATGAAGAGAACTCGCCACCAGTGCCAGCCAAGACCTCTTTAAGTTTCATTATGGGAAGGCCTATACGTAAGATTAGACAAAAGGTTCTGAAGATCTTCACTGGGGTGAGCTGTATGCAAAAAGAAAAAAAAAAAAAAGTTGGATAATTATTTAAAGCCCTAAAACAGACGGTATAGTTTATCAAGTATTTTTAGCCAAATTCAGCACCGCTTTCAGTGACTTAAAAGCACACTGCCAAATGTAAACAGTTCTCACAGGAGAGGAGCCAATGAGCAATCGCCCCTGAATCTGCAAAGTCAGAAGTAAAATATAATTAATCACAACTCACTCCTGACCAGCTAGCTGAAATAAGACCAATGAGAAGAAGTGAAAAGTTAATAGGAGGATCTGGGGGCAAGGGTGGAAGGCGAATGGGGAGAGGCGGTTCCCTCCTCTGCTTTCAGGAGCTTGCCTCGGTGCAATTTGGATTCAAGCCCGTGAAACAAACAAGGGTTCTGTTTTTGTAGGTTTTGGTTTTCACTTTTCATAATCCGGTTTATTTGACCTGTATTTTTCTAATAAAGGGAAAGAGAGAATGTGGCTGAGACACATTCCTCAAAAGTATAGCCAGTGAGGCCAAAGGCCTGGGAAGCCAGGGGCCAGGGCAGCCAAGCAAACCCCAAGGGGGATCCAGCAGCCCCCTAGCATTTCACTCTATAGCAGATTGGTGTGTGTGTGTGTGTGTGTGTTTGGGGGGGGGGTGCTTTTTTTTAACGTATTCCTTTTAGAAATTGGAGGAGAAAATAAATTAAGGACTAGGTGATCTGCCCTCAGTGGTGAGTAGGTAAACACTGCTGGCTTAGACAAGCTTCCTTTCGCTTCCTTGAAAAGCCAGAATTCCATTTAGTTCCACAAATAACAGAAAGGTCCTTCTGATGGATGCAATTGGCTCCCCTCTCCTGCAAACTCATCAGCAGTGCATTACCCAGAGCTTTGAAGTCCCCACACACGGCAGGCTGCATGGCAGTGGGCACCCTTTCAAGAATGGCCCCAGAGGTCTCTCTCTGCTGACAAAGCAAGGAGGGGGCCATAGGAATTACACCCAGAAACCCCGCATCTGTAGCTGCCACTCCCACCTCATCCAGTTCATGAAAGTTCTGAAATTTTAGCATCTTTGCCTCAGCTTTTCATCAATGCCAGTTAAGTGAATTTAGAACAATAATTTTATTAAAATGTTTTAGATGCCATATCTCCAATCCATAAAATTTATTGTACCTTTATGCAAAATTATACTGGAGTTGAAATATATAAATCAATTTATAAGGTCTAATGACACACAAACGCTTAAAAACTAAAGGCAATGTAGTAAATTCAAATTACCATTAGAAATGTAAGCTTTGTAGTCAGTGTGTGACCTGCTAAGGATTATATTTAACTCCCCTGAGAGTGGTTTATCATAAAACTTTAAACTTTTATTACAGTGAATTATTAAGTCCTCCATGACATGAGTCATTCCTTGCACTGACTATGGCTTTTTTAATGACACTATAATAGACATCTTGCTAATAGCAGGAGGATTGCTACCTCTGCAGTAAGGAGAAGGGGTGGGAGGAGGAGGGAAAAGAAAAGACAATACAGGACACATGCATGGAAAAGCATGCTTCCCAAGGGACTCCGTTAACAATCATGCAAAGAAATATCAGGAGCTTAAAGACTCAGACCCCTCCAGTTCTGTCCTGGGTAAAAGAACAACGTATTGCCTAAAAAGAAATTCAATTTAAAAGGCACACGTGGAGAAAGGAACATTTCTCCTGAGCAATTTAGATTTTCCTGAGCAATTTTAGTTTTCCATCAAAACTTTAACATCTTCTCCCTGCTGCTTGGCCATAGATACACACCCTCTACTTTCAATAAGCTTTTCACTAATAACGGATTACTGTGCTCACATAATGTGCAGAACTCACTGCTTATAACCCCTTCCTCCTCTCTGTGGTTTGTCTACACCAGGGCCCCCTAGCAGGAAGCACTTTCCAGAGGCAATTTGAGCCCACAGATTATCCCATGTACAAAGTCTCCAACCACAATCAAGGGAAAGTTTTAGATTAAATATTACGTGTGTGCCAGTCCCAGTGAATTAGATGTCCCTGGGTATTACCTACTCCTTCCGAAGACTAACTGAGCCCCAGGGTGCTGATGTCACCATTCACACACATACACAGTCCCCTCTCCACAATCAGGCCATCAGAATTTAGGAATCCTAAGCTCCTATCAAGAAGGAAATGGCAACCCACTCCAGTGTTCTTGCCTAGAGAATCCCAGGGACGGCGGAGCCTGGTGGGCTGCCGTCTATGGGGTCGCACAGAGTCTGACACGACTGAAGTGACTTAGCAGCAAGCTCCTATCAAGAGGAGCCAAGTCACATAAATAATTTCTCTGTATTGCAACTGATGTATAGACTTGGATCAAAACCAAGACTGATGCATTTGACCAAAGAGGAGAAGAAAAAATGGATGCCTGGCCTTGTTTTCTAGGGATCTATATACAAGAGTAATTTCTTGGTAGGAATTTCCAATGCGTTGTTTTGTTTTTCAAACTGCTCTCTGGAGATTGTCTCCGTGTCCTCATCCCTAGGGTCATTTGGTCACATCTGAGGCCATGATGCAATGGCTGTGAGCCTCTACTTCTTATCGAGTACCTCGCCAAGTGAATGCAGTTATTTTGTAGCTAATACCTGCTTCTCATGTCCACCAAAGCAAAACTTAAGGAGCCACACATATTTCTCCTAACCACTGTATTGTCAACATCGAAATACAGAGATTGTGCTTACATAAAGTTACTATGGCATCAGTTTGACCGAATTGGCTGGGCAGTTTAGACAAATGACTTAACAGATTTTTCATAAACTGAGTCATTGATTGACCAATTATGGGTGTTCTCTTGGTTGCTATATATATATATTTTATGTTGCCTTCCCGGGTGGTGCAGTGGTAAAGAATCCTCCTGCCAATGCAGGAGACACAAAAGAGAAGTTCAATCCCTGGTCAGAAAGATCCCCTGGAGAAGGAAATGGCAACCCACTCTAGTATTCTTACCTGGAAAATCTCACGGACAGAGGAGCCTGGTGGACTACAGTCCATAGAGTTGCAAAGATTCAGACACGACTGAACACACACACATATATTTAATAGGCATAGGCAAATAAAAACTGTGGAAAATCTCATCTCTCTCCCCACTGCCACACAAACACACATCTTAATATCAATCTATTTTGAAAAGTTTCACTAAAGAGTTCAATAAAGTTTTAATAAAGTTAAACAGGTTTTTACATGAATTGTCCCAAAGCATTAAGCCATAAACATTTTCTACCCCAAATACTATAATTTTTTCCCAAGGCTAGCCACTCCATCTCCTTCTCAGGTATTACACCATGAGTACAATAAACTCACTAAATTCAATTTAATTTAATAAGTATTTATGGAGTGTCTGTTGCATGCCAGGTCACTTTGCCAGGGACCCAGAGTTGAACTTCATAAAGCACAGTGCCTTGTCTTCAAAAATGCAATAGTCTAGACTAGAGCAGAGAAGGCAATGGCACTCCACTCCAGTACTCTTGCCTGGAAAATCCCATGGACGGAGGAGCCTGGTGGGCTGCAGTCCCTGGGGTCGCTAAGAGTCAGACACGACTGAGCGATTTCACTTTAACTTTTCACTTTCACACATTGGAGAAGGAAATGGCAACCCACTCCAGTGTTCTTGCCTGGAGAATCCCAGGGACGGAAGAGCCTGGTGGGCTGCCGTCTATGGGGTCGCACAGAGTCGGACACGACTGAAGCGACTTAGCAGAAGCAGCAGACTAGAGCAGGAGTCAGCAAATTACAGTCAGCTGGCCAAACCTTGCCCACTGCTTGTTTTGGAAAATAAAGTTTTATTGGAACACAGCTATATCCACTGATGGCTGTTCTGGTGCTGCCATGAGAGAGCTGAGTAATTGTCACAGAATTGTGTAGCCTGCAAAACCTAAAATATTTACTATCTGACCCTTGACAGAAAATATTTGCTGCCCGCTTCTGTAGAGCAGGAGTTTCCACCCCTAACTATAATTTAAAGTCATCTGGGGAGCTTTTTTTAAAAGAACCACCAGTGTCCATACCACCCCAGACTAATTAAGTCAGACTCTCTAGGGGGTAGGGCACTAGCATCTCTGTTTCCACCAAAGCTCTCCCAGGTGATTCTGATGTAGAGCCAGCCTTGAGAGCCACTGGTAGATGAAAAAGACTTTGTTCATGTAATGATTCAGGCACTTGTGAACATTAAACAGGCAATCAGTCACTGTCTGAGAGCTCTGGTGAGTAACTGGACCCTCTCACCTTCTCCAGGAGGACAGACCAAAGCTTTCTGCTGCTCCCACAGCAGCAGAGGCCTATCTAAGAAGGAGCTGACCCTAAGACACTCTAGTCCGGGGAGAACAGCCAAAAAATCAGAATTTCCTCCAAGAAGAGAAATCAAATATTTGTGAATACCCTTCTCCTTCTCCCTAGTAGTTAAGCTGATTGCGCCCTGAGTTTTAATATTATTTCAGCAGCCAAAATGGGTAACATAGTCTTGCCTCTCTGTAAAAATGACCCACTTTTTTCAACACCCCAAATTATTCAGCAATAGCACTTAATCTGAGAGGCCCTAAAGGACCTCAGTGCCTGTGAAAGTATCTGAAGGTGGGCACCCCTGGTCAGCTTCGGGGTGGGGACAAGGAACCACACTGGCAGCCTTGATTCAGACCTGATTTCTCTTGGGCACCATGTATGTGGTTCAGGTAGTTATGGAAAGAGCTGAACAACAATTTAAACATGCTAAGGCTCTGCTAACAACTCCTGGAGACCAGTCTCACAGAGAACAAAAGCAGAATGCAGGAGACCTCCACACACCTGGGGAAAACCTCAAATTCAGGTGATCTACATCGTCTAACTTACTTTTCATTAAACAACTCTCAATTACTAAGTGTGGGCCCAGGACTCCCTAGGCATTGAGTGACTTGATTTCAAAGCATTTAGTCTCTGCACATAGTCACCCAAGAAATACATAACAAGAAACTGTGTGATTGCATTCCAAAGAGTGCAACTCAGAGTAGCAATCCTTCTCTGTCTAGAGGCTGAAGTTGTAGGACGGTTCTTGGAAGAAGATGCCCTATAAAGCAGAGCCAAATTTCCAGCAGAGCCACAGTGGAATAGGGAAGCAGGTATCAGAACAAATTGATAAACATATTTAAAGGAAGTAAAAACTTTTCCTTGATCCTCTTATGAAGGAAATTACACTGAGAAAGACAAGTTAGAGGAGAAAAAGCATACCAATTTAAAAGAAATTTCACATGACATAAGAGTCTTCATAACTAAAGTAATTAAAGTAATTAACTGCTTAACTAAAGCAGTTAAGCCTGAGCATTTTTATACTAGGCTAAATGAAGAGCAAATAGCTGTGAAAAGAAGAGAAGCAAAAAGCAAAAGAGAAAAGGAAAGATGTAAGCATCTGAATGCAGGGTTCCAAAGAATAGCAAGGAGAGATAAGAAAGCCTTCCTCAGCGATCAATGCAAAGAAATAGAGGAAAAAAACAGAATAGGAAAAACAAGAGATCTCTTCAAGAAAATGAGAGATTCCAAGGGAACATTTCATGCAAAAATGGGCTCGACAAAAGATAGAAATGGTATGGACCTAACAGAAGCAGAAGATATTAAGAAGAGGTGGCAGGAATACACAGAACTGTACAAAAAAGATCTTCACGACCAAGATAGTCACGATAACGTGATCACTGACCTAGAGCCAGACATCTTGGAATGTGAAGTCAAGTGGGCCTTAGAGAGCATCACGACGAACAAAGCTAGTGGAGGTGATGGAATTCCAGTTGAGCTATTTCAAATCTTGAAAGATGATGCTGTGAAAGTGCTGCACTCAATATGCCAGCAAATTGGGAAAACTCAGCAGTGGCCACAGGACTGGAAAAGGTCAGTCTTCATTCCAATCCCAAAGAAAGGCAATGCCAAAGAATGCTCAAACCTCCGCACAATTGCACTCATCTCACATGCTAGTAAAGTCATGCTCAAAATTCTCCAAGCCAGGCTTCAGCAGTATGTGAACCGTGAACTCCCAGATGTTCAAACAGGTTTTAGAAAAGGCAGAGGCACCAGAGATCAAATTGCCAACATCCGCTGGATCATGCAGAAAGCAAGAGATTTCCAAAAACACATCTATTTCTGCTTCATTGACTATGCCAAAGCCTTTGACTATGTGGATCACAATAAACTGTGGAACATTCTGAAAGAGATGGGAATACCAGACCACCTGACCTGTATTCAGGTCAGGAAGCAACAGTCAGAACTGGACATGGAACAACAGACTGCTTCCAAATAGGAAAAGGAGTACGTCAAGGCTGTATATTGTCACCCTGCTTATTTAACTTATATGCAGAGTACATCATGAGGAACGCTGGGCTGGAAGAAGCACAAGCTGGAATCAAGATTGCTGGGAGAAATATCAATAACCTCATATATGCAGATGACACCACCCTTATGGCAGAAAGTGAAGAGGAACTCAAAAGCCTCTTCTTGAAAGTGAAAGAGGAGAGTGAAAAGGTTGGCTTGAAGCTCAACATTCAGAAAACAAAGATCATGGCTTCTGGTCCCATCACTTCATGGGAAATAGATGGAAAAACAGTGGAAACAGTGTCAGACTTTATTTTTTTGGGCTCCAAAATCACTGCGGATGCTGATTGCAGCCATGAAATTAAAAGACGCTTACTCCTTGGAAGGAAAGTTATGAACAACCTTGATAGTATATTAAAAAGCAGAGACATTACTTTGCCAACAAAGGTCTGTCTAGTCAAGGCTATGGTTTTTCCAGTGGTCATGTATGGATGTGAGAGTTGGACTGTGAAGAAAGCTGATCGCCGAAGAATTGATGCTTTTGAACTGTGGTGCTGGAGAAGACTCTTGAGAGTCCCTTGTACTGTAAGAAGATCCAACCAGTCCATTCTAAAGGAGATCAATCCTGGATGTTCATTGGAAGGACTGATGCTAAAGCTGAACTCCAATACTTTGGCCACCTCATGCGATGAGTTGACTCACTGGAAAGACTCTGATGCTGGGAAGGATTGGGGGCAGGAGGAGAAGGGGACGACAGAGAATGAGATGGCTGGATGGCATAACCGACTCTATGGACATGAGTTTGAGTGAACTCCGGGAGTTGGTGATGGACTGGAGGCCTGGCGTGCTGTGATTCATGGGGTCGCAAAGAGTCGGACACGACTGAGCGACTGAAATGAACTGAACTGAACTGATGAAGAGCAGAAAGTCATGGGAAAATGTGATAGGGTAACAGTGTATGACTTATGGGTAGAAAACTAAGGAAACAAGTCTTACCTGTTTGGACTCCTCGTGGTGTCCCTGTTTTCCCTGTCTTCAGAGATAAGGGTACTACAGGAAGGGTACCTCTCATACCGTGATCTCTTGACCTGCCTCAGGGAGGAAGCAGGAGATCAGGGAGCCCATTCTGCACCTGTCATTTTCAAATTCTTTCACTTTAAAATATTCTACATGCCAAGTCACCGTATTTGGGATACCATTGTGGACCACGTCCCAGGCCTTAGAGACAAACAGCTGTGAGGGATCTAGAGAAAGGAGACATTTATTGGACTAAGAAAAGAACCACGGAAAGAGACAGGAAAGTGGGAAATTGTTAAGCAGAGTCTTACACCAGTCAAGGAATAATTCTGCTCTCTTTGACATTCATCTCCTTCTTTAGTAAGGTCCTTGGGAACTTAGAAGAGTCTTGGGTAGTCTGATGACCATTCCAGAAAGGTTCTCCAACTTCATACTTCTCAAGGCACTTTTGCATCTGTTATCTCACAGTGCCCTCTTAAGAATTCATGAATTAAAAATGACTATCTCTTATTTAAAGAACAGGTAGCTGTACTGGACTTTCTAAGAGGTTAAGTAATTTTCCCAAGGTAATAAACATAGTAGGTAATCAAGCTGGAATCTTAATTAGGTTCTAAATGTTCAAATTCAGTGTTATTTTTACTACCTGATGGTCCTGGGACATGAAGTAAAGACCCACTCTCTCATCATAAAAAATGCCAGAAGAAGCCAGGCTCCTTCTTAGGGCTGTCCCATCCCGTGGGCCCCAGCTGTAAATAACAATGCCATCTAATCATTAGAACTTCAAAGATAGAAGCCACAGCATCTCTTACGATCCCTGTGATAAACTAGGACTCCTGTCCTTTAAACACACACTCAAGGACTGCAAGATGTTGAGGGAGATAAATGAAAAATCTGTATATTGCCCCAGGTAGATTTTAGTTGGTTTTGCACAATCAATTCATATTTCAGTATCCCAGCCTTTTGTGAAGGCTTAAAGAAAGAAGAGAAGGGACAGAGGGAGGGAGGGAAAGGAAGTAGAAAACTGATGCTGAAGAAGCAGAGCCTGTTTTTTGGTACTCTGGCTGGGTCATGTCCAGTAGTGAAGGACTGAGATGGGTCCAAATGGGACCATCTAAATGGATTTCTTAGATGCGGTCTTGACAAAAGAAACTGAAGCAGGTCCCTACTCTTCTACTCAGAAACCCTGGCTCTGAGAACCGCTCGCATGAGCCAAGTT
This sequence comes from Moschus berezovskii, assembly GCF_049115385.1. Classification (NCBI taxonomy): domain Eukaryota; kingdom Metazoa; phylum Chordata; class Mammalia; order Artiodactyla; family Moschidae; genus Moschus; species Moschus berezovskii. The sequence continues at coordinate 64,831,337 of NC_142470.1, read as the reverse complement.
CTGTGAAGGCAGAACTCAGCTGGATTTCTGCATCTTGAGCTCAGACCCTCAACAGCACAGCTCTCTCACATACCTCCTGCAAGAGTTTCACACCACAGGTAAGGAGGAACATCCGAGAGGAAGAAATCTGGGTTTTAGCTCAATCCATGCCTACTGAGAAAGTCCAGTGATTTTCAAAGTCAGGAGAGAGGGGTCATGACTGAGGTTTCAAGTTCAAAAATGAAGCGAATTGGAGAATTGGGATGTAGTCTAATTATAACAACCCAATGAAAAAATGGGCCAAAGAACTAAACAGACATTTCTCCAAAGAAGACATAAAGATGGCTAACAAACACATGAAAAAATGCTCAACATCCCTCATAATCAGAGAAATGCAAATCAAAACCACAATGAGATACCATTTTACACCAGTCAGAATGGCTGCTATCCAAGAGTCTACATGCAATAAATGCTGGAGAGGGTGTGGAGAGAAGGGAACCCTCTTACACTGTTGGTGGGAATGCAAACTAGTACAGCCACTATGGAGAACAGTGTGGAGATTCCTTAAAAAACTGGAAATAGAACTGCCATATGATCCAGCAATCGCACTCCTGGGCATACACACCAAGGAAACCAGAATTGAAAGAGACACATGTACTCCAATGTTCATCACAGCACTGTTTATAATAGCCAGGACATGGAAGCAACCTAGATGTCCATCTGCAGACGAATGGATAAGAAAGCTTTGGTACATATACACAATGGAGTATTGCTCAGCCATTAAAAAGAATGCACTTGAATCAGTTCTAATGAGGTGGATGAAACTGGAGCCTATTATACAGAGTGAAGTAAGCCAGAAAGAAAAACACCAATACAGTATACTAATGCATATATATGGAATTTGCTGCTAAGTCGCTTCAGTCGTGACCGACTCTGCGCAATCCCACAGACGGCAGCCCACCAGGCTCTGCCGTCCCTGGGATTCTCCAGGCAAGAACACTGGAGTGGGTTGACATTTCCTTCTCCAATGCATGAAAGTGAAAAGTGAAAGTGAAGTCGCTCAGTCGTGTCCGACTCTTAGTGACCCCATGGACTGCAGCCCACCAGGCTCCTCTGTCCATGGGATTTTCCAGGCAAGAGTACTGGAGTGGGTTGCCATTGCCTTCTCCCATATGGAATTTAGAAAGATGGAAATGATAACCCTGTATATGAGACAGCAAAAGAGACACAGGTGTATAGACAGTCTCTGGGACTCTGTGGGAGAGGGCAAGGGTGGGATGATTTGAGAGAATGGCACTGAAACAAGTATATTATCATATGTGAAATGAATCACCAGTCCAGGTTCGATGCATGATACAGGATGCTCGGGGCTGGTGCACGGGGATGACCCAGAGGGAGGATAAGGGGAGGAAGGAGGTGGGAGGGGGGTTCAGGAAAGGGAACTCATGTACACCCGGGGTGGATTCATGTCAATGTATGGCAAAACCAACCAATATAATATTGTAAAAATAATTAGCCTCCAATAAAAATAAATAAATAAAAGAAACCTAGGACAGCCTGAAAAAAATAAATAAATAAACCATCTAAACCCACCCATCCTTCAAGGGGAAGGACAAATGTCACCTTCTCCAGGGGCTGCTGCTGCTTCTGAAAGTCACTTCAGTCGTGTCCGACTCTGTGTGACCCCACAGATGGCAGCCCACCAGGCTCCCCCGTCCCTGGGATTCTCCAGGCAAGAACACTGGAGTGGGTTTCCATTTCTTTCTCCAATGCATGAAAGTGAAAAGTTAAAGTGAAGTCACTCAGTAGTGCCCGACTCTTAGCGACCCCATGGACTACAGCCTACTGGGCTCCTCTGTCCATGGGATTTTCCAGGCAAGAGTACTGGAGTAGGGTGCCATTGCCTTCTCCAGGGGCAGTCTCCCCTTTCTCCTCACGACTCCTGCCACTTATTTCTAACCTGTCCTCACACTGTTGGGTAGCAGTCATGCACTCAAGGGTATCACAGACTTATGCCATAGCAACAGTGATGCAAGAATGCAGGGCTGGCATTTAGACTATTTTTTCTAGAATTCTATATTAGGGGTCAGTAAACTACGGCCCTCAGGCCCATTGCCTGTTTGTATAGCCCATGATCTAAGAATGCAGTTTATAGTTTTAAGTGGTTCGAGAAAATGAAAGGAAGAATAATGGTTTGTGACCTGTTAAAATGACATGAAATTCAAATTTCAGTGTCTATAAATTGTACTGGAACACAGACACGCCCATTTGTTTATGTATTGTCTATGGCTGCTTTCACAATACAACTCATAGAGTTGAGTAGTTGTGACAGAGACCATATGGCCTCCAAAGCCTAAAATATTTACTACCTGGCCTTTTACAGAAAAAGTCTGTTGATCCCTGGTCTACACCACAGTGAGAACTCAACAATGTTTGGCATATGAGGGAAAGTGTGAGGCCAGAAGGAAGGGAGGAAGGAAGGAAGGGAGAGGGAGGGAGGAGGTTTGGAAAGGGGGAGGAGAAAAACAGATATGAGAATGAGCAGAATAAAGAAAGGGAGTAAAGATGGTCATGGATTTTTTTTTTTTTTTCCTGCCTATGCTGGGTCTTAGATGTGGTGTGCAGGCTTAGTTGCCCTGTAACATGTGGGGCCTTAGTTCCCCACCAGGGATTGAACCTGTGTCCCCTCCACTGGAAAGCAGATTCTTAACCACTGGACTACCAGGGAAGCCCCTCAGTCAAGGAATTTTGAAGGCTTGAAATTGAGCAGTGGGTCATTTGGGTTTTCACCATGTTTGGGAGTGAGAATAGCTATTTATGTTCCCAGGTTCAGAGGCTTTCCCTGTGAGCTTTGACATAACATGGTGGTGGTCCAAAAAGAAATACCAAGAGGACAGTCAGCTCCAGCCGAGAGCCGAGATCCCAGGTCAGAGAGCTAGAGGGAAGAGCTCAATTTCCCAAGCTCTAGACAGCTGTGGTGCTGGAGAAGACTCTTGAGAGTCCCTTGGACTGCAAGGTGATCCAACCAGTCCATTCTAGAGGAGATCAATCCTGGGTGTTCATTGGAAGGACTGATGCTAAAGCTGAAACTCCAATACTTTGGCCACCTCATGCGACGAGTTGACTCACTGGAAAAGACTCTGATGCTGGGAAGGATTGGGGGCAGGAGGAGAAGGGGACGACAGAGAATGAGATGGCTGGATGGCATCACCGACTCGATGCACATGAGTTTGAGTGAACTCTGGGAGTTGGTGATGGACAGGGAGGCCTGGCGGGGTGTGATTCATGGGGTCGCAAAGAGTCGGTCACAAATGAGTGACTGAACTCAACTGAGATAGCAGTCTGAATTGCAACCTTGTATCCATTCTTTTCATGCTTTACCCCTTCCATGCCCAGCCCTTTCACCCGCATCCAAGGGTCTCTTCAAGTTCCCCATCTAACCTGATTTCCCATGCTTACACTGTATCTACTGCTCATGCCATCCTGACTGCTTCTCAGCAAGCTTTCAAAGATATGTCACAGAAACCTTTCAGTTCCACTTTAGGTCTTCTGGAATCTTAGATAACCCATCTGCACTGGCTACTCTCTCTCCACTTGGGTTCACTCAGCATTTTCCCAGCAACATCTCCCCCTGGAGATACTGCATTTAACACAATGACTATTAAATACTGAATGCTGAATTACCTTTACGTGGCCATCTCATAAGGGATATCCCAAAGGGAGCCATCTTTTTATCTCTACAGCATTTGTTGAGTCCCCTCTTTTGTTCCTAATTTCATTTGCCTTCTTCCTGTTATGAATTAATCCTTCCAGAGACACTATACTGTTAATGCTTTCAAATAATCAACTGTTGACTTTGTTGATTTTCTCTACTGTGTGTTTGTCTTCCATTCTATTCATTTCTACCTTTATCTTTATTACTTCTTTCCTCCTATGTTTTTTTGGAGGGAGGTGAGGTTATATAGCTCTGCTTTTCTGACTTGTAAAACCAGAACTTAGTTTATTGATTCTGAGCTTTTCTTATTTTATAAGTATTTAAGTCTAAAATTTTCTTTCAATTTCCTTCATTAGCTATATCCCATACTTTTGATATATAAACTATCATTGTCTTGCAATTCTAAATACTTTGTGATTTCCCCTTTGACAAATGACTTACTTGGATGTATATTTCTTACTTTCTAAACATACGGCCTTTTTCTTGTTAATGTTATTATTTTATAATGTAATTGCATTGTGGTTGGAGGATGTGGTCTTGTATACTAATGAACCCTTGAGATTGGCTGAGATCTGTTGCGTGACTTAGTAAATGGATGATGATCACACATGTGTCACGTGCCCTTGAAAGAATTGTGCTCTGCAGATGTTGCCTGCAGTGGTCTACATATGCCCATTAAATTAAATTCATGAATTGTGTTGTTCAAGCTTTCCATAGCCTTAATAATATAACCTCTCGCTCTTTAATCAGTTACTGAGACAAGTATGATAAACTTCCAAACGCTATGGTAGATCTATCTACTTTACCTAATAGCTCCCCTATTTTGGTACGTAGCTTATAAAGATATAGTACATTTTTGAAATCTAATCTCTTCTTAGCAATTTGAATTTTTATCATATGATACCTCTACATATCTCTAGTAACATTTCCATCTGAAATTAACATAGCAATCTCAGATTTATTTTCATTAGAATTTGTATGAGGTATCATTTTCTCTCCTTTATTTTTTTTCCATTTTCCAATGTCCTTATGTTTTAAGTATATCTTTTATAAGTAGCATTCAACTTAATTTTTAATCCAGTATGAAACCTTTGTGTTTGGATTGGAGAGTTTGTCTTATTAATAACAATTAATGTCACAATTAGATTTAGATATTTCTACCATTTTTATGGTATATTTTCTATTTCTCTGCCATTTTACACTTCTTTTCGAAGATTTTCTTCTATTCTGTGTTATTAAGTCTCTTTTTCTCATTCTATTTGCCCCATTTGTTTGGAAGTGACATCTACATGATCTGCATTTGCTCTTTCATGGTTACTTTAGCAATTTTAACATGCAGGTACAAATTACATAAGTAAATAATTTACATGATAAAATTATGTAAATCCAAAGTTGACTAATAACTGAAGCCATATTTCCCAAAATTATAAGAACCTAGAACATTTTACTTTGATTCCCCATCCCAATCCTTATTTTCATACAGTCAGTGTTTGCCAGTTGCTGTTGTTGGTTTAGTCTGTAAGTCATATCCAACTCTGATGCAACCCCATGGATGGTAGCATGCCAGGTTCCTCTGTCCATGGGGTTTCCCCGGCAACAATACTAGAGTGGGTTGCTGTTTCCTTCTTCAGAGGATCTTTCTGACCCAGAAATCAAACAGGCATCTCCTGCATTGGCAGGTGAATTTTGTCCTACTGAGCCACCAGGAATTTGCTCCCACCCAAATACTGCTTCCTGTGTTCATCACCCCTCTCTTGGTTCCAGGCCTTCCATCTATGACCACTTTCCTTTCACATGAAATTTATCCTTCAGGAGAGCCTTTAATAAGGATGTTTGTAGACTATTATATTTGTCTGAAAAAGTACTTCAGTTCAGTTCAGTCACTCAGTTGTGTCTGACCCTTTGTAACCCCAGGGACTGCAGCATGCCAGGCTTCCCTGTCCATCACCAACTCCCAGAGATTGCTCAAACTCATGTCCATCAAGTCAGTGATGCAATCCAACCATCTAACCCGCTGTTGTCCCCTTCTCTTCCTGCCTTCAGTCTTACCCAGCATGAGGGTCTTTTCCAGTGAGTCAGATGTTCACATCATGTGGCCAAAGTATTGGATCTTCAGCTTCAGCATCAGTCCTTCCAATGAATATTCAGGACTGATTTCCTTTAGAATTGACTGGTTTGATCTTATTGCTGTTCAAGGGACTCTCAAGAATTCTCTAACACCACAGTTCAAATGCATCAATTCTTCGGCACTCAGCTTTCTTTATGGTCCAATTTTCACATCCATACATGATTACTGGAAAAACCACAGTTTTGACTAGATGTCTCTGCTTTTTAATATGCTGTCTAGTTTTGACATAGTTTTACTTCCAAGGAGGAAGAGTCTTTTAATTTCATGGCTGCATCACCATCTGCAGTGATTTTGGAGTCCAAGAAAATAAAGTCTATCACTGTTTCCATTGTTTCCCCATCTATGTGCCATGAAGTGATGGGACTGGATGCCAAGATCTTTGTTCTTGAATGTTGAGTTTTTTTTTTTTTTTTATTGGAGGCTAATTATTTTACAATATTATATTGGTTGGTTTTGCCATACATTGACATGAATGTGCCCCAGGTGTACATGAGTTCCCCCTCCCGAACCCCCCTCCCACCTCCCTCAACCCCTTATCCTCTCTCTGGGTCATCCCCGCAAACCAGCCCCGAGCATCCTGTAACATGTATCGACCCTGAACTGGCGATTCGTTTCACATATGATAATATACATGTTTCAATGCCATTCTCCCAAACCATCTCACCCTCACCCTCTCCCACAGAGTCCCAAAGACTGATCTATACATCTGTGTCTCTTTGGTTGTCTCGTATACAGGGTTATCATTTCCATCTTTCTAAATTCCATATATATGTGTTAGTATATTGTATTGGTGTTTTTCTTACTGGCTTACTTCACTCTGTATAATAGGCTCCAGTTTAATGCATTCTTTTTAATAACTGACTAATACTCCATTGTGTATATGTACCAAAGCTTTCTTATCCATTCGTCTGCAGATGGACATCTAGGTTGCTTCCATGTCCTGGCTATTATAAACAGTGCTGCGATGAACATAGGAGTACATGTGTCTCTTTCAATTCTGGTTTCCTCGGTGTGTATGCCCAGGAGTGTGATTGCTGGATCATATGGCAGTTCTATTTCCAGTTTTTTGAGCAATCTCCACACTGTTCTCCATAGTGGCTGTACTAGTTTGCATTCCCACCAACAGTGTAAGAGGGTTCCCTTCTCTCCACACCCTCTCCAGCATTTATTGCATGTAGACTTTTGGATAGCAGCCATTCTGACTGGTGTGAAATGGTATCTCATTGTGGTTTTGATTTGCATTTCTCTGATTATGAGGGATATTGAGCATTTTTTCATGTGTTTGTTAGCCATCTTTATGTCTTCTTTGGATGTCTGTTTAGTTCTTTGGCCCATTTTTTGATTGGGTCATTTATTTTTCTGGAATTGAGCTGCAGGAGCTGCTTGTATATTTTGGAGATTAACCCTTTATCAGTTGCTTCATTTGCTATTATTTTCTCCCATTCTGAAGGCTGTCTTTTCACCTTGCTTATAGTTTCCTTTGCTGTGCAGAAGCTTTTGATTTCAATTAGGTCCCATTTGTTTATTTTTGCTTTTATTTCCAATATTCTGGGAGGTGGGTCTTGGAGGATCCTGCTGTGATTTATGTCAGAGAGTGTTTTGCCTACGTTCTCCTCTAGGAGTTTTATAGAATCTGGTCTTACATTTAGCTCTTTAATCCATTTTGAGTTTATTTTGGTGTATGGTGTTAGGAAGTGTTCTAGTTTCATTCTTTTACAAGTGACTGACCAGTTTTCCCAGCACCACTTGTTAAAGAGACTGTCTTTTCTCCATTTTATATTCTTGCCTCCTTTGTCAAAGATAAGGTGTCCATAGGTGCGTGGATTTATCTCTGGGCTTTCTATTTTGTTCCATTGATCTATATTTCTGTCTTTATGCCAGTACCATACTGTCTTGATGACTGTGGCTTTGTAGTAGAGCCTGAAGTCAGGCAGCTTAATTCCCCCAGTTCCATTCTTCTTCAAGATTGCTTTGTCTATTCGAGGTTTTTTTTGTATATCCATACAAATTGTGAGATTATTTGTTCTAGTTCTGTGAAAAATATCGTTGGTAGCTTGATAGGGATTGCATTGAATGTATAAATTACTTTGGGTAGTATACTCATTTTTACAATATTTATTCTTCCAATCCATGAACAAGGTATATTTCTCCATCTATTAGTGTCCTCTTTGACTACTTTCACTAGTGTTTTATAGTTTTCTATGTACAAGTCTTTTGTTTCCTTAGGTAGATATATTCCTAAGTATTTAATTCTTTTTGTTGCAACAGTGAATGGAATAGTTTCCTTAATTTCTCTTTCTATTTTCTCACTATTAGTGTATAGGAATGCAAGGGATTTCTGTGTGTTGATTTTATATCCTGCAACTTTACTGTATTCATTGATTAGCTCTAGTAGTTTTCTGGTAGAGTCTTTAGGGTTTTCTGCGTAGAGGATCATATCATTGGCGAACAGTGAAAGTTTTACTTCTTCTTTTCCAATTTGTATTTCTTTTATGTCTTTTTCTGCTCTGATTGCTGTGGCCAAAACTTTCAGAACTATGTTGAGTAGTAGTGGTGAGGGTGGGCACCCTTGTCTTGTTCCTGACTTTAGGGGAAATGCTTTCAGTTTTTCACCATTGAGGATAATGTTTGCTGTGGGTTTGTCATATATAGCTTTTACTATGTTGAGTTATGTCCCTTCTATTCCCACTTTCTGGAGGGTTTTGATCATTAATGGATGTTGAATTTTGTTGAAGACTTTCTCTGCATCTATTGAGATAATCACATGATTTTTATGTTTCAGTATGTTAATGTGGGGTATTACATTGATTGATTTGCGGATATTGAAGAACCCTTGCATTCCTGGGATAAAGCCCACTTGGTCATGATGTATGATCTTCTTAATGTGTTGTTGGATTCTGATTGCTAGAATTTTGTCAAGGATTTTTGCATCTATGTTCATCAGTGATATTGGCCTGTAGTTTTCTTTTATTGTGGGACCTTTACCAGGTTTTGGGATTAGGGTGATGGTGGCCTCATAGAATGAGTTTGGAAGTTTCCCTTCCTCATCAATTTTCTGGAAGAGTTTGAGTAGAATAGGTGTTAGCTCTTCTCTAAATTTTTGGTAGAATTCAGCTGTGAAGCCGTCTGGACCTGGGCTTTTGTTTGCTGGAAAATTTCTGATTACAGTCTCTAGTTCTGTGCTTGTGACGGGTCTGTTCAGATTTTCTATTTCTTCTTGGTTCAGTTTTGGAAAGTTGTACTTTTCTAGGAATTTGTCCATTTCTTCAGGTTATTCATTTTATTTCCATATAATTGCTGGTAGTATTCTCTAATAATCTTTTGTATTTCTGTATTGTCGGTTGTGATCTCTCCATTTTCATTTCTAATTTTATTAATTTGGTTCTTCTCCCTTTGTTTCTTGATGAGTCTGGCTAGTGGTTTGTCAATTTTATTTACCTTCTCAAAGAACCAGCTTTTGGCTTTGTTGATTTTTGCTATGGTGTCCTTTGTTTCTTTTGCATTTATCTCTGCCCTAATTTTTACAATTTCTTTCCTTCTACTAACCCTTCAGTTCAGTTCAGTCGCTCAGTCGTGTCCGACTCTCCGCGACCCCATGAATCACAGCACGCCAGGCCTCCCTGTCCATCACCAACTCCCGGAGTTCACTCAAATTCATGTCCACAGAGTCAGTGATGCCATCCAGCCATCTCACTCTCGGTCGTCCCCTTCTCCTCACGCCCCCAACCTTTCCCAGCATCAGAGTCATTTCCAGTGAGTCAACTCGTCACATGAGGTGGCCAAAGTATTGCAGCTTCAGCTTTAGATCAGTCCTTCCCATGAACACCCAGCATTGATCTCCCTTAGAATGGACTGGTTGGATTTCCTGGCGGTACAAGGGACTCTTAAGAGTCTTATCCAGCACCACAGTTCAAAAGCATCAATTCTTCGGCGATCAGCTTTCTTCACAGTCCAACTCTCACATCCATACATGATCACAGGAAAAACCATAGCCTTGACTAGACGGACCTTGGTTGGCAAAGTAATGTCTCTGCTTTTTAATATACTATCAAGGTTGTTCATAACTTACCTTCCAAGGAGTAAGCGTCTTTTAATTTCATGGCTGCAATCAGCATCAGCAGTGATTTTGGAGCGCAAACAAATAAAGTCTGACACGGTTTCCACTGTTTTTCCATCTATTTCCCATGAAGTGATGGGACCAGATGCCATGATCTTTGTTTTCTGAATGTTGAGCTTCAAGCCAACCTTTTCACTCTCCTCTTTCACTTTCAAGAAGAGGCTTTTGAGTTCCTCTTCACTTTCTGCCATAAGGGTAGTGTCATCTGCATATCTGAGATTATTGATATTTCTCCCAGCAATCTTGATTCCAGCTTGTGCTTCTTCCAGCCCAACGTTCCTCATGATGTACTCTAGGGTTCCTCATTTCTTCCTTTTCTAGTTTCTTTAGATGTAGAGTTAAGTTATTTAGTTGAATTTTTTCTTGTTTATTGAGGTGTGCCTGTATTGCTATGAACTTCCCCCTTAGCACTGCTTTTACAGTGTCCCAGAGTACATCATGAGGAATACTGGGCTGGAAGAAGCACAAGCTGGAATCAAGATTGCTGGGAGAAATATCAATAACCTCAGATATGCAGATGACACCACCATTATGGCAGAAAGTGAAGAGGAACTAAAAAACCTCTTGATGAAAGTGAAAGAGGAGAGTGAAAAGGTTGGCTTGAAACTCAACATTCAGAAAACAAAGATCATGGCATCTGGTCCCATCACTTCATGTGAAATAGATGGGGAAACAGTGGAAACAGTGTCAGACTTTATTTTTGGGGGCTCCAAAATCACTGCAGATGTTGACTGCAGCCATGAAATTAAAAGACGCTTACTCTTTGGAAGGAAAGTTATGACCAACCTAGATAGTATATTAAAAAGCAGAGACATTACTTTGCCAACCAAGGTCCGTCTAGTCAAGGCTATGGTTTTTCCAGTGGTCATGTATGGATGTGAGAGTTGGACTGTGAAGAAAGCTGAGCACCGAAGAAATGATACTTTTGAACTGTGGTGCTGGAGAAGACTCTTGAGAGTCCCTTGGATTGCAAGGAGATCCAACCAGTCCATTCTAAAGGAGATCAATCCTGGGTGTTCATTGGAAGGACTGATGCTAAAGCTGAAACTCCAATACTTTGGCCACCTCATGCGACGAGCTGACTCACTGGAAAAGACTCTGATGCTGTGAAGGATTGGGGGCAGGAGGAGAAGAGGATGACAGAGAATGAGATGGCTGGATGGCATCACCGATTTGATGGACATGAGTTTGAGTGACCTCTGGGATTTGGTGATGACAGGGAGGCCTGGCATGCTGTCATTCATGGGGTTGCAAAGAGTCGGACATGACTGAGCAACTGAACTGAACTGAACTGAGAGGTTTGGGGTTGTTGTGTTTTCATTTTCATACATTTCTATGCATATTTTTATTTCTCTTTTGATTTCTTAAACGATTTGTTCATTATTCAGCAGCATGTTGTTCAGCCTCCGTATGTTGGCATTTTTAATAGTTTTTCTCCTGTAATTGATATCTAATCTTACTGCATTGTGGTCAGAAAAGATGCTTGGAATTATTTCAATTTTTTTGAATTTACCAAGGCTAGATTTATGGCCCAGGATATGCTCTATCCTGGAAAAGGTTCTGTGTGCACTTGAGAAAAAGGTGAAATTCATTGTTTTGGGGTGAAATGTCGTATAGAGATCTATTAGGTCTAACTCATCTATTGTATCATTTAAAGTTTGTGTTTCCTTGTTAATTTTCTGTTTAGTTGATCTATCCATAGATGTAAGTGGGGTATTAAAATCTCCCACTATTATTGTATTGTTGTTAATTTCCCCTTTCATACTTGTTAGTAATTGTCTTACATATTGCGGTGCTCCTATGTTGGGTGCATAAATATTTATAATTGTTTTATCTTCTTCTTGGATTGACCCTTTGATCATTATGTAGTTTCCTTCTTTGTCTCTTTTCACAGCCTTTGTTTTCAAGTCTATTTTATCTGATATGAGTATTGCTACTCCTGCTTTCTTTTGGTCTCTATTTGCATGGAATATCTTTTTCCAGCCCTTCACTTTCACTCTGTATGTGTCCCTCGTTTTGAGGTGGGTCTCTTGTAGACAACATATATGGGGGTCTTGTTTTTGTATATATTCAGCCAGCCTTTGTCTTTTGGTTGGGGCATTCAACCCATTTACGTTTAAGGTAATTATTGATAAGTTTGATCCCATTGCCATTTTTTTTTATTGCTTTGGGTTCGAGTTTATACACCCTTTCTGTGTTTCCTGTCTAGAGAAGATCCTTTAGCATTTGTTGGAGAGCTGGTTTGGTGATGCTGAATTCTCTCAGCTTTTGCTTGTCTGTAAAGCTTTTGATTTCTCCTTCATATTTGAATGAGATCCTTGCTGGGTATAGTAATCTGGGTTGTAGGTTATTTTCTTTCATCACTTTAAGTATGTCTTGCCATTCCCTCCTGGCCTGAAGAGTTTCTGTTGAAAGATCAGCTGTTATCCTTATGGGAATCCCCTTGTGTGTTATTTGCTGCTTTTCCCTTGCTGCTTTTAATATTTGTTCTTTGTGTTTGATCTTTGTTAATTTGATTAATATGTGTCTTGGAGTATTTTGTCTTGGGTGTATCCTGCTGGGGATTCTCTTGGTTTCTTGGACTTGGGTGATTATTTCTTTCCCCTTTTTAGGGAAGTTTTCAACTATTATCTCCTCAAGTATTCTCTCATGGTCTTTCTTTTTGTCTTCTTCTTCTGGGACTCCTATGATTCGAATGTTGGAGCGTTTAACATTGTTCCAGAGGTCTCTAATATTGTCCTCATTTCTTTTAATTCGTTTTTCTTTTTTCCTTTCTGTTTCATTTATTTCTACAATTCTATCTTCTAGCTCGCTTATCCTGTCTTCTGCCTCTGTTATTCTACTGTTTTTCCCTCCAGAGTGTTTCTGATCTCATCTATGGCATTATTCATTGTATATTGACTCTTTTTATTTCCTCTAAGTCCTTATTAAACCTTTCTTCCATCTTCTCAATCCTTTTCTCCAGGTTATTTATCTGTAACTCCATTTTGCTTTCAAGATTTTGAATCATTTTCACCATCAAAATTCAAAATTCTTTATCAGGTAGATTCCCTATATCTTCCTCTTTTGTTTGTGCTGGTGGGCATTTATCTTGTTCCTTTACTTGCTGGGTATTTCTCTGTCTCTTCATCTTGCTTATATTGCTTTGCTTGGGGTGGCCTTACCCTCTTCTGGCAGTTTGTGGAGTTCTCTTTATTATGTAGTTTCCTTGCTGTGTGTGGGGTTGGACGGGTGACTTGTCAAGTTTCCCTGGTTAGGGAAGCTTGTGTCGGTGTTCTGGTGGGTGGAGCTGGATTTCTTCTCTCTGGAGTGCAATGAAGTGTCCAGTAATGAGTTATGAGATGTCAGTGGGTTTGGAGTGACTTTGGGCAGCCTGTATATTGAAGCTCAGGGCTGTTTTCCTGTGTTGCTGGAGAATTTGCGTGGTATGTCTTGCTCTGGAACTTGTTGACCCTTGGGTGGTGCCTGGTTTTAGTGTAGGTATGGAGGCATTTCCTATTCTGTTGTTTTCCTCTATTTCTTTGCATTGAACACTGAGGAAGGCTTTCTTATCTCTCCTTGCTATTCTTTGGAACTCTGCATTTAGATGCTTGTATCTTTCCTTTTCTCCTTTGCACCTCTCTTCTTTTCACAGCTATTTGTAAGGCCTCCTCAGACAGCCATTTCGCTCTTTTGCATTTCTTTTCCATGGGGATGGTCTTGGTCCCTGTCTCCTGTACAATGTCACGAACCTCCGTCCAGAGTTCATCAGGCACTCTATCAATCAGATCTAGTCCCTTAAATCTATTTCTCACTTCCACTGTATAATCATAAGGGATTTGATTGAGGTCATATCTGAATGGTCTAGTGGTTTTCCCTACTTTCTTCAATTTAAGTCTGAACTTCGCAATAAGGAGTTCGTGATCTGAGCCACAGTCAGCTCCTGGTCTTGTTTTCGCTAACTGTATACAGCTTCTCCATCTTTGGCTGCAAAGAATATAATCAATCTGATTTCGGTGTTGACCATCTGGTGATGTCCATGTGTAGAGTCTTCTCTTGTGTTGTTGGAAGAGGGTGTTTGCTATGACCAGTGCGTTCTCTTGACAAAACTCTATTAGCCTTTGCCCTGCTTCATTCCGTGCTCCAAGGCCAAATTTGCCTGTTACTCCAGGTGTTTCTTGACTTCCTACTTTTGCATTCCAGTCCCCTATAATGAAAAGGACATCTTTTTTGGGTGTTAGTTCTAAAAGGTCTTCTAGGTCTTCATAGAACCGATTAACTTCGGCTTCTTCAGCACTACTCGTTGGGGCATAGGCCTGGATTACAGTAATATTGAATGGTTTGCCTTGGAAACGAACAGAAATCATCCTGTCATTTTTAAGATTGCATCCAAGTACTGCATTTCGGACTCTTTTGTTGACCATTGTGGCTACTCCATTTCTTCTAAGGGATTCCTGCCCACAGTAGTAGATATAATGGTCGTCTGAGTTAAATTCACCCATTCCAGTCCATTTTAATTCACTGATTCCTAGAATGTCAACGTTCACTCTTGCCATCTCCTGTTTGACCACTTCCAATTTGCCTTGATTCATGGACCTAACATTCCAGGTTCCTATGCAATACTGCTCTTTACAGCACTGGACCTTGCTTCTATCACTGGTCACATCCACAGCTGGGTACTGGTTTTGCTTTTGCTCCATCCCTTTATTCCTTCTATAGTTATTTCTCCACTGAGCTCCAGTAGCATACTGGGCACCTACTGACCTGGGGAATTCCTCATTCAGTATCCTATCATTTTGCCCTTTGTTACTGTTCATGGGGTTCTCAAGGCAAGTATACTGAAGTGGTTTGCCATTCCCTTCTCCAGTGGACCACATTCGGCTGTGGTCCATGTGATCAGATTGGCTAGTTTCCTGTGATTATGATTTCAGTCTGTCCGCCCTCTGGTGCCCCCTAGCAATACCTACCGTCTTATTTGGGTTTCTCTTACCTTGGTCGTGGAAAATCTCTTCACAGCCGCTCCAGCAAAGTGTAGCCGCTGTACCTTACCTTGGACGAGGGGTATCTCCTCGAGGCCGCCCCTCCTGACCTTGAACGCGGAGTAGCTCCTCTCGGCCCTCCTGCGCCCGCGCAGCCACCGCCTGTTGGACGTGGGGTAGCTCCTCACGGCCGCACCTCTTTGAGTGGTTCGTTGCGCCGGGGCCGGCGTCTCTCGCGTCGCGTCTGCGCCGCCGGGGCCGGCGTCTCTCGCGTCGCGTCTAGGAAAAACAAGAGAGCTCTTCAAGAAAATTAGAGATTCCAAGGGAACATTTCATGCAAAAATGGGCTCGATAAAGGACAGAAATGGTATGGACCTAACAGAAGCAGAAGATATTAAGAAGAGGTGGCAGGAATACACAGAAGAACTGTACAAAAAAGATCTTCACGACCAAGATAGTCACGATAACGTGATCACTGACCTAGAGCCAGACATCTTGGAATGTGAAGTCAAGTGGGCCTTAGAAAGCATCACTACGAACAAAGCTAGTGGAGGTGATGGAATTCCAGTGGAGCTATTTCAAGTCTTGAAAGATGATGCTGTGAAAGTGCTGCACTCAATATGCCAGCAGATTTGGAAAACTCAGCAGTGGCCACAGGACTGGAAGAGGTCAGTCTTCATTCCAATCCCAAAGAAAGGCAATGCCAAAGAATGCTCAAACTACTGCACAATTGCACTCATCTCACACGCTAGTAAAGTCATGCTCAAAATTCTCCAAGCCAGGCTTCAGCAGTATATAAACCGTGAACTCCCAGATGTTCAAGCAGGTTTTAGAAAAGGCAGAGGCACCAGAGATCAAATTGCCAACATCCGCTGGATCATGGAGAAAGCAAGAGAGTTTCAGAAAAACATCTATTTCTGCTTTATTGACTATGCCAAAGCCTTTGACTGTGTCAATCACAATAAACTGTGGAACATTCTGAAAGAGATGGGAATACCAGACCACCTGACCTGCCTCTTGAGAAACCTGTATGCAGGTCAGGAAGCAACTGTTAGAACTGGACATGGAACAACAGACTGGTTCCAAATAGGAAAAGGTGTACGTCAAGGTTGTATATTGTCACCTTGCTTATTTAACTTATATGCAGAGTACATCATGAGGAACGCTGGGCTGGAAGAAGCACAAGCTGGAATCAAGATTGCCGGGAGAAATATCAATAACCTCAGATATGCAGATGACACTACCCTTATGGCAGAAAGTGAAGAGGAACTCAAAAGCCTCTTGATGAAAGTGAAAGAGGAGAGTGAAAAGGTTGGCTTGAAGCTCAGCATTCAGAAAACAAAGATCATGGCATCTGGTCCCATCACTTCATGGGAAATAGATGGAAAAACAGTGGAAACAGTGTCAGACTTCGTTTTTTTGGGCTCCAAGTTCACTGCAGATGCTGATTGCAGCCATGAAATTAAAAGACGCTTGCTCCTTGGAAGGAAAGTTATGACCAACCTTGATAGTATATTAAAAGGCAGAGACATTACTTTGCCAACCAAGGTCCGTCTAGTCAAGGCAATGGTTTTTCCCGTGGTCATGTATGGATGTGAGAGTTGGACTGTGAAGAAGGCTGATCGCCGAAGAATCGATGCTTTTGAACTGTGGTGCTGGAGAAGACTCTTGAGAGTCCCTTATACTGCAAGGAGATCCAACCAGTCCATTCTAGAGGAGATCAATCCTGGATGTTCATTGGAGGGACTGATGCTGAAGCTGAAACTGCAATACTTTGGCCACCTCATGCGACGAGTTGACTCACTGGAAAAGACTCTGATGCTGGGAAAGGTTGGGGGCGGGAGGAGAAGGGGACGACGGAGAATGAGATGGCTGGATGGCATCACCGACTCTGTGGACATGAGTTTGAGTGAACTCTGGGAGTTGGTGATGGACAGGGAGGCCTGGCGTGCTGTGATTCATGGGGTCGCGGAGAGTCGGACACGACTGAGCGACTGAACTGAACTGAACTGATGGAGGCATTTGATGAGTTCCCATCGATTAATGTTCCCTGGAGTCAGGAGTTCTCTGGTGTTCTCAGGATTCAGGCTTAAGCCTCTTGCCTCTGGTTTTTGGTCTTATTCTTGGAGTAGTCTCTAGACTTCTCTGTCATTTCCAAGGTTGTTCCCTCTGTTTTAGCTTCTGTTTGCTGGTCTCTTCAGTGTCTAATTTCCGCCCTGATACTAGGGGGCGGGTTGACACTTTTTAAGGCTCAGTTGTTCAGTCCTGTTCTGGGAAGGGAGAAACGCTGCAGACAAATATCTCTGGCATCTGTGGGGAGTGCTTGCAGCGTCTCGGCCACACTGGGTTTGCCCCCGCTCACAGCGCGTGTGTTGTCCCAGTCTACACTGCTCAGGCTCTAGGTTGCTCTGCCAGGAGCTGTCCGCGGCCGGGGCTGGGTTGCATGCACTTCCCAGGTCTGAGCGGCTCAGGTTCAGGTCCTCGGGTACTCCACAAAGGCGCAGACTTGGTTGGGCCTGCTTTTTGTGCCTTCCCCAGTCCGAGCAGCTCAGGTGACCAGGTGTTTGGCGAGTGTGGTTGCTGCGACTTATCGCCTCCCCAGTCCCTGCCACTCGGTTTTCTGGGTGTAAAACCGGAACACCTTCTCAGGTGGATATCAACTGGCCCGAGCCCAAGAAGTCTTGATTAGCAACAAGCCTGCCTGCAGTTTGTATCGGATGCCTTTCTGGGGCCGCGGTTGCCCCCTCTGGCTCTGGCTGACCTCCCTGCCTGTCTCAGCAGGGGATGGGGGATGGGCCGACCCCTGCCGGGCCGCTCTGCTCAGCCCTTTGTTCTGTGAGCGGGGCTGGCGGAGTCTTAGGTTAGCGCTTTCCGCCTTTTCATGGGGAAGCTATCCCAGTCTGCTTTGCTATCCCCAGTTAGTTTTCTCAGATTGTTCTTGCAGCATTCAAGCCCAGTCCTCTGTCTAAGCAGTTCAGCCGGCTCCTCCCTGCCCAGCCCCTCCTTGCTAATGGCGTATGCAGGCATCTGTGCTGCTTCTCCGCTGGGAATTACCGTTTGGTGGGTAATCTGTGGGTTTTAATTCTTTTTCCTCCCAGTTATGTGGCCCTCTAAGGTTCCAAGGCTCGCCACAGAGTCGCCAGTGAGAGTGTTTCCTGGTGTTTGGAAACTTCTCTCTTTTTAAAGCCTCCCTTCCCAGGACGGAGCTCCGTCCTTACCTCTTTTGTCTCTCTCTTTATCTTTTATGTTTTTTCCTACCTCCTTTCAAAGACAATGGGCTGCTTTTCTGGGTGCCTGATGTCCTCTGCCAGCATTCAGAAGTTGTTTTGTGGACTTTACTCAGAGTTCAAATGTTCTTTTGATGAATTTGTGGGGGAGAGAGTGGTCTCGCCGTCCTATTCCTCCGCCATCTTGTTCTTCCTTCCAAATGTTGAATTTTAAACCAGCTTTTTCACTCTCCTCTTTAACATCATCAGGAGGCTCTTTAGTTCCTCTTCACTTTCTGCCAGTGGGGTGTGTTATCTGCATATCTGAGGTTATTGATATTTTCCCCTGCAAACTTGATTCCAGCTTGTGCTTCATCCAGACCAACATTTCACATGTTGTACTCTGTATATAAGTTAAATAAGCAGGGTGACAATGTACAGCCTTGATGCACCCCTTTTCCAATTTGGAACCAGTCTGTTGTTCCATGACTGGTTCTAACTGTTGCTTCTTGACCTGCATACGTATTTCTCAGGGGGGAGGCCAGGTGGTCTGGTATTCCCATCTCTTGAAGAATTTTCCACAGTTTGCTCTGATCTACACAGTCAAAACCTTTGGCATAGTTAATAAAGCATAAATAGACGTTTTTCTGGAACTCTCTTCCTTTTTCTACGATCCAATGGGTGTTGGCAATTTGACCTCTGGTTCCTCTGCCTTTTCTGAATTGAGCTTGAATATCTGGAAGTTCTCAGTTCACATACTGTTGAAGCATTGCTTGGAAAATTTTGAGCATTACTTTGTTAGCATGTGAGATGAGTGCAATTGTGTGGTAGTTGGAACATTCTTTGGCATTGCATTTCTTTGGGATTGGAATGAAAACTGACCTTTTCCAGTCCTGTGGCCACTGCTGAATTGTCAAAATTTGCTGGCATATTGAATAAAGCCCTTTCACAGCATCATCTTTTAGGATTTTAAATAGCTCAGCTGGAATTCCTTCATCTCCACTAGCTTTGTTAGTATGATGCTTCCTAATGCCCACTTGAATTCACATTCCAGGAAGTCTGACTCTAGGTGAGAGATCACACCATCATGGTTATCTGGTCGTGAAGGTCTTTTTTGTATAGTTCTTCTTTGTATTTTTGCCACCTCTTTTTAGTATCTTCTGTCTCTGTTAGGTCCTCTCTTTCTGTTCTTTATTGTGCCCATTTTTGCATGAAATGTTCCCTTGGTATCTCTAATTTTCCTGAAGAGATTTGTAGCCTTTCTCATTCTATTGTTTGCTTCTGTTTCTTTGCACTGATCACTTAGGAAGGCTATCTTATCTCTCCTTGCTGTTCTTTGGAACTCTGCATTCAAATGGATATATCTTTCCTTTTCTCCTTTGCCTTTTGCTTCTCTATTTTCTCAACTGTTTGTAAGGCCTCCTCAGACAACCATTTTGCCTTTTTGAATTTCTTATTCGTGGGGATGGTTTTAATCACTGCCTCCTGTCACGAACCTCCATACACAGTGCTTCAGGAACTCTTCTGTTCTAATTCCTTGAATTTATTTGCACTTCCACTGTATAATTGTAAAGGATTTGATTTAGGGCATGCCTTAATGGTCTAGTGGTTTTCCCAATTTCTTCTATTTAATTCTGGATTTTGCAATAAGAAGAAAAGCTATGACCAAACTAGGCAGTATATTAAAAAGCAGAGACATTACTAGTAAAAGTTACGGTTTTTCCAATAGTCATGTATGGATGCAAGAGTTGGACCATAAAGAAAGCTGAGCACCGAAGAACTGATGCTTTTGAACTGTAGTATTGGAGAAGGAAATGGTAACCCACTCCAGTATTCTTGCCTGGAGAATCCCATGGGCGGAGAAGCCTGGTAGGCTACAGTCCACGGGGTCGCATAGAGTCGGATACGACTGAGTGACGGAACGGAACGGAATTGGAGAAGACTCGAGAGTCCGTTGGACTGCAAGGAGACCCAACCAGTCAATCCTAAAGGAAATCAGTCCTGAATATTCATTGGAAGGACTGATGCTGAAGCTCCAATACTTTGGCCACCTGATATGAACAGCTGACTCACTGGAAAAGACCCTGATGGTAGGAAAGATTGAAGGTAGGAGGAGAAGGGGACAACAGAGGATGGAATGGTTGCATGGTATCACTGACTCGATGGACCTGAGTCAAGCAAGCTCTAGGAGTTGGTGATGGACAGGGAATCCTGGCATGCTGCAGCCCATGGGGTCGCAAAGTGTTGGCTCTTTGACTGAACTGTGCCAACTGAGTTCAGTCAATGACTGAGTGACTGAACTGAACTTAAATGAAGTTTGCAATAAAGAGTTCATGACCTGAGCCACAGTCGTCTCCCAGTCTTGTTTTGTTGACTGTACAGAACTCCATCTTTAGCTGCAAAGAATATAATCAATCTGATTTCAGTACTGATCATCTGGTGATGTCCATGTATAGTCATTTCTTGCATTTGCAAGAGGGTGTTTGCTATGACCAGTGCGTTCTATTGGCAAAAGTCTGTTAGCCTTTGCCCTGCTTCATTTTTATACTCTAAGGCCAAAATTTCCTGTTACTACAGGTATCTATTGACTTTCTACTTCTGCATTCTAGTCCTCTATGATGAAAAGGACATCTTTTTTGGTGTCAGTTCTAGAGGGTCTGTAGATCATCATGGAAC
This sequence comes from Moschus berezovskii, assembly GCF_049115385.1. Taxonomy (NCBI): domain Eukaryota; kingdom Metazoa; phylum Chordata; class Mammalia; order Artiodactyla; family Moschidae; genus Moschus; species Moschus berezovskii. The sequence continues at coordinate 64,810,558 of NC_142470.1, read as the reverse complement.
CATTCAACTTCAGCTTCTTTGGCATTAATGGTTGGGGCATAGACTTGGATTACTGTGTTATTGAATGGTTTGCCATGTAAATGAACAGAGATCATTCTGTCATTTTTGAGGTCGCACCCAAGTACATAGTGGGCAGGCGGAGAAGGGGACGACAGAGAATGAGATGGCTGGATGGCATCACCGACTCGATGGACATGAGTTTGAGTGAACTCCAGGAGTTGATGATGGACAGGGAGGCCTGGCATGCTGTGATTCAGGGGGTCGCAAAGAGTCAGACACGACTGAGCGACTGAACTGAACCAAACAGCATTTTGGACTACCTTGATCTTTTCTAGTGAGTCTTTAATTTCAGTTATTAAATTTTTCTTCTCTAGAAATTTAATTTGATAATTTTATATGAATCATTTTGATCATTCTTTGTAGTTTCTTATTTCTCATACTTTCTAGCTTTCCTTTTATTTCTTTAAATATATTGAACATTGTTCATCTGAATTACATATTTGGTAATTACAATAACTAAATTATTTTAAAAGTCTGAGGCTGTTTTCAGTTATTTTCACCAGCCTTTATCCACGGTATCCAGTTTCCCTGTGTGTTCTGTGGTTTTTGACTGAGCAACTTTGCGACTTCATCTTTTGGAATTTTGTTGGCATGAGTTGCAGTTGTTTTTCTTCAAAGAATAAAAGAAAAGCAATCCAGCTTCTAATTATCCCAGAACTATTTTCAATTAAATTCCCTACTTGAACTTTTTTTGGACTATATAGTTAACATGAATTCTGACCTCAAACTCACATGAGAACAAGGTTATAATTCTCAGGAAATAGTTCCCCCCTTCACTCAGCAACAAAGGTAAATTTTTTATCCTTGCTATATTCTTCTGAATTTTTTTTTTTTCTTATCCACATTCATATTTATAATGCAGCTTTCTGAGGTTCTACATTTATATGGGGGACCTTGTCAGACTTCCTACACTGGGGAGGTTTTATCTCTACATTTCCATGCCACCTTTTCACCACTGAGTCAGAATTCAATATCATTAGGTTTCAGCATCAACTCTCAGGTCACAAGTCAGTACTGGTAGTAACTTATTTATCATATTTCTTATTCCCTTTCAAACCTCTTCTCTACATACTCCTTCCTTTCATCTCTGCAGAATGTTAAAAGTAATATTGTTTCTGTTTCACATAGCTTTTTTAGTTCCAATAAGAGGTGTTGATCATGGTGTTTGGTCTGCCATTCTGCCAAAAATTTCCAGTTGACACATAAGCTCTGGAATGGAGGTTTAATGCACTCAAGTCAGGGAAGACTGAAATAACAGAGAACTGAAGATTATCACCCATCATGTTGAAACATTTGAGGTGCAAATTCAATTCCAGTTTGAATGTGGAAAATGGATCATATTTATATGTGTGTATTATAGTTTTTCAATTTCCCTTAAATCTAGTCTCTATCCCGCACCATATAGATTTCCTTAATCTGGCTACCTTCTCTAAACCTGTTACTATGAAACTGAAGTGACAGTTTCAAAACTTTTTGCAAGTCTATAGTAACCAAAACACTGTAGTACTGGCATAAAGGCGGACATAAAATTCAATGGACTATAAGGGAGAGCCCAGAAATAACATTCATATATATGATAAAATGATTTTTGACAAGAGTGCCAAGACCACTAAATGTAGAAAATGAAAGTCTCCTTAAAAAACATATTTTGTTGAGAAAACCAAATATTCACCTGCAAAAGAATGAAGCCAGATTTATACTTTATACCATATAAATCATTCAAAATAGACCAAACACCTAAATGCAAGACCTAAAAGTATAAAACTCTTAGAAGAAAACTCTTAGAAGTAAAAGCTTCATGACACTGGATTTGACAAGGATTTTCTAGATATGACACCAAAAGCACAGGCAAGAGAATAAAAATAGACAAATTAGATTACATTAAAATTAATAACCTTCTGTGCATCAAAGGAGACGATAAACAGAGTGAAAGACAGTCTACGGAATGAGAGATCATTTGCAAATCACACACCTGAAAAGAGGATAGTAATAAGGGCATATAAAAAGAACTTCTACAACTCAACCACCAAAAAAAAAAGTACTCCAGTCAAAAATTAATCAATGGACTTAAATAGACATTTTTCCAAAAATGATTATTAATGGCCAAAAAACATGTTAAAAGATGCTCAGTATCATTAATGATTAAAGAGTGCAAATCAAAGTCACAATGAGATATTAATCCACACCCATTAGAAAGGCTGCTATATATAAATTTTTAAAGTGTTTCCAAGGATATGGAGAAATTTGAACTCTTGTGCCCCTTTGGTGGGAATAAAATGGTACAGCCACTGTGGAAAACAGCATGGCAATTTCTTAAAAAGTTAAAAAAGAAATTAGTGTATGTTCCCACAATTCCACTTCTGGGTATATGCCCAAAAGAATTGAAAATGAGGTCTCAAAGAGAGAGATATATGCACACTCATGTTTACAGCAGCCGAGAGGTAGAAATAACCCAAATGTCCACTGACAGAAAAATGGGTAAACAAACTGTGGAACTATGTATACAAAGAATGAAATATTATTCACCTTTAAAAAGGAAGAAAATTCTGACACACGCTACAACATGGATAAACCTTTAAGACATTATACTAAGTGAAATCCACCAGTCACCAAAAGACAAACACTGTAAGATTCCACTTACACGACATTATCTCGAGTAGTCAAACAGACAAAAAGAGAAAATAAAATGGTGGTTGCTGGGGCCAGGAAGAAGGAAATAGGAATTATTTAATGGGGGTTTAATTGTTTCTTAGGGTTTCAGTCTTGCAAGTCAAGAAAGTTCTGGAGACTTCTGTACAACAATATGAATATACTTAACAGTAATGAACTATATACACTTAGAAATTATTTAGATCGAAATTTTTATTATGAATTTTTTACCAGAATAATAATAAAAAAAAAACCCATAGGAAACATTTACCAAGATACGCCATATTCTGAGTTAACAAACAAATTTAAAAACTTTAAAAGAATTCAAGTAACTTATGAAGTCATGTGAGAATGAAACTTTCTTTATAGAATAATTTAAGGTATGAATTAAATTTCCTTAATTGATGTATTTCTTATAATTCTAATAAATTATATTTTCCTCAGAATTTATGCAATTTATCAACATTTCCAAAATCTTGACATAAAATATTCCCCTCTTGATAATTCTTTTAATATTTATGGTGTTTATATTAAATTCCTTGTTCATTTCTGATATTGCTAATTTGTGCTTTCCCTGTTTTTGGTTTTTTTTTCCTCCTAATCAGCTAACTTGTGGTTATCAGTTTTCAGTCTTTCAGAGAACTAAATTTTGGCATTATTGAATTTCTATATTGTATATTTGTACTCTATTTCATTAATGCTTTGGCCTTATCTTTATTGCTTCTTTTCCTTTTCTGGATTTTCTTTTTTAACTTTCTGATATGTATACTTAGATTGTTCATTTTCTGTCTGTTTTCTTTTCCTGTAAGGATTTGCTGTGGTATATTTGTCTCCAGGCAGACCTCTAACTGCATCAGAAAAGTCTGATATGTGATATTTTCTTCATCATTCAGTTACTGCAAGAAGAATGCTAAATTTTCCTGCTATCACTTTGAATTTCACTATTTCTTCTTGGGATCCCCTCTGAATTGTTTTGTACATTTTGGGGCTTTCTACTAAGTGACCATATAGTTGGATTTGTTATTTCTCCCAGTGAATTGGCCCTTTTGTCATTATGATTATGTCTGTTTTCAACTCTAGTAATATTTCTGTCTTAAAGTCTTCTTTAATATTAATGTAGTTATGTTAGCTTTCTTTCAGTAGGTATTTTCTTATCCTTTTATTTTCAACCTTTCTGTATCTATATATGTATGTTGTATGCCTATAACTAACAAACAGTTGGGTTTGTTTTTTTATTTAGTCTGACAATTTATATTTTCTAATTGGCGCATTTGATCTGAATACATGTAGTGTAATTACTGATATATTGACATTTAGATATGTCTTCTTCCTATTTATCCATATCTACAACCATCTTGTTTTTATATCATCTTTTTGTATCATGCCTTGCCTTCTTTTTGAGTTACTGAATATATTTATTTCATATGCCTTCTATTACATTGTTATTCATTTTTTAGTTTAAGTGTATGCATTGCATTTAGTAGCTACCTCAGTTCAGTTCAGTCGCTCAGTCATGTCCAACTCTTTGCGACCCCATGAATCACAGCACGCCAGGCCTCACTGTCCATCACCAACTCCTGGAGTCCACTCAAACCCACCTCCATCAAGTCGGTGATGCCATCCAGCCATCTCATTCTCCATTGTCCCCTTCTCCTCCTGCCTCCAGTCCCTGCCAGCATCAGAGTCTTTTCCAGTGAGTCAACTCGTCGCATGAGGTGGCCAAAGTATTGCAGTTTCAGCTTCAGCATCAGTCCTTCCAATGAACATCCAGGATTGATTTCCTTTAGGATGGACTGGTTGGATCTCCTTGCAGTACAAGGGACTCTCAAGAGTCTTCTCCAGCACCACAGTTCAAAAGCATCAATTCTTCGGCGATCAGCTTTCTTCACAGTCCAACTCTCACATCCATACATGACCATGGGAAAAACCATAGCCTTGACTATATGGCCCTTGGTTGGCAAAGTAATGTCTCTGCTTTTTAATATGCTGTCTAGGTTGGCCATAACTTTCCTTCCAAGGAGTAAGCGTCTTTTAATTTCATGGCTGCAATCAGCATCCGCAGTGATTTTGGAGCCCAAAAAAATAAAGTCTGACACTGTTTCTACTGTTTCCCCATCTATTTCCCATGAAATGATGGTACTAGATGCCATGATCTTAGTTTTCTGAATGTTGAGCTTCAAGCCAACTTTTTCACTCTCTTTTTTCACTTTCATCAACAGGCTTTTTAGTTCTTCTTCACTTTCTGCTATAAGGGTGGTGTCATCTGCATATCTGAGGTTATTGATATTTCTCCCAGCAATCTTGATTCCAGGTGCTTCTTCCAGCCCACTGTTCCTCATGATGTACTCTGCATATAAGTTAAATAAGCTACCTAGAGATAAAAATATATACTCTTGATTTATCAAACCCTGGCAGACACACTGAAATTATAATCACAGGAAATTAGTCAATCTGATCACGTGGACCACAGATGAATGTGGTCCACTGGAGAAGGGAATGGCAAACCACTTCAGTATACTTGCCTTGAGAACCCCATGAACAGTATCAAAGGGCAAAATGATAGGATACTGAATGAGGAATTCCCCAGGTTGGTAGGTGCCCAGTATGCTACTGGAGATCAGTGGAGAAATAACTCTAGAAGGAATGAAGGGATGGAGCAAAAGCAAAACCAGTACCCAGTTGTGGATGTGACCGGTGATAGAAGCAAGGCCCGATGCTGTAAAGAGCAATATTGCATAGGAACCTGGAATGTTAGGTCCATGAATCAAGGCAAATTGGAAGTGGTCAAACAGGAGATGGCAAGAGTAAACATAGACATTCTAGGAATCAGTGAATTAAAATGGACTGGAATGGGTGAATTTAACTCAGATGACCATTATATCTACTACTGTGGGCAGGAATCCCTTAGAAGAAATGGAGTAGCTGAAACTGCAATAATTTGGCCACCTCATGCGACGAGTTGACTCACTGGAAAAGAGTCTGATGCTGGGAAAGGTTGGGGGCGGGAGGAGAAGGGGATGACAGAGAATGAGATGGCTGGATGGCATCACCAACTCTGTGGACATGAGTTTGAGTGAACTCTGGGAGTTGGTGATGGACAGGGAGGCCAGGCGTGCTATGATTCATGGGGTCATGGAGAGTCGGACACGACTGAGCGACTGAACTGAACTGAACTGAATGTAATTTCAGATTTTCACTTTTTCCTGAGAGAGTCAAATGCCCCAAAACACTTTATTATTCTCCCACTCTTGACTTACATGCTATTGTTATAGTGCATTTTAATTCTATAAATTTATTCTTCCCACATGACATCATCTTATAGTTAATATGTATTCATATCTAAAGCCTTTGACTGTGTGGATCACAGCAAACTGTAGAAAATTCTTAAGGAGATGGGAATACCAGACCACCTTACCTGCTTCCTACGAAACCTATATGCAGGTCAAGAAGCAACGGTTAGAACCAGACATGGAACAACAGACTGGTTCCAAATTGGGAAAGGAGTATGTCAAGGCTGTATATGTTATCCTGCTTATTTAACTTATATGCACAATACAGCATGCAAAATACCAGGTTGGATGAAGCATAAACTGGAATCAAGATTGCCAGGAGAAATATCAATAACCTCAGATATGCAGATGACACCACCCTTATAGCAGAAAGTGAAGAGGAACTCAAAAGCCTCTTGATGAAAGTGAAAGAGGAGAGTGAAAAAGTTGGCTTAAAACTCAACATTCAAAACACTAAGACCATGGCATCCAGTCCCATCATTTCATGGCAAATAGATGGAGAAACAATGGAAACAGTGACAGACTTTATTTTCTTAGACTCCAAAATCACTGCACACGGTGACTGCAGCCATGAAATAAAAAGACATTTGTACCTTGGAAGAAAAGCTATGACAAACCTAGACAGTACATTAAAAAGCAGAGACATTACTTTGTCAACAAAGTCTGTCTAGTCAACATTATGGTTTGTCCAATAGCCATGTATGGATATGAGAGATGGACCATAAAGAAGGCTGAGCACCAAAGAATTGATGCTTTTGAACTGTGGTGTTGGAGAAGACTCTTGAGAGTCCCTTGGACAGCAAGAAAATCAAACCAGTCCATCCTAAAGGAAATTAGTCCTGACTATTCATTGGAAGGACTGATGCTAAAGCTGAAACTCCAATACTTTGGTCACCTGATAAGAAGAACTGACTCATTAGAAAAGACCCTGAAGCTAGCAAAGATTGAAGGTAGGAGGAGAAGTGAATGACAAAGGACAATATGGTTGGATGGAATCCCCAACTCGAGGGACATGAGTTTGAGTAGGCTCTGGGAGTTGGTGATGGACAGGGAGGCCTGGCGTGCTGCAGTCCACGGGGTCGCAGTCAGATACTGAGCAACTGAACAACAACAACAATCCACACAGGAAGCTACGAAATGCAATGCATACACTTATATTAAAAGAATGAATAGCAATGTAATAAAGGGCATCTGAAATAAATACACTCAGTCACTCCAAAAGAAGGCAAGACATGATAGAAACAGATGATAAAAAACAGAATGGTTGTAGGAATGGATAAATAGGAAGAAGACATATCTAAATGCAAATATATTGCTAATTACACTACATGTATTCAGATCAAATACACCAATTAGAAGATATACCTCAACCGAAAACCTGTTTTTCTAGAGTCCCCATTCCTTTGCAGTCCCTGAACTCTGCCTTTCCCCCTAGTCTTGTGAGACTCTTAAGAATTGTGCCTAGCGTCTCAGCCTCCAGATAACCTCTTCTAGGACTACAGTAGTTGCCAATGGGGGATACTACTCCAAATTCCAGGCTTTCTGTATGTTTGTTTCATTACTCTCCCAGATCTTGGCCCAGTCAGTTTGCACTGTCTTATTAGCTCTACCCTGTCTTTCTAGCTTTTCTCTTTGTTCTAAGTGGGTGGATGTCCAAATTCCTCTGTCTTCCATTACAGAAACCAAGAATCTTAACAGGAAATATTTTTCACGAATCAACAATATTAATGTTTCTTTACTCTGCCCCTTACCTTGTGCCATCCTTATGTATGTCAAACCCTCTGCCTTCCATTCTCCAACTATAACAGCAAAGGCAAAATTTTGTCTTAGAGAAAAGATGAAAAAGCTTAAACACTAACAGTAGTCTTTGTCAGCCACTCCACATATTGTTTGATCTCATGTACTGTAATAATTTTATAATGTATCATACTTTAGGCATGATAATACTAAGACTCTAAGAATGAAATCAGTTTCCAAGGCACACCCCAAATATGAACCCAGATCTCTCTGATCTCATGTCCAGACACTATTTCACTAGATGACAGAAACTCTTGAAGAGCTAGTGATTGCCTAAGTAGGAGTATGGTGAGGAAGCAGAAGGAAAATATCTCATTCTCCTATAATCAGGACATGAAACCCATGCAAGCAGCCAACCAGAGGTTTTTTTGTTTGTCTTTGTTTTTTTTAATAAAATAAACTCAAAAGAGGCAGAAAGCATCATCCAACCTCTTCCCATGCCTAACCAGAATTATCCTTACTATACCTGGCTAAACAATTTCAAGTGCTTCCCCTGATGAACAATCACTTTACCAATGGGACCAACTGAATACCTAAGAATCTTCTTTTTCTTAGGAAGCTATATTCTGGTGCAGGATGAATTACTCTTAAAAGTAAATCACAGAGAACCTTGATCTCATGAGATTTAGATTCTGAATGGTCCAGCCTCTTGGCTTAAGTAAGATTCTGTCTATTCCCAAACCCCTTCATAATGTTAGTCCTTTGACCATTTATTATATTCCAGACACTGATTCAAATACAACACAGACCAAAGCAGACAAAGTCCTTGCTTTCATGGAGTTTAGAGTTTAGTGGAGAGGATAGCATTTACAAATCATCACATAATGCTATGCTGGTGACTGTTTAAAAATTCGCTTTCTAGTAGGAAGCTGGTAGGGGGAATAAGCTCTTATTTGTAGCATTTGCCCATCCAAACATTCACTGTGACTGATTCAGTATATCATGGTTCTGTAACTAAATGTGGAGCTGATTATGTATAATTGAAGAGATAGACAAAATGAGCTCTCATAAGACAGTATGAACCCATCCCAGTGCATCACTGATGATAATAAGTGGAAATGAGATATGTGTCCTAAAGCAAGTGAACCTCATTCTAATTCTACAAGACATCTAACAAGGGAACCAGGCTCAGTCTGCATGGCTATGACAGGCAACTGTGAGGAAGTGATGCTTGTGCCGGGATCTCTAGGATGAAGTGATATAGCTTTACTTGTAGCTCAGGCGGTAAAGAATCTGCCTGCAATTCAGGAGACCTGGGTTCGATTCCTGAGTTGGGAAGATCCCCTAGAGAAGGAAATGGCAACCCACTCCAGTATTCTTGCCTGGAGAGCCCATGGACAGAGAAGCCTGGAGGGCGACAGCCCATGGGATCGCAAGAATGACTAAACCACCACCACCAGACAAAGAGTGAGCAAAGACAGTGGAGCCCAGCCCACTGTGGTTTATAGATGAGTGGGTTGGAGACAGAAAGCAGCAGGTGAGGAGTTGGAAGGTCTGTCTCCATTTTAGTCCGTTCTGCTCTGCTTCCTGCCTGCTCAATTCCCAGTTTCCTGCTACTAGCAAAAGCTGAAGAATGTATAAACCCCTGAAAAGGAACAAATGCACTTGAAGCACTTGGGAGAACATTGCCCACATTATAGGAGCATAATCCTGGGCCCAGCAGCCTCCTTCATAAACATTTGCATGAAATTGACTGAAGGTACCAAACAAGAATCTGGATTTCAAGAGCCTGACAGATTTGCTCAGCTATTCTCAGCCAATGACACAGCTTTTCTCCCTAAAGTTTGAGATATACTTCCTTATTAGACTTTTAAAAAAATGAAAGAAATGGTACAAATGGAGAGAGGGAGGGAGACGAGAACAGAAAATGATTGCACATTGAAATAAATGTGCTACTTGAGAAAATTATAAGTGCCTAAAAACAGGAGTTTATAATGAAAGTGCTTTCTCAAGCATAACTATAGCATCACTATTTCAATGCAAAGATACAATAAACTAACTCCTTAGATTTAATAAGATGTGTGGTATATTAAATAAATGCCAACCGATTATTAAAGATCTTTTTATTGAGGATTTACAGCTATGTCATCAAATAACTGAGAAGTATTCAGGTATAATAAGACCCACATGAGAAACTTAATTTAAAGTAGTGCAAAGAACCAAAAACACTATTACAAACAGACCATGAAAACTTGGAAAATAGATAAGTTAAGAGGCAAAAAACATCCCATCAAATTATTGTCAATAGTGGGGGCCGAGGCAATGAGGGAGGACAAAATATCATTTACATATGAGTCAACTAAATAGCTATTCAAAAGCGCTACAGCATGATGGAACAGCACACTCTGCAGATAGGTGCCCCCCCACCCCCGACCCCAGAGGCTGATCTGGCCTGCCTTTTTTTCCTTTGGAAAGAAAATTAACTTTTTCAGTGTGAATTTTCTGTAGTGAAGAAACCCTAGGGTTTCTGAGACAATGACTCTGTCTTCCAAAGTAAAAATGAACTTTAACAGCAAATAGCTTGTATCTCTACCACAGACCTCAGGCTCCTGAGGGAGCTGGACAAAGCAAGAGGAAAAGGCAGAGAGAGCTAGGCAGGGGAGGGTGGGATGGAAGGAGAGAGGGGGAGGAGGAAGTGGAGCAGCAGAGGCCGTGGGAGATGGAGAAAGAAGGAGAGAGGTGGGGAGGGAGGAGGAAGCTGGGGGGAGATGGAGAGGCAGCATGAGTGGAGGGAAGAGGAGCTAAGATACTTGCCTAAGAGTAAGAAAACTGAGATCTCTCCTAGGCTTATGTTTCACACATTGAATAAGGTACTCCAAAATTTAGCCTTCACCAGTTTCCTCACAAGTCAAATCAAGGAGTTGAGCTAGAAGAAAGAGTGAGGGCAGGAGGAGAAGGGGACAACAGAGGGTGAGACGGTTGGATGGCATCACCGACTCAATGGACATGGGTTTGGGTGGACTCTGGGAGTTGGTGATGGACAGGGAGGCCTGGCGTGCTGTGGTTCATGGGGTCGCCAAGAGTCAGACACGAGTGAGCAACTGAACTGAACTGAACTGAGCTAGAAGACCACCAAATTCCCGGTGAATTCTACCCTTCCTTCTATTCTCAAGACCAGTCCTTGGGCCCTTTGGTAAAGTTTCCTGGAGTAGAAGAAAAACCTTGCGAAGTAACCAAAGCTTCTTGTTGTGGGGAGAGAGAGACTGAGACCCAGAAGGAGCAAGGAGAAAGTTGCCAGAGTAATCACTACACCCTTTTGGTTCACACGGCCCTTTGGAATTTTTTGAAGCACTCTCATGGTTGGTATCATGTATTCCTTGTTAGGTGGGCAAGGAAAGTACTGTTAGCTCCCATTGCACAGAGAAGGCAGCTGAGCTCCGGACTTGCATGCTGGCTCACTCATGGGTGACCAGACCCCTCGACAATCCAGTGCCATCCTGGTGGGCGGGTGGGGTGGGTACCTCACATGCATGAGCAGAACTCTCCAAGACAGGAAGCCTGACCACGTGCTCAGGCAACCACGTGCTCAGCCAGGGCGGATGAGGACACAGCTTCCCAACCCAGCCACCACTCACCTGTCGCCCACAAGAGGCCAAGGGGATGTTATGGACAGTATAGCAAGAAGAGCCCCACATGGCACTATTGACAAACGACTCCATTTAGAGTCTATATTTTAGGCACCTTGTTCTTAGTCACTAGTGACACGTAATTTATCCCTAAACAACCAGCCTTTATATCTTTGGTACCTGAGGCTTCAGGTTAAGACACGTGGATGTCCCTCATATATCTGATCTCCTTCAGGACCTGTCGGCAACCCCGCCCCCCAGGAACCACCCAGGGGCAACAAGGCTACTTCCTCTCCCTCCAAAAAGACTTCACTAAAAGCACAGGAATTATCCCTAAAATACACAAAGCAATTCCTCACACAGGTAGGAAAGAAGTCACCTAGGCTATGAACAAAACAGGGAGCAGAAAATTACCTAAAGAAAATGAAGAAAGAGAAACGAGTATTTCTGTCTCCTCCACCCCTCCTATATCATGGGCTAGGATCGTGGTGGTTCTATACTGCAGAGGGACATCCGTCACCACTAATCAATACATGGGGTGTTAGTCATGGATGATAAATTTGAAAGGGATTATAACTGTAAACAGTGATCAATAGAGACTTGCTGGAGGAGACAGAGAGGAAAAAACAACCTGAAAATGTTACATGGTTAATAAAGTAAGGGTGGGGGAGGGTCAGTCTTAAACAAAACTCCAAGGGACCTACCCTGTTCTAGCTCCTTCTCTTAAGGGAGGTGGGATGGAAAGGAGAGTGGATAAATAACCCTCCTCCAGACTTGTTCGCAAGGCGATTGCTACTAAAAGGGTGCATTATTAATTTACAGCATATTTGCTGATCCTACTGGTTGGAAGGCACATTTGTGATTAGCATTTGGTTGAAGATATGTTCCTGGATCAGAGCTAGCATCACTTAAAGCCCCCAGAGTATAGTGTGCCCTTTCCCCACTCCCAACCCACCCCCATCCTCTTCCCTCCCTCCTGTCTCTTCTCTTCTCCAATGATTTCACCCCCAGCACATGACTGAGCAGTGCATTCACAAGCGTGACATCCCTCTCTGCAAACAAATATACCCTGAAACCAAGCAAAAGGGGAAAAAAAATGCAGGGAGCCTTCGCTGTTCACCCATAGATGAATGGAACTATCCGTCTTGTCACCAGGGGTCGGCGTGAGAGGTTACTCCAAGTCTATACCTTAGCTTCTCTGCTGACGTTTGCAAGGAACTTCCTTAAAAATAAAACAAAATAAAGAGTGAAAAAAAGAATCCTGCCACATCAAGCACTTAGCCGGTCCCTCTAGAACCCTTTCCAGCTCGTGTCTTCTCACCACCTTTGGAGTCACAGCTCCAGGCCTGACATATAAATTTTTTTTCCACTGACCTTTTAGTGTCCTTTCTGCCAGAGTGTGTAAACCATAAGCTGATATATGAAGGCAATTTTTAGTGGTGCCACTTGTATCTGAGTGATTGCACACACTTTACGTTTCTGGCCTGCCACCCCTTCCACCTTTCGAAGATCTCTCTATTTTCTTTTAAGGGAAATGCAACAAAGGTGAAAGCAAGTTTAACTGCTTCAAGACTCTGATGGCCAGAAGCACCTGTTTGCAGGATTCATAACTGGCTAGGCCCATCTTCAAAGCTGGAGTCTTTCTTTACTGCTCTGGGGATCAGCAGGGCAGGGCTAGTGGGGAAGAGAGGTTACAGGGGCACCTCGTCCTTCCATCCCGCAGCTACAACCAAGACTGACAGGCATCAAAGCTCCAAGCCTTGCTGAAGACTCAGAGGACACAGAGTCATTGTCTCCATCAGTCCCGATAGCCTGGGCCTCTGGGGACTTCCTTGGTCAGAGTTCAGCGGGGAGGGAGAGGGGGTGGAAGAGCAAGTGGGTGTGAAGCCAGACAGAATATCTGGCTAAACTCCACCACCCAGCCACAGTGCCCTCATCCCCTCAAAAGGCAAGACTGCTGTTTTCCCTCAGCACGGCCAGAGGTTCAGCAAACAAAAGCCCAGGTCCAGACGGCTTCACAGCTGAATTCTACCAAAAATTTAGAGAAGAGCTAACACCTATTCTACTCAAACTCTTCCAGAAAATAGCTGAGGAAGGGAAACTTCCAAACTCATTCTATGAGGCCACCATCACCCTAATCCCAAAACCTGGTAAAGACCCCACAAAAAAACAAAACTATAGGCCAATATCACTGATGAACATAGATGCAAAAATCCTTAACAAAATTCTAGCAATCAGAATCCAACAACACATTAAGAAGATCATACATCATGACCAAGTGGGCTTTATCCCAGGAATGCAAGGATTCTTCAATATCTGCAAATCAATCAACGTAATACACCACATTAACAAACTGAAAAATAAAAATCATATGATTATCTCAATAGATGCAGAGAAAGCCTTCGACAAAATTCAACATCCATTTTTGATAAAAACCCTCCAGAAAGTGGGAATTGAAGGGACATACCTCAACATAATAAAAGCTATATATGACAAACCCACAGCAAACATTATCCTCAATGGTGAAAAACTGAAAGCATTTCCCCTAAAGTCAGGAACAAGACAAGGGTGCCCACTCTCACCACTACTATTCAACATAGTTCTGGAAGTTTTGGCCACAGCAATCAGAGCAGAAAAAGACATAAAAGGAATACAAATTGGAAAAGAAGAAGTAAAGCTTTCACTGTTCGCTGATGACATGATCCTCTACACAGAAAACCCTAAAGACTCTACCAGAAAACTACTAGAGCTAATCAATGATTACAGTAAAGTTGCAGGATATAAAATCAACACACAGAAATCCCTTGCATTCCTATACACTAATAATGAGAAAATAGAAAGAGAAATTAAGGAAACTATTCCATTCACTGTTGCAATGAAAACAATTAAATACTTAGGAATATATCTACCTAAGGAAACAAAAGACTTGTACATAGAAAACTATAAAACACTAGTGAAAGTAATCAAAGAGGACACGAATAGATGGAGAAATATACCGTGTTCGTGGATTGGAAGAATAAATATTGTAAAAATGAGTATACTACCCAAAGTAATTTATACATTCAATGCAATCCCTATCAAGCTACCAACAATATTTTTCACAGAACTAGAACAAATAATCTCACAATTTGTATGGAAATACAAAAAACCTCGAATAGCCAAAGCAATCTTGAGGAAGAAGAATGGAACTGGGGGAATTAACCTGCCGGACTTCAGGCTCTATTACAAAGCCACAGTCATCAAGACAGTATGGTACTGGCATAAAGACAGAAATATAGATCAATGGAACAAAATAGAAAGCCCAGAAATAAACCCACGCTCCTATGGACACCTTATCTTCGACAAAGGAGGCAAGAATATAAAATGGAGAAAAGACAGTCTCTTTAACAAGTGGTGCTGGGAAAACTGGTCAGCCACTTGTAAAAGAATGAAACTAGAACACTTCCTAACACCATACACAAAAATAAACTCAAAATGGATTAAAGATCTAAATGTAAGACCAGAAACTATAAAACTCCTAGAGGAGAACGTAGGCAAAACACTCTCCGACATAAATCACAGCAGGATCCTCCAAGACCCACCTCCCAGAATATTGGAAATAAAAGCAAAAATAAACAAATGGGACCTAATTAAAATCAAAAGCTTCTGCACAGCAAAGGAAACTCTAAGCAAGGTGAGAAGACAGCCTTCAGAATGGGAGAAAATAATAGCAAATGAAGCAACTGATAAAGGATTAATCTCCAAATTATACAAGCAGCTCCTGCAGCTTAATTCCAGAAAACTAAGTGACCCAATCAAAAAATGGGCCAAAGAACTAAACAGACATTTCTCCAAAGAAGACATAAAGATGGCTAATAAACACATGAAAAAATGCTCAACATCCCTCATCATCAGAGAAATGCAAATCAAAACCACAATGAGATACCATTTCACACCAGTCAGAATGGCTGCTATCCAAAAGTCTACATGCAATAAGTGCTGGAGAGGGTGTGGAGAGAAGGGAACCCTCTTACACTGTTGGTGGGAATGCAAACTAGTACAGCCACTATGGAGAACAGTGTGGAGATTCCTCAGAAAACTGGAAATAGAACTGCCATATGATCCAGCGATCGCACTCCTGGGCATACATACCAAGGAAACCAGAATTGAAAGAGACACATGTACTCCAATGTTCATTGCAGCACTGTTTATAATAGCCAGGACATGGAAGCAACCTAGATGTCCATCTGCAGATGAATGGATAAGAAAACTTTGGTTCATATACACAATGGAGTATTTCTCAGCCATCAAAAAGAATGCATTTGAATCAGTTTTAATGAGGTGGATGAAATTGGAGCCAATTATACAGAGTGAAGTAAGCCAGAAAGAAGAACATCAATACTGTATATTAACGCATATATATGGAATTTAGAAAAATGGTAACCTGAACCCTGTATAAGAGACTGCAAAAGAGACATAGGCATTTAGAACAGTCTTTGGGACTCTGTGGGAGAGGGTGAAGGTGGAATGATTGGGGAGAATGGAATTGTAGCATGTATATTATCATAAGTGACCAGTCCATACTGGTTCGACGCATACATTTTCCTCTGTTCATTTCTTTGCATTTGTGCTTTTTTAATAAAATTCTTTTTTAGAAATAAAAAAAATAAATAAATAAATAAATAAAAAGAAAGAAAGAAAGCAAGAGAATACAGCTAGTGTCTGAGAATTGCCAAATCTGAGGAACATCTGATTTTTGCCACTGGCCACAGAGAAAAGGACTACTGAAACACAATGGAGATATGTGGCAATGATAAGTTAGTATAAGGCTGTATCTCCCCCACAATGTCCTTGGGAAGATGCTCAAAACCTGAGCATGTATTCGAGAGTATTTTGAGTATGTAAAAATCCTCCATTACAGATGTGGCAGCTGAGAAAAGGATGAGGAGTTAGGGATCAACCAATGGCCAAAACAGCACAGGAGAAGCGGATGGGAAAGGATATAGGCAAGTGGCCAGTAGACCTATGTCTTATGCCAGACCCTGGGGAGGGAAGGGGAGCTCCAAAGAAAGACCCATCAAGCATCCTCTACCAGGACCCTGGCCTGAGTACCTATTGCAGGAAAAGTGACCAAGTTCTATCTAAGGGTCATCTGGTGGTGCCCACAGAGCTGGAAAGCCCAAAACATTCCACAGAAAAGAAGTGCTGGGAGCCACAGCCTCCACCTCCTTCCTGGCTGAAACACCATCTTAATTGAGGTTTCTAGCTCCAAGGGCTATTGAGGACATGGCCAGTGGTAACCATGTTTACCAAGGACCAAGAACTCCAGGATAGCAGCAGTACTTCTGGGGGTTCGAGCTTAGGCAACTTCCTCTTCATAAAATGGTGACAAGACTTTGAGAAGTACTCCAGTGAGAATATCAAGGAATAGCAATGGTGGCAACCCAGAGCTGTCAATCTTCAAATCCACTGATTTTTTTCTGCACCACATGCCACTTCTCAAATAATCTGCCATATTCAGCCTTTAGGCATTTGAATTATTGTAGGTAGAGAGCACTGTTGCTGGAAAGCAATGGAAAGTGCTACAGAGATGTTCTGGGGACCTACCTATAAAGCCACATCTTCTCAAGGATGGCAAGAAGTCCCACAAATCCATGCACAGCCTGTTCTCCCCACACCGCCCTCTTCTCCCCTCTCTCTGAATCACTGGTGCACATCAGACGGCTTGCTACAAAGTAAATGCCCCATCTTAAGAGCGAAGGAGAAGTCAGAAGACCAGTTCCACAAGGATTTATAGGTTTGCCCTTCAATAAGACTCACAACTTCTATGCTACTCAATTTGGGGGCAATAAACTAGATTCATGGTTTCAGGTGCTTCCCAGAAACCAAGTTTTCTGGAGCATCTACATAGCCACTGGGGTTTGCATCCCAACATACAGCTTCCTCCACTTCACTCCATCCCAAACCACCAAATCCTTATTTATCTTTTTGATGTGTTTGCCTGATGGGTTATTGTAAAGGCAGTTGCTTTCCTTTGAAGAGAAAAACAAAATGTTTCCCAGCAAAAGTAAGAAAATACTTGTCCCCAAGACAGGCCTCAGATCTCTGAACAGAACAGAGATTCTACTTGGGGTTCCTAAATGGTAAGGACAGTAAACATCAGAAAGGAGAATCTCCCAGGTTGCTGGCTCTCCACCACGAAGTAGGGGCTTCCCTGGCGGTTCAGGTGGTAAAGAATCTGCCTTCAAAGCAGGAGGCCCAGGTTCAATCCTTGGAACAGGAATATACCATGCAGAAGGAAACGGCTACCCACTCCAAAATTCTTGCCTGGAGAACTCCATAGAGAGAGGAGCCTGGCAGGCTACAGTCCATGGGGTCGCAAAGAGTCGGACATGACTCAGCGACTAAATCTGAAAAGAGAATCTCCTAGATGATGGCTCTCCACCAAAGGGAATTAAAACATACACACACACCCCTCCAAGTTTCAAGCAGCTGCCACAGCATCATTTCCTTCAGGAAAAAAAGACTCCCTACTGTCTGCTTTCCATGACCTTCCAGGTGCCACCACACCTCACCCTTCAGGTCTCCCTCAGGCCCTCCTATGGCCCAGTGAGGTACAGGAGATGTGGTTTAGATAAACTGTAGTCTTCTTCTGCCCCTCCCTCCGTGGTCCGCTGTCTCATCTCCCAAGCCTCTCTAGTTTTTAGGAGAAAGGTTTCATTACTGAGCGCAGCCAGGAGTCAGAGGAGCCCCTGATTGATGCTGTCAGTCAGATGAAGAGCTCTTGTGGCAGAAACTGTCTTTTCTTCATTAAGTTTGAAAACATGCCCACAGGCTAGTCTGTGATCTGTTCATCAATAAATGGAAATACACTGAGAGACCCAAATTCATGCCAGGCTTTGGTCAAGAAAAGATGTACCCCTTGTCAATGTGCTGCCTCAAGTAAGAATTCCTAAAATCCACTGTCTTCCCTCACCTCAGCCCGAGGTCTGAGAAGCCAGGGGAGACATCAGTTTTGATGTGAGGCTCTCCTTGAGATGTGCCAAACCTGTAACTGCCTCCCATCTGGGGAACAGAAAGGGCTCCCATCTCTGATTCTTTCCAGGACGATCTGGGAAACTGGTCCAGGAAGAGGGGATGCTGGCAGAGCTCTGAGTATGTCACCAAGTGACTCAGTCCTGAGGTATCTTCTCAGCACAGTCTCCAGGGACTCCAGGAAGGCTCAAGATAGTAGGGACTGGGTTTACCAGGATGCCCAAATGTCTGTACAAGAAGGCAGGACAAGAGGCAAGGATGCTAACGGGCTAGTACAGAATGAAGAGAGAAGGGAACTAAAAAAGGGAGTGGAGGGGAGGAAAGAAAATACTGCTCAGAAAAGCCAAGCAGGACATCCCTTACCCTGCCTTAGGAACTAAACTAAAAAAGAACTCTACTTTCTGCCATCAAAAGCAAGAGAACAAGAGAGACCAAACACAAAAACAATGAAAAAAAGAGCAAGCACCACAACCGCCATCAAGCCATCAGGCATTAGCTTAAGAGCTCTAACCTGCGGGTTTTTAACAATTAACTTTTAAAGTGATTTGTTCACCAATCCACCTTGATTTCATTATGTGGGGTAATGTCAATATTGGCAGGCTTTTCCTAAAATTCCGGCTGTGCAGAGATAATGCCATCAAGGCTGGATGCCTGGGCCATGGTGTGAGGACGGGGGTAGGAGGCTGTGCTCACATTGTTTGGCTCATGATTTTCATTTTCTTGTGCTTTTTTTTTTTTCCTTCTCATCACCAGACTTTGCTCTTTTCCTTGCCAAGGAACATTACTTCTCATTGAATTGCAGCCTCTGATGGCAGTTTCACAGACAGGCTCAAAGGCAGTGGTGACTGGACGTGCAGTCTTGTCCCTGAAAACGTTACTTCTCAATTTCTCCCAATTTCATCTAGGAATTTTGAGGTCTCTGCTGGTGTTCACTCAAAAAACATTTCACATCAGGGTTTTGTAAATGTCGCTTATATTATTTTATTTAACAATTTTTAAGAGCCAGTCTTCATGCATTCAACTAATGTAACTGGTCACTCACCATGAGCCACAATCTCCATCCCCTTGTGTGGAGATGAAAGAGGGAAAAATATTTCAAAACATTAACGGGGCACCATGGAACATGGAGAGCATCCTACTAAGATCAGAAGATCAGGGAAAGCCTCCCACATGAGATGGGGCTAGAGGTACATCTTAAAAGAGTAGGACACAGCAAGGAAGAGTGTAGGGAGCTGGAAAAAGAGAACACAGGCAATAGGAAAACCATGTCTAAAGGGCCAGAAGGCAGAGAAGCAGAACATGATGTCCTTGAGAAAATATCATAGGGATAAATTATGTTAATACAGTACTTACTTTTTGCAAGACCCCATGGAGCACTTCATATATATTATTTCATTTAATGTTCAGAACAACCCTGGAAGGTACATAGTGTTGTTGTTCCTCTTAGATTTAGATAATCCCTCTAGCATTTTATCTAAGGGAACATTTTCTTGTTTCTCTCTAGAAGTTCCCTTACTCCCATTAAAAAAAAAAAATAGAGAAAAGGCATAGGATTTATATATATATATATATATATATATATATATATATATATATATATATAGGATACTATTGACTTTGCTTCTACCCAAAATTTAGTAAAATAGATTAGATTAGCCCTACTGCCTAAAACGGGGAGCCTGGTGGGCTTCCATCTATGGGGTCGCACAGAGTCGGACACGACTGAAGCGACTTAGCAGCAGCAACTGCCTAAAACAACAACAACAAAAAGCAAACAACATATATTTTAAAAACTGGTTTTCAAAACAGTAGACATCAGATATGGCAGGTCAATGATCCCTGAGAGATGCTCCTACCATTGGCCCAACTTAACTTCCTGGAGAGAATTTCCAGGTCACTGTGAAACCTGCCTCTTGAGAAACCTGTATGCAGGTCAGGAAGCAATAGTTAGAACTGGACATGGAACAACAGACTGCTTCCAAATAGGAAAAGGTGTACGTCAAGGCTGTATATTGTCACCTTGCTTATTTAACTTATATGCAGAGTACATCATGAGGAACGCTGGGCTGGAAGAAGCACAAGCTGGAATCAAGATTGCTGGGAGAAATATCAATAACCTCAGATATGCAGATGACACTACCCTTATGGCAGAAAGTGAAGAGGAACTCAAAAGCCTCTTGATGAAAGTGAAAGAGGAGAGTGAAAAGGTTGGTTTGAAGCTCAACATTCAGAAAACAAAGATCATGGCATCTGGTCCCATCACTTCATGGCAAATAGATGGAAAAACAGTGGAAACAGTGTCAGATTTTGTTTTTTGGGGCTCCAAAATCACTGCAGATGCTGATTGCAGCCAGGAAATTAAAAGACGCTTACTCCTTGGAAGGAAAGTTATGACCAACCTTGATAGTATATTAAAAAGCAGAGATATTACTTTGCCAACAAAGATCCGTCTAGTCAAGGCAATGGTTTTTCCCGTGGTCATGTATGGATGTGAGAGTTGGACTGTGAAGAAAGCTGATCGCCGAAGAATCGATGCTTTTGAACTGTGGTGCTGGAGAAGACTCTTGAGAGTCCCTTATACTGCAAGGAGATCCAACCAGTCCATTCTAAAGGAGATCAGTCCTGGATGTTCATTGGAGGGACTGATGCTAAAGCTGAAACTGCAATACTTTGGCCACCTCATGCGACGAGTTGACTCACTGGAAAAGACTCTGATGCTGGGAGGGGTTGGGGGCAGGAGGATAGGGGGACGACCAAGAATGAGATGGCTGGATGGCATCACCGACTCTGTGGACATGAGTTTGAGTGAACTCCGGGAATTGGTGATGGACAGGGAGGCCTGGCGTGCTGTGATTCATGGGGTCGCGGAGAGTCGGACACGACTGAGCGACTGAACTGAACTGACTGAACTGTGAAAGGAGAGGGATCCACACAGAGCCCTGTGGTATCCCTGAGTTGAAGACATAGAGCTGAGAGTCCTGGAGATAATTGAGTTTTCAGGGCAGAGTAATAGAGATGAAAAAGATGTACCGAAAGAGAATTCTGGAAATCTGAAGAAGTTTGGGCCCTCTAGTGTTACATTGAGTACTGATCAGCTAAAGTGTATGAGGAAACTATCCAAGACTGGGGCTGGAGCGGGGCAGGGGGGTGGGCAAAATGGGGCCAGCAGGGGGAGATCATTAGAAAGAATTAGAGTTGAAAAGAAACAGCACCCCCTTCCACCAGCCAGAGTGCAAACACCTAATAATTATACAAAGAAGAATTTTGCTTTAGTAGTAGTCTAAATTAGCCCTAGACTACACTACTCTAATCCTGCCTAATAAATCATAGAAACAAGATGTGAAGGCTCAAACTATTCTCAAGTGGTTTAATAATGTCCCAGAAAATAAAGCTCATAAATATTTAAGGATATACAAAAATATATAGCACCAAACAAGATAAAACTCTCAGTATCTAGTATCTAACTCAAAATGACCAGGCATGCAAAGAAGCAGAAAAATATAACCATAGTTTATAAGAAGAATAAATAAAAATTGACTCAGAATTGATACTGACAATATAATTCATAGACAAGGACATTAAAAGAATTGTCGAAACTATATTCCATATATTCAAGAAGGAAAAGGAATAATTTAGCTTGTTAATTGAGACATGAGAGGTATAGACAAGGCTCAAATCTAACTTATAAAAACTGAGATAAAACACATACCAGATTAGATTAAGAACAGGTTAGACATTGCAAAAGAGAGCATTGGCAAACTTGAAAATACAGTAATAGAAACTTTCCAAAATGGAAAAAAAAAAAAAGAACCTGTGAACTGGGAAACAGGATGAATATTCATGTTATTTAAATCTCTGAAAGGGAGAGAGACATAAGATTATAAGAGGCTGAATATTCATGTTATTTAAGTCTCTGGAAGGGAAAAGGACATAAAATAACATTTAAAAAGAATATTGGCTGAAAAAAAATCTAAATTTGATGAAAATTATAAACCACATAATCAAGAAGCTCAATGAACTCCAAGCACAAGAAACATGAGGAAAACCACACAAAGTCACATCAAATTTCTTAAATTCAATGATAAAGAGAAAATCTTAAAAGCAGCTAGGGCAGGGAAAACACGTTACATACAAAGGAATAAAGATAAATAATTTAAACAGATTTTCCCTTGGAAGTGATACAAACTAGAACAAGATGGAGTGAATGATGAAAAACTGTCAACATATAATTCTTTACCTAGTGAAAGTGAATATTTTTTTCAGACATTCAAAAGGTAAAAAAATTCATTATGAGTAGATTTGCATTATAGAAATATTAAAAGAACTACTTCAAGCAGAAGGAAAATGATAGCAGATGTAAATCTGAAGCTACACAAAGAAATGAAGAGTACTAGAAATATTAACCAAATGGGTCAAAATATACTTTTAAACATATTGTTTAAACTACTTTAAAAGATAATTGACAATTTAACAAAAAGTAATTAAGCGTTTTGTTAGATCTATACCTTACACAAAAATAAAATTTATAACAACAGTAGCACAAGTGCCAGGAGGAGAGAAATAGAAGTACATGACTGTAAAGTTTTTGTACTATACCTAAAGTGGTATAACACTACTTAAAGGTAGATTGTAATGAATCATCATGAGTACTATAATCTGGACATTGTCTCATGTTCACAGCAGGGGCAGTTTTGTGGAGGAAGTCCATATGGTAAGCAGAAGCACATGATACAGCCAAGATTCATGGTGAAGTGTATACAAGGTACAGTGCGGCTATAGCTATATCTTTCCTCTATCCTTCATTAGTGTATCTGATTTCCAAGAGAAACAGTTCATTGCAATTTGACAATGGTAGGGCCACCTATCTTCTCATTCCTTGATCAAATTATAATTTGTTATACTGTAGGTGAGTTTTATTTATGTTTCACAATTTAAAGCTGATAACATGTGTCAGTTCAGTTCAGTCACTCAGTCGTATCCTACTCTTTGCAACCTCATGGACTGCAGCACCCCAGGCTTCCCTGTCCATCACCAACTCCTAGAGCTTGCTCAAACTCATGTTCATTGAGTTAGTGATGCCATCCAACCATCTCATCCTCTGTCGTCCCCTTCTCCTCCTGCCTTCAATCTTTCCCAGCATCAGGGTCTTTTCAAATGAATTAGCTCTTCACATCAGGTGACCAAAGTATTGGAGTTTCAGCTTCAATATCAGTCCTTCCAATGAACACCCAGGACTGATCTCCTTTAGGATGGACTGGTTGGATCTCCTTGCAGTCCAAGGGACTCTCAAGAGTCTTCTCCAGCACCACAGATCAAAAGCATCACTTCTTTGGTGCTCAGCTTTCTTTATAGTCCAACTCTCACAACCATACATGACCACTGGAAAAACCACAGCCTTGACTAGACAGACCTTTGTTGGCAAATAATGTTTCTGCTTTTTAATATGCTGTCTAGGTTTGTCATAACTTTTCTTCCAAGGAGTAAGTGTCTTTTAATTTCATGGCTGCAATCACCATCTGCAGTGATTTTGGAGCCCAGAAAAATAAAGTCTGTCACTGTTTCCACTGTTTCCCCATCTATTTGCCATGAAGTGATGGGACAGGATGCCTAACATGTGTACTTGACCTTAATTTTTATGGTTTCAAATTCTCTCCCTTTGGGAAGGTAGGAGGAAGGAAAATGTATCTTGAAATGCATTATTTTAAGAAAGTAAAATCTTTCAGGAAGGTTTTTTTGGGGAGGGAATCTCTATTTATTGCTTGATTTCAACAGTTCAGATACACAAAAAACAAGTGGCATAAAATCTGCATGGGCCTAACTCTGACATTGTCATCATATCTGTTCAATTCCAAGCCCCTGAAGGCAATAATATTTCTATTTCAGTAGGTCTGGACAAAAGTGTAAAGGCTTTTGTTCTCCCAAACCAGACGACAATATGTGGGTTAGATATTTGGTTCAGATTCAACCTCTGACTTCATCCTGACTTCATCCTGAGCTGGTGAGGTCTGCTCTTGAGACAATGACATTCTCCTGAAGCTGCTACTAGAATATTCAGCAGAATTTCCCCAAGGAGGGGCCAGTATCACTCCAACAGGAATCCTGTGGGATTTTTCATGACCTAGAACAATAGTAATTGCTGTTGACAGAAGTAACTAGAATGATAGGGCAGGTGCTAGATTATTGGATGCAGAGTGCTGTGTAGTCTTCTGTTGTTGAATGTAGTGTTCTATAAAGGTCAATTATGTCAAATTAGTTGATGTCAGGTTAGCATTGCTTGGGCTTTCCTTGTGACTCAACTGGTAAAGAATCTGCCTGCAATGCAGGAGACCTGGGTTCAATCTGTGGGTTGGGAAGATCCCCTGGAAAAGAGAAAGGCTATCCACTCCAGTATTTTTGCCTGGAGAATTACATGGACTGAATAGTCCATAGAGTTGCAAAGGGTGGGACATGACTGAGAGACTTTCACTTTCTTAGTATTGTTTAGTTCTTTTTTATCCATATTGGCGTTTCTATATATATGTTCTATTATTAAGAGGAGGTGTGCTAAAAATCTGATAGTCACTCTATGTTTGTTTTTTTCTTCTAGCAGTTCTATCATTTTTTTGCTTCATGTTTGGAAGCTGTTATGTTCACAATATTAGGTGCATAAATGTTTAAGATTGTTATGTCCTGTAGACAAGACGTGGGTGACTCTTTGTGACCGCAAAGATTGTAGCCCACCAGCTCTTCTGTCCATGGGATTCTCCAGGCAAGAATACTGGAGTGGGTTTCCATGCCCTCCTCCAGGTAATCTTTCCAATGCAGGATAAAACCTGGGTCTTTCATGTCTCCTGCATTTGCAGGCAGGTTCTTTACCACTAGTACCATCTGGGAAGCCCCATAGATGAGGAGACTGCTTTATTAAATGAGCCTCTGTATCCCTAATAATATTCTTTGATCTGAAATCTAATCTTTCTAATATTAGTATAGCCACACTAGCTCTCTTTAGATTATTTTTAATATGATTTATCTTTTCCATCAATTTACTTATATTTATGTCTTGCTATTTAAAGGTGGTTTGGTTTCTTCTTACTTTTTTTTACCCACTACTTCCAGTGGTATGATCACTTACATTTAATGTATTTTTTGATACAGTTAAGTTTAAATCCACCATCTAGCTATTCATTTTATATTTGAATTATCTGCTTTTCTTCCCTCTTTCCTTTTTTTCTCTCTTCTATGGATGAAGTATTTTTATGATTCCATTATATCTCTGTTGTGAAAGCTATGTACAGGTCTTTGTTTGGTTATTTTAATGGCTGTCCAGCCTACCAACATGACCATTTTGATTAATTTAATTGTTCAAGTTTTTAAAAAGCTCAGCTATTTAATTAGCTGCCAAAAGGAAATGTTGAACTGAGATCTATGTCTACTGAAAATATTTCATCCATACATCTGTTCAAATAAATGTAAAGGCTATTAAATTCTACTTGAGGCCAAGTTGCCCCAAGCAAAGAACAGTTAGTGAGTTTGAGATGGGATGAAGAAGATGAGTGCAGAAAATGCAACCATCAATTAAGAAGTAAGAGATCTACTATGTGTGCAGCACAGAACCTTGACCACAGTTCTATTTGGTAATTGTTATGCGGTTTTGCAGATGTATAGGTAGGATTTAGATGAAAAAATTACTACACAGGTTTACAAAATAACACAAACAAAAGAGGAGAAGGTTCTAGCAGCCAAATTTGTCTGGCCTAAAGCCCACGTAAAAACTCTAGCTCAGATGACCTCCAGATCCGGACAACCATCAGAAATTATGTCCCCATCATCTAATACTGTATCTGCCTATCATAAAATTAGTGCTCAATAAGTATTGATGGAATGAATGGATAAGGCAGAGATGTGATAACAAAGATGGATTCACATGCTGCCTACTTCATGAGGGTGTCTCAAGGATCCTAAAGATATCCAATCACAGAGTTATCTCCTTTTACAAAATGCTGTCCCACCTCCCCAACCCCCCGCCCCTCCTTGACACACCACACTTTCTTTTTTTTTAGCAGATACTTAAAATTTTTCCTTTCCATAGAAGAAAACTTCTGTATTTCTAATCTACAGAGGAGCCAATAAAGACGTTTTTCTCCAAGACTGGGATAGATTCTACTAATAACGTCTTAGTTGAAACAAAGAGCAACTTTTCAAAAGTTAGGGATTAGTTGTGAATATAATCACATTAAAGGCATCTATAGCCACATTCTGGTCCTGATCTTATACCATCTGAAACAGAAAAATCACAGATGGGGAATGGTTTCAGTCCAGGCTTAAACTCAGTAGTACTTTTTAAGAAAATTTTTATTTTTAATTGGAGTATAATTGCTTTAAATGTTGTCTTGGTTTCTGCCTTAAAACATGAATCAGCCATAAATATACACATATGCCCTCCTTCTTGAGCCTCCCTCCTAACCCCCACCCCACCCCTCTAGGCCATTATGGAACAACCAGGCTGAGCTCCCTGTGCTGTATAATAATGTTCCACTAGCTGTCTTAGTAGCACTATTTGATAAGGAGACAGAGCTACTTAATCACAGTTCTATCTTCAGACCACTGTAGGATTGATTTTTAAAAGGTGGTGTGAATTTTCATGTGAGCTAATAGAGTCATCAAAGACATTCCCCAATATTGCCATAGAGCCTACACAAGATCCCTGAGAGAGCATAAGAGATAAAGATGGGATCCAGGCCTAGTCTTGGTCCAGCAATAGGCGTATTTCAGGTCTCCAAAATCAGGGTGTGAGCATAAGTCAAGTGAAAGTGAAAGTCGCTCAGTTGTGTCTGACTCTTTGTAACCCCATGGACTGTAGCCCTTCTCCAGGCAAGAACACTGGAATGGGTAGCCATTTCCTTCTCCAGGGGATCTCCCTGACCCAGGGATCAAATCCAGGTCTCCCGCATTGCAGGCAGATTCTTTAACACCTGAGCCACCAGGGATTAAGTATGACAAGTCAGGCTGTTGGAGCTGGCCCCTGTGAGCCCTCTGTCTCCTTTTTAGGCTCATGCCCCCATTCTCAAGATCAGACACCAGCTGTAATCCATGTTCTCAGAGAATTTATTCATGACATTGGTTTGTAGAGCCATCTCAGACTAGGATCCCAGTGCATAAAGATGACCCACCTGTCCAGTCAGGTGCTCCTCTTTGTCCCGGATTATAGCTTGAAGACTCAGAGCTATAAAAAAGATTATTATTTTTAATAAAAAAGCAATTATCTCTTACGTTTAAATAGTACTTTCGACTTACAAAACGCTTTCATTTCCATTATCCCATGGACACGGCCAAAAAGACCTGATAGGAGGGCAAATATAAAAAAAGCAAGAACTATTAAAAATAGATAAAGCTACCTTGAGTACAAACACTGAAAATCCAAGAATAAAACAAAATCGAAAACTAGAAACATAAACTTATAACCACGGCCAAAAAGGAGAGAAACAAGTGGATCAAGAACCTACAGAGCAAAACAGCATACAAATTGGAGCAATCAATATGAATCATAAGAAAACCAAAGCTACAGGTCAAACTCTAAACCACACCGGCCAGTTCTCAAATAACCACTTACATCTCAGAATACAGGAACAATGTGACTTCCCTGAGACAAATCATTGACATTAATTACCTGCAAAGATATGGTGAACACAGAGCCTCTATTTTATTCAGGTAGCAAGATACTATAAAAAGAAATCTTAACTCAAGCAGTATGTCCATTCTTTGCATCGTTTTTCTAATTTTTTTCTAATTCTGACCCAGGTTCAAAACAGAGTCCAACTCAGCATACCCACTCTACTCCAGTCATCAGCAACACTTAACTAAAACACACTGCTGAATCCACATGTCTCTGAGCCTTGTCCATTTAATAGTACAAGATGATTGCTATTTTATTAAATATAATAGCCTTTTATAAATATAATAATAAAAATATCATATAATAATAATATTATATATATATATATAATATATAGTAACATTGTCTATAACTCTGAGCCTTCTTGCTGGGATCAAGGGCAGAGGGGAGGATCCAGTTGGAGTGCATCATCTTTATGAACTGGTTTTCAAAAATCAACAAGATGTTTGTCTTATATTAATAGCACACATTAGTATAATTGCTTGTAATGATTAGAAAGGAACAATGACTTTCTGTCCCTAACACCCATTCTGGTGGAGGTCTCTGAGGACCATCAACTCACAAAAATGTTCATTCTAGGACACTTGGGCTCTCCATAATTCAAACCCAAAAGTCAAATTCAATTTGTTCTGATTAAAATGAGAGAGTTCAGCCTGGAAATAAGCCAGAAGTCAAGTTATTATATAATGGTAGTATTATCCAGCTTGAATTATCCAGTCAGTAGTTGATTAGTACCCCCTCAGTACTCCAACAAAAGGATAGGATGATCTCTATTGGATTTGTTGATATTTGTTCAAGTGAACTTCTATAGTCTCCAAATGGTTGACCTTTGATGCTGATTAAGCATTCTCTGGCTAGTTTGTTTGAATGGTTTGTAGCTTTAGAATTGGGGTGATCTATGAAGTGAAAGTGCAGGTTGCTCAGTCGTGTCCAACTCTTTGCAACCCCATGGACTATATAGTCCATGGAATTCTCCAGGCCAGAATACTGGAGTGGGTAGCCTTTCCCTTCTCCAGGGACTCTTTCCAACCCAGGGATCAAACCCAGGTCTCCCGCATCTCAGGCAGATTCTTTACCAGCTGAGCCACAAGGGAAGCCCAAGAATACTGGAGTGGATAGCCTATCCCTTCTCCAGGGGATCTTCCTGACCCAGGAATCAAACCAGGGTCTCCTGCATTGCAGGCGGGTTCTTTACCAACTGAGCTATCAGGGGGTGATCTATATTTGGATCTATATTTTATTGCCATGAGACTCAGTCCCCTAATTTGTAAAAAGTTCACCTCACAGAACTATTGTAAGGATTAAGTGAGATAATGCATGTCAAACAACCATCTTAGTACCTGACATACACTGGGATCTAGGAAATGTTTCCTTTTATGTTTTCTTTGAAAATCCTATCCTTGGCAAAAGGAAAAAAATCATCATCAGTTTGGCATCCCCTAGGTCTAAGTTATCACCAATTATAAATGAGTGGAAAGCCAAAGAATGAAGTGTGTATAATTATATATACATCAGAGCATTACTACATCCTGTGTTTATAGATACATATTTGGATCTACCTTGAATTCTCCATAAAATTTTAGGCTCTTTAGAAGAGTCAATGATTTTACTTATTTTGTAATACCTTCGAAAACCTGGTGCACATTGTTCTTAGCTAGCATTCAGCTGGAGAAGGCAATGACACCCCACTCCGGTACTCTTGCCTGGAAAATCCCATGGACGGAGAAGCCTGGTAGGCTGCAGTCCATGAGGTCACTAAGGTCGGACACGACTGAGAAACTTCACTTTCACTTTTCACTTTCAGGCATTGGAAAAGGAAATGGCAACCCACTCCAGTGTTCTTGCCTGGAGAATCCCAGGGACAGGGGAGCCTGGTAGGAGGCCATCTATGGGGTCGCACAGAGTCGGACACGACTGAAGTGACTTAGCAGCAGCACTCAGTTAAGGTATCGGGTGTATTTATAATACAATGAGTGCCTATATAAAGAGCCAATTCACTGATCTGGAGTCACTGGGAAGTAAGCTACCAATGCTTGCAAATATCCCTGATAACTGAACTCTACTGTACTATGAATATGCTTCAGATTGTTGACAGAGTTTTAGATGAGCTATTTCTACCATTTTAGCATTTCCCCACCTTTTTGTTTGGAGAAGGCAATGGCAAGCCACTCCAGTACTCTTGCCTAGAAAATCCCATGGATGGAGGAGCCTGGCAGGCTGTAGTCCGTGGGGTCGCTAAGGGTCAGACACAACTGAGCGACTTCACTTTCACTTTTCACTTTCAAACATAAGAGAAGGAAATGGCAACCAACTCCAGTGTTCTTGCCTGGAGAATCCCAGGGACGGGGGAGCCTGGTGGGCTTCAGTCTATGGGGTCACACAGAGTTGGACACAACTGAAGTGACTTAGCAGCAGCAGCAGCAGCAGCACCTTTTTGTTATTGCTGTTCAGTCACTATGCTGTGTTCGACTCTGCAATCCCATGGACTGCAGCACACCAGGTTTCCCTGTCCTTCACTATCTCCCTGAGTTTGCTCAGATTCATGTCTATTGAGTCAATAATGGTTTCTAACCATCACATCCTCTGCCATCCTCTTCTTAGTTTGCTTTCAGTCTTTCCCAGCATCGTTGTCTTTTCCAATGAGTCAGCAAGTCATATCAGGTAGCCAAAGTATTGGAGCTTCATCAAAAGTCCTTCCAATGAACATTCAGGGTTGATTTCCTTTAGGATTCCCTAGTTTGATCTCCTTGCTGTCCAAGGGACAAGAGTCATCTCCAGCTCCAAAATCTGAAAGCATCAATTCTTTGGTGTTCAGCCTTCTTTACGGTCCAGCTCTCACATTCGTACATGAATACTGGAAATACTAGAGCTTTGACTAGATGGACCTTTGTCTATAAAATGACATCTCTGCTTTTTAAAACACTGCCTAGGTTTGTCAAAGCTTTTCTTCCAAGGAAGAAACGGCTTTTTAATTTCATGGCTGCAGTCACCATTCACAAAGAAGTTGGAGCCCAAGAACAGAAAATCTGTCACTATTTCCACTTTTTCCCTATTTATTTGCCATGAAGTGATGGGATCAGATGCCATGATCTTAGTTTTTTGAAAGCTGAGTTTTCAGCCAGCTTTTTCACTCTCCTCTTTCACCCTCAACAAGAGGCTATTTAGTTCCTCTTCACTTTCTGCCATTAGAGATACCTGCGTATCTGAGGTTGTGGATATTTCTCCTGTCAATCTTGATTCCAGCTTGTGATTCATCCAGCTCAGCATTTTGCATGAGGTGTTCTGCCTACAAGTTAAATAATCATGGTGACAATATACAGATTTGTCATATTCCTTTCTTAATTTTAAACTAGTCAGTTGTTCCATGTAAGGTTCTAACTGTTGCTTCTTGTCCCACCACATACAGATTTCTCAGGAGACAGGTAAGATTGTCTGGTACTGCCATCTCTTTAAGAATTTACCAGAGTTTGTTGTGATCCACAAAGTCAAAGGCTTTGAAGAAATCAATGAAGAAGAAATAGATGGTTTTCTGGAATTCTCTTGTTTTCTCCATGATCCAATGAATGTTGGCAATTTGATCTCCAGCTCCTCTGCCTTTTATAAATCCAGTGTGTACATCTGCAAGTTCTCAGTTCATATACTGCTAAAGCCCACCTTCAAAGATTTTGAGCATTACATAAATAGCATGTGAAGAAGAAGGCAATGGCAAGCCACTCTTGCCTAGAAAATCCCATGGATGGAGGAGCCTGGTAGGCTGCAGTCCATGGGGTCGCTAAGGGTCGAACACGACTGAGCGACTTCACTTTAACTTTTCATTTTCACACATAGGAGAAGGAAACGGCAACCCACTCCAGTGTTCTTGCCTGGAGAATCCCAGGGAAGGGGGAGCCTGGTGGGCTTCCGTCTATGGGGTCACACAGAGTCAGACATGACTGAAGTGACTTAGCAGTGAAATGAGCACAATTGTACAGTAGTTTCAACTTTCTTTGGCATTGCCTTTCTTTCAGATTGGGATGAAAACTGACATTTTCCAGTCTTGGGATCAATGCTGAGTTTTCCAAATTTGTTAACATATTGAGTGCAGCACTCTCACAGCATCATCTTTTAGGATTTGAAATAGTACAGCTAGAATTCCATAATCTCCACTAGTTTTGCTTGTCATAATGCTTCCTAAGGCCTGTTTGACTTCACACTCAAAGATGTCTGGCTCTAGGTGAAGGATCACACCATCATGGTTATCCAAGTCACTAAGACCTTTTTTGTATAGTTCTTCTGTATATTCTTCCATCTCTTCTTAATCCCCTCCACTTCTGTTACATCCTTGTCATTTCTGTCCTTAATTGTGCCCATCTTTGCAAGAAATGTTCCCTTGGTAATTCCAATTTTCTTGAAGAGCTCTCTAATCTTTATCACTCCTATACTAATTTTTCCCTCTATTTCTTTGCATTGCTCCCTGAGGAAGGCTTTCTTATCTCTCCTTGTTATTTCTCCAAAACTCTGCACTCAGTGGGTATATCTTTCCCTTTCTTTTTTGCCTTTTGTTTCTCTTCTTTTATCAGCTATTTGCAAGGCCTCTTCAGACAACCACTTTGCCTCTTTGCATTTATTTTTCTTAGGGATGATTTTGTTCAGCACCTCCTGTACAGTGTTATGAACTTTCATCCATAGTTCTTCAGGAACTCTGTCTATCAGATCTTATCCCTCACATCTATTATTCACCTACACTGTATAATCATAAGGGGTTTGATTTAGGTCATACCTGAATGGTCTACTGGTTTTCCCTACTTTCTTCAATTTAAGCCTGAATTTTGCAATAAGGATCTCATGATCAGAGCCACAGTCAGCTCCATGTCTTGTTTTTGCTAACTGTATAGAGCTTCTCAAGCTTTGATTGCAAAGAATATAATCAATCTGATTTCTGTGTTGACCATCTGGTGATGTCTATGTGTAGAGTCATCTCTTGTGTTGTTGGAAGAGAGTATTTGCTATGACCAGTGTGTTCTCTTGGCAAAATTCTGTTAGCCTTTGCCCTACTTTCTTTTGTACTCCAAGGCCAAACTTGCCTGTTACTCCAGGTATCTCTTGACTTCCTACTTTTGCATTCAAATCCCTCATGATGAAAAGAACGTCTTTTTTTTTTTTCGGTGTTAGTTCTAGAAGTTCTTGTAGGTCTTCATAGAACATTCAGCTTCTTTGGCATTAGTATTTGGGCCATAGACTTGGATTACTGTGATGTTGAATGGTTTGACTTGGATATGAACCGAGATCATTCTGTCGTTTTTGAAATTGCACACAAGTACTGCATTTTGGACTCTTATTGACTATGAGGATTACTCCATTTCTTCGAAGGGGTTCTTGTCCACAGTAGTAGATATTATGGTCATCAGAATTAAATTCACCCATTCTAGTCCATTTTAGTTCACTGATTCCTAAAATATAGATGTTTACTCTTGCCACCTCCTGCTTAACTACATCCAATTTATCTTGATTCATGGACCCAACATTCCAGGTTCTATGCAGTAATGATTTTTATAGCACTGAACTTTACTTTCACCACCAAGCACATCCACAACTGTGCATCATTACCACTTTGGTCCAACCTCTTCATTCTTTCTTGAGCTATTTCTCTGCTCTTCCCCAGTAGAATATTGGACACCTACTAATTTGGAGGGCTCATCTTTCAGTGTCATATCTTTTTACCTTTCATACTATTCATGGAGTTCTCTAGGAAAGAACACTGAAGTGGTTTGCTATTCCATTCTCCAGTGGACCATATTTTGTCAGAAATCTCCACTATGACCTGTCCATCTTGTGTGGCCCTGCACAGCATGGCTCATAGCTTCACTGAGTTACACAAGGCTGTGATCCATGTGATCATTTTGGTTAGCTTTCTGTGATTGTGATTTTCATTCTAGAGGCTATGAAATTATAGTTCTTGCTTCTTCTGTCTGTCCTCTGATGGATAAGGATAAGAGGCTTGTGAAGCTTCCTACCATTTTATGCATTTCCCCATGTTTTTATACCAAGTTTATTAGATGTATCCTGATCTGTTTGGTTGCTCAGAAATGAAGATTTCATGTTACAAGATTCTCCTGTAGTGTAGCTATGCATCATGAATGCTGGAAGTGGAGAATTTCTGCACAATGTCCCATCTTCCAAACAACAGCCATGAGCCAGTTTCTTGTATACATAGGACACATATTTCACATATTTTTAATATGTTATGTATTATATTTATATATTTCATTATATATTTTTATTTTAACATATTTTACTTACTATTTTATTATACAATAATACTATAAACACTTATGCTTTATTTATATATTTGGTATATTGCATACTTTATTATTGATTATATTTTAATTTTTATTTATATTATATTTTATTGCAACTTCCCTGGTGTCTTAGATGGTAAAGAATCTGCATGCAATGTGGAAGATCCGGGTTTGATCCCTGGGTCAGGAAGATTCCCTGGAGAAGGGGATGGCTACTCACTCCAGTATTCTTGCCTAGAGAATTTTCATGGACAGAGGAGCCTGGAGAGCAATTCATGGAATCACAAAGTGTCAGACACAACTGACTGACTCACACACATATTAACTTTTATTTATCAGTTCAGTTCAGTTCAGTTCAGTCGCTCAGTCATGTCCAACTCTCCGCGACCCCGTGATTCACAGCATGCCAGGACTCCCTGTCCATCACCAACTCCCGGAGTTCACTCAAACTCATGTCCATCGAGTTGGTGATGCCATCCAGCCATCTCATCGTCTGTCGTCCCCTTCTCCTCCCGCCCCCAACCCTTCCCAGCATCAGAGTCTTTTCCAGTGAGTCAACTCGTCACATGAGGTGGCCAAAGTATTGCAGTTTCAGCTTTAGCATCAGTCCTTCCAATGAACACCCAGGATTGATCTCCTTTAGAATGGACTGTTTGGATCTCCTTGCAGTCCAAGGGACTCTCAAGAGTCTTCTCCAACACCACAGTTCAAAAGCATCAATTCTTCAGCGATCAGCTTTCTTCACAGTCCAACTCTCACATCCATACATGACCATGGGAAAAACCATTGCCTTGACTAGACGGACCTTTGTTGGCAAAGTAATGTCTCTGCTTTTCAATATGCTATCTAGGTTGGTCATAACTTTCCTTCCAAGGAGTAAGCGTCTTTTAATTTCATGGCTGCAGTCACCATCTGCAGTGATTTTGGAGCCCAAAAAAATAAAGTCTGACACTGTTTCCACTGTTTTTCCATCTATTTCCCATGAAGTGATGGGACCAGAAGCCATGATCTTTGTTTTCTGAATGTTGAGCTTCAAGCCAACCTTTTCACTCTCCTCTTTCACTTTCCTCAAGAGGCTTTTGAGTTCCTCTTCACTTTCTGCCATAAGGGTGGTGTCATCTGCATATCTGAGGTTATTGATATTTCTCTCGGGAATCTTGATTCCAGCTTGTGCTTCTTCCAGCCCAGTGTTCCTCATGATGTACTCTGCATATAAGTTAAATAAGCAGGGTGACAATATACAGCCTTGATATACTCCTTTTCCTATTTGGAACCAGTCTGTTGTTCCATGTCCAGTTCTGACTGTTGCTTCCTGACCTGCATACAGGTTTCTCAAGAGGCAGGTCAGGTGGTCTGGCATTCCCATCTCTCTCAGAATTTTCCACAGTTTATTGTGATCCACACAGTCAAACACTTTGGCATAGTCAATGAAGCAGAAATAGATCTTTTCTAGGAACTCTCTTGCTTTCTCCATGATCCAGCGGATGTTGGCAATTTGATCTCTGGTGCCTCTGCCTTTTCTAAAACCTGCTTGAACATCTGGGAGTTCACGGTTCACATATTGCTGAAGCCTGGCTTGGAGAATTTTGAGCATGACTTTACTAGCGTGTGAGATGAGTGCAATTGTGCAGTAGTTTGAGCATTCTTTGGCATTGTCTTTCTTTGGGATTGGAATGAAAACTGACCTTTTCCAGTCCTGTGGCCACTGCTGAGTTTTCCCAATTTGCTGGCATATTGAGTGGAGCACTTTCACAGCATCATCTTTCAAGATTTAAAACAGCTCAATTGGAATTCCATCACCTCCACTAGTTCTGTTAGTAGTGATGCTTTCTAAGGCCCACTTGACTTCACATTCCAAGATGTCTGGCTCTAGGTCAGTGATCATGTTATCGTGACTATCTTGGTCGTGAAGACCTTTTCTGTACAGTTCTTCTGTGTATTCTTGCCACCTCTTCTTAATATCTTCTGCTTCTGTTAAGTCCATACCATTTCTGTCCTTTATCGAGCCCATCTTTGCATGAAATGTTCCCTTGGAATCTCTAATTTTCTTGAAGAGATCTCTTGTTTTTCCCGTTCTGTTGTTTTCCTCTATTTTTTTGCATTGATCACTGAGGAAGGCTTTCTTATCTCTCCTTGCTATTCTTTGGAACTCTGCATTCAGATGCTTATATCTTTCCTTTTCTCCTTTGCTTTTCGCTTCTCTTCTTTTCACAGCTATTTGTAAGGCCTCCTCAGATAGCCATTTTGCTTTTTTGCATTTCTTTTCCATGGGGATGGTCTTGGTCCCTGTCTCCTGTACAATGTCACGAACCTCTGTCCAGAGTTCATCAGGCACTCTATCAGATCTAGTCCCTTAAATCTATTTCTCACTTCCACTGTATAATCATAAGGGATTTGATTTAGGTCATATCTAACAGTCTAGTGGTTTTCCCTACTTTCTTTAATTTCAGTCTGAATTTGGCAATAAGGACTTCATGATCTGAGTCACAATCAGCTCCTGGTCTTGTTTTTGCTAACTGTATACAGCTTCTCCATCTTTGGCTGCAAAGAAAATAATCAATCTGATTTCGGTGTTGACCATCTGCTGATGTCCATGTGTAGAGTCTTCTCTTGTGTTGTTAGAAGAGGGTGTTTGCTGTGACCAGTGCATTCTCTTGGCAAAACTCTATTAGCCTTTGCCCTGCTTCATTCCGTGCTCCAAGGCCAAATTTGCCTGTTACTCCAGGTGTCTCTTAACTTCCTACTTTTGCATTCCAGTCCCCTATAATGAAAAGGATATCTTTTTTGGGTGTTAGTTCTAAAAGGTCTTGTAGGTCTTCATAGAACCGTTCAACTTCGGCTTCTTCAGCATTACTGGTTGGGGCATAGGCCTGGATTACTGTAATGGTTTGCCTTGGAAATGAACAGAAATCACTCTGTCATTTTTAAGATTGCATCTAAGTACTGCATTTTGGACACTTTTGTTGACCATGATAGCTACTCCATTTCTTCTAAGGGATTCCTGCCCACAGTAGTAGATATAAGGGTCATCTGAGTTAAATTCACCCATTCCAGTCCATTTTAATTCACTGATTCCTAGAATGTCTATGTTTACTCTTGTCATCTCCTGTTTGACCACTTCCAATTTGCCTTGATTCATGGACCTAACATTCCAGGTTCCTATGCAATATTGCTCTTTACAGCACCAGACCTTGCTTCTATCACCAGTCACATCCACAACTGGGTATTGGTTTTGCTTTTGCTCCATCCCTTCATTCCTTCTAGAGTTATTTCTCCACTGATCTCCAGTAGCATACTGGGCACCTACCAACCTGGAGAATTCCTCATTCAGTATTCTATCATTTTTCCCTTTGATACTGTTCATGGGGTTCTCAAGGCAAGTATACTGAAGTGGTTTGCCATTCCCTTCTCCAGTGGACCACATTGGGCTGTGGTCCATGTGATCAGATCGAGTAGTTTCCTGTGATTATGATTTCAGTATGATGAGATACCCCTCATCCAAGGTAAGGTGCAGCGGCTGCGCTTTCTTGGAGCAGCTGTGAAGAGATATCCCACGCCCAAGGTAAGAGAAACCCAAATAAGACGGTAGGTATTGCGAGGGGGCATCAGAGGGCAGACACACTGAAATCATAATCACAGGAAACTAGTCGATCTGATCACATGAACTTTTATTTATATTATATCTTATATACTTTATGAATAAAGTTGGGCTTCCCGTGTGACTCAGATGGTAACGAATCCACTTGCAATGTGGGACACATGGGTTCAATCCCTAGTTTGGGAAGACCCCCCGGAGGAGGGCATGGCAACCCACTTCAGTATTCTTGCCTAGAGAATCCCCATGGACAGAGGAGCCTGGTGGGCTACTGTCCATGGGGTCGCAAAGAGTTGGACATGACTGAGTGACTAAACACAGCACAGCACATGAACAAAGTTACTT
This sequence comes from Moschus berezovskii, assembly GCF_049115385.1. Classification (NCBI taxonomy): domain Eukaryota; kingdom Metazoa; phylum Chordata; class Mammalia; order Artiodactyla; family Moschidae; genus Moschus; species Moschus berezovskii. The sequence goes on along the minus strand of NC_142470.1, from coordinate 64,772,312 downwards.
GTTATATATTTCCTAACATAGATATCTATTAGATAATAGATATCTTCTATTGGATCTGTTTTTCTGGAGAACTCTAATAACCTGGTCATATACAACTACTCTAGTCCTAGACAAGAAGGATTCTTGCTGTAGGCATCATACTTTATAAAACAGCCTATATATATATATATGTATATATCATAAGAAAAATAAAAGACATTTATTAAAGAACACATTGGTGCCTCTGTCATTCAGGACACAGCACTCATTGCTCCCACACCACAACGAGCAACCCTAAGTATCCATTCTCATGATCAACCCTGCTGAGACCCCAAGGAAAGTCTCTTTCACATCTCTCTCCCTATTCTCAAAACACAGAGTGTCTGTGTTTGAATGCTATGAACATTTGTGGGATGCATTACTGCTGAGATTGATATTGACACTAATTCAGAATGTGGAAAAAGTGAGCATTAGAACTGCTTTCCTAAAAGAATAGACACATGAGTTATCTTGTCAAATCTTCATCTTAGATAGCTTAGATTCTTGCATAACTTTGGTTTCCCAGCATTGCTGAGCATTCCTTTCATTATTTTCTTTGTGTCCTAATTCATGACTTCAGAGGTACTTGTGAGTAAGCACAGTATTCAAAACAGCTGCACAAGATGATTAGGAAACATTCTGCATATTCAACAATTCCTATAACCCTTAAATGTACATATTTAGAAAAACCCAGGTGTAACATTCAGGGCTTCTGAGGTGGCGCAGTGGTAAAAAATCTGCCTGCCAGTGCAGGAGATTCAAGGAATGTGGGTTCGATCCCTGGGTCTGAATGATCTCCTGGTGAAGGAAATGGCAACCCTCTCCAGTATTCTTGCCTGGAAAATCCCATGGATAGAGGAGCCTGGCAGGCTACAGTCCATGGTCTGCGACGAGTTGGACATGACTAAGCTCAGCACAGCACAGGTGTAACATTCATGAAGCATGATACTGAATCTTTAGCATAGTAAGTAGTGAGTGAGTGAGTAAAGTCGCTCAGTCGTGTCCCACTCTTTGAGACCCTGTGGACTGTAGCCCACCAGGCTCCTCTATCCATGGGATTCTCCAGGCAAGAATACTGGAGTGGGTTGCCATTTCCTTCTCCAGGGGATCTTCCCAACCCAGGGATTGAACCTGGGACTCCTGCATTGCAGGCAGATGATTTAACCTCTGAGCCACCAGGGAAGCCCAATAGTAAGTAGATGGACATTAAACCCTAAAATTTTAAATAATTTTATTTTCTTATAAGATATAATTACATTTTCAAAAAAAATTTTTTAATTTAAGCTTTCTTTTTGTTTCAATATAAAAAATGTATGCCATCATTATAGTTTATGTTGTATATTTCTGTTTGGTCACTAAGGCATGTCTGACTCCTTGTGACCCAATGGACTGCAGCAAGCCAGGCTACTCTTTTCCCCACTATCTCCCAGAGTTTGCTCAAATTCTTATCCATTGAGTTGGTAATGCTATCTAACCATCTCATCCTCTGCTGCCCTCTTCTCCTTTTGCCTTCAGTCTTTCCCAGCATCAGAGTCTTTTCCAGTGAGTTGGCTCTCCACATCAGGTGGCCAAAGGATTGGAGCTTCAGCTTCAGCATCAGTCCTTCCAATGAATATTCAGGGTTGATTTCCTCAGGATTGACAAGTTTGATCTCTTGAAAATCTCCAAGGAATCCTCAATAGTCTTCATCAGCACCACAATTCAAAAGCATCAGTTTTTCAGGGCTCAGTCTTATACTTTCAAATATTTTATAGGTAAATTTTTGAAAGCTCATATAATTACATTTTCATCTTTTCTGGTTTTATGTTTAAAGTGTATTACATTTTATATGAAAATATTTTCATTTGTACATTTTTATTGTAATTATAGTTATTTCCTGGATGACTACTGTCAATAAAAAAAATCAAGTGAGTGAAAATCTTGATTATCATCCCATAATTTGTGAATTTTGTTAAATTAGTAAAATAAAATGCATATATGCTTTTATTTTATTAATTAGTCAAACATCATCAATAATAAAAATTATTCCTGTATGTAGAGAGACAATTAAATTCTGTCATCTTCGATTTTCTGCCAACCTCCATTCATATAATAAGAATAGCTTTAAACATATTTGTCAATTTTGCCATTAAGAAGGTATAATTGTCAAGATAGGAAGATGGACGGATTTGATGTAATAGTCCATTAGCTTGATTTACAACATTATAAAATATTTAGACATATGTTATATGGTCCGCCATTTGCACAAGTATGAAAAGGAGGGCTAGAGCCATGGTCCCAAAATGATCAGTTTCTCAGATGAGTAAGCTTCCAGAGTAAAATATGAGTATGTACAAATGGCCACACAATGACATTTTTTAGTTTTTTTTCTAAGTTCAAGAAGAGTCATACTGAATTTGAAGGTCATGAAAATACGGAGAAAATTTAGCCAATCAGCTGGTGCTTGAAGCATCACATACAAAAGTGTGAGAGGGAGGCAACCACGTATTCTCAACGAGTATGGCATCTTCTTGATTCCTCAGGCTGCCTCGATGTGCTCTGACACATAGATGAGCACCATAAGCCTTCCCCACCAGCCTGCTATAGAGGCTCCAAGAGTCTGACTGAGTCACAGTAACCTTTAGCGCTCCCTTCAAAATGCAAATGCCCCAGAGAAGCTAGCACAATAAAGTATTCTCAACCACTGAATCCTCACGGATATTTTTCCACTGGGATACATCTAATTGGTCCCCTGCTAATGGATCAGGCTTCCCTGATAGCTCAGTCAGTAAAGGGTCTGCCTGCAATGCAGGAGACCCGGGTTCTATTCCTGGGTCGGGAAGATCCCCTGGAGAAGGAAATGGAAACCCACTCCAGTATTCTTGCCTGGAGAATCCCAAGGACAAAGGAGCCTGGCAGGCTACAGTCCATGGGGTCACAAGAGTCGGACACAACTTAGCAACTAAAGCACTAGTTAACCACCCCTAATGGATCAGGTCAAAGAATAGTAATTTGATGCAGGAGGCATGGACCACTAAGCACCTACTTGGGACAGGTTCAGGAAGGCGAGGAATAGGAGTGGTCAGTATCCTGGTATTCGTGAAAGCAGCACAAAAAGGGAGGTGAAGGGGTGGGGAGATATGACAGACCATAGGACCTACCTACATCATAATTATTCCCTGGACTGGCTCATTTCTTTACTCTTCATCATCTATCTGGATGTCTGGCAGCCTAGACTTCCTGGAAATGGTTTCATTTTCAGAAAGCTGATGGATCATCAAGGAGGAAAGGGGTGAGTCAGAAGCCTGCAGGTGGGCAAAGGTGTAGAGACCTGGATATTCATAACAGTGAATCATCTTCTCAGAGGAGTCACCTGATCCTAGTGCTTCTGTGGCTTCCATGTCTGAGGAGAAGCAGGCACACTGCTATCAAGGCCTCTGCCCCTTTGGAGAGGGATAGAGCGACTTCACTTTCACTTTTCACTTTCACACACTGGAGAAGGAAATGGCAACCCACTCCAGTGTTCTTGCCTGGAGAATCCCAGGGATGGCGGAGCCTGGTGGGCTGCCGTCTATGGGGTCGCACAGAGTCGGACACGACTGAAGTGACTTAGCAGCAGCAGCAGCAGTAGTAGTAGTATATGGGAGATCAGTGCTTCTTACTCCAGATGGTAAATTCACAAAAGCCCATTAGACCCAATTCTCAGAGCATGTGAGGGAGATGCACAGTGCTGCTGAGAGAACACTGAAGCAGAAATGAGACCTGAGTTTTCATCAACTTGATGCATAACCTCCAGTGAGTCACCACATTTCTTTGTATTTCAGTTCCTTCATTAAAAAGTGCCAAAATCCCTTCCAGCTTTAACATGCTGCAGAAGGGATCTGAGGAAAGCAGAATCACGTCCAGCTCCAGCGGTGCTGAGGGCTCACATGCAGAGAAGCCACATCAGGCGGGCGCCCCATGCACCCTGCCTGTTCAGGATTTGCTGGCCAACATGACAATGGAAAACAGTGTAATCTTGCCACAGGCAGCCCTAGGTAACTAAAGGGAAGGAAGTCATGTTCTTTTTCTGTCATTCTTCTCTGTATGTGTGTGTATATATGTGTGTGAAATTCTACAGGAATTTCTTTTCCAGGGCTTTGAATTCAGCCAGGTAAGGGAATTTTTAAAAACTGAGATATAATTGACACAAAACGTCATATTTGTTTCAGGTGGACAATAGTGATTCATTATCTGTATAGACTGTGAAATGATCATTGCAATAAGTTTAATTAACACCTATCACCATTCATACTTACAAATTTTCTTCTTGTGGGGAGAACTTTTAAGATATACTTTCTTCAGTTCAGTTCAGTTGCTCAGTCGTGTCCGACTCTTTGCGACCCCATGAATCACAGCACGCCAGGCCTCCCTGTCCATCACCAACTCCCGGAGTTCACTCAAACTCATGTCCATCAAGTCGGTGATGCCATCCAGCCATCTCATTCTCTGTTGTTCCATTCTCCTCCTGCCCCTAATCCCTCCCAGCATCAGAGCCTTTTCCAGTAAGTCAACTCTTCGCATGAGGTGGCCAAAGTACTGGAGTTTCAGCTTTAGCATCAGTCCTTCCAGTGAACACCCAGGATTGATCTCCTTTAGAATGGACTGGTTGGATCTCCTTGCAGTCTTAGCAGCTTTCAAATATCCAACATGTTACTATTAATTATAACCATCATGCTATACATTATATCCCCAGGACTTATTTATTTTATAATTGGAAGTTTGTACTTTTTGACCATCTCCACCCATTTCACTCAGCACCTGCCACTCCACCTCTGGCAACCACCAATCTGTTCTCTATGAGTTCAGTTTGTTTCTTTATTTTTTTTAGATTCCACTTATGAATGACATCATATGTCATTTGTCTTTTTCTGTCTGACTTATTTCACTTAGCATAATGACCTCAAGATCTATCTGTGTGTTGTGACAAATGCAGGATCCCCTCCTTTTAATGGCTGAATAATATTCTAGTATGTGTTCATACACATTTATAGCACTTATTTTAATCCATTCATCCATTGATGGGCACTTGGGTCATTTCCATGTCTTGGCTATTGGAAATAATGGTGTAATGAACATGAGGGTACAGATATTTTTTGAAGTTACTATTTTCGTTTCTTTCAGAAAAATACCTGGAAGTGGAACTGCTGGATCATATGGTAGTTCTATTTTTAACTTTTTGAGGAAACTTCATTCTGTTTTCCTTAGTGGCTGCACCAATTCACATTTCTACCAACAGTGTACAAAGAATCTCTTTCCTCCACATCTTTGCCAACATATTACTTCTTGCCTTTTCTATAATATCCATTCTAACAGGGGATATCTCATTGTGGTATTAATTTGCATTTCCCTAATGATTAGTGATGAATATCTTTTTATGTATCTGTTGGTCATTTGTATATCTTCTTTTGAAAAAATGTCTATTCAGATCTTCTACCACTTTTAATTGAATTTTTTTTACTATTGAGTTATATGAGTTCTTTATGTATTTTGAATATTAACCCCTTATCAGATATAACATTTTCAAATTTTTTCCCGTTCTATAGGTTGCCTTTTCATTTTGTTGATGGTGTCCTTTATTATGCAGAAGCTTTTTTCTTTGATGTAATCTCAACTGTTTAATTTTGATTTTGCTACCTTTGCTTTTGATGTCAAATCCAAAAAAAAAATCATCACCAAGACCAATGTCAGGAACTTACTATCTATGTTTCCCTCTAGGAACTTTATGGTTCAAATCTTATATTCAAGTTTTAGTCCATTTTAGTTAATTTTTGTATAATGGACCACTTTCATTCTCTTGTAAGTGGTTGTCCACTTTTTCCAATACCTTTTATTGAAGAGACTAGACTGTTCTTTTCCTGTTGTTCTTAGTTCCTTTGTCATAATTCACCATATATGTGTGTGGGTTTATTTCTAGGCTCTCTATTCTGTTCCATTGACCTATGTGTTTGTTTTCATGCCAAAACCACATTGTTTTAATTTCTATAGCTTTGTGATATAGTTTGAAATCAAGATGCATGATGACTCTAGCTTTGTTCTTCTTTCTCAAGATTGCTTTAACTACTAGGGGTCTTTTGTGTAGAAGTTATGTTCTTGACAAAATTTTTCCTCTTCCGTTTATCCAAGTGATAGGTATATCCTTGAAATATCTTGGACTTACAGGTCACAACATCTGATATCACTCTGTACTGCTAACCCTCCAAAGGAAAAGATAAGGGACCTCTCTCTAGATTTTCCTCTCCATCTTCCTCTGACTAGAATCAGCTCCTATCAGAGCAAGGTCTTTGAATCCTGCAGTCTCATCTGGGCAGCAGCCTCAGTAACTTGGCATTCTAAGCATCTGACCACTTGGTTTTGCCACTAACTTTGAGATTCCAAAAAAGACCCTTGGCCTCTTTATCCCTCCATTTTTCCATCTTTATAATATGGACAGTACCATCTCTCATTTTCACTGATTCACAGAAAAGGCTTGAGAATAAATGAAGTAACATGAACGAGAGAGAGACTCTCTTTATCTGATAGAGTGTTGGTTGATCTAGTAAGAAATTGCCCTCTGATAGAGTAAGACATATATATGAATGGGTTTGGGGGGAAAAGGAAATAATAGAATGTTTAAAGGAGATAAAGAACAAGTCTTAATAGAATTACTGAAAGGATGGAGTAAACTGCCTCCCCGTGGCCAGGAGTGATCCTGAAAATAAATAAGGTGAAGTCTGTCATTCCTACCCATTTAGATACCCTTTGTTTTCCCTTTTATGGTCCAGGGTGCTATACTCACAACCACTCTTCCCTATACTCACTCTCTACCCACATTCTGAAGATCTTCACTAAGAAAATGGTATAATTCACACACTAATTCATGGGTGGTCACTGTAAAGTAAGCATAGTTGTCCTTTGAAAGTTACCTTCAGACAGCACACTGACAACTCAACGTGACCAACACGAGAGATTTCAGATATGGAGCATGGTATTTTTGATAATAAAGGGTGACTTTTGCCACCCCAACCCACAAAATGTGCAAGTTCACCTAGTTCATCCAGTTAAGGATCACCCGTTCCTTAAGACACGCAGTCTGGAGAGAAAGGCCTGGCAGAACTTTATACCTTCAAAGCATAGGTGTGCATCTTATTTTGGTTAATCCTCAATCAAATTGGGTAAGCATTATCGTTAACATTCCTATTTGACAAAGTGAAGAAATGGAGTCTTAGAGGTGAAGCAGTATCCCCAGACATATTAGTCAATATGCAGTAAGACCTAATGTGTAGTAAGACATGAACGCGACACTGTCATTTTGCGAAGACACTAACCACTGTACATAATACCTCTTACAAGAGAAAGTGACCTAAGAAACCAGATCTGTATATTTGAGCATCCTTTGACAACCTTTTCTTAGTAAAATTCTTAAGACTGTAGAGCTATCTTGAGGTCTAAGTTCTATGATATTAACCTTCAGCTTTGCTTTTATCACCTGGATTTACGAACCACAGGCAGAGGAGGAAAGTTAATTCTGCTTGTGACTTGTTTCGCTCAATGCATCTAAGAGTTCACTCTTGTTCAATGGGCCTGTCTTTGTCGGGGAACCATAATAGAAGATGGAAGGGATGTAGAAAGTGGAAACAGACAGAAATTACAGCTGGGAGCAACAGGAAAACACCAAAAGCAATTCTTCATCTCCAAAGACTTTGGACAACTCCTTCTCTTGGCAAAGTAAGACCTAAAGCATATAATTATTCCTATGGGAGCCTATTCTTCATAATGCTCCATGGGACCTTTAAACTTGGCAATGTCCTGGGTTATGTCCCATGGTCCTCCTCTCATTTGAGTGTGTGAGAATCAGATTTTTTTTTTTTCATCTCATTTGACAGACAGGTAACACAAGACCCAGAGTTGTTAAGTGCCATGCCTAAGGTCACACGGCTAGTAACTAGAAAAATTGAGATTAAACCCAGATTTCCTGACTGCCAGACTTAGATTCTTTCCAATCATGCCTGCAGCTTCTTAAAAGCCATATGGCTCTGCATTCCACTGCTATGTATTTATCCAAGAGAAAAGAAATTGTATACTATCCATATAAAGACTTGTACACAAATGTTATAGCAGCTTTATTATATGGTTCTAACTGGAAATGCCCCAAGTATCCATCAAGAAGTGACTGGATAAACAACTGTGGGATACGCATACAATGTAATACTGCTCAGCAATAAAAAGCAGGAACTATTCAACATGGAACAACATGGATGAACCTCAAAACAATCATGCCGAATGAAAGTAGTCAGACAAAAAGAGCCCAAGCTTCATGATCCCACTTATAGAAAACCTTAGAAAATGCAAACTAATCTGTAGGGACAGAAAGCAGATCAGTGTTTGCTCGGGTTTGCAGCGGGGACCAGAAGAAGAGGAACAGAGAATCACAAAGGGACACTCGGCGGTGGGTATATTCACTATCTTCTTCATAATGACAGTTTCACAGGTGTGTGCACTTATCAAGGGTTCTCAAATTTTACACTTTAAATATAGAGTTTATTGTATGTCAATCATACCTCAATAGAGTCATTTTTAAAAAGCATATGGCTTCCTTTGAGCCAAAGATATGGCAGTTCAATGGTCCCTCACCTCAGCTAACCCCCAAAGATGCTCTCCTTCTTTGGGTTTCAGTCTGCAGCAAGCTCGTAGCTGATGAGATGGTACAGAGGGATTTGACCAATACTGATGAATGATGATTATAATCACAATATTAGTCTTTTCCTCAAACTCCGTATGAATACAAATTTAGGGTGATTCTATCTTCCCTCTAGGCAGACAGTTTTCTTTTTTCCCTGCCCGGGGATCACTTAGTAAAACCAACAGAAGCACTTATCATTATTCTTCCTATTAAATAAGCCTAGTAAACATTTGGAATAGCCTTGCAGATTTAAGACAGATGTTTCCATTGTAAAGGCCTAAAAAATGCAGAAAGGGAACAGAGAGAATGAAAGAGAAAGCTGAAAGGGAAGAGAGAGGGGAAAGAGGAAACTGGCTGCCAGTGACAGAAGGCACAAGGCTGAAGAGGAGTCACAAAGGCCCACCCCACCCTCAGCAAATCCAAGCAGGTTTCAGGGCTTTGGCGTCAAATGCTAAATCCTGATGTGGTCCTACTGGCCTGCAGTGAGTGTCCAGATCTCGCCACACAGCCCAGCTGAGATGCGACTGGGACTTCTGTGCCTGTGGACTTGAGAAGCTACAACTGACTGTCTTTGCCCACAAAGGGAAGAGGGGTCAACCCTTCACCCTAAGAGTCCTCAGAATTTTTCCCATCCCTACCCATGAAAGTAAACTGAATTACAGCTGGGTCACCCTTCATTCCTGGCCAGTTCAAGAACAAATATGCAATCTGAGGCCTAGAAACAGAACACTTGAGTCGGGTTGTCAAGAAATAGTCATGAGGTCAAGGTCAGAGGAAAGTTTTCTGCCCCTATATCTGAGTGAAGGAAGAATGGGTTTAAAGCAGTAGATTCCATTTGAAAAGATGCCAAGACTCTGCCCTGGGACTGTCTTCAGGAGGGGATGAAGCTCATGAGATGGGAGTCCTGGACAGGAGCTATTACTTATTGCTAAGGGCTTGCCTGGAAAAGCTATCTGGCATTGAGGAAGGAAAAAACTTCCTATTTGCCAGTGATACTTCAAACACAAGGGGTGGGGCTCTGAGAACAGGAGGCCACATGAATCGTGAATCTGAGGGTGCCAGTGTCGTCAGCATCACTGACAACAAGTGGTCTCCAAGTGGTCTCTTAGGAGAAGCAGATAAACCCACCTGGTGTTGCTTATTAAAATGTAGATGCCTACTAAATCTGCATCTCTGCAGGCCCTGCCAGATAATCTGCATTTGAACCAACTCCCCCAGACAATTCTCACCTATATCTTGGAATATGGCATTCCTCTCATGAGTCCGTTATGACTGGTGTCCCTCAGTTTATGGGGAAGAAAGAGAAGACTCCTATTAAATAACGAAGACCTTGCCTAAGATAAAGATTTCTCCTGCATCCTCTGTTATGTGTCCCATATCACAGGCATAAAGGGGGGTGGGGAGAATCTTCTCTTTCAGTGATTTGCCAACCCCATGGAAAGGCACTGAGGAAGAGCCCAGCTCTCTCATCTGATTTAATCCCCCAAGGACATGCTGTGCCCACATGAAGTCCAGATCTCTGAGAATGGAAAAGAGACTTTGAAAAAGAGGAGAGTCACACCTGTACCTGAGTCACTGCAACAAGGAACACAGCAGGACAAACACAGCCTGTCCAGTCATGTCTATCCAGGCGCTGAGGCTGGCAATTCCAGAATGTGTCATGCTGTTTTCAGCCAGGTGGGTCTAGATGTCTTGGCTGCATGTCTCAACGTGAGTCCCACCTCCAACCCCACAAGGATGCCTGCTCCTTGCCAGAGATCAAACATAGTCACATGCTTTCAAACCTCAGAAACAGTTGGGCCAAGGCCTAAGAACCTGGTAACCAAAGATGGTTATAGTTCACGTGGGGAGATGGGAGCCAGTCTAGGAAGCCCCAAACTGGTCAAGCGAAACATGAACTGGAAGCCTGGAGAGTCCTCTGCCGCTTATCTTTGCAATATCTTCAACTGCAAAACAGGAATCAATTATTGCCTTGGTTTGTGTTCTCCAAGAGCAGACCCTGGGAGAAGGATTTGAGCTCAGGTACTTTATCAGGGAGGGCTTTCCTGGTGGCTTAGAGGGTAAAGTGTCCATCGGCAATGCAGAAGACCTGGGTTCAATCCCTGAGTTGGGAAGATTCCCTGGCGAAGAAAATGGCAACCCACTCTAGTACTCTTGCCTGGAAAATCCCATGGACAGAGGAGCCTAGGAGGCTGCAGTCCATGGGGTCGCAAAGAGTCGGACACGACTGAGCGACTTTATCAGGGAGGTGATTGTAGGAAACACAAGTGAGAAAGGAAAAAAAATGAGATGAGAGCCAGGAAGTGAGCTACTCATCACGGTGGGCAATGAGGCCCTCTCTCCCGGGTACCCTCTCAGGACCCACGGGTGATGCATCTCAGAACCGTCCCAACAAAGGATGCAGACCCTGGGGTATCCACAAACTCTTGTCCCTTATTAGTCAAGTATTGCCTCTAAGAGTATTAAGACCCCTGTACTTCTGAGCTGCCTTTCACATGGCCAGAGTGAGCTACTACACAGAAGGAAGAAAATCCCTCAGGCAGAGAAACTGAGAAATAGGGGGACTTGAGGTAGAAAGCTGTTAGTAGGCATGAGAGATGTCCACTGTACCCATAGGTGACCTCGGGGGTGGAGCACCAACAGCACCTGCTAAACTTATCTTCTCCACAGAGTAGATTAAATGAGACAATGTGTAAAACTCCCTGCACTGTGGCACATGGGCACACAAGTGTAAGGAAAGGCATTTTTTATTATTATCACTTTTATGGTTACTATTACTACCATTAACTTTGGGATTCACATCACACTTCATAGGCTCTTCTTACTAAACTAGAAACACATGTGCCTCCCTCCTGCCTAGGCTGAAACTGAAAGTTCCTCAGGACATTTCAGTTCCTCAGCACCTGGTCAGGCCAAGGTGTGAATGAACAGATGGGTCACAAGCAACACTGCCCTGTAAGATGGCCCAGAGGATGGTCAGCCGAGGGCATCACACACACTCCACAGAGCCCACAGTCTGACTGAGAATCCACCCTGCCGGCTTTGTGAAGTCATCCTAACCTGGACAGCAGCCTTTACCAAATTCCCTTGTGATCTGTTGGCACTCATGTCCTCAAAAGTCCATAGCATCCTCAATTTATCTTCTACTACTGTTCAAATTCCATGACTAGAACACTCCAGCCAAACAACACAGAAATCCAGGCAAGCAAATGCCTTCAGGATTCACATGGAACTTGTGGGCATTAAGCATACACTAACCTCATGGCTGGATCTCATGGCTGTGGTTACCCAAATGATCTTCCTCTGGGAAAAATAGAACCTAGAATAAGTATCAGCCAAAAAAGAGCCAATTCTCTTACCTTATAGATGAGAAAAGTTGACACCAATAAAAATGATTTACTCAGGATCATTTAGATATGCTAATTTTGTTAGTCTGTTTATTCAGTAGATATTAATTGTGTACCTACTACATGCCAGGGGCTCTTCCAGGTGCTTGGAACACAGCAGGGAACAAGACAGACAAGTTCCTCCACCACTGTGCCCACACGCTCCTGGGGAAGACAGACAGTAAACAAATAGAGTCCATTTCAGATGATTTGTGCTATGATGAAACTAAGGAGATTGAAAGTGATGGCCTAAGAGGGAACATTATTTTAGATAGAGTTGTCAGAAAGAGCTTGTTTAGAATGTGGCATGGGAGCAGACCTGTGGATCAGAAAGAAAGAGCCATGAAAATACCTGGAAGAGAACACTAGAGATGGGAAAACAGCAGGTGGGAGGCCCTGCGGCAGGAAGGCCTGGCACACCCAAGAAGAGGCCCAGGGCCAATCTGGCTAGAACGCAATGGGCAGACGTCAGAGGTGACACAACTCCCTCGACAACTAGGCGGAACACACAGCCTCCCCTGCAGGGAGGCCGGTCCACCTCCTGGTGCACAAATGAGAGCTCTTCATCCAGTTGCTCCATTTGCCTCTAGGAAATAAGAAGCAAAGCCCTCCACACAATGGAGGAAGGGGTGATGGCCTTTTGAAAGAGAGGTGTGGAGTGGCATTTTGAAGAGAAGGCAGATAAATTCACAAATGGAATGTGCTAAGATCAAAGGACTGAGATTTGTCCTCACACATGTAAAGCCAGCACAGTCATTTCTCCAGCCACATTTAGCTCCTAGAGTGTGGGTCCAGGATAGGCAGAGAGATGGGGTTTTGACAGGAGAATTCAATGGAGATGGAGTAGGTAAGAGGCCTCAGAGAATGAAAAGGCCTTAGAGACTGTGTTTGTGTCAATAACCATGGAGCTAAGCCTTAGGAGGACAACAGACAGTGAATATGGATAGTCCATGGATTGAAGGTTCCCTTGAGGCTGAGGAGAATTGAGGAAGGGGTGATGAAAACATAGGATAGAGTGTTCAAAAGAGTGAGGCTAGAACTTAAGGTTTTAGGGAAGGAACATTTATAGATATTGATCAGGACAAGGGTTTAACCAAGGATATAGATGGCACCTATTAAAGGTACCCATTAAAAGGTAAATAGTGGCCAGTCCAGTGAGTGATGCCAGGGGATATTATAAAGCATAAAACATAGTATCTGTCCCACAGGAGCATAATATGCTCTTTACAAGACAGACATATGAGCAGGTAACAACAGTCAATAGCATCACACTGAGTAAAACAGTGTCCCCATATCCATGGGCAATATGTTCCAAGATCGCCAATGAGTGCCTGAAACTGCAGATTTCAGTACTGAATCCTATACATACATATATATATATGCTTTTTCTGTACATACATAACTATAATAAATTTCAATTTATAAATTAGGCACAGTAAGAGATTAGCAACAATAATAATAATAAAATAAAACAATTATAATAACAAAGTGGTGCTAGTGGTAAAGAATTCACCTGCTTATGCAGGGGTCACAAGAGACATGGGCTTGAGCCCTCCAGTATTACCCATATTCTATGGGTAGAGGAACCTCGTGGGCTACAGTCCATGGGGCCTCAGAATCAGACACGACTGAATGACTAAGCACACACTCTAAATAAAGTTATATAAATGTGGTCATCCTCTTTCTCTCACTATATATATATATAAAATTCTAGACAGTTAATGCTTTTTTCATCTTAACTAAGCATTTAACATGCAGTATGTAGCTTGAGGTGTAACAGCAAAATTAGCATGAATTTCTTCTTTTTTATTGAACTATAATTAACATATAATGTTATATTTGTTTCACTTGAAACTAATCACTAATAGTGATTCAATATTTTTATACCTTATGAAATGATCACCACAATAAGACTACTTGCCATTGGTAACCAAACAAAATTGTTACAATATTATTGACCAATTTCCCTATTCTGTACATTACATTCCCATGACTTCTTTGTTTTATAACTGGAAGGTCATCCCTTTCACCTATTTTGTTCATCCCTCCACTCCTATCCCTTCTGGCAACCACCAGTTTGTTCTCCGTCTCTATGAGTCCATTTCTGTTTTGTTCTGTTTGTTCACTTGTTTTGTGTTTTAGATTTCACGCATAAGTGAAATCATTTGTCTTTCTCTGTCTGACTTCTTTCACTAAGCAAAATAAACTCCAAGTCCATCCATGTTGCTGGAAATAGACTTCATTCCCTTTTGTTGGTTGAGTAATAATTCACTGTAGATATCCACCACATCTGCTTTATTCACTCATCTGTTGATGGACATAGATTGTTTCCATATCCTATCTATAGTAAGTGGTGCTGCAATTAACTGAGAGGTACATATATCTTTTCAAGTTAGTGTCTTTGTTTTCTTCATATAAAAAGGCAAAAGTAGAATTGCTGGATCCTACGGCAGTTCTATGTTTTGAGTAACTTCTGTACTGCTTTCTTTGTTGGCTGCACCAATTTAGATTCCCACCAACAGTGCATAACAGCTGCCTGTTCTTCACATCCTCACCAGATACTTGTTACTTTTTTATAATACCCATTCTGACCAGTACAATGTGATATCTCACTGTGGTTTTGATTTGCATTTCCTGATAGTGATATCAAGCACTTTTCATGTGCCTATTGGCCATCACAGGTCTTCTTTGGAAATTCTTTTTCCTTCTTTAAAATTTCATAGAAGAAAGATTCATTTTTACCACAGATCTTCACAATCTCCATATATAATCTTTTTCTTTTCCTTAATTTGGGAACTTTCACTTTTCCACTTAAAGGAAACACTATCTGAATTGTCAGCATTACTACTCTGGGACTCTGGGAGTCATTATTAAGTAAAATAAGAGACACTTGAACACTAGCTCTGTAACACCACAACAGTCGAGCTGGTAAATGAGAGATCACTGTTGTCCAGCCACTAAGTCATGCCCAGCTCTATGTGGCCCCATGGACTCCAGGCTCCTCTGTCCTCCACTGTCTTCCAGAGTTTGCTTAAAGTTATGTCCACTGAGTCGGTGATGCTATCTACCCATCTAATCCTTTGCCACCTCCTTCTCTTCTTGCCTTCAATCTTTCTCAGCATCAGGATCTCTTCTAATGAGTCGGCTCTTCACATCAGGTGGCCAAAGTATTGGAGCTTCAACTTCAGCATCAGTCCTTCCAATGAATATTCAGGATTAATGTCCTCTAGGATTGACTTGGGTTCTCCTTGTGGTCTAAGGGACTCTCAAGAGTCTTCTCTAGCACCAGTAAGATGCTACTAAGGGACTAATGGATATGCTGGACAAAGGGGTGATTCCTGTCCCAGGCAGGACAAAGATGGAAGGCATGAAACTTTATCATGCCACTTAGAAGAGTGTATAATTTAATAATTATGAATTATTTATTTCTGGAATTTTCCATTAATATTTTCAGACTGTAGTTGACCACAGGTAACTGAAACTGAGGAAGGTAAAACTACGGATAAGTAGGGATGACTGTAATGTGAAATCCTAACTTTGTATAAGGATTAGACTTTAGCAATAGCTTTCATGAATACTCTCTTTATTTTACATGTAACATTATGTCTGCTGGTTTTTCTTTCCTTATTTTATAAATGAGGACATTGAGGCCCCAAAAGAAGCTGTCACTTGCCCAAAGCCTGACAGTTAAAGTGTGGCAAAACCATACATGAATTATATTTTAATTTAAAAAAGAAACATCTAACTCCCTAAAAATATTTAAAGTAAAGTATACAGAGAACTCTTCTCAATGTCATGTGGCAGCCTGGATGGGAGGGGAGTTTGGGGAAGAACAGATACAGGTAAATTATGACTGCATCCCTTTGTGGTCTACCTGAAACGATTACAACATCGTTAATCAGCTATACCCCAATACAAACAAAAACTAAAGAGAGGCAAAACGAAAACCACCATTTCTGTCCTCTGATTTCTGGTCCAGCTCTCTTTAAACTAAACCACAGAGTCTAACATAGTATCATGTAATCACAGCATCTGAGCTCAGACTGCTTAGGTTCGAACTCAGTTCCACCTTTATTAAATGACCTTGAACAAATTACTTACGCTTACTGTGCTTTAGATTTCTCCTCTCTAAAGGGGAGATAGTGTAGAACTATCTCAAAGGGTGATGTAAGAAATAAATAAAGCTTAAAAAGGGCTTAGGTGTCTTCCCTGGTGGTTCAAACAGTAAAGAATCCATCTGCAATGCAGGAGACCTGGGTTTGATCCCTGGGTTGGGAAGATCCCCTGGAGAAGGGAATGGCAACCCCCTCCAGTATTCCTGCCTGGAGAATTCCATGGGCAGAAAAGCCTGGCAGGCCATAGTCCCTGGGATCACAAAGAATCAGACATGACTGAGCAATTACACACACACAAAAAGGGCTTAAAATTTTGTCTAGTACATAATAAGTGCTCATGAATTGTCAATGTTACTCTAATAAAGTGAAGAGATTTTTGATGGCATTGCTATCTCCCCACTCTCAGATACTCACATAGAAAACCACAAGCAATGCCACCTGTCCTCTGCACCCAGTGCTGCCTCTGGTGGAAACTTCATGGACCACAGGGAATTTGAACAGGTATTAAAGGCTGACCAGGGATTCTCATGCTTAGATTTGTGAAGGGTGCAAGGTGAACCTGTCTTATGGGTAACAGCATGAGCAAGAACCTGGAAGGAGGAAGGAAACCAAATATCCAAGAAAGGATGGTCCTGAAAGGACTCAGAACTGAGGGGAACTAAGTGAGTGCAAGGATAGGAACTTTCTCAGACTTCTCTTCCTTTTTTCAAGTGTTTCCATGGAAAATTGAGAGTAATGCTGCTTGTTCTTCCCCACCTTTTATTCTTCTTCTCTCTTGGTGCCCTGTGTAGAGCAGAGAGGCATCCTACATAAACACTGAGCCCACAAGAATCCACCTGAAATGGTCTCCTAACGAACTGAGTCCATCCGAAGTTACAGAACCATCAAGATGACTGGGGACAGGAGCTGCTCATCTTAACTTGAATTGACATCCATTTTAATATCTTGTATATTCTCCATTCCCCCCTCCCAATATTGGGAGATGAAGAAAAATAGTGTGTAAAAATAATGTTGGATTTAACTACAATGAGAATAGGAAGATTCTGAATGATAGCACACACTCTGTACTTAACTGACCCTATTACGAGCAGCTATTGAAGAATTTTCAGGATAATGAACTATCTCATCTTCCATATAACAAGCTGTGGGTGGGTTTCTCAGACATTATAATCTAAAAAAAAAAAAAAACTCACAGATATCAATGGCCCCTATAACAAAAATAAGTCAAGCTAAGAATGCAGCTATTTCTTGAACTGGGCTCTCAACCATTAGGGGTCTCAGGTTCCAACAAGGCACAGCCAGGTCTGAAGTTGAGCTCCCAGCATTTGCCACCAAAGCAAAATTTGTCTTGGCTAATTCTACCCTTTTGGTAATGGCAACTTCGCCAGCAAAGAACCCACCTAAACAACATCCGCCCCAGCTGTGAGTCCAAAATGGCCATCCCTGAAGTAATATTTATTTATTTATGCACTCGTGGAAAATCAGTTATGGAGCACTTCTCATGTGTTCAGCATTGAGCAAGACAAACATATCCCACGGCCTATCAAAACTAGCATGGAACACAGATGTTAAATTCATAAGTCCAACAAAATGTGGTAGGTGCTATGGTCAGGGCAGTACAGGTTGCACTAGCAAGAACCAGGAGAGAGGTACTGCCAGGGGGTAGGAACAGGTCAGGGAACAACTATGCTCCAACATCCAGAGCATGGGGACATTTCATACATGCTCTCACACACAGAGAGACACTCAGAAGTACACACGTCAGGGCCTCACACAGGTCCTTAAGAAAAGAACTTGTTGAGTAACTAGGTGAACAGGAAGCACAGAATAAAGTTATCCTTGCACATCTGTCAGGGTTTGCTCTGCAAATTTGTGTAAAATACTCAGTTTCTCTGTGTCTTACTTTTCTCCTCTAGGAGTGAAGGAATTCAGAGAGATGATCCCTTCTACAACAACAATCTATAAATTCACAATAAATGGGGGTTTGGGAGAGGCAGTGAATGTTCTCTACCCCCGACCCCTACCCCTAGCAAGCCCCTCAGATTTCCTTCTAACTAACCCTTTATGGTCCACACAGTCAAAGGTGTTGGCATAGTCAATAAAGCAGAAATAGATCTTTTTATGGAACTCTCTTGCTTTTTCCATGATCCAGTGGATGTTCGCAATTTGATCTCTGGTGCCTCTGCCTTTTCTAAAACCAGCTTGAACATCTGGAAGTTCACGGTTCACGTATTGCTGAAGCCTGGCTTGAAGAATTTTGAGCATGACTTTACTAGTGTGTGAGGTGTGTGGTAGTTTGAGCATTCTTTGGCATTGCCTTTCTTTGGGATTGGAATGAAAACTGACCTTTTCCAGTCCTGTGGCCACTGTTGAGTTTTCCAAATTTGCTGGTATATTGAGTGCAACACTTTCACAGCATCATCTTTCAGGATTTGAAAGAGCTCAACTGGAATTCCATCACCTCCACTAGCTTCGTTTGTAGTATGCTTTCTAAGGCCCACTTGACTTCACATTCCAAGATGTCTGGCTCTAGGTGAGTGATCACACCATCGTGATTATCTTGGTCATGAAGATCTTTTTTGTACAGTTCTTCTGTGTATTCTTGCCACCTCTTCTTAATATCTTCTGCTTCTGTTAGGTCCATACCATTTCTATCCTTTATTGAGCCCATCTTTGCATGAAATGTTCCCTTGGTATCTCTCATTTTCTTGAAGAGATCTCTAGTCTTTCCTATTCTGTTGTTTTCCTCTATTTCTTTGCACTGATCGCTGAAGAAGGCTTTCTTATCTCTCCTTGCTATTCTTTGGAACTCTGCATTCAGATGCTTATATCTTTCCTTTTCTCCTTTGCTTTTCACTTCTCTTCTTTTCACAGCTATTTGTAAGGTCTCCTCAGACAGCCATTTTGCTTGTTTGTATTTCTTTTCCATGGGGATGGTCTTGATTCCTGTCTCCTATACAATGTCACGAACCTCCGTCCATAGTTCATCAGGCACTCTATCAGATCTAGTCCCTTAAATCTATTTCTCACTTCCACTGTATAATCATAAGGGATTTGAGATCTTGGCATCTGGTCCCATCACTTCATGGGAAATAGATGGGGAAACAGTGGATACAATGTCAGACTTTATTTTGGGGGGCTCCAAAATCACTGCGGATGGTGATTGCAGCCATGAAATTAAGACACTTACTCCTTGGAAGGAAAGTTATGACCAACCTAGAGAGCATATTAAAAAGCAGAGACACTACTTTGCCAACAAAGGTCCATCTAGTCAAGGCTATGGTTTTTCCAGTGGTCATGTATGGATGTGAGAGTTGGACTGTGAAGAAAGCTGATCGCCGAAGAATTGATGCTTTTGAACTGTGGTGTTGGAGAAGACTCTTGAGAGTCCCTTGGACTGCAAGGAGATCCAACCAGTCCATCCTAAAGGAGATCAGTCCTGGGTGTTCATTGGAAGGACTGATGCTAAAGCTGAAACTCCAAAACTTTGGCCACCTTATGTGAAGTGTTGACTCATTGGAAAAGACCCTGATGCTGGGAGGGATTGGGGGCAGGAGGAGAAGGGGACAACAGAGGATGAGATGGCTGGATGGTATCACCGACTCGATGGACATAAGTTTGAGTAGACTCCGGGAGTTGGTGATGGACAAGGAAGCCTGGCGTGCTGTGATTCTTGGAGCCACAAAGAGTTGGACACGACTGAGCGACTGAAATGAACTGAACTGAACTGATCCCTCTGTGGACAAAGTTCTCTACTTTTTAAGCAGCTGGTTCATTATTCATTCAGCAGAATATCCGGTGGCGGGCGTACTTACTTTTCAAGTGATTCTGTGAAAGATACAAAATAGCATGAGCTATGGGTCCTGCCTTCAAGGTGCTTACATTCAACTGGAGGAAAATAATTTAGCTGAATTACCACAGCATTAGGATGAAAAAAAGCTTTAGAAAGTGAACCACAAATCCATGCCAGTTTGGGGTTAGAGACCACTGTGACCATTCTCTGCCTGTCTGATGCCTCTACACTCTATTGAATAGGAAAGCACTTTCATTTTTCAGATGTGCGAAGAATCTCCATTCCCAAGTAGAAAAGGAAACAGACTCCTAGTTGGGGTTTCTCAGCTTTGGCACTGTTGATATTTTGAGCCAGATAATTCTTTGTCATGGGAGTTGTCCTGTGCATCATAGGAGGCTCAGCAGCATCCCCTGGGGATATCAGTAGAACCACCACCACCAGCAAAAACGTCTCCAGGCAACTGTCCCCCAGTCACCTCCAGTTGTCCTGGCTGAATACACAGAGAGAAAAACAAACAAACAAAAATTCCCAAAATAGGAATAGAAAGTCTCCTAAAGACAGTGAGGGGTTCTGTCCCTCCCCATTACACTCAAGCTGCCTCCCTCTCCCTTGCAGCAAAATTCTTGAACTGCCCAGCTATGTACTAAATTCAGATGGAAACTAAAGACAGGCAGGAAAGTAACACATAGAATCAAATATAAAAGTTTTTGTCAACCAGAAAACATCATCACTGTGATTTCCATAAGTCACCCATTCAGCCTGTATGGTGACTGAGAACAGTGTTCAGTCCGGCCAGAAAGGCATTAGTGACCAACTGAGTCATTCCTGCCCATTACCCCAATCCACCAGCGACACTGGTCGGGGAGGAATCATCAGAGGACAAAAAAGAGGCAGGAGCACTAAGAAACCACCTTGGATACTTCTCCATTAATAAGCACTTTCACTGGCTTAAAAAGGGTTTTAGGAATGGGGATTTAGAAAGTAAGCAACTGTAACCACTAAGAAATGATAGCAAAGCAAAAAGACAGGTTTTTCTTCTAGAAAACTTAAGACATTGTCTTCTTACTACCAGGATTCCCTTTTATTCTCATTATTTATTTCCTTTGCTATCTTTACAATGTATTATCTGAAAAAAATCAGATTTACAAATGACATATATTAACTTATAAAGCCCAACGTAATGAACACTTGTGAATTCCCATCCAATCCAAAATTCAGAACATTTTAAGAATAACCTGCATCCACTTGCATATATCTCTTTTCTCCTTCCTTCACCTTCCTGTCCTCCTCCAGATATAATCACAGTCCCAGTTTTTATCGCTTTTCTTCTAAAGCTGGTTTTACCACAAATGTGTGTAAGCTTAAGCTTGTTGTACTCACTCATGAGAACCAAAAAAAAAAAAGAAAGTATCATATCATATGTGGTTTTATGAAACTTACTGTTTTTCTTCAGTATTATTCTATAAGATTTATCCATGTTATAACATTGATTGTATTCCATTGTATAACAGAGTGTATTTATTTATTTTCTTGCTGATGGACATTCAGGTTATTTCCATTTTTTGGTAGGCTGAGAAGGACAGCTATGAAGATTCATGAAAATGTGCAAGAGTTTTTCTAGAGGTGGTTTTGCTAGGTCATAGGGTGGGGAAATGTTCTCCTTATGAGATAGAGCTAAATGACTTTCTAGCATAGCTGTACCATTAGCAATACATAAGAGATTTTATGGACCCAAATCCACTCAAACTTGCTTTTGCTTGATTTCTTAAATTCTTCTAATTTATACTATGAATTCATTCATTTTAAATCCTTCTCCCAAATTTCTCCCCAATTTGTGAACTACCATAACTATGAAAGACACATAGGTCTTCAATCTTTTTTTTTCCATTTCAAATTGATTCAATTGGATAAGAATTCATAAAGTACCTACCACATTTCAGTGCTATATTTTCTATTTTAAGAAATGAAAAACATAGTCCCTACAGCCAGAAGTTAAAGAACATCAGACCATGCAAAAGAGAAAAACTAGAGGATGACACCAAATATTATTCTAAGAAAAACTAAAAGAATTCAAAAAGATGCAAGCCAAATGCTAAAACCAATTTCCACCTCTAAACTTATTACTAATTTTTTTAAATGACAATGTAGAAGGTGTCAAGACAAAAATATCATTCTCATAACAGCTGGTGGAAGTTTAAACTGGTGGAATCATTCTGTTAGACAATTTGAAAAAAAAATCTTCAAAAGCACTAAAATTTTTAAATACACCTTGCTTTAGCTATTCTACTTCTAGACATTTATTCTATGAATATAATCAAGTACACAAAGATTTATGCATAGTAAGGCATGATTTAATAACCTTGGATCAAGGACAAAACTTAAACTAACTAAATATCCAACATTGGGGAGATTAGTTAAGTAATATATGTTGTAGTCAAACACTAAAACATTATGATCCCAGAAGACACTGTAGAAGAATATTGATGTTGAAAGAAAAGCAAAGTATGTTCTTTAGAAAAACAAAATAGTTTACAAAGAAATGAGACTTCAAATTTGCAAAAAAAGGAAAAAAATGTGTAAATGGTATATATGCATACAAAGCTTTATTATTTTTTAAATGATCAGATGCTACAAAGCTTGACATTTTCTAAATTCTAGGAGAAATGATAAAGGGCACAAATAACAGGAGAGTTAGGCTCATTAGAAATGCTGCAAGAAGGAGTGAGAACTTGAAGGAGCAGTTTTTCAAGAAAGCGCAAAGCATCACAGGGTTTTCATTTCCAATGAAATCACAGAAGTCTCCAGTTGACTGAAACCTACCCACCAATTTCAGTATCTCCAGGAGAACAAGGATCTAGCTCACAAAAGTGTCACATGTTCATATGAACCTGTATAAGAGTCACTCAGGCTACATGCTCCCTGGTTCCAAAGCTACACCAACTCTTCCTATCTGTTCCCCTGCCCCGTCAACTGAACATCTGGACTAAGTCAGCTGGTCAACCACCATCTTTCAATACTGAGGCTGCTGGTTTGAGTGAATTATCCAAGTCACCCCATCACAAATAATAGAACCAAAAATGCCTTCAGTGACCATTTACTCTGAGTTTATCTGTGTTCAATAAAGGAGACCTGCTGTGGATTTCTAGTTTCTAGGTGGTGGTGGTTTAGTCAACTAAGCCGTGTCCAACTCTTGCAAATCCATGGATTGTATATCCCACCATGCTCCTCTGTCCATGGAATTCCCCAGGCAAGAAGACTAGAGTGGGTTGCCATTTCCTTCTCCAGGGCATCTTCCTGACCCAGGGGTTGAATCTGAGTGTCCTACACTGCAGGCAGATTTTTCACTGACTGAGCTACCAGGGAGACATGGTTATTAATGTGTCTTTTGTCCCTAGTGATACAAACATTGTATCCAAAGGTATTATAATTTCATAAACAAAACTTATGTTCAATATACTGTCTGATATAAAACAAAACTTTGCTTGATAAGTTTGCTGAAGTATGAGTGAAGGGGGTCTGGAAAGATAGCAGATGATTGCTCAGTTGATGGTCGCAAACTTCCTTCAGAAATCGGCACCAACTAGTCTATAAGGAACGTTTTAAGACAACAATAAAATGGGCCATGATTGTTACTTTATTTACTCAAACTATCTACCTCAGTGAAATGAGCTTCTTCCCCCAAAAAATGTATACAGCCTTTCAATTTTGGAAACCCTAAATCAATATAGATATTCTAACCCCTTGATTTACAGAAAGAAAACCTCCTCAAAGAGCATAGACTCTGGAGACTCTACTCCTTAAAATAAATACGTTAGAGAGAAATACAGATAGATGCTTGTGCTAGAATTTTCTTCCACAGGATATGTGTAAGTCCCCTCTTCAAATGCAGAGTCCCCTGGAGTTGTCCCCACAATATACAATGACCAGCCAGTGAAGCCAGATTCTCATTTTCACTGAGAAACGATCACCTCTGCTCCCTGGGTTAAATGAGTACTCTGTGGACACGGATTCCTCTTTATGTAGAGACAAATGTGATCAGCATCATTAACCAGAAGAATATCATTTGCTTATAGCTCTATGAGGAAGGTGGCTGCTTGATGCCACTCGGGGTGGAGTTCTCCAACATGGCAAAAAAATCTCTGTGGCCATTGAGTTTGCAAAAATGCCACTGGTCTCTATAAGGTTCTATTCTGCAAGGCAAAGTAACCAGCTGCATATATCTATAACGTTAAAATTCACCATTGAAGTCACACTTGATAATAACAAGGACACTGCAAGAGTCTCTACGAACACACCAGACTTCAAATTAAAGGGTGAGTTTATTGGTGTTAAGGAAAGCATGAATCTCTTTGCATTAGGACTTGGTGAACAATAAATAAATTTCCAAGAGAGGTCTCCTAAGCTGATATGCATTCAAGGTATTATCTTTGCTCTGACTGTATGTGCTTCTGGGTGAAAAAAATTCTAATTGCACTCCCATTCAAAAATCAACCGTGGGAATAAGGAATCATGCTCATTTTATGCACAGCTGCCTGAAGGCCTTATCCTTAAAACAAATTACAGCACCTCCTGTGCGACACAGACTCTGAAGCTGATTCTAACCCTAGAGCAAAATTCCAAAATTAAACTTTAATCTGTGATCTAAACAATTTGGTGTTTGTGATCAATCTTGGTATTTTTATAAAATGCCAAGGTAATTGTTAGAGCAGAGGAGGACGCAGTCACCCAAGAACTCATTCTGGTAGAACCTAGTGAGGTTCATGGGGTAAGAGCTAGGAGCAGAGATCATTTGGCTGGGCCTCCATTAGAGCCAGAGACGAGGAAAGTGGGGGAGAGAAAGAGAAGAAGGCAGGATGGCAGGAAGACACGGAAGGAGGGAAGAAAGGACAGGAAGAAAGAAGGGAGGCAGGGAGGAGAGGAGGAAAGAAATCTCAGCATGCATCATAGTTACTTCCCCCCTGTCAAAAACCCAGGCAAGCTGCCACTCCATTAAAGCAATCACTTTGGCCCTATTAGCCATATTAGAAATTTAATTTGGTCTCTTGAAACCATATACTCAGAAGCCAGTAGGGTGAGAGCAAATTTGCCACGGTATCTCCAAAAGAAAAAGGGGCCAGGGGATGAGCCGTAACAGGGCGGGAAGAAGCCCACCTGGGAAACATGCCCAGAGAAGAGAGTTCAAAGAGCTTCCAGCCGAAAAGTCTGCCTCTCCCCAACTGGCTGCAGAGTCTCCGCATCCGACAGCAACCTGCTCAGCCGCTCTGATAAGTCAGACAGAATTCATGGGAGATTACCACACAGCTCCTGCCATGCTGTGCTGCGGCACGGGTAATAGATATGCTCCAGCACTAAATCCTAAAAGGCCCTGCTACATCTGTCAAGCATGCCCCGGAAAAGCACCCTCAGTTCAGATGTTATCACTGCTCTGCCTGCATCAGAAGATTTAGTGTCCACCCTGGAGGTTGCTTTTGCTGCACAGTTTTCAGGGGCAAAACAACAAGGGAGAAAGATGAGAGGGAAAAAGGCAAATTATTCTTGCTTAAAGCAAAAGAAATAAAGTGATGTGCTTGCAGACTAGTTCAGCTCCTCGCCCTGCATCCACAAGGTCCCAAATCCCACATTAAGGAGGTACTGATGTTCTAAGCTGATTAGCTAGGACGGTTAGAGTCCCTGGACTGTGACATCATGGAGATGATCTTGTATAGAGTGACTCTTTCCCAAGGAAAGTGAAACAACAAACCCAGCAGGGATCCACAGGCAAGCGAGACAAGATGCGAGCTTTTGATAATTAACTTTAAAACAGGTTCGCGAAAAAGCTGTTCTGATATAAAATGAACTTTTCAGAGCGTTTGCTTAGGAAAAGAAAAAAAACTCAACCCCTCCAAACAGTTGTACTTCCCACTAACCATGTTTCCAGATGCAGCTTATGTTTGTTAAAAATGTATTTTAAGCACTACTTTGGACATGCTGTTCATTATAAGCAAAGAAGACTGTTATATGTATTTTTGAAGTGTAGAGAAAATATATATATATATGTATTTATATACACTGAGTTTAAAGCATAGGAACCTCACATATTAACTGCCTGTTTTCTCATCAGAGCCTATAATTAATCCAAGAGAAAGGCATGGGAGTCTTAACCTGACCTACCATCTTGGCTTTCTGAAAACTGCTCACACTTAGAATTCACCAGGAGTGCCCAGGGTTCCCGAGAGCTGAAGTGACTGTGGGTCTCAGAGAGGTGTGGATGGTAGGGCATCTAGTGGCATTGCAAGGACAGACACTTGTGGTAACTGCCCACTCATGGAGGTGGACAAACACGCTGTGGGGTTGTCCTATAAGAGGGCACTGGGTAGGACCCTGAATCAAGAGACAGAAGACAAGGCACCACATCTAAGCATCATGTTTAATGAAAAATATTAAAAACATCTTGAAAAAAAATGGGCAGTTTTCCATAACTCCATGTGATATCTTTATGTGAACCATGTCCCTGCTCCTAAAATCAAATATCATATGTCACTTATATGTAGAATCTAGAAAATAATACAAATGAACTTATTTACAAAACAGAAACAGACTCACAGACATAGAAAACAAACTTATGGTTACTAAAGGGGAAAGGGTTGGTGGGGATAAAAGTTTGCGTTAGTAGATACAAACTACTATATATAAAATAGATAAACAACAAGTTCCTACTGTATAGCACAGGAAACTATATTCAAATCTTATAATACATTATAATAGAAAGAATATATATACATATGTACAACTGAATCACTTTGCTATACACCAGAGACTAATATAACATTGTAAATCAACTATGAAAAAATGTGTTAGTTGCTCAGTTGTGTCCGATTCTACAACCCCATGGACTATAGCCCGCCAGGTTCCTCTGTCCATGGGATTCTCCAGGCAAGAATACTGGAGTGGGTAGCCATTCCTGTCTCCAGGCAATCTTCCCGACCCAGGGATCGAACCCTGGTCTCCTTACTGCAGGCAGATTCTTTACCATCTGAGCAAATCAACAATACTTCAATAAAAAAGAAAAAAAAGAAGGAAAACTGAGGCTCAGAGAGGTTCAGTAAATTGCTCAAAATCACACAGCTCATCACTGTTCTACTACTTCAAGTCATCCACCCAGTTATAAGTATATATTAAGCTTTTGATCAGATATTTTTAGTCTTTGAATTGGATTAATACATATTACCACAGTGGATCTTTGGAGTACTTGCTGAAAACTGGGAAGCACATTTTTTCAAGAAGTTTTTTTTTGCAAGTGCCCACAAAACCCAACCGTGAACAGGGCTCACTGATCTTCACAGGAGCTGAAGGTGACAACAACTTTCTCTGAGAGCCCTGACAACTCCCCCACCCCCTAGGAAACAGCAGAGGTAGCAACTGAAGGTAACAGCTGCTTCAGATCAATGATAAGGTGTCACCCACATCTGATCTTCCTCACCCACACCTTCCAGACGTGGTCATTACAAGGCATGGTTCATCCCAACATCGAGCTCACAGGCATCCTTGTCAGAGGTGTGGGGTGTTTGTGATCAGAGCCCAATTAGCCTAAGGGGAAATTAAACAATTGGCTGGCAGCTCAGCAATTTAGCAATTGTTTTCTCAGAAAGTTGGTAGAAGCCCTGGTGACTGCTGAGGCCCAAATCCCCATGGCCTCTTAGCAACTTTGTGTAAAAAAGATCCCTTGCCTTTGTGATTCCCCAACCAAGCTGCAGCGCTGGCAGCTTTCTGACCTCACGTTCTTGTTTTTATTCCCTTTGGTGGCTCCATTTTCCCCTAAATCAAGTTCAGTCTGCATATACTTGTGCTCGCATGCTAAGGCTCTTCAGTCGTGTCTGACTCTTTGCTACCCTATGGACAGTAGCCCGCCAATCTCTTCTGTCCATAGGATTCTCCAGGCAAGAATACTGGAGTGGGTTGCCATGCCCTCCTCCAGGGGATCTTCCTGATGCAGGGACCAAACCCGCGTCTCTTATGTCTCCTGCATTGGCAGGCAGGATTTTTGTTTTGTTTTGTTTTTTTACCACTAGTGCCACCTCGGAAGCCCTATACTGTGGTCATTTATTTGTCATTTACCCTTTCCTCAAACTCACTACTCAGAGCTAAATTGGTGGTCTTGTCCCAGAACGGAAGACAGATTTGCACCAGCATCTTCATGCTCGCATCCTGAGTAACTCAGAGATAGTTGCTAAAGGGCCACAGGACTCTGGAGGCCAGATCCCCTCCCAGGTCCCACCTGGACCACGTGAGATTGAACATGGGGGTATACCCTGGTCATTCAGGTCATGACTATCGGAATCACAGATATGATGGGAATCCCACCTCTGCCACTTATCATTTAGGCAAGTTAATTCTTTCTGATCCTGAACGTCCTCATCTATAAAATGGAATAATAGAAATAGCCATCACAGAAGGTTGTAACGAGAATTAAGTTGGATAGTATTTACATGGAAATCACTTAGTACACAATGTCTAGCATAGAATAAGTGCTTAATAAATGGCAGCTGGTATTGCTCCTGGGTTTTTTATTACAATTTATCATCACCAGCTCATTAATACTACTTCCAACCTCCTTACCTAGCTAAAATTTTTTTCTTTCTGTCAACTGTATGACTGTAAAGAAGACTTTCAGAGCTACTTTAAGGGCCTAATTTGAATGTCAACAGTCAGCTAAAACTGTCTTCTCAGCCTCATAGTTAGGCCCTTCCCTCCTGTGCATCCTTAGGACATCCGTGGTATGTAACTTCCACACCACTTTCCTTTGTTATTGAATTTTTCATGTGTGGTTTTCCAATGAGACAACATGTCTTTGCATGCAAGGTACTATTTTATCCTGGTGGGCATCTACCTTAATACCTGGTACAGTATGGGGCATCTGGCCTTCTATGCATTAAGTATGTGACGTTGAATCACAGTGGATTACTAGTACCTGAGAGGTATCTAGGTATCTATTCTTTAGAAGTTTGTAGAACATACATTTTCAAGGCTGTGAATTCTATACTAATTATCAATATTTTAAGGTCATCCTATATATATACTTTAAATTATGAAAGTGAGCAGGCAAAAAATGTGCAATTTTAAGGGCTGCCTAATTTACATGGAGTTAGGGGAAATTTTCCAACCAGTCCATTCTAAAGGAGATCAATCCTGGGTGTTCATTGGAAGGACTGATGCTAAAGCTGAAACTGCAATACTTTGGCCACCTCATGCGAAGAGTTGACTCACTGGAAAAGACTCTGATGCTGGGAGGGATTGGGAGCGGGAGGAGAAGGGGACGACAGAGAATGAGATGGCTGGATGGCATCACCAACTCTGTGGACATGAGTTTGAGTGAACTCCGGGAGTTGGTGATGGACAGGGAGGCCTGGCGTGCTGTGATTCATGGGGTCGCGGAGAGTCAGACACTACTGAGCGACTGAACTAACTGACTGAACTGAGGGGAAATTTTTTGACCTTTTGCTTTATTCTCTCAAATGTGTGTTTATGAACTTGTTATTTAATCAAGCAGACTTCCAATCAGTTAACTGCTCATTACTGACAAAAAGGGAAACTTCTGAAACACAGAAAGGGAAAATAAACTGACTTTTATAATTAAAAAAAAAAAAAAAAAACTCAGTAAATATCAGAAAAATAGAAATATAAATGAAGGCTAAATTTCTTGCCTTAATTGGGTCTCATGACCAGTTTCTCTGAATGTAAGAATTCCCTACATCAGGGATCCCCAATCTTCAGGCTGCAGATCGATACCTCCTGTCAGATGAGGGGTAGCATTAGACAAGAAAGAAAGTGCACAATAAATGTAATGCACTTGGATCATCCTGAAACCATCCCCTCCATCCCTGTGTCCATGGAAAAATTATTTTCCATGAAAGTGGTCCCCGGTGCCATGAGACTGGGGATCATAGCCCTACATGAAAGGAGGTAGAGAGAGAACTCTGTGTATCACACGGTCTTGTTGACTTCTTAAACTAGACACAGGACTTGAGGAAACAGTATTTTACAAGCCACCCTCACCAGAACTCAACACAGACTCAGGCACATAAGTGCTCCTATATATTCATGATTGAAAGATTGACTGATTTTACTTCTGAGAAGGAGTCAAGGCTCTAGGGGCTAAAGAGATGATTCTTTCCTTTCTGGAATCTCCACTGCGATGGAGAACACATCCTGGGACAGTATCCTGAACCTCAATTTGGGTTTTTGATGCTGCTGACTGCATCCAGAATCAGGTAAAGAACTAAAAGTTTATTTCACTTCAGGGTCTCTGACCTCTAACATCAAAGTCAAAACCATGTTCACATTTTCTTAAAAGCAGGAAACATCACCATGATTTCCTTGTGATGTTTCCAAGATGGTGGAATTGTTTTAAGTTGGTTTCCAAAAGGAAAGCATGGTAGTGGCAGTCTTATATTTTAGAAAGAAACTGTATACGTTGGAGGGAAAATGCTACTAATGTATTATTTCCCTGAAAATTAATCAGTTCTGGAATGATCCCTGATAAGGGACTGAGTTACATTTATATTTTTAAACCCATTACGCACTTAGGTTCATCCAACTGAGTGAAAGAAAATGCCATGAAGTGTGTTTGAAATATGGAATTCCCTGCATCAGGTTAGGTTGACCCTCCATTCTCTTGTCTGGACAATAGCTTCAAACCCACACAGAGGAAGAAGTGATTGTCAGCAGTTGGGGGCTTCCTCTCCAGCCCCTTAGACCCCAAATTGACTCCTCCAGCTTTCAAAAGCAAACAGCAATCACCAGAAAGTGACTTACTTCATAAAAGAAACTGAAACACTGATTGGGCTACTCTTTCTTACAGAATGAGAGCACGTTCACACTCCAGCAAAGCCATCGGCCCCATTTCAAGAACTTCAAGTTGACTCAGAGAGTAAAAGTGGACAGTGGGGAACATACTTAAGACCCGTGGTTCAACATCAAAGGGGAAATGTTCACATATGTTAGCGTCTCTGTGCAGAGGGGTATTATGTGTCTCCACACATAGGCTTGGGCATACAGGTGGAAAACATTTTTCCCCATTTGTCATGTTCCAAACGTCTCTGCTTTAAAAGAAATCATGAAAATGGGGGGTTAAAAACAACGCCCGCACCTTTCCTCAATGATTTCTGCATGTTTGCTACATTTGAGGCAGACGTGTGTCCTACAATGGTTGAAAAAGGACTTTGATTCTGACCTTCTCCTGTCAAAAACAGCTACTGTCAAGAATAATCTAAAACAGCTTCATAAGGGACGCTTTAACTGATTAATCTCTGAAGGTCACACTGTCTGTTTAGACTAACATCGGTGCCACTCGCAGAATAGCTAAACTTGTGAGGCCCCAGCAAGCTCGCTATGGGGAGCTCAGCTCCCAGGGGTAGTTACAGATAATTAGCACAGTTAAAAGTTCAGCCACTTCAGGTAGTTTTTACAATCCCATTTCTTCCAGCACAGGGGCCATGTCTCATCACGGTTCTCATCCTCAAGAAAACACATTTATTCTCTAGCAACTTGCGAACTGACCTAAGAGGGGAGCTCAAATGCACCCACTCGGTGCCTCAGGAGCCGGAGTCTGAGACAATGAGCCGGGGGGCCTCTGAGGGTGGATGTGGCGACACTGAACAAGACCCAGAGAGGAGATGGGGACTGTGTTTAAATGGAGTGGCTTAAGTGGTGTTCAACTGAAGGGACCAAAATTGTTAGTATTTTCTAACCCATCTGTGGGTAATTAATTCATCCTGAGGGATAAGACTGTGTCCCAGTACCACTTGTCAAGCAGAAAATAGTGACCCCATTCCAGTATTGGCCACAGAGTATCCAGAGTACCAAGCACCATGCTGTATGTCATGAGGTAAACAGAGGCAAAAAAACCCAAAACAAAACAAACCAGGGCCATTCACCTCAAGGCTGAAGTGATGGTTTCTGAAGAGTGGCACATGGGTCTTGTCAGAGCAACAAGCCCTGGAAAAACCACTCAAGGAACTAGGCAGGAGCCCCAGGCAAGCAGGAACTGAATGGGAGCTGATCCTCCCCAGCCCATAAACATCCATTTGTCTTTTAAAATTTGGGTTGACACGCTCTCCACCAACATCTCTGGCTTTCACTTTCTCCTTTTATTTCTTTAGTAACAGGGGAGGCTAGTGG